>NW_025063692.1:22562500-23286615 GCF_018153295.1 Drosophila grimshawi | reverse complement strand
TTAAAGTACATTTTAAATATTGAAGCTTGAAAACTTTTGATAGATTTCTGTTCATTTGTAAATACAGTAAATAAATAAAAAAAAATTACAGATTTAAAGCTTACAAGCTATAACGTTGATTATTGATTATAGAATGTGTATGCCATATATGTATATACATATTTAAATTTAATCTGATTGTGATTTATTTTACAGGGCGATAGTAAGAAGAAAATATCGAGTCGATAGTATCGAGTGATCTGGAATCCGCTTTACAAAAGTGTACTTTTGATTATAATTAATTTATAATTTGTATTGAGGTGTGAATGATTTTAAATTAGGTAACTAGCACAAATGTTGATGCATTTAACTCCATATCTGTTTGACCTTGACAGTTGCAAATGCAAATGCATTCCACACTGTTTGGCCGGGGCCGATTGATAAGCGACTACTGGTTATATTCAATTATGAGTCTTAATTATGCGATCTCAATAGCGACAATTAATAATCAATTTGAATTTAAATGCGAACAACATGTAGCGCCGATAACCTCACTGAGGTAATGTCATTCCGAGCGAATCTTAATGCTGCAGCAGGCAAACATTCCCGTACATATGTATATGCATGCATAAAATATACATATACGAGTACATATGTATGTATGTTAGTATGGGAGCAAAAGCTCATCAACAAAGTGTGCCTGAGTTGAAGCTCAGCACGAATTTAAACTAACAAACTTTGTAACCCCAAAACACACTCATACTCACACACACACACACACACACATGTGAATACAGTACGAGTTGAAGCTTTTTCGGAAGCTGCCTGATGAAAGCTGCTTTAAACAACCAGTCACAAACCTGCACAGAACCAACTGTTGTCGCTGTTTGTTGGACTGAGTTGAACTTGCCTTTCACCATGAATCTGGAGCAGCGCACTTATCTGTTGGTGACGGGCGCCTCGCGCGGCATTGGACGCGAAATGGCCCTTCAGTTGTCCCATCAGGTGAAGGCGGCCGGTTCGGTGGTGGTACTCTTGGGTCGCAGCGAGCCGTTGCTGCAGGAGGCCAAGGCGACCATATTGACGGATCACAGCAAGCTGGTAGTGCACACCTATTCATTGGAACTGGCCACAGCCAACACAGCGGACTTTGTGCGCATTCTGGACGAAACGCTAAGGGGCATTGATGTCAAACAATTTGAGCGGTCGATTGTCATTCACAATGCTGGCACATTGGGCGACACATCCAAGCATGCCAGGGAATTGGGCGATACCGGGATACTGGAACAATATTATCACATCAACTTGTTCTCGGCGATGGCATTGAACTGTGAGTTCATGCGTACGTTTGCCGGCATACCCAAGCTGGTGGTAAATCTTAGCACATTGGCGGCCCTGGAGCCATTCTCTTCCATGGCCTACTACTGTACGGTGAAGTCGGCACGTGAAATGTACTTTCGTGTGCTCGCACTGGAGGAGCCGCCAGCTGAGACGCTAGTGGTTAATTACGCACCAGGCGTCATTGACACACAGATGACACTTCAGGTGCAGAGCGAATCACACGATCCGTCATTGGCTGCCGCATTCAGGGAGCAGCGAGAGTCCAAGACCATGCTGACACCGCAGCAAACGGTGCTCAAGTTTGTACAGGTGCTGCAGGCACATAAGTTTAAGTCGGGCGATCACGTTGACTACCGAGACTAGGAGTAAGCAATTTAGTTCTTCCGGTTTATGGGTTTTCTATTACACTCAAATAAAGCTTAAACAAAACTATCAAAAAAAAAAAGTAAAGTTTTGAACTTTTAAAAGAAATCTGCAGCGGCGCTTCGTCTTTTTGCTGGTATTTTTAGCAGATCGTCAGTCAGTGTGGAGCCGGTATCGATGGGTGTTGCATTGCCGGAGCTGTTGGCCTTGGCTGGTGTCTGTTGTTTGCCACCGCTCGGCATCGGCCGCACCACACCTGGTGTGACTTTGCGCTTGCGCGCCTGTCCTGGCGATGGTGTCAGTAACGGTGTGTGATGTGTGCGCAGCCCCAGTTTGCTGCTGGCGAGCCGACGCGCAGCCGGCGACATGCTGGCCAGACGCTCCATGCTGGAGCGCACGAAGGGCGAACCGATGTTGCGGCGCGCTGTATTTAGAGCTTGTTGTTTTTGGTTGCGCATCTTCTCGCTGACCTTCTCCGCCAGCGCAATGGCAATGTTCTCCCTGCGCGAGTTCTCATTGATGTGAAACGAGGGCCCAGGCGTATTGCGCAGAGGCGTATCGCCACCATCTAGCCGAAAGGGCGTTCCATCGATCTCACCCCAGGTCATAATGGGTGAGAAAGCTTCGCCGGGACATACGGATGGTGAGCGCAACAGATCAAAGCCACGAATACGAGGCGTTCCCGTTCCCTGTGAACTGGCCTCTTCACCCGTTGCATTCATCTTGGTGAGACTGACATTTGTAGCTGGCTTGCTGCCCGGCGTTTCGGGCTGGGACGTGGCCGGCAGTCTTGTGGCATTGTGCTGAATGCTTTGTTTGCGTTCGGCGAGCTGAACGCGTTCTTGTTCGGTCAACTCAACGCCATCAGGCACATACATAATGGAATTCATGTTGGTGTATTTCCACGTCTCAATCTTGCGCAAGGGATCGGGATCTTCAAATTGCTGCTCAATGCTGGGTAACATTAATGCACGCTGCAGTTGCTCCATGGACAGCTGCTCATGATTGTACAACAAGGCGTACTTTAGTCGCAGCTTCGCCTCGGCCGTTTCAATTATTTCCTGAAAACTTTGATTATCCTCGCTGGTGTAGTGCTGCAGAAAGGCGTCCAAGGACATTTTGTGTCCAAGGGCATCCGGTTGTCCACCTTCGGCCTTGGAGCACTGACTGCCACCGCTGACACTGAGTGGCGTGTCTGGACGTGGCGTTGCACTGGCGTCAGTGGTGCCCAGTGGTGTTTCAAATGTGGCTGGTGACATGGCTGCAAGAGAGCCAAATATCTTGTTGAGTGTATTGCTAGCTGCGGGTGTAATAATAATCAGCTTACCATTGTTGCGACTATTAGAGCCGCGCCGGTTTCCAGTGCCGGAGACACGGCCAAGACTGTAGCGTGCTCGTATTTCGGCCATTTGTAAAAAATCGCGGCGCGACTCCGCTTCCAGGTAGTCATTTTGTGCCCGCAGTCGCTCTAGGTCGGGAAAGAAGTCACGCTGTATGATTTTGGACATCTCTTCAATATACCGTTCCTCGGTTAGGATTTTGGGTTTAATTTTGCGTCGATCGTTGCTGTTGGGCAGCGGACGCTTAAACTCTGCCAGTGCTGTGTTTTGCGCCTTGGCTATTTCCACGGCCCGACTGCCGGGTGTGTTGGGCGTGCTTGGTGTATCGGCCATAATACTAGGATCTCTTTAAATTCTGTTTTGGTGAGACTCTCAACTTTAATAAAATCACAAGCCAAACAAACGTTTCATGTCAGCTGGAGGGTTGCCAGACAGATGCAAAACTATTGAATAAGCTATCGTACTATCGATTGCACCTAATGCCATTAATATAGGTATTCCTTTTTAATCGATATCCCAGTTCTCTAGTGGGAAAAACTTATAGATTGCGAAAAACTCCGTGGAACAAACGTTTTATTATTATAATATTGCATTGCAAACACACTTGTGGCGCATTTACTGCAATTCACAACAATAGGATCTTTAGCATGCTGACTGATTCAGAAAGTGTGGAACGGCATACAGTGTCTCAGACCTTATTTCGACCAGTGTCTAGCAAAAACTTTAATTGCCTGCCATAAACTAATTATCCATTAATTTTCAAAAATTCCAAAGACAGATGCCAGGTACATATATTAACCACCAAAATGAACATATGACCCCAATAAACTGGGATTTCCCCACATGCTAGGTCGGGTTATGTAAAAAAGTACCTTAAAAGTACCGTACAGATTATTACCAACAGTGGCATTATGGACACCTGGGTGCCATAAAACCCGAATTTCTTTACGTCAGCTTGAATATTTTTGGTATAAATAAAGCAATCCTTCGTAGTCAGTTCAGTCAACAAGAACTATGGGCAAACGGACTACCATTGAACAACGGAAACTCATCCTGGAGCACTTCAAAAAAGGGTATTCACATCGCCAAATAGCCGACATGGTCAATTTAAGCAGGTCAACTGTATTCAGCATCCTTCGTCGCTTCGTCGACGAAAATCGGATAGAGGACAAGGGCAGAAAGGCACCAAACAAGATTTTCACCGAAAAGGAAGAGCGGAGGATCATCAGGATAAAAAGGAAAAATCCTACACTATCGGCTCCAAAACTGTCTCAACAGGTGCAGGATGAAATGGGGAAAAAGTGCAGTGCGGAAACTGTGCGCCGGGTTCTGCGCAACCATGACTTCAATGCCCGAGTACCACGGAAGAAGCCCTTTACAAGCAAACAAAATAAAGGGACTAGGATGACGTTCGCCAAAACCTACTTGGACAAGGAACCACTTTCTGGAACACAGACAAATTTGCAGATGAGTCCAAATTCAAAATTTTTGCCTCGGACGGACGGAATTATGTGTGGCGACAGTCAAATACGGAGCCGAATCCCAAAGACTTAAAGGCAACAGTCAATCACGGAGGAGGAATGATATCATACTAAGTATTAACATCTTTCTTTAAGTTTTATACGCCAAATATGTTACTTTTTTAAGACTGTCTAAAATAAGAGGTGACATGTATTTTGGATGTTTTCAGTTTTGACTAATTTTAATTAATTAATTAATATTTTAATAAAAACTAAAGTTGATTTTTCAAACGTGATATAACACGAAACAAATTGGCATTTAAACATTTTGCGTTTGTTTCCTTGTTTAAACTTTATAACACTTTAAATTTGTTGCTTGACACTGGTCGAAATAAGGTCTGAGGCACTGTATATGTATATACAGTGTCTCACAGCTCATCTGGAACAGTGCCTAGCAACAATTTTAATTGCCTGCCATAAACTAATTATCCATTAATTTTCAAAAATTCCAAAGACCGATGCCAGGTACATATATTAACCACCAAAATGAACATATGACCCCAATAAACTGGGATTTCCCCACATGCTAGGTCGGGTTATGTAAAAAAGTACCTTAAAAGTACCAACAGTGGCATTATGGACACCTGGGTGCCATAAAACCCGAATTTTTTTACGTCAGCTTGAATATTTTTGGTATAAATAGACCAATCCTTCGTAGTCAGTTCAGTTATATCCTGCATCTCGGGTGCAACCAGCCAACAAGAACTATGGGCAAACGGACTACCATTGAGCAACGGAAACTCATCCTGGAGCACTTCAAAAAAGGATATTCACATCGCCAAATAGCTAAAATGGTAAATCTAAGCACCACAACTGTATTCAACATCATTCGGCGCTTCGTCGACGAAAATCGGATAGAGGACAAGGGCAGAAAGGCACCACACAAGATTTTCACCGAAAAGGAAGAGCGGAGGATTATCAGGATAAAAAGGAAAAATCCTACACTATCGGCTCCAAAACTGTCTCAACAGGTGCAGGATGAAATGGGGAAAAAGTGCAGTGCGGAAACTGTGCGCCGGGTTCTGCGCAACCATGACTTCAATGCCCGAGTACCACGGAAGAAGCCCTTTACAAGCAAACAAAATAAAGGGACTAGGATGACGTTCGCCAAAACCTACTTGGACAAGGAACCACTTTCTGGAACACAGACAAATTTGCAGATGAGTCCAAATTCAAAATTTTTGCCTCGGACGGACGGAATTATGTGTGGCGACAGTCAAATACGGAGCCGAATCCCAAAGACTTAAAGGCAACAGTCAATCACGGAGGAGGAATGATATCATACTAAGTATTAACATCTTTCTTTAAGTTTTATACGCCAAATATGTTACTTTTTTAAGACTGTCTAAAATAAGCGGTGACATGTATTTTGGATATGTTTTCAGTTTTGACTAATTTTAATTAATTAATTAATATTTTAATAAAAATTAAAGTTTCCTTTTCAAACGAGATATAACATAATACAAATTGGCATTTAAACATTTTGCGTTTGTTTCCTTGTTTAAACTTTATAGCACTTTAAATTTTTTGATAGGCACTGTTCCAGATGAGCTGTGAGACACTGTATATACATATATATATGGGGGAATGGAGGTATGTATATAGTCGTGATCGTCTGTTTTTATGAAAACTATTTCCTCAATTATGAAGCTATATTGACACCGGTCGGATAAGATTTGTATATCAAATATAGTCGGAAGGTGAGTTTTTTTGTCAACAACTTTTGTTTACTCAAAATGTTCAAATCAAATTTACCCATTTTGCATCGGACTATAAATCATATTATTTTACCCAATCTTACCTCTAAAATCAGCATTAGACTACTACACCGTATATCTCTTTCATGGACACAATAAGTCCGTTTTTTAAAAATATACTTTGATATCGAAGGTAACATAATATATTGGTTTTGTGCAATGTCCGACATGCTTTCTGTCCGTCTGAATGAAAGCAACTTTTTTCGACACCCTTAGAGATATAGACTTGAAACTTGATACACATACTGGGTCTGGACTCGCGTCAAAGTGTACAAATTGGAGTGTTACGTCCACTAAGGCCACATATCTCCCACAATTTTAAGGCTACAGTCTCCAAATTTGATTGGTAGGTTGTTGGCAATGTCCTGCAAAGATCGGCATATGCCAACAAATCAAACTCAAACAATTTGAAAGCTAGAGTCACCAAATTTTGAACTTGAAAGGCAACTTGGACGGTATTTCTTGGGTGCACTCATCCTGTTACTTGCTGCCTGTTAACAGCTACTATTACTTATGGCATCAAAGTATTTTGCAGTCGGTTACGTCCAACTCTAATTTTCTTGTTTTTTTTTTTTTCAATTTACAGTAAAATTTAAATGTAGGCAATGTGAATCCGGCCTATAAGATCTAAGATACCAGTTCTTCCTTGTTGATTTTGGTTTGGCCTCTAGAATAATAGTGAATTTAAATATAGAAACAAAATATGTTAAAATTTTACTAGAATTGTACTGCCCCTTGTGCGTTGAGTATTAGTAATTACAGAGGGATTCGAATCACATTGTATGTGTGTCAACAATATTTAAAATGAATCACAGTACTGACCCACCAATGAGGAAATGGGTGATAATCCATCGCGTTATAATATCCCAATATCCTAGCACACATCTGATGGTTTCATCAGCCAATGCAATTGACTCAGCCTTAAATTTTGATTCGGTATTCCAAGATCTTATTTTTAAAGGTGGTGGATCTGGGCGTCAAAGTGTGCGACATATGGTGTCGTTATCATTAGTAACGGCACGTTTGTGACGTGCATTGAATACATATGTACATATGTGCTTGTACATACATACAAATATACATATATACTCACTTGGTAAGTAAGTATGTCTGAGAGTCGAGTCTCTGCGATTTCACACGTTGTCATAGTGCTGCCTAGGAAATAATAATAAAAAAAAATAACCAAGTGACATGCCGTCAAAACGCGAAGTTCATTAGTCACAATACAAATATACAAATCTATATATATAAAACAACAAAAAAAAAAGTTTAAAAATATCTTGAATGTGACGTGTAGAATGAGCTAGGGCAACCTGTGATTGGAGATTGATTATGCCGCTATTGAACTTTGTCCGTTTCACATAACAAATGTTCCGGACAATTCCAAAAAGACCAGCCATCAAAGAGCTGTCATATATACATACATGTACATATGTATATATGTAGATATGGATATTCATACATAAATAATCACACGGGGCCCGTTTATCCTAGTTTTTCGCAGCGTCTAAAATTTAATAACGTTCTCGCTGCTGCTGCTGCTGCTGCTGTTGTTGTTATTATTATTGTTGGCTTCATAAATAACAGCAAATTGGCATGCATTCGGGTTTCCAGTTGAGGCACGGCCCGGGAGCACATAAATTTCTCAACACTTGCATAAAATTCATAAAAACAATAATACAAAATAAAATAAGTGAGAGCGTTGCAGTCGGGCGTAACCGACTACGGAATACTCAGATACTCTGAACTATATACATAAATATTTATTGTTATGGTGTCTTTTTTTATACTTTGATACCGAAGGTTCGATAGTATATTGGTTTTGTGCAATGTCCGTCATGCTGTCTGTCCGTCTGTATGAAAGCGTATTTAGAGATAGAGACTTGAAACTTGGAACAAATACTGCTCTGTGCCCGGGACAAACTGTACAAATTAGACTAGTACGTCACTACTACTAGGAAATCGGTAATTGCAAATCGATAAAGCCATATATCTGCCACAATTTCTACGTCTACGGCTACGGGTAGGTTGTTGGCGATGTCCTTCGAAGATTGGCATATGCCACGCCTACACCCGTCGTCAGCAGGAAATTCGGCCTTAGAAATCAGAGATGCGCGAATTTCCACAATTTGAAAGCTAGAGTCACCAATTTGTAAAAGTATGTTACAGGCAACTCCCCTTAAAAGGGGAAGGAAATCACACAATTTGAAAGGAATATTGCTAGTAACACCCTTCAAAAATCCGGATAAAAGCTACAGTTACCAAACTTGGAAGGTAGATTAGTTGGAACCTTCTCTTTAATTTTTTCAGACACGCCCACTACCGCCCCCAAAATCTACAAAAACCCATATCTCTCGTAATTTAAGAGCTACAGTTACCAAACTTGGAAGAAAGGTTACTAGGAAACTCTTCCAACATTTTTTTCGGCCACATCCACTCCAGTCCCCAAAATTCTACCGCAATTTGAAAGGCAAACTTGGACGGTATTTCTTGGCAACACTTACCCTGTTCTTTGCTACCTGTCATCAGCTGGTATTACTTATGATATCAAAGTATTTCGCAGTCGGTCACGCCCAACTGCAACGTTCTCTCTTGTTTTGTATTTATTTTGATGTCGATAGATAGCAAAGAGCCAATATTGAAATTTATACTCAAAGATTATTTCGCGCAGCCAAAAAGACAAATTTTAAATGGCTAAAATTTTGAAGGAAAAATTGAAAAAATTGATTTTTTATTGATAAATTATGTTTAAATAACAGAAGAAAGCAAGACGCAATTAAAAACATTAAGACTTAAACTAAATTAGATCTATAATCTATTTAATCCTATTAGGAACCGATGCCCTACATATGTTTTTGGGTTCACGGAGTGATTGTAGCCCATGGTGCTCTTGAGATTATTTTTATTGAAAATTGTTAACTTATGGATATTTGTGATCAATATCACCCACAAATTCTTTGGCAGGGAAAATGGTAAGACGGATGGGCAGCATGACAGAAATTTCAAAAACGCAATATACTCGTATACGATCGGTATCAGAGTATAAAAAAGAGACAGAGTAGCAATACCAGCGAGAACAGCAGATGTGCCGTCGAACGATGCTACACAGGTCACCAAAGTGTTTAATGAAAACATGGAGCATAACAGAGGCTGCTACATACTCACAATCCATACATTCATATGTACAACGAAGGAAGTCAGATGATTCGAATGCTAAGCTATGAATTGTCAAATGATATAGAACAAATATCGAAGCAAAAATTGTATGGAACTTTTATGTTTAGAATATTGTTAGAAAGAAATGAACACCGATATTACAAATGTAAAGCAAGTTTGACTTCTAGACCCAAATCATTTAATATTATCATACGGTTCTATGTTATCATAATAATAAAGAATTAGAACAAGTTAATAGACTGCAGCTTATATTAAAAATATAAAATATATTTGGAATACAGGAATTTAGATAGCAATCGATATTATGGCTTAAATAGTTGAGTTCCTATCATTGGGATAAATATGTATGATGTCATGCATTAATGTACAAATCTTTAATTTCGTTCTTTTTCTATAAGTATACAAAAGCACTAGTCATTTATTACACTGTACTATACTATATATAAACTCAAAAGAATGTGGTACTTTTAAATCATCATAATGAGTAACTGTGATGTCAATATGTGATTCACAGACATGATATTGACTTAACCGGAAAGGCCACTTCACATTGATTAAACATACTTACATGGATTTATCATAATTTTGAAAAACTGTGCAGTGTAAGAACACTAAGCATACAATACAAATGTGTATTGCAGGTAAAATGTACTTTAGCACAAATATGTATTCGAACTTAAAAAGGCGGTAAAGCTAGCCATACAAGTACTTAACTTATGTTTGTAAGCTTCTTGCTAATCAACGGCAGCTCGTTATCACTGTTGATAAGGACTATCGCAGAGTGACGTAGCCGGTGGTGACATGTTTCCAATGTGCTGAGACCAACACAGACCAATTTATTGTACAGAAAATGGGGACCTTGGATTACGATTGCGCTTCACAGTCACCAGTCGATATGATGATGATAATAATGGGCTGGACAGACGCCAGGCACTTCAAAAGGGTCAGACGCAACCGAAGACCATTTGAAAAATGATTTCTGGATGCCACTGCAAAATGAATATCGGCATTGAAAATTTGAATATTTATTGCAGGCAGCGCTGCGGTAGGTCCACAACTACACATAGACCATGAGTGTGTCTCTGTGTGTGTGTGTGTGTGTGTCAATGTTGTAGGTGTGCGGTGTGTCGCCTGGTAGATCGATATATGTACGTACATATTCAGTTTGTTTGAACGATCCATTCAATGGTGTCAAATGGCGGGAAGGTCTTCAAGTGGCATGGGTTCCAATGCAGCAGCAACAAAAGCAACACCAACAACAACAACAATAATAATAATGACGGCTGTGACTGTTATTCTTATCAACTTGCCCAGTGCCGAGAGGGTATTTTTGTTGTTGCTACATTTTCCGCACAAGTTCAAGGCGCGTCCATAGCTAATCGCTTTGAAAGTGAAACCGTGTTTATATTTTGCCTTATTTTTTCCGCTTTTTCATTGACACTTGAGCCTTTGTTTATGTGAGCATCGTGTGTTTGGTATTCCTAAGTTATTTTCCTTTCTCTGTGTACTTATAGGTATGCATATATACCCTGTAACATATGTACTTAGGTAGCAGTAGCCAGTAACCCTCCATTGCATTCGGCAATGCTCATTTGAGTCCAGTTTCATCAACATTTAAATACACTAGATAAATAAATATTTTGAATGCAATATACGATTAGATACAATATATACAATAGATAGATCCAATATTTATAATATACAATATACAGATTAGATACAATATTTAGTATAAATTAAATTTCCTTATTACATGGACCATTGAAACAGACCACAAATCCTTAAAATATTTAATACGCGATGAAGATTAGCATTGATCTTGATTCTTCAATTTTCGATTTAATTTTTGTATCTATATGTGTATGTATTATGCTGCAAATATCCCCTTGATAACCTGGCAGGGTATCAAGTTTAAAGATGCCTACTTGTTTAGTTGGCACGGTTTATTTCGAGATCTCGTCAGAGTTGAAGTGCCTCAACCCTTTGTGGCTACACGCCTTCGGTTCTGAACTACCTTTTCCGGGCATTTGGGTGCACGCATGCGCGACTCTCGAGTGGATATTGACATATTGCTGACACGCCCACAAACAAATCTGTGCAGCATGCCCCAGACAAGGATTCTGGCAGACCCCAGCCCCATTTCCTTTTGTATACAGCCATGCCAGACGCACGTGCCCACAACTGATGACAACGATCGACTGTAAAAAACTAAGCGAGAGAGACAGAGAGAGAGAGAGAGAGAGAGAGAGAGAGTGAAGGGGAGATGGAGAAAGACTTAAGGAAAAAGATACAGTGCAAAAGTTGACAGGCAACAAAGTAGCTTCGTTTATGAGCCGTGAAAATTATGAAATAAAAAGTTGAGAAAATCATGAGTTGATGGCAAAATGTTTTGCGCAAATTTGTATTTACAAATTATATTTTGATGGTTGTCGGCGTCGAGCTAATTAATATTACACAATATTGCAAGAGACCATCAATTAACGTTCACGGCACGTTGATGCTGCACAGTTGCAGTTGCATCTGAAGGAGTCCGGAGTCCGGAGATGGGTCTCTTGTTGATTCAACGGAAATTGAGCGAGTAATTCAAGAAAATGTTGCTCGGAAATGTCGCACCATAAAAATCGTTTGCCACTGCGTGTTGAAAAGCGCCTCTTCAACCGCCGCTTCCCGCTATTGGTGCTCAGTGTGCACTTACCAAAATTAATGCCATCGATGACAACGCTGCCTGCAACAATAAAAGGCAAAGCCCAAAAATAGCAGACATATACCATTATGCTGCCGAAAAGGGACAAAGCAGCAGCTAAAATTATGACGATGTTTCTGCTGCAGCACAATTATTTCCAACTGTTAACAGATTTGTTGGCACAGCCGAGAGAAGCTGCAACAGCGGCACAGCGGCAACAGCAACGCCATCCACAACAGGCGGATGATCTGCAACTGCCGCAGCAGCAGAGAGCATTTGTATGATAATGATAATGGCATGTTGATGTCGATGGTGTTTCCACTGAAATTGAGTCATTTTGATTGCAATTATTGCCATTTGTATTGTAAAAAAGATGAATGCCACAGAAATCGATAACATGAGTGAAACACTGTCAAATTTTTATGGCCTTTCAGATCGGTGTTTGCTTGAGGCGAAAGGAGAAGGAACTGCTTTGCTAGCGTCAAATCATTTCCATGTTTACAAAGTTGTAACAAAATGTTGCGAGTATAATAAAACATGTATCTGACTACAGAGAAGAGAACATCACGAAAATTGTTAATTAACTTTATTTTATTGATTTCTTTTTATTTTAAAAGAGTGTTTATCTTGCGTCCTTCAGTTTGATGAGATCGAAAATATCAGATTTAAATATAATTTTTCAATACCAATATTATAATTTTGGACTCAAGGTCTAGAAGATGAAAGTAAAACCTATTGATTAGGACGAGTTTTAGGGTGGTTCCACCTTTTTGAGATAGGTTTTAAGTGATACAAAACTAAATAAGAATATATATAAAATATATAAGAATATTTTTTGTACTGCTCCACATCACAAATAAAAAAACTGAGTAATATGGTCGCTGTTAACATTTAGAATCATCCCAGATAGCATTCCGAGCCCTTTCACATCTGCAACACCAAGCCGAATGTAAAGATCGTGGTGAATTGATCCTTAAGCGATTCAAATATGTTAACAATGGGCCAGCTTCTTAATAAGTCTTCTATGGGGACATTAACTTGCTTATTGTTCAACTGGTAACTTGCAATTTTTACAAAAGTCGGTCAACGAATATAACTACGCCAATCGGGACAGATTTTTTTGCATTTGAACAAATTGGATACACATGCCCAATGAAACCAATGACCCACATGGTAGACGGAATGCTACTAACTTCCCTTTTTCCCCAAGGATGTCTAAGCAAATTGTAAACACACAACCGGATGGCAATGATGATGATCTCCCATGTCGAGAAATAGCCACTCACATATTCAAAAATGGCATACGACAGATTAATAACAGCACAGATGCATTTGAATGGAATGCGTGAGAAGAAACACATTGCATCTGCGCCTTAGATTTGAATAACTAATCAATGCTACGATGCAATATTGCGATTATTATTATCATTAGTGTATAGGCCCCTTACTTACTGCCGGTCAATCTTCCAGAACGTGTTCTGGAGTCTCGTTACTTTCACGCACATTTAGAAAGTCAACAACCAAAGACTTCTAGTCATTTTTTATTATTATTTGTTTGTTTATTATTATTGTCTTACTGTATTTTCTGCACACAAAATGGTTGATGACCTCAGAAAAGTGAATAGATTTGATAATCTACACATTGCCATACCATGTTTGAGCCAATATTATAAACTCGCAATCCTTTGATAGCCGGCCTGGCAGTCTGAAAAGATGGCTATATCTTAGTGATTCTACTTGCTTTCGGGATTGAAAGGACGCGCATCTCTCTGATGTATATATTGCCTCCTTGAAAATACTTGCAAATGTGCTTAGCGATTCGTGCCAAGTACACTCCTAGATATTTAACCTTTCCCAATCTGAATTGGTCTTAGTGAATTTGGCTTTCAGAGATTTTGCAATATTGACGCTTTCATGCGCGAAATTTCGTTTACAGACAAAGGTTCCACTCCAACCCATTTTTCTTAATATTTACAAGCTCTAACTGTTGAGACGTTGACAGGCAACTCCGATTGTCTGATGTCTGGTAGCTAAAGCCAAGTCCGTTTAGTTAGGTCCAATCCCACTTAACTTCTTATTATTAAATTCTACTTCATGCGTCGTGTAGCCAAAAGCACCCTTAAAGTCCATAAATGCGCAGGAGTGCTATCTCTCTCGCCTTCACTGGCCTTCATGGGGATTATTTCTGTTGCAGAACTTGATCCCTAATTCCAAAAGTCAGGATACGTTCCTGTGCCCATCTGTCAACGGGTGCAGTTCAAAGGCAGCTTATCAATTTGGGGCCAACTCAAAATATGTAGTTTTGTGTGTGTTTTATATGTTGGGGGGTGGGACAAGAAGCGTGAAAACATTAAAGTCGAAATTGATTTCAGTGTTGCCTGCACCCGCAAACATTGGCCCCAAGGTGTGTTCGTGTGTATGTGCAACACATATGTATGTAAATGTATTTGGGTTGGGCAAGTGTGTACACACTCTTTCGTTGGCTTGTATTAATTAAATCAGTGGCACTTTTTGTTTATACGCCACAAAGAGCAGGCGAAAGAGAAAGAGAGAGTGTATGTGTGTGTCAGTGTGTGTGTGTGTGTGTGTGTGTGTGTGTGTGTGTGTGTGTGGGAGCAGGCCGGCGTAAATAATGAATGGCACCAATTACGGCGTGCTGGCAACCATTTTGTTGGCCCCGAGCATTTAACCCTTAGCTAAGAAATGTTCGAATTTACTTTTTGTTAATTTATATTTGGCATTTATTGTTGAATCTGTTGCAGCATTTAAATGTTTATAGTAAGTAGTATGTACATAGAACAATGAGAGATAATACGAGTAAAATAGAACACTAAGCAAACTTTCACAATGTTACACTTTAATAACAACTAAAAGACAATGCGAAATGTGATAAACTTGTTAAAAAAAAGAACATATTTTAGTTACAAACTACAATTTGTGTACAGAAAAGATACATTTTTTTTTTTTGGCATAATTGTTAACTAGACACAAAACTGTCGCTTAAAAGTTACAAAAAAAAAATAAAAAAAATGTAATTCAATTGAATTTTGGTATAGTTCAAAATACTTGTAATACTTGAGTTCAGGCCGCTAGCTAGCTAACTACATGTGTATAATACTTTATGTGGCGACCCGCTGCCAATCAGCGCGGTCCCAAATCGATGTAGCTGTTGGGTCGCATCATTTGATGTGCTGCCGCTGCTGTGCCATAAAAGCTCTGATAGCTGCCCATGCCGTATGCGGCAGCTGCCGCCGCCTGTCGCATGTGACCCGTGGATACCTTGAGCTTGTCGTAGGGACTGCCATATCCATGGCCATGGTGATAGTGTGCCGCATTGTGATGATAGATCGCACCAAAGTTGCTCTGCTCCCCCGCATAGGGCTGACCAATGTTTGAGTAGATATTTGCCGCTGCCATTACCTGGGTGGCAGCAACGGCGGCAGCACCACCAACACCACCACCCGCTGCTGGTGGTGACGCTGAGCTGGCCGAGAGTGGTGTCAGTGGCGTTGATGTGTGCTGATGATGATGCTGATAAGGATGATGATAGCTGGCTCCATAGTTGTTGGTTATTTGGTGAAGACTCTGCTGCTGCTGTTGTGGCTGTTGCGACTGTTGCGGCTGCTGCTGCTGCTGATGATGATGTTGCTGGTGCATTTGCTGTGCAGCTGGTTGTTGCTGCTGCAATTGTTGCTGGTGCAGTTGCTGCTGTTGTTGTTGCTGCTGTTGTTGCTGTTGCAGTGGCGTCGCTTCTAGCTGAAAGGCCAACAAATCGGGCGAGTTGCCCGACGTTGAGCTGCTCGACGGCGTGGCTGGCAGCTGCATGGCCAATTGAGATGTTGCTGCCGCTGCTGCTGTTGTTGCCACTGCTGCCGCCGCCGCTGCTGCTGCTACTGCTGTCTGCTGTTCCACAAGCTCTGTGCAGGACAAGCTGAAGCTGTTGTTCAGCGTTCTGTCCTTTGATTTTAAATGCTGCTGCTGCTGCTGCAGTTGCTGCTGCTGTTGCTGCTGTTGATGTTGCTGTTGCTGCTGCTGCTGTTGTTGCTGCTGCTGCTGCTGCTGCTGCTGTTTCATGCGTGCCTGACTCTCATGGCTCATGCTGGACATGCCCAGGCTGCCACTGGTGCTGCAATTAAAATATTTCAAATCGGAATTGAAATTGAAAATGTGAAACGCTTTTGATAAACATTGCAGTCGCTGCTCTGCTCATTTGTTTACAATCGACCCTCGGCCGTAATGCCGAAAATATGAAAAGCCAAGACCGAAAAAAAAAATTGTTTATGGCTGGCACATCTGTCAGCTGCCCCATCATTGCCAGCCGGAGCTGCTTATGCTTCACATTCTAAGTTGAAGTTCTTGCGCCCATTTTGAGTTATTGTTTCTTGTTTCTTGTATATTTTTTTTTATTTTTGTAGACGCGACGCGCCGGCAATTCCCGGAATGACTTTAACAGCAGCGGTCGACGGACTGTCTAGTGGGCCACTTGGATCTCGATGGTGATCGACGATGGGATGGGGTCTGCTCCAAGTGGGTAATGTTCATTACAAATGATCTATCTATCCCAATTTCAATCATTTCCCATACAGTTTGCTCAAATTTAATCATTATCACAGCAGATGCAACTTAAGTTATTTAATATTTAAAAAGAAAATCCTCAACATGCCTCTGTCTACCAAAGGTATTCATTCTCCGAATAGCTAAAGATAGCATTCGATTTCATATTTTTCTATAACTATGTCAACGGTATTTTTCCCCATTCTGTGTCATATATTAAGCCTACAAGAGATTTGTTCGTTGTTTAAGTAATTTCATGGCTTAACTACTGTTCCCCTGAAACAGACTTAAAATTGAATAAATATTTTGGCCTACTTACACATCGTTGGTGCCATCATCTCGGAATCCTTTGGCAAACGGATTGCTCGATATTTTTAGTTGTGTCACCTGCAAAACATAGACAAATTTTCCAAAATTCATTTGTTTTACTTTTCTCTCTCTCTCTTGAAAATAAATGTGGTAAACGGTTTTGGCCCCGTTTATATTAATAATATTCCAGTCTGCTTGTTGATGGTTGAAATTGGCTGTTGTTGTTTTTATTTCGTTAAATGCAACAAATAAGAAAATGTTTACAAAGCATTAAAGAATAACATCAACTACATAAGCAGCAACTACAACTAACACACACACACACACACACACACACACTCACACACACACGCACAGAACACCTAAATTATTTGCAATAAATTGTGGAGTGAAAAGTGTTAACACCCACGTTGAGCACATAAATAATTTAAATACTTTCGAACAAAATGCCGCTAAAAATAAAATGCCAGAGATTTTAAATATTGTTTTCTCTTTGCTGCCTGCTTAGTTGTTGCTGTTTCTGTCTATATCATGGAAAATTATGAAAGATACTCTACAGCTCTTCGACATAGAGTAATAAGTGTGAAAAGTAGTTAAATTAAATAAATATTCTCACGCTTATTTCTTCTATAAGATCTTTAGAAATTTCATGTATATTCTGTATATAAAATTGATGCTGGTAAATTTTACATAACACTATTTTATAATTAATAATAGCTCAAATATGGCACATGCCTTATAACTATTAATAGCTATAAGTATTCGAGGTAATCATTTATTTTGTTTATAAAATGATCAAATAAATGTAGTTGACCGATTTGTGTTTGTGTATCTTAATATTAAAGTGTATCTCTCAGTCGTTTTTTCTTTCTTTCTAAGAATCTTCTATTTAACTTGCGTGTTACGCATTGTAAATTAATAAAAAGAATAACAAACACATAAAATGAAAACATAAACAATGGCATTAAATTGGCATAAAATGGCAGCAGAAGCTTTGTAAAATGATTTTATACAAGGGGGGCTTGGGTGCTTGGGGGCCTAACGTATTGTAGACCAAATGTTTTCAACATGTAAATTTTAAAACTGAAAATCATTGGCGCTTGTCGCTTACAAGTGGTTACGATGACAAGTGGGTCAAGTGCCCCATACGCCGTGCCCCGTACCCCGTACCCCGTAACCCCTCGCCCGAGTCCAATCCCACTCCCATGGATTCGGGCTCATGCTACTCACTCGCTGGTTCTGGTATGCTGTTACGGCCGTAAAACTCGTCTCCGGGAATATGAACGTGCGAAAGTTACTCGAATGCTCATTTTCATCCAGCGAGGCATTCTTTGGCGGCAAGTAGACCAAGTGGAAGCGCGGCTGGTAGCGATGCATGGAGTTCAGTATGATCTGTGAATGGCAATTGGTTTGGCAACACATTAGCGGGAAAAGGGACAGAGACAGACATATAGATAGATACACGGAGAGAGAGAGAGAGATTCATGAATGTGAGCAGAGTGCTGGAGTGCTTTTGGATGACGGCTGCCGGCTTTTGTTTAGCGCTTTCAAAACAAAACAACAACAAATAACAGTTGTTTGGGGCGCGAGCGGCGACCAAATGTTTTATGCCCCGCATAAACAAAAATAAAAAGCCAAGCATAAAGTTATGGCCCATTTAAAATGCCTGCTCATTTGTTTTACTCACATGGCCATTCTCATCCAGCTGATTGTTGGTCAGCTTCAGCTTGTCGAAGGACACTATTTGCTTCATCCAATTGGCCCCGGCCGCTGGCGAGTCCGGATGCACATGTATCCGCGGTGGTGATATGGCGTCCGCCTTACCCGCCACCACCCAGCAGGAGCTGCATAGAAAAGACAAGAAAATCATAATCACAGCAGTTGATCACTTGTATGTGTAATTGCAATTGGATTGGTATATCTACTTGTGAAACGCGTAGCGATAACGCTTATCATCCATTGGCACAAAGTCCATCATGCATATGTAGGTGGCATGCGGATCGAGGCCACCGATGCGCACCTGAAACGTGGGAAACATGCGACGACCAGTTTTCGTAATTATCATCTCGGTGCCCTGTGCATGGAACTGATCCCACAGCGCTTTCGTTTCCAATACGACAATGGCCTGCGCTAGAGTTGGATGCACTGGCTCCGGTTCCTGGCCATATTGAGTATTAATTAAGTGTTAATTAATGGAACTATATAGGAGTTCTACAATTGATAAAGAGCTTATGCACATACAGTCACGGCCATACAAATATTACACAGATTTGCCAGAAGCTTTAATAAACGAGTCTGTTTTGTTGTTTGGTAATTGAAATATGTCTTTCGCTGACTGAAGTCGCATCCCGACGGTACTTGAAATATATTTTGAAACTTTCACGATTTTCACAGCATTGCATAAAATTGCTTACGGTTTTTTTTTATACTTCATTCTCCGCCTTATAAGTTGTGTTATCTTTGCTATTTGTGCCATAATTCTCTGATTTATTCGATCAGCTTTGTTTTGACGTAATCACAGTCAAACTTAAACATAACCAGATGATAGATGATATTTTTTAGATTGAACCAGATGATATATGATATTTTTTAGATCGAAAAATACACACTGATTTCGTATAATTACAGAAAGCTGATTGAGAATGTATGTGCATATATATGTATATCAATATTTAATTGATCTATCAATTAACTAGCAATATGTCAATCTGCTGTATATTTGAACTGTCATTGTTAACTTATTGTTATTATTTTGACACTTACACCTTTGTTGTTGTTGTTGTTTTTGTTGTTGTTGCTACTGTTTGAGGAGCTGTTTGTTGTGATGTTGCTGTTGTCTTTTTTATGGCTGTTTTTATATTTCTTTCTTTCTATTGCTGCTCCCGCTCCCGCTCCCGGTCCCGTTGCTGTGGTTATTGCTGTTGTGCCCTTTAACGCTTCGTTGTTGTTGTTGTTGCTGTTGCTGCTGCTGCTGCCAGGGTAATCAGGAACGACGGACGTCGTCTGCTCCTGACAGTTGCCGGCGCTGCTGGATTGACTGCTGCTCGTGCTGCTCGTATTGCTACCTGTGCTCTGTGCATCAATGTCCGCCAGCTTGGCGTCGATCTGTTCAAGTGGCTTGTAAGAGGCTCGATCCTTGCCAGCCGTTTGTATGCAAGCTGTGAATGAGGCCCGAGCGGAGTTGGGTTTACTTATTTGCTTGCTAATAACCAGCTCAATCAAACTTATTGTTAGACATATTATAGATATGATCTAAGCGAGAAATCCGCTAGCAAATAACAATTAACCAGTTCTGAAATAGTCTACATAATTATACATATACAAACTTATAATTTGCTGCTGCATTTTTTAAATGGATTCCTTCTAATGATGTTTCATCAGTCCATAAAAATCTAAAAGGTTTTCATTAGCTAATTTAAATATTCCAAATGCTTTCGGTTCCTGGAAACTGCCAGAAAATGGTTTACGCCTTAAACTCATTTTTCTGGTTAAATAAGTTAACAAATTTCTGAAAGTAGCGAATGGCTGAATTGATTCAGCTTTCCTGCTAAAGAATATGATATTTATGTATTTATAAAGGTGCTGATGATTCATACTAAGCATTGGTCAGGCAATGCGGATTTTGAGATGGGAGTTGCAACTCATCCCGCCGAAAAAGCACCGTAAAATAACCTAACTTTGTCGGAGACAGCAATTTAATACAAGAAGTCGCTTCTACTAAGTCGTAGGTCAATTGGAAAAAGTATATTTGCTCTGATATTTGAGATTTGTAATATATTGAGCATTTTATTAGTAGTAATTTGTAGCAGTGTGAGTAATATTTCATATAGAAATATTTGTATTTAATTCATTTCGAATGAGTCTAGCAACTGGATTTTGGGGAATCACAAGATACCAACTTTTAAATACGAATAACTTATATGTATCTATGTAATATAATAAATAAATTTTACACACATTTGCAAGCATTTTGACACATTTGATGTGTTTCAAAACTGTATTTTGGGTGTGATATGCTGCAAAAAATGCTCAAAACAAATGAGCGGAAATGCGTTGCACATAAATCAAATGAATACGTTTGAACTAGATGCGAGTGTTAGTCAACAGTTCTTAGAGGTATTTTGCAAAGCGGCATTCTCGTATATGTATATATTGTGATTTATTTGATTTAAAATGCGACAGAGCAAGACATCAAATGGATGGCTCTGGAGTAGGTCGCGCAGGCGCAAGCCACAAGGATCGGGCAGGCGGGACGGGCAGTGCGAGATGCGTGTTGAGGACACACGCACGACAAATTGGATCCGACGGCTATAATGAGCGGCATATAAAACCAGCGACAACAACGCCAATCCAATTATAAAAGTCGTCACAGAAACGGCTGTTGATTGAGTTGCCAGCTAAATTTAGTGCCACAGCGGCAGCCCTTGAGCGGTGGCAAGAGGGCGGGTTATGTAGGACGTGTGCGAGAGGCGCCACAGCCTGGGACTGGGACTGGGCCTGGGCCTCGGCCTGGGCGCGGCAGCAATTTCGCAATTAATTGCTGCATGTAGCAAGTTGCTTGCAAGTTGCAGTTGCATTCCGTTTGCTTGCTTGCTTGCATGCAACGTGCAGCTTGGAGTCACCGCCAATGACCCATGACAGGTCGCCGTCGACGTCTCTTGCGCACCGCCATCAATTGTCGCTTAATGAGACAATTTTTTGTAGCTGGTTCGCTTCAGACCCGCAGTGATTTTGCCGGCAGTAACTTCACGAATGAATTCTAAAATCAATTAGCATTTGGCACAAATGATCGTTTTTCTGTCACGCCAACCCAACCATCAAAAAAGAAATAAATAAATAAATAAAAGCAAAAAAATAGATAAAACTATATAAATACAAACAATAAAAAAAAGGTCAGACCAAAGACGAAGAACTTTCGCGCTAATTGTCAGCTTTGTTTATATTCTTGTTTAACGCCACGCACCAACAATTTTGAATAATTAGTCTTTCGGTTCGATTGTGGCTTCGAGCAGAAATATATGCATTAACAAATAAATATATAAGATCGGGTGTTACTTATACGGGAGTGCAGCCAAAACTGTATGAAGTATTATGTATATCTTTAGAGGTATCGAGTAGTTGACGAGTCGTTGATATTTTTAAAATTGTTAAATATTATTATTATTTTATTGAACTATGATTTTAAATTATATTCAAATATATCTCGTGAATTTGATTAAATTATGCAACATTCAGTTTTCATTACAAGTGTTTTTTATATATATATATTAACATGTCTTTTCAAATATTTATGCAAACCTATAGATTTGCTGCTAGCAACAAAATTAATATTATTAATAAAAAAATTGTCAAACTAAAATTTCAATAGGGAGGTATTTGAATTGTTGCCTATAATTTTATTATTATTGTATATTTGTGGTTTTTATTTGTTCATACCCCTGTGGAGGGTATAATTGGTAGTGACGTCTGCAACGCATTGAAGGAGACGTCTCCGATCGATGTACATTCTCGATCATCATCAGTAGCCGAGTCGATGTGGCCATGTACCAATTTTATTGTGTTTATTATTAAAACTCCCACAGTTTTAAAGTCTCTCCGGTCACCCGGTCACGAGGGAGCCGACCTGAATGGACAACTATATTATGTATATAGCTACTACCATGGAACTATTGATGATACGATTTGTTCTCCTATTCAAAATTTCTACTTAATAAGATTTTAAGATCAAGCTCACAAAATATGAGTCCCTCACATTTGGCAAAAAAAAAAAATCATTATTGGCATGGGAATAATATGAGTTAAGTTACTAGGCGTAGAACCTTTCTGACATTGTATTGATACAAACTATTTTAATATATAGTTTACAACAAGTCGTGAAACAGAAAATATATCATTAAAATGTGACTAAAACGTACAAACATAATAATTTTCGGTCTACAAGCGTATTTTATCTATGGAGTGTCTAAGATAGCAATTTTTTCAAATATGTTTTTTAAATATTGAGAAAATTACATAAGAAATATTTATTTCGACTAACACTCTGATATTGCTCAATTTAAATTACTAACGATAAATTCCCATTACAAGACTCAAACTCATAATAGTTTTTTAAACTTTATTCTTATGTCAGTCAGTCGACTCACCTTCAATTTGTTTCATGGGACTAAGTCCGCCGGTCGTATAGGGTGATGTCCAATAGTCATTTGCATAACAGCCATAATCCGCCAGATTTCCATTTAGACCATTGTCCAGGAACGGCATTGTGGACACCATGGCACTGGCGCATTCCGTAGGACCCATCATGTGTGTCATTTGTGCAATTTGTGCACCTTTACCTGATGCGAATTATCAACTATATATGCTTGTTTCGGAGACCAATAAGCGACCAAATAATTGTATTGTATTGTATTCAACAAAAATACAAAAAAAAAAACAAAAGAAAATAAACACGTTATTTGAAAAATTACTGAATCATTTATTTGGCTTTTTGGTATTCATTTCTTGCTTTGTTTTGATCTCTAAAGTTTTTCGCGCAGTTGTCAAATTTGATTATTGCACTCACACACACACACAAACATATACACGGGTACACTGGAAAAAATTAAGATAGCAACAACAATGCATAGGCGGTTCGGGTCTGCACACAAAATCAAACGAGGCCTGCGAACGTGTTGAAAAATCGTAGCTGCCGTTCAAGTTGTCAGTGTGTCAATCAGAACAACAAAAAAATACAAGAATTCGAGAAAAAAAAACACACACAGAGAAAATTGCAATCGCTTCAACACCTCGCCGCAATTTTCAAATATTTTTACCGATTTTTTGTTTGTTTTATTTGTTCCGTGGTTTATTTTGTTCAATTCGATTCGCCGCTTAATTTTTAGAGTTTTGCGTTTTATGGTCTGATCGCGTTGACTGCCAATTCTCTTGTTTCTTGACACAAAACAAATTGATTGAGCGAAAGATTGATGGAATGATGCACTCTGCAGCTCGCCTAATAGTTGTATATTTTCTAGTTGTTATTAATGTGTATTGCGAATTCGAAGCGTTGAGTTCTCTCAATTGCCACCTTCCGGCCAAGTGCGAACTGATGATGTCGATCCGTGATCCGTGATCCGTGTTCCGTGTGCCGTGATTCGTATAGCCGCGATCCCGCGATACGCGACTTTACCACTTGACTCGAATTCAAATTTGAATTCCACTGGTTGCCGTTCGTTGCACACGCGCTCGCATCCGTATTGTCAAGAGTTTGGCTGCGGAATGAAAGCCACGCATCGCCCGCCCGCCCAATGGATGCTTGCTTTGCCTGGGATCATGAAGCTGCAGGCGCTGACGGCGGTGCTCACCAATCGCTGTGCCACTTGAGATGGTCGCGAGACCAGCCGCCGCATCAGCATCCAAATTTAGCTCTGCCAGTGTCTATGTGTGTGTGTGTGTGTGTGTGTGTGCGCGTGTGTGTGTGTGTGTACCAATATGTGTGCGCCTATGTGTAAGTGCGCAACGAGTGGCCAATCGCAGCACAGCTTCTCAGCGATCATCGATGAGTGAGGAGTTTAATCATTGTGGGTCCCTGGATGCGCTACTCCACCAACTCTTTCTGTCTGATCAATATCATGGCTAGATTAGGAAATATCCTATAAATTGTTCATGTTTTAACCAGTTTGCTGCTTTTTATATATATTTCTTTTTTGTTGTTTCTTAATTCCAGGGAATATATTTTTTAAATATAGCAATTTCCCGTTTTTTTTTTATATGTGAACACAGACATGAGGTTTTTTTTTTGCTTTGTTTCTTAATATTATTATTAAAGATTAGTCTTTTATGACCTCGCATCTATGTACAAACATAATAGATAGCTTATAAATTCTCGTAATTTAGTTGAAAAAAAAAAACAGGACTCTTTTACGGTGATTGGAACCATCTACAAATTGTTCGCATTCCATTACTATTTTCTGAATTTTAGGAAGGATTTTTTCTAAAAATAGTTTGCTTTTCTACTTCTTATAAATATTTTCTATTATCAAGCTATATATATATATATATTTTTTTTATTATCAAGATATATATTTCTGAAAAATATAAATTATTTCTCAAATATAGAAAATTGTTCCAGTTTTTCTAGATTTTCATTATAGCCAATTTTTAAATTATTAAAATACAAAATTTATTTTTGTTTAATTCTTTTATATATATACGTTTTATCTACATATGTGCAAACGCAATACTATCTCAGAGACGCAGATTAGTCGCAAGTAGTCGAGTTCAGGGTACCGACCAACATGAACAAATATGCCAATTGAAAGTTGTAGGGTGAACAGGCAGCAAAACTCGGAGCATCAGAAACAGTGAACACATTGTATACTGCACGTGAGACTTAAGATAATATCTATTATTAGATTTAATAAATTTCTTTCTACGTCCTGACTACTAATCTAATTAAATTCTATTGTTGATTAAAGGGAAATATTGAGTGATATTTCTCAGCATTAACATATCTGTTCAAATATGCATAGCTACCTAGAAGCAAGGTTAAATTGCTTAGCTGTTTCCGGGAGGCATAAGTAGCTTGCTCTACCGTAACGTAGTTTACACTTGTCCAATAGAAGCAGTGCGCACTGTACTTCCTCTCTTTGCAATGATGATGATGAGTGAGCGTAGAGACCACGCCCCCATCGTCTCATAACTGGTCGATTGTTCTTCTCAATTGAGGATCTTTCGCTTGAGTGGGCGTACTGACTCATTGGATGTGATCGCTCTGCAGAAGCACTCGCTTCACATGGCCCTCATTTGGAAAATGCTTTTAATTGGACTGCTACCACATGGCGGTGGTAGTGGTGGCAGTGCTGGGCTATAGCCAGCAGGGCCATAAATACAAATTGCGCCATAACCTCGACACTAAATAAACCATAAAAGCGGCCCAACATGATCAGATCTCCGAGCACCGGCGGCATCAGCGGGGCATTAACATTTCGCTGGCTGTTGCTCTTCGATCATAAGATAGAAGAAAAGAAAAAAATGGCGGCTGTTAGCCATAAGCATTAGCCTGCGAGTGCTGCTGCAGCGATCAAAGCAAATGCGAGCCGATACCCATTGTCGAAGATGGTCCGTGTAGATGGGATGTGTGGAGGCTGCTGCGGCAAAAGGTCTGAGTGTGTTAGGGAACTGTGTTGCCCACATTTTCTTCTTCTTTTTTTGTTGTCTGCTTTGCTTATTTGGTGTCTGCTTTTCATCAGCCGCACTCATTTAGTTAACGGTAAATGCAGCAGCAGCCGCCATTGCTGCTCCAAATTGTTTCAATTTTGAATTGATTCCTCCCCTCCGCCATCTGGGTAATACCTGAACCCCCGACTCACTCTATTTATTTACCTCTGCATTTTTGTTGAATACATATGTATGTACATACATACATACATACATATAGTCGTATGTATACATATATATATGAATGTATGTATGCACATAGAAATGTATAAATCTTGGCATTCAGTTACGCCCAGGATTCAGATTGCCCGCTTGGGTGCTCTGTTGTTTCTCTGTAAGCTGTTTACAATTATTTTGAATTAAGTGGATTGCGGTTTGTTTGCCTCTTTCCAATCACAAGTACCAGAAACAAAAACAGTAGCAGAACTCGAACCAGAGCCAGAATCGAATCGATCTAAACAGTCCAACTCAGCAGCAGAGTACATAAATATTTAATGTGTGTGTGTGTGTTTTTTTAAGTTATGGCATATTGTTATTACTTTATAATTGCCTTAATTTATTCATCCTTTCTTTGCAAAATGCAAATTGCAAACAATTCTAAAATACACATTTATCAAAGTACCAATCTGATTCAAAAGCATGCTTAGGCAGTATATAATAAATTCGTTTGTTTCAAGGTTTCGCTGCCTTTAGTTGGCTCAACAATCTTCCAAAAGATTGGTGTTGCCTTCAGAAATTAAATTGTAACTTGCTGCAGACTAAAGTATTCAAAAGAAAATAATGTTAATATCAATAAGAATGAAGGATCATGATGGGGTATACAACAAGGAACCTTATTATGTTGGACAACTTCTGTTGTACCTCTAACGGGACCTCCCTTCCTTTCTCTGTATTAATTTGTATCTTTTTACTTTGCAAAATTGGATGCTGCGGCATCGAAGGCTGCGATCAGATTACCAATGTAAGAAGTGGGTTACAGCAATAGTCCAAGTCAATTCAAAAACAAATGCGTATCAATACTTTGGCAGTATCTTCTGCTTAGCAGCAGCGGTGAACCACCTTAGTCATTGAGGCATGTTTTATTTTTAATAATATATATTGACTATGCAAGATTGCCTTAGATACCAGAACACAGCTCAATTCCGACTCTCCGATAAAACGTATGAACTACTTTTTAGTATCACACAAACTTATTAATTTTGTTGCTTACATTACCCCAAGAGGAACTTGCATGACCCTCATGAAGTCATCATATTATTGACCAGCATCACTAGCCGAGTCGATCTAGCCACGTCCGTCTATCTACCTCTATTCGCACCAAGCCTTTAGTCGTACAGCTTTCTTGACGAAACTTTGAATATATCCGCCCTTTTGCTGCAGACAGTACATACATATGTCGGATCAGATCACTATAACATATACCCAATATAAGAATTGTTCGTTTAAAGATGCGTTTTTGGGAAAATCTTGTTTGCTTACAGAGATATACATCAACCAACCAACCAACCAACCAACCAAAGTCACTTAATACACGTTTAATAATGCTTCCCACATTTGGACAAAAGATCATCGATATCGGACCATCATATCATTTGCCATAGCTACTATAGGAACGTTTGTAAAATTTAGCTATCGGCAGATTAACTCCAGTCTGCATGGCTAAGTAGCCTTACATATAAGTCCTGCGATGGGGGCTAATCCAAAGTTGTCTCATCGAATTCCTTTTTATATATAGTTTGCAATTTAAAGGATATCACCATAATAGTAAAATAATATATACTACAATATATACATTTTGGATGAGTATTAACATCAAAAACTGATAAATAAAAATAATTTCTTGTATTTGTCGACTTTCATTCGATTTACAGGAACTTTTTAGCGTTAACAATACACATATACTGAATATCAAGTACATATATATATCGGGTTAATATTTATTATGGGCATAACGAGAATTTGGAATTCATTGAAAAGAAATGCAATTCCTTTAATTACTTAATTTTGCAGATTACAGAATGCAATTTTGTGATTCGAATCAAAACAAAAAATTAAAATAAAAATATATCATGCATCAAATCAGCATTTCTGGGCAAGTTGCCCGAATTATTCGGGTCACAGATGCAACAATCATTCAGTTTTTGAACATCCTCTCTTTGATTCGCATCGACACCGACATCAGCATCGGCGTCGACGCACTGCAGCGCATTAATATCAAGGGTCTTGCCACTTTGCTTCACGGCACTCTTGGTGCAGCACCAATAGGTCGGGAAGTCCACCTCATCTGAGGATGATGAGCTGAGATCAACCGGTATGCATTCCTCGTCTTTCTGCCTGTCCGACTGCTGACCCAAGGTGCTATTGGTTAGATTGACCTCACCCAAGCAAAGCGACGGCTTGACCCGCACATGGTCACGTTCGCAACGGACACCACTGGGTATGCGGTCGTGGCCATTCTTCTTGCCTGTCTGTTCCAGCATGTCCAGCTCCAGCTCCTTCTGGCTATACTGCTGGGGCGTCAGAACCAACGGCTGCCAGCATAACTCCAGGGTAGACATGCTCTTCACCCCCTCATCCTCGAGGATGCAGTCGTTGGTGAGCAATCGGCCCTTATATGTCAGCTTACTGAATCCCATCGGCACGTTCATGTTGCGGCCAATGTGCTTCTTCAAGTCAGCCACATTCTGCAAGCGATCCGTCTCATAGATGTTCTTTTGACCGTCGCGGGTCATCACTTGAATCTGCAATTTGCGCATTTTGAAAATACCAATTGCAACTGAGCTGAACTGAACTAAATCCGCTTGAGTTGGCCTGACACTCAGCGTAGAAATAATATATTTATATACAACTTGTCAGGAATTATTTTTTTTTGTATTGTGTGGCCTTAACCTGATTGTTTAAAAAACGAACTGAAGTTCAAAGCACCAGTTGTGACAAATCCAATGAACATATAAACGAAAACGGTAGATTTTTGCTAAAAACGAAAACGGAAAAGTTTTGCCTAAATTGGAAAACGCCTGTATTTTTAATGTTATTTTTACTTATAGTGAAATCTTTGCAACGATACTTAAATATATATATACAAAGCTCAAGATGTCTTAAAAGTATATGTGATTAAGCTACTGCTTCAGTGTGTTAATGTGCTTGCAAAGTCCACAATTTAAAACAATTAAAAAAATAAAAATGTAAAATAAAGATAAGATTCAAGTTACACATTAAATGATTTAAAACAACGTCAATTAAATAAATTAAAGACTATAATAAATCGGAGGTTTTAAAATGTTCAAGTGCATCACTGAACGGAACTAATAAAATTTCTAACTTAATCGCGCATATTTAACAAAGTGTTTGAATATTGGTTTTCCAAGCCAATGTGGATTGTTCTTGAATTCAGTTTATTTGTAGATATGTATGTAACGATGCATGCTTGTATGTATGTATGTGTATCTATGCATGTATGTGTGTATTTGATGGATGCTCTCCTTAGAATTGTTTCCGCATTTATCTCATTCAGAGTGAATTGGGAGACTGCCGTTCGTTTGAAGGCGTTGATAAATTTATGCACCCCATTGGCGGAGCTTCCGGTTCCATTCGCCTCTCTGTGTGTGTGTGTGTGTGTGAAAGAGAGAGAGAGAGAGAGAGAGAGGATGTTTGCGCTTGGCAGCAAATGTCAACTGTTAGAGTGGCAGTCAGTTCTGAGGCAGTGGCCAACTCAATGGCACCTCATAAAAACTACAGCAAAATGCCGAGACTAGAAAAAGGAAATCTTTGTTATTACAGATCAAAGGCGCGATAATTTCACCATTCAAGTATGGTTTGTTTTGTTGTTTTGTCGAGTTTTATTTTATTTAAAATATATATATTTATATTTAAGACATATGCAAACAAATTCAAATGCACAATGTTCTTTCTAATACAGCATACAAAAAAAAATCGAAAATACCAAATGAAAATGTCGTTAAATGCTCAACAGCCAACGGCAGCTAGCAACTAGCAACTAGCAACTAGGAACCAGCAACTAGCAACTAGTGGCAGCTCACGTGACCTACAGCGCAAAATTGGCGAGACCACAGGCGAGCAGAAGGGCCAGCGATAGGAGCACTGTGGCGGCACCGTCGCGTGCAATCGGGATAAGCGTGTCATTGGCCAGGAGAGCGTTGCAGCCGTGACCCTCGCAGGTGTAGCAGTTGCCACCGGCAATACACTGCTTGTTGGCCTGGGCGCTGCTTAGGCAACCGCGCTGGAAGGAGCCGTTGGCCACACGATTGCTGTTGCGGATAAAGCACTTGTCACCCAGACGATAAGTTTCGCACACTTTGCTGTAGGCATGATTCTCGGTTGCGCACGTTGAGTTGATTGAGTTGCCGGAGCACTGTAGGCACTTAAGGCGGTACTGTGGGAAAATCTGACGATTGCAGCCATCCATGAAGGTACAGGTCAGGCACTCGAGCTCATTGTTGCATGATTTCAATGTGGCATTATCCAGTTCGCTGGCACATCCACGAATCGTATACCCATCTAATCGAAAATACAGAAAATACAGAGTTTAAGTCGTCCACATCTACCAACAGCCTGTCAATCTACCAAACACTTACCCAATACGCGTGTGTAGCACACTGTGTTGTTGGCGCAGTCTTTGGACATTATGTTGAGCGGGTCTGTGGCGCAGCGCGCATCAGATTTGGAGTGGCACTGCACGCACGACTCTGCAAATGTAATGCAAACAGATAGAAATATATCAATTAAATTTCCGTTTATGTATATGCATATCTAGCTTGCAACATCCAGTTCATTTTCACTTGCAAACATTGAGTGGCAAGTTGTTAAAAATATACATGTATGTATGTACATCTTAAGTTTCGGCAAATGAGCAAGAAAGACAATTAATAAAAAACACAAAAAAACATCTGTCCTCGTTATAAATGAAGAAATGAACATAGCTATAGCTGTTGTTGCTAATGAATAAAACAAAAATTCTTATCGAAAGCAAAAAAAAAAATGTTAAAAATGTTTTTCTTTAAATAATAAAACCGCTCAGAATGTGAACCTGCTTAAATCAAAAACCACATGCAAAATAATTACTGGAAATAAAAAAACACAAAAAACGTTAAATATTATATCTTGTATAATAATTAACCTAATTTTCACTTAACTTAAATTAACACAAATTTCAAGTGGTTCACTTTGATACATTGAGAAAGTAATTTCAAATGTGCGCTCTTATCGTGCCAATATTTGTCGAGTTTGTTTCTGCATATTTATTTAGGTGTATATTTGCCAAAAAAATATGACTGATGAAATTTTAATATTCTTCTTAAGGCGAGTGCATATAATGTGCCATATGTGCCTTAGTATGACTGACATCACTGTCATTATATAAATCTTTATCAAGTGTAGCGATAAGCCCCATTTTATGTGTGTAATGTTTATATGTATGTATGTATGTTTGTATGTGTGTATGTATGTGTATATGTATGTATGTATGTGTGTCCATAGCGACCTACTACGAATCGATGGCATTCCAACCAAATGAAAATGTCGTTTAATGCTCCAGCCGTGTGCGTCTGCGTGTGTGTGTGCTCTATACGGACTAGTCACTCATTTTTAAACTTTTTAGTTATATTTGGTATTATTTTATACTCGGCTTTCATGCATTTAGTTCAGAGGCGAGCAAATATTCTGAGGGTCACTTCCGAGCTCGTTACTCATGCCGCGCTGACAAGCATAGAATTAAACCTTATCTTAATGCATATTTTAAACGCGTCAATCAGTCATATTCATTAGCACTTCCAAAAATATATTTATTAGCAACTGAAAAAAAAACGACACACAACTTCCTCATAAATCTGAATTTATTGAGGTATGAAAACGATACTTGCAACGCTAATTGCATGACTCATTTTAAAAACAGTTCCTACGATAAGAGCGTTACAGGTCGCGTTACTTGGTCCCAGTATCAAGTGTGCCTATGATACTTAATTTCCTCTTAAAACATATTATCTGAACTATATATATACATATACATATATGTCAGTCATATATGTAAGACATACACGTTTTTGTGATAAAGTGAATTAGTCAGACAAATCTTTTTCTCTGTAAATATGCATATATATCTTTGGAGCAGATGTGCATCTGTAATTCATTTGGACACATTTTGTAAAACAAGTGTTTCCCGGTTAAGTTTGAACAATTTTAATAATATTTTACACTGACACATATGAATCGCCCATGCTTATCAGTAGATAAGCAAAAAGCCTCTAACATAAGATAAGATAATGTGTTACTCACTAAAAAAAAAAATGTATATATATTAAATAAAGAACTTATGTGGTCTCTTCTTACATAAGACACTTGCACTCATAAAAGCCGTGAAAACAATAAAAACAAATAAAAAACTTTACCACAACTGACGTATGCCAAAAAGGCAAGTGCAGCAAATACCGACAAATAGAATTTCATGTTGAGTATCGAAAAATTTGACACAATCAGTTTGATATATGTTGATATATATATATATATATATTTATTTATTGATATATATATATGTTCGAGTCGTTATTCGCACCGCACAAGTGGACCTTCTGAAGCTCAGATATAAACTAACATCAGTTGTTACCGTCGAAGAACCGTCAACTGCTATTATTCGGCGTTCGTTTCTTATCAAACTCGCTTGCCGTTGTAAAATAAGCCAAATAGAGTAGAACTTATCAGCAAAAATACATATATGTATGTTCCTCCTTATCTATTTATAAAGATTTAGAAAAGAGGGTAAACCATTACCCTTATTAAAACGAAATATATATGTATTAAATTGCCATTACCATTATTAAAAAAAAAAAAATATATATATATATATATATATATATATATTACGTATATTTCGAAATTAGGAAGATTAAATTTAAATGATGTATTGCTAATTTGAAATTCAAATTTCTGGCAATAGTTAATAAATTACATTACAGGTTTTTTCAGACTTGTAGGGGGATTGCCCTAATTATTTTAATTCAAATAGAAGCTATCGATATATCGAATTGAAGTATCGCAAGCGTTGCCACATAATCGAAAGCTTGTTACAAATCAGCTGGCGCAACGAACATCGAAGATACATCGAGCTTGAAGAATACTTTTGCTGGAAACCCTGGGTATTTAATGTGTTCAGCTGAGACATTATTTCAAACTGCAACACGCACGCCACACACAACATGACACTAATTGTGTGCGTGTGCGATTATTGGCAACGCCGCCACTTCTACGATCAAAGCCCGATCCAACCGACAAGCAAAACCGGCACTAGCCAGAATGGTTCAGTTCGCCGACTGAGATTGCAACTGGATGCCATAACTGCCAACTATTGGTTGCGCGAGCTACTGCAGCAGGAGGTGCTGCGTCGCCGACTACAGTGTGATCATGGAGTCCAGCTATTGTGGCTGTCACTGCATCCACCCGAATGCGGCACCATTGACTACAAGTGGGCCGATATGCTGGCGCATACAATATGGGAGCACATCGAGGTGGAACATTTAATGTCATGGCTCTCCACTCTGGGTGGAGGCTTCTCGGCACTGGGCGAACAGTTTGAACGATGTGTAAGTGTGCCACCTAAGAAGTGCACAATACTAACTAATATGTCTATACTGGGAACTTTGAAAATTTTACAGGCTCAGACGGCGGGAAAAATCTCGCTGCAACAACTAAATATTGGCCTGCGTCTGGGTGATCCGTTTCTGCAGGCGCGCTGCAAGCTTTACTACAGCATATCCCTAATCCAACGTGGACATCTGCGACATGCCAAGCAACTGATACGCGCCCAGTATCAGTTCGCAATGAAGCACAAGGAGCACGACCAGCGACTAGTGCGGATGTGTCTGGGCATTTGGCTGAGATTACGGTTCGAGTATGAGGAGCGCCGTGGGCGACAGTTAAATTGAAATATTGGCTGAACATTGCCAACGGATGGTAGTCCTCAGGGCGGCTAGCATTATGTATAGATCGAGATTATATTCCGATCGAAAGGTATTGCATTTTATAAGGTTGTTGGCCACCAGAACTTATAAAGTGCAATTCATCGCTGTTGTCTAAGTTTAAGTTTAAGTATAAAATGAACTGTTCATGGTTAAACTGCTAGTTACGTAGATACTAAATATACAATTTGGATATTCTATATTTGTATTGAATGTATTTATTTATGTATATGTATATATATATACAAATATATATATATATATATATGTATGTGTGTGTGTGTGTATGTATTTATACGTATCAAATGAATTTGTTGAACTGCGCTTGGTCGGCACCAAATTACGCAAAACGTTCTCATCGTCGCCTCCATAAACAAACAAACTTACTTAAACTACGCACTTTTGTTTCTATGCATGTAAGGATTATATATATGTTGGTTAATTAATATGCTACCAAAAGAATTGACGTCACACTTACGTATGTGTATTTATATATATATATATACATATGTACATAAGCATATATGTATATATAAAGTGTTTTGCTTATCCTTGTTCTGATGTGAGCCATTATAATGCATACTATTTGCTGAGCCGAAGTGAACATTGACCAATTATGTATACATACACCTATACATATGCATATATAAATATAGGCAACCAAAAAAAAAAAAAAAAAAAAAAAAGACAACAGAAGTAGTTATATGTATATAGAAAATCTGGCTAAAATTTTAAATTATATGAACGCCGAAAGTGAACATATTATTTATAGTATTTGTGGATTATTGCTTGCAGTGCTAACTGGTTGTTATTGTTATTTTCGTTCTTCTAAAGCTTTTCAATTTGGATGATAACCATTTTATTGCGCCAGCGTGCCCATGGGATCCCAGGCGGGCAGGACGATGGGATCCATGTCGAAAACGCGCATCACATCCTCGGGCACATACTTCTTGTCGATGACAACCTCAAAGCCAAACTCCCTGAACCAATCAGCGCACATGACCAGGTAGCCTTTCTCGCCACGATCCTCGCCCCAGGAGTTCTCCACACGCAGCTTATTCGCCACACCGTTTTTCTACACATCATCAAATGAAAAAGCAAACGATTACATAATAATAATCATGGCAATTAGCAAATTTTGATCGACTCACATCAACAGAAACTGCTGTGAAAACCATGGCGTGCGTCATAGCCGATTCACCATAGATAAGACGATCCGCCTTTGAGAGTGTTGTTTGTATATCGATGTCGAAGACCAACTTGAAATTGTGGCTAAATGCACACGCATACGAAAGAGACAGATATACAGATTATACAGATATTGTTATATTCAATGAGGGATGGGGTAATTTTGTATTCATATTGGCCAGGAAACTATTAATCGAACTTACACATTCATATCCTCGATGCCCTGCTTGGACGCAAAACGCTTGCTAACCTCACACCCAAACCAGACAGCTTCGCCAGCTTGCAGCGATTTCGTGACCATGGCCAGTAGCAGATCAACGTTCTGATTGTTGTACAGGACCGGCCGGCCGCCAACAACGTTGCCCAAACAATCGACGGTATAGACCTGATCGTATCGGCTCGATGGACGCGGATCGGTGACAAGGCACACTTTGTCCTCGACATTGAAATGCGGCTTCACATAGCTCTCATAGAACTCAAGCGAACTGATGGGCCCAATACTTTGAAAGTTCTTCGATTTATCATAGTAGTCCCAGGTGAAGGTCTCGTCGGGTATGCCTAGGCAAATGCCGACCACCTTGTAGATTTCAGCCATTTGCTCTTGTATTTTGCAGGTTATCTCCTTATCGCTGGCCTTCTTTTCCATCAGCTCTCGCAAATGTCGCGCGTATTCGCGCAGCTGCAAATACAAATCGAATAAGAAGAGCGTAAAGTAAAGTCTGATTGAGCGTGGAGCGATATGATATGCTTACCTTGCTCTTCAGTATGGCATTTAGGCGTATGCTGGACTCGCAGCTATAGCTCTCCGGGAAGCATTTCTTTGGCATCAGACCGTGTTTGGTTATGAGGTTGACCAGCATGTGCCACTGGCCGCCATCCGAGGTGGGATCGAGCAGCAGAAATGAGACGAGTCGCCCGTCGACCATCTCGCCACGCTTCGCCGTCTTCACAATGTTATTGAGAAAGTAGTTGCATCGCTCAATTTTGTCCCAATAGAAGAGGAACGCCTGCGAGAACTCGAACTCGTCTAGATTGTAATATTTCATGAATGGCAGGCGTATGCAATTCAGTGCCGCGAATAGCCAACAGCGACCGGAGCTGCGCTGATTGGTGACCGGTTTGCCCTCCGTTTCCACCTTGTAGTTGAACACATGATTGGTCGTTTCCAGCGCCTTTCGCGACAGGCACACATCGAACGGATCGCCGCGGGTGCAAACGTTCAGCGCCAGCACATTCTTCGGGGCGCTGTAGAAGCTCTTGCGCCACTCCTTCAACAGGTCCGGCGTGATGGCGTTCTCCGTCGCATCAAAATTGCTGCCATCGGTGGTGTTGTTGTTGCTGCCATTGCCGCCACCTGGGATAATATCGTCAGCTGCAAGTATAGCGGTATTTGTAGTGCGATGCGTGCAACATCCAACATCTGTACCCATATTATTTTGAATTGCAGCCGCTGCTGCTACTACTACCCCTGTCCCTGCCCCTTGTTCGAGCATCATTTGGTGTGCAAGCACATACAGCATTAAATTATAAGGGTCTGATACAAGAGCCGTTAAGACACATACTTATACATTTACTTTACGGTGATCATTGAATACATACGCTTGTGCATCAATTTCAATCTCGTAATTTTGGAAATTATATTTAGATTCTTATCTCAAAACGCCTGATATTTATTTTGTCAATTTTTGTATGTACAAACAGTTAAGTTAGTAGCAGCTAACAGTAATCTTGTTCCCGTGACTTGTCTTTTACTGCACCCTTCCCCATTTTTCCTCTTGGGCCCTTTACCCATTTCACAATTCTAATAAGAGAATATGCATATTTCAGTTAGTATTCTTGTAAGAACGATCGATAAGCACCCTTTATTTTTAGTATTTAAATGAACATCGCTCTATAATATCAATGCAGGTTTCATCGATAATTGATGTAAAAGATTACTACTTATGCAACACATACACACACACACGGAAGTATGTGCATATGCAAACAGCTTTATTTCGGAACTGTTGCACTTGGAAGCTGATCGAGAATTGCGTTGCTGTCTTTTGGTGGGCGTGGTGCATGCTAAGCACAAAGAGTTGCGTGCTGCGCATAGGTCCAAATAGAATTATGCGCAGCGCCAGCCACAAGCTGCAACTCATCAACTGTATGTGTGTGTGCGGTGCACTTTGAGCAATGAGTGTACACTTTTTGCTGTTTGCCTTGTTAATAAAATCGGACACAGAGTCAGAACAGAGAATGACGCCACCACTCCACAACCAACACAAATGCATTGTGCGATTTCTCGAGAACCGTTGCAATTTTTTATGCATATGCATGTTTTGTGTGTGTGTGCGTGTGTAGGTAATAAAAGAAAACAGTTGGTAACACTGGAAATGTGAGACGAGCAAAAATAGCTAGAACAAACAACTACTGATAAGACATATGTATGTGTGTATGTTTAAACACACATCTGCCTGGGGGCAGTAAAATTTAAGTAAATTACAGTAGAAATATTTGCAAGATTATTTTTATCTGCGACTGCAATGAGTTGAGCAACAACAACAACAAAAGCCACAGCGACGACTGAAGCGATGGATGATGCAGCGGGTAATTTAACCAGTTTAACGGCACACAGTTGATGGATGATCGGGTTGTAACAGAGAGAGTGCGAGAGGGGGAGGGGGCACAATAAACCGTTTTAAACTTTCGCGCAAGCCGGCGCTGTTTTTTTTTTAGCTGGATCGAATCTAAACAAACCAACCCAAAGGGTTAAAGCAAAAGAAAGAAAGAAAGAGCAGAGGCAACGACAAAAACTTGTTTGCTCAGCTTTTGAGCGAGTGGTGGAGCAGGGAGCGGAGAGCAGGAGGGGCTCGAAGGCAAAGAGCAAACCAGCAAAAACAAACGGATTTGGGTGAAATTTTACTTTCGTTGCTGCCGTATTGGGGCGTCAGCAAGCTGCTCGCTGTCCGCATATGAAAACGAAACGGGAACGGAATTGTTAAGCGATGCCTGCACCACAACCAAAAGCAACTGCAACAACAGCAACATTTTTCTTGGCCCGTCGCTAATTCTTTGACTACTTGTGATGCTGATGCTGCTGAATTTGCAATTATTGTTATGTTTACATGATATCGTCAAATTGTTATTGGCATTTTGTGGAGCTCGCTGTGCTTTTGGACTTACACATTTTGGGAGTTGCAACGTTAATAATTTGTAGAATGATAGAAATCTTTGATGCACTTTGAACTTAATTCGTATTTATATCTGTGTATATATTTTGTAAAAAATTATTTATTTGCTTTTGTTTGGTGTGTGTGCACTAGAAGCAACTTTAGCAGACAGTCAATTTTGTTCTATCTATTTGCTATTTTATTTATTAATGCGAAAATATGAAAATGAAAATGTTTGGCTTTGGCCCGAAACACTGAAAACTGAGTCCAAGACAAATGCCAGAGTATCGATATCGCGATAGTTGGTCTGTCAAGGCTGCCAGACCGTATTTTGCTAAAAAAAAAATATCGATTCATCGATATGAACATCAATTTAATTGGTATATTTTGCAGCTTCCTGCTGCCTGTTGTTGCTTCGTCGCCTTGTTGTTGCTGCCTGCGCCGACTTCACTGCGAGCAGGTAGCGAATTTTGAAATCGCTCCGCTCATTCTGCTTAAAAACAGTACAAAAAAGAAGAAAAAAACACATAAAAAAAAGAAAAGAAAAGCGGTGAACCCCACAAACGGAGTGCAGGAGGTGTATCTGTGCAGCGCGTATGCCTTAAATAACGAATCTCGACCAAATTCGATACCAAGATGAGTGCCACCACAAATACCAACACCAACAACAGCAGCAACAACAACAGCAGCAACATCAGCAGTACCAGCAGAAACAGCAACGATGTTTCCAAGGACTCCTCCTCATTGTTCAAGTACTACATAGAAAAGTGTTACGTGCTGCCGTTGGACCTGAAGAATGACATTATCTACTGCCAGCGTGCAATGCGCGACTTTCTCAATGTGCACACGGTGAGTAAAAATCAGCAAAAGTCTCACAAAGAGAGCGAGAGAGAGCAACAAAAATCCATTTTCTGACATCCGTTGACTAAACGCGATCTCCGTTTTTCCCTCCCCTCCGCCACTCCCCTCCGCACAAACCTTCACTTTCTTCTTTCAGCTGGTATCCGATGTGTTCAAGGAGCAGGCCGATGCGGTAAGTGCACATTAATTGTCTCCCAATCTTAGCCTACTTCCTGCATTACGCACATATATCGAAGTTATATACATGTATATATATATAAATATATATTTTCTTTGTTTGTCGCATACAAAGTGTGTGTGTTGCAAATGGTAAACGCAACAGAGCCCATATGCTAGATTGGCAGGGTTGCCAACTCCAACTAGAGCACAATGTGCACACCTCCACACGACTCTTCAGCTCCGCAGCTCCAGCCAAATCCACCTAGTACGTGCCCATCTTCACTTCTCGAGTCTCTGCTCTATTTTTTAATATTTTTTTCGCGATTAGAGTAGAATTAAAGTGTCCATGCTCAATGGATAATAAATACCACTTGGCAAACCTCACGGAAAAATATTCATTTATACATGCTACATGCCCACTTTTCCATATCCATGTCCAACGTTTAATGGTTTTATGATTGGCTTATTTTGAACGTTTTATTTTTGTCAGACTGCCCATTAAAGTTTTGGTAATAAAGGGTATCCGAACATATATATATATATATACATACACATCTGTACATACGTACATATTGTATGTATGTAACACTTTATTTACTAAATTCCCCCTGCTCAGTTTTAGTTTTGGAATGCATTTATGAAACTTCAATAAATTCAATCAATTTGTGTTCCACGCAAATTAGCCACACGTGCGCTAAAAAAAAAAAAAAATAGAAAAAACACGACACGCGTCCAAATCGGGTTTTCCATTATTGGTTTGTTGCTGTTGTTGTTATTGTTGTTGTTTTATTGCACTTGGTCATGTGAACAAATATAGACTCATAAATATATTTAACTATATATATATATATATATATATACATATGCATGCGTATAAAAACATGAAGTGGAGGCAATATTAAGGAATATGAATTTGAATTAATTGCAAATGAATTGCATTTGCAGGATCCGGACCAGATGCGTCGCATCCTCGATGAGCTGCAGATGGAGGTGCACGAGATAAATGCGGAACAGCAGTTTCTAATGTTGCGGCTGGACGAGCATCTGGACGCGTTCTACAAGAAGCTGGAGGAGAACAACATTCGGACTGTACCTGACGTGGGCAACGCCTACATCTCCAGCCTGATAGTGCCTTTAATTAGCGATGCCAACTACATTGTCTGCCCGCAGTCGGTGTTGTCCCGCGACACCGAGGACATGCTCATACGCAAGCATTTTCTCATTTCGCAGGACGATGCTGGCATCGAGCCGCTCAAGCTCAGCGAGCTTGACGACAATGTGAACCTGATGCTCGTCAATGCCAAAACCGTCAAGGCAACACCGTCAAGCGGCAACAGGAAAAACAGTTGCAATATGGCGCAAGGCGCCACCAGCAGCGATCCGTTGTCCGAGCAAAAGCTGCGGCAGCAACTCGATGAGCAGGCAGAAAGCATCATTAAATCCGATGATCCCACAATGTTGATGATGATGGGTCCACCACCGCCACCGCCACGGCCAATGCCACGTCCACGGCCCATGCCACTGCTAAAGAAGGTGTTGACCGGAAAAATGGTGCGGCAGCAGCAGCCGAACTCGCTTCTAGCGTCGCGTGGCACTCAGAGCGCCAAAGTGCCGCCACAAAAGTCAAATGCCACACAACAGCAGCCACCAAAGCCACCAACATCAACAGCAGCAACATCGCCGACGCGCTCGTCGCTGGTGGCGGCAGCAACTGCCGCAGCTGCCCGGCAACAACGAGCGCCACGTTCGGATGCCAAGCAGTCGGCCATCAAACGCATTTCAGCTTTGCCGCCCGTTGGTGCAAAGGTGCAGAGGACTCTGACGCCACCGCCGCTGACGATAGACTTTGTGGAAGTCGCCCAGAGTCGCATGAATTTGCAGCAGGCGCTGCGGCGTGCTCGCAAAACCAAACAGCAACCGCGCCAAATCGATGAGGAGGATGCTCTCGAGCTGCCCAGTCCAAAAATGGCGATGCTTAACAGCAAAACAACAACAGCAGCAACAACAGCAGCAGCAGAAACAACAACATTAAAACAGCTGAACAGCAATGCATCGCTTAAGAGCAAACTGGGCAAAGCATTGCAGGCAGCAGCTAAAGCTCCTAGCACAGCGATGCCACCGAGAAAGCCAACAGTGGCAACGGTTCCGGCACCGGCACCGGCAGCCAAACCGTATAAGACTCGCAATGTGCAGGGAACTGTACGGAAAATGACACCACCGCCACCGCAGCCACCGCCTCCTCTGCCGAAACTGCTGGCAACACAGCAGCAGCAGCAGGCGAAGTCCACGCCAGGTGGTGTTTCATCGGGCTCGTCGGATGATCTGCACCAGGAGCTGGAAATGGAGCTGGAGCTGGAACAGCAGCGTCTGTGCGCGTCGGCCGCACAGTGGCGCGATGAGCCCCGAGAGTCGCGTGTCATGCCCTTGGAATACGGACAGGAGAATTTCCTTGGCCTGTTCGGACTATACACCCATGACATGGTGAAGAAACTGTGCCAGCGTCACTCGAAGCGTAAGCGTCGCACCGTACAGAATGCGAGTGGCGTGGACTTTCACTATGGCCAGCAGCTGGCGACCATCGATGCGGTGCGTCACAAGAAGCTGAAGAACAAGCCCGAGTTTCTATTGTCGCCCAAAAACAAACGGCTGCAGGCAAAGAAGGCGCACAAGGCAGCAGCCGCTGCTGCGAATCGCAAGAGCAAAAGCAAAACGCCGGAGAAGTTGTCCGATCCGTTGGCCATTTGCCATATGCCGGACGTTGGCAAGCAGAAGTGATTGACGCGTGCTGCATGCTGGTAAGTTGCCACTCTCTATTCTGTGTGACTCAGTCCGACTCATCACATCTTAAGTGAAGCCGTTCGCAGGCACTCATCGATTGCGGCATACAATTCAATTGGGATTCGATTATTGTAGGCTTATATTGATCGGAATTCGATTGGCATCCAAGTTTAATATATTTAACTAATATGTTAATAACTGATTTATTTTTTTGATCGCAGATGAGATGCCCGTGCTGCCATGGCCAATATCAATCTGGATTGCCACAAGGATGTGAAGGCAATGGTGCAGTCGCGGCCGTTGTCCATTCTGCCGTTATCGTTGGGCCGAGGAGCTAAATGTGTTTCAAACTAGTTGCTAAGAAAGTTGTTTTACATACATATATTGAGAATGGCGGCAGTTGTCTGTCTCCGCTTTTTTGTTGTTCATTGCATCCTGATCGTTGCATCCAGCATATGTTTGGACATGCATATGTTGTCTAATTTCCATTTCCATTTATTTTCTTTTTTTTTCTTTTCTTTTTTTGTGCGTATTTTTATTACAAAAAAAAAACTTAAATTTACATATTTAGATATGTATTTAAGTATTTGACAACGGATTAACTAAATAAATACTTGTATTTATGTACACATATATTGATTCCGTTGCAAGGCATGACTTATATACGTATGTAGACGATTCATATGTATATTTGTTGTATTCTTAATTAGTGAACTTTAGATCGCTTTGTTTTCCATACCAATCTACACGCATAAGGCAATCGATACTATGTAAATGTGTTTCAATTAAATAAACTGTAATATTGATATATTAAGTTGTAAATATGTACATGGTTCTCTAATCATTCTTAAAAGTCCGCAAACATTAACAATAGTTCAATCACAACGGGCCAAATATGGCCTGTCACGGTGTGTCAGCCCAGGGCTGACAGCCGAAATATCCTAACCTAACGATAGTTAATTTTGTGAAATTTGAAAATGCAATAGAACATTGCAAATATAACTGACAAGCATCAAGAGAGTCCACAGACGCATTCGCAATTTTGTTCATATTCCTAAATGTATTCGCTTTATTTGTAAAACCAACCAAAAGTTCAACTGAGACTCAACGTACAATTTTCTGGTATGTGATCAGCCATGGTAATTACCTGCTTAAATGCCGGAGGCTTGCTGCCTCGGCCCAGCTCCGATGTCTTAAATTGCAGTCGAATTGTGTGTCTTACTAGGCCTCTCTGCCATTCTCTCTCTGCTCTCATCGGTCGCTCCGTTCACTACTATATCCTTTTGACCCGGGACTATTATTCGTCCCGAGTTGGTGTAGCTTGGCTCGTACTTCACGGACTACGCTTGACGTTATCTTCGTCCCCCTAACAGCATTTACTGCCTGACTATCGGATAGAAAGGCTATATCCGTGCTCCGATAGTTAGTTACGTTTCGGGTTCGTATGAGGATATCCGAGGGACGAGGAAGTTGGCCATCTCTCTGGCCAGGGATGTGTTTCTAATAGGCTTCATATTTGCGAAGTCATATTTGTCCCATTCTCTGTAACTTGGGCAGCCTCGATTAGTGAAGTACTAAATTTTGATAGTCTGGCAGTCCTGCCTCTTTTTTTTTTCAGTTCTGAGTCGTTGGATTTGAGGCAAATGACATTTGACAAGTGACAAATGAAATAAAAAAGCAATAAATCCAAGCGACCCAACAATTTCGGAAATTGTCGCAATTATCAGCTCGAAAACAAAAAAATAGGTTGAGTCTGAAATGGGGAAAGATAAGAAGCATAAGAAGTCCAAGAGGTCCAAGCAGGAGTTCACGGATGAGTCCAAATGGGAGACGGATAAACCAGAGCAAAACTTTGACTGGGTGGGTTGGTTTCCACGCGTCCTGTCGGAGCCGCTCGCCCAAGAGATGTTCATGGCCAATCTGGGAATGACGAAGACATCGTATGTCATCGATGGACAGAGCAGCGGCAGCAGCAGCAGCAGCACCACTACCCGAGTCACCCGTCAAATGCGCATGAATAAAAAAACTGAGCGCATTATAACAATTCATCCTGTCATTGGCGAGGTGCAAGCCGTACGTCAATTTAAAATCCTTCCTTATCCATCCATCTGGCGATCCTAATCGCTGCAGACCTTCTCTATTGCAGCACATGGTAGAGGTGGAGGCGCACATCTACGACCAGATTCAACTGGCCAAGAATGTGGAAACAGAACGCATATTACGAGAGGAGCAGTCGGACGCATTTCCAAAATTTCCTTTCGATCTGCCACTTGAATCGCAGCTAAGATGCAATGACTGCAGAAAGCGCGAGGGCCTCAAATATGTCTGCGATCGCTGCGTCCAGCCGTTCCATCAGGAGTGCCATCTGGACGGTGGTCTCTCCTACCTACATAACGTGTGCCCCATATGCGTTCGCCAACTTAATGCTCAACGCGATGCCATAGAAAATGCCAAATAAACTAATTTTAGTTTGATATTTGTATAGATTTAATTGCCACTCCCAATAATGCCAAGCATTTCTTTTCAAATACATTTTACAAATGAATAAACCATTTTGAAGGCACCAAGATAGCGAATGTTAGCAGCACCAGTCGCTGATGCGTCCCATGGCCTTGGGCTCCATTGCAGAGATCACCCTGGCAGAAACACATGTAAACTTTCTTATAATTGTAGATTGTGTCCGCGCATCGATCCATGTTGTCGTCCGGTCCGCGCTGCACACACATCCGCTGTATGGCGAGATCATAGTCTGGATGGGACAACGATATATATACACAAATACATATATATTCGTATATCGTATATCAGGGTTGGGAGATATCATGTCGCATGTTTTTATAACATTCCATTTCGCATATGGGTCAACCAAAAATGAAAAATAAAGCAAAATATACAATTTGAGGAAAGTTATGTTTAAATTGAAATTGATAATTATAAATTGAAATGTAGCAAATAACATGAAACGCAAGTGATATAATTAAAAAAAAAGAGAGAATCATTTTTTTGGCATGAATTCCAATTGAAAATAAATAGCGGTAAATGGTCTGGTATCTCGCTCGCACTTACCGTCGAGGGCATAGGTGCCACCACCCTCGATCACTTTGCCACACCAGCCACTGGCGCAGGGTATGGCGGTGAGGCCCGGCTCCTTGTCGACATCGGTGGCGTTGAAGGTGAACGGATCCTTGCAGCTGCCCAATTCGCCTCGCGATCGGCACTGATAGCAGCGACGGAGCAGCGCTGTGAATGACGGTAAACGTTATCTGTTTACGAAACGATTTTAAATGCATTACGCAGCCACACACACACACACACACTCACACTGACCCACAGAGTTTGCGCAAGTGCGTGGTTTGCCCATATGCATGTGTGTGTGTTGCTAAAGACTTAAATGAGCAGCAAACTTGGCATACCGTTTGTTTGTGGCGCGTTGCTGGCGATGTAGCGAATATCACAGTTATGATGAACACAGACGCATGCATTTTCCTAGCTTTTTACACTAAATGAGTATTGTTTAGGTCGGTATTTATCAAATCCACTGAAAGTAGTAGTGAGATTTTAGTTGATGTTTGTTGAATTCTGTGTTGTTGTTGTTGTTGCTGTTGTTGTTGTTGTAACGGGAACCAAGGTTGCCACACAGTGAATAATAATTCAGCAGCGAAAGCAACAATGTGATTAGTGTTGCCACAATGACTATCGCACACCTGTTTGTCGTTTACCAGCACTGAAACCAATTTTGTCCATTATAACGCAGTGTGTACACACTGTCTAGTGTCGTATTATTTCAGCGAAAAATGCATCATTTGATATTATTTTGAAACAATAATAACTCAAAACCAAATAACGAGCATCGAATGCAGCAATTTTTACACTAAACTTCAGATTCAGTGCCTCGGATCACATCTGCAAGACAAACGGCTGCAGGCAAAGAACGCGCACAAGGCAGCAGCCGCTGCTGCGAATCGCAAGAGCAAAAGCAAAACGCCGGAGAAGTTGTCCGATCCGTTGGCCATTTGCCATATGCCGGACGTTGGCAAGCAGAAGTGATTGACGCGTGCTGCATGCTGGTAAGTTGCCACTCTCTATTCTGTGTGACTCAGTCTGACTCATCACATCTTAAGTGAAGCCGTTCGCAGGCACTCATCGATTGCGGCATACAATTCAATTGGGATTCGATTATTGTAGGCTTATATTGATCGGAATTCGATTGGCATCCAAGTTTAATATATTTAACTAATATGTTAATAACTGATTTATTTTTTTGATCGCAGATGAGATGCCCGTGCTGCCATGGCCAATATCAATCTGGATTGCCACAAGGATGTGAAGGCAATGGTGCAGTCGCGGCCGTTGTCCATTCTGCCGTTATCGTTGGGCCGAGGAGCTAAATGTGTTTCAAACTAGTTGCTAAGAAAGTTGTTTTACATACATATATTGAGAATGGCGGCAGTTGTCTGTCTCCGCTTTTTTGTTGTTCATTGCATCCTGATCGTTGCATCCAGCATATGTTTGGACATGCATATGTTGTCTAATTTCCATTTCCATTTATTTTCTTTTTTTTTCTTTTCTTTTTTTGTGCGTATTTTTATTACAAAAAAAAACTTAAATTTACATATTTAGATATGTATTTAAGTATTTGACAACGGATTAACTAAATAAATACTTGTATTTATGTACACATATATTGATTCCGTTGCAAGGCATGACTTATATACGTATGTAGACGATTCATATGTATATTTGTTGTATTCTTAATTAGTGAACTTTAGATCGCTTTGTTTTCCATACCAATCTACACGCATAAGGCAATCGATACTATGTAAATGTGTTTCAATTAAATAAACTGTAATATTGATATATTAAGTTGTAAATATGTACATGGTTCTCTAATCATTCTTAAAAGTCCGCAAACATTAACAATAGTTCAATCACAACGGGCCAAATATGGCCTGTCACGGTGTGTCAGCCCAGGGCTGACAGCCGAAATATCCTAACCTAACGATAGTTAATTTTGTGAAATTTGAAAATGCAATAGAACATTGCAAATATAACTGACAAGCATCAAGAGAGTCCACAGACGCATTCGCAATTTTGTTCATATTCCTAAATGTATTCGCTTTATTTGTAAAACCAACCAAAAGTTCAACTGAGACTCAACGTACAATTTTCTGGTATGTGATCAGCCATGGTAATTACCTGCTTAAATGCCGGAGGCTTGCTGCCTCGGCCCAGCTCCGATGTCTTAAATTGCAGTCGAATTGTGTGTCTTACTAGGCCTCTCTGCCATTCTCTCTCTGCTCTCATCGGTCGCTCCGTTCGCTACTATATCCTTATGACCCGGGACTATTATGCGTCCCGAGTTGGTCTAGCTTGGCTCGTACTTCACGGACTACGCTTGACGTTATCTTCGTCCCCCTAACAGCATTTACTGCCTGACTATCGGATAGAAAGGCTATATCCGTGCTCCGATAGTTAGTTACGTTTCGGGTTCGTATGAGGATATCCGAGGGACGAGGAAGTTGGCCATCTCTCTGGCCAGGGATGTGTTTCTAATAGGCTTCATATTTGCGAAGTCATATTTGTCCCATTCTCTGTAACTTGGGCAGCCTCGATTAGTGAAGTACTAAATTTTGATAGTCTGGCAGTCCTGCCTCTTTTTTTTTTCAGTTCTGAGTCGTTGGATTTGAGGCAAATGACATTTGACAAGTGACAAATGAAATAAAAAAGCAATAAATCCAAGCGACCCAACAATTTCGGAAATTGTCGCAATTATCAGCTCGAAAACAAAAAAATAGGTTGAGTCTGAAATGGGGAAAGATAAGAAGCATAAGAAGTCCAAGAGGTCCAAGCAGGAGTTCACGGATGAGTCCAAATGGGAGACGGATAAACCAGAGCAAAACTTTGACTGGGTGGGTTGGTTTCCACGCGTCCTGTCGGAGCCGCTCGCCCAAGAGATGTTCATGGCCAATCTGGGAATGACGAAGACATCGTATGTCATCGATGGACAGAGCAGCGGCAGCAGCAGCAGCAGCACCACTACCCGAGTCACCCGTCAAATGCGCATGAATAAAAAAACTGAGCGCATTATAACAATTCATCCTGTCATTGGCGAGGTGCAAGCCGTACGTCAATTTAAAATCCTTCCTTATCCATCCATCTGGCGATCCTAATCGCTGCAGACCTTCTCTATTGCAGCACATGGTAGAGGTGGAGGCGCACATCTACGACCAGATTCAACTGGCCAAGAATGTGGAAACAGAACGCATATTACGAGAGGAGCAGTCGGACGCATTTCCAAAATTTCCTTTCGATCTGCCACTTGAATCGCAGCTAAGATGCAATGACTGCAGAAAGCGCGAGGGCCTCAAATATGTCTGCGATCGCTGCGTCCAGCCGTTCCATCAGGAGTGCCATCTGGACGGTGGTCTCTCCTACCTACATAACGTGTGCCCCATATGCGTCCGCCAACTTAATGCTCAACGCGATGCCATAGAAAATGCCAAATAAACTAATTTTAGTTTGATATTTGTATAGATTTAATTGCCACTCCCAATAATGCCAAGCATTTCTTTTCAAATACATTTTACAAATGAATAAACCATTTTGAAGGCACCAAGATAGCGAATGTTAGCAGCACCAGTCGCTGATGCGTCCCATGGCCTTGGGCTCCATTGCAGAGATCACCCTGGCAGAAACACATGTAAACTTTCTTATAATTGTAGATTGTGTCCGCGCATCGATCCATGTTGTCGTCCGGTCCGCGCTGCACACACATCCGCTGTATGGCGAGATCATAGTCTGGATGGGACAACGATATATATACACAAATACATATATATTCGTATATCGTATATCAGGGTTGGGAGATATCATGTCGCATGTTTTTATAACATTCCATTTCGCATATGGGTCAACCAAAAATGAAAAATAAAGCAAAATATACAATTTGAGGAAAGTTATGTTTAAATTGAAATTGATAATTATAAATTGAAATGTAGCAAATAACATGAAACGCAAGTGATATAATTAAAAAAAAGAGAGAATCATTTTTTTGGCATGAATTCCAATTGAAAATAAATAGCGGTAAATGGTCTGGTATCTCGCTCGCACTTACCGTCGAGGGCATAGGTGCCACCACCCTCGATCACTTTGCCACACCAGCCACTGGCGCAGGGTATGGCGGTGAGGCCCGGCTCCTTGTCGACATCGGTGGCGTTGAAGGTGAACGGATCCTTGCAGCTGCCCAATTCGCCTCGCGATCGGCACTGATAGCAGCGACGGAGCAGCGCTGTGAATGACGGTAAACGTTATCTGTTTACGAAACGATTTTAAATGCATTACGCAGCCACACACACACACACACACTCACACTGACCCACAGAGTTTGCGCAAGTGCGTGGTTTGCCCATATGCATGTGTGTGTGTTGCTAAAGACTTAAATGAGCAGCAAACTTGGCATACCGTTTGTTTGTGGCGCGTTGCTGGCGATGTAGCGAATATCACAGTTATGATGAACACAGACGCATGCATTTTCCTAGCTTTTTACACTAAATGAGTATTGTTTAGGTCGGTATTTATCAAATCCACTGAAAGTAGTAGTGAGATTTTAGTTGATGTTTGTTGAATTCTGTGTTGTTGTTGTTGTTGCTGTTGTCGTTGTTGTAACGGGAACCAAGGTTGCCACACAGTGAATAATAATTCAACAGCGAAAGCAACAATGTGATTAGTGTTGCCACAATGACTATCGCACACATGTTTGCCGTTTACCAACACTTAAACCAATTTTGTCCATTATAACGCAGTGTGTACACACTGTCTAGTTTCGTTGTATTATTTCAGCGAAAAATTCATCATCACAGTATCGGGCGTATATTTTTTGTTTTGTTATTATTTTGAAACAATAATAACTCAAAACCAAATAACGAGCATCAGATGCAGCAATTTTTACACTAAACTTCAGATTCAGTGCCACGGATCACATCTGCAAGCTGAGTGTACAAAAATAAATCGACGAAAAGCTGCAGTATGTAGAAAGAAAGAAAGAAATGCAAAGAAACGAAACGAAATGAAAAAACAAAAGCAAAAGCAAACGACAAGAAATTTTGCAAATTGCAAACTGTTCAATCGCTATTCACACAGAGCAGCAGCAGCAGTAGCAGCAGTACAGCAACAGAAGAAGAGGAGCAGCGAATTGGCTGCAGCAGCTGAGCTGAGCTGCGTAACATGCTGCGCACCGACCAAGATGGATGTAACAATGAAATATATGCATATGATTAATAATCTGATACACAATCTGAACTGCCATCTAGCCTTTGGCATTCCCTCAAAGCGCAGCGTAACTAAAAACGCAAACAAAACGGGCGTTTTTAGAGGAAGCAGACACCTTGCAACTGCAGCCGTTGCTATTTCTGCTGCTTCTGCCTCTGCTGCTGGGCTGCTTGCCCAAGTTCAATGCAACTCTGTTGTTGTTTTTGTTTTTCTTATTAGAATTGTGTGTGTGTGTGTGTTTGGCTAACGCTTTTCGTGTGCATCCCGCAGCAGCTGGCGCCCAACTGGCCAAAGGACAGGGTACAAGGAGCAAGGAACAAGTAAGAGGAGAGCAGCAAACACAGCGGGCAAGAAGAGAAAGAGGTCGCCTGGAGCAATGGCATTGGACAGCGGCACGCAAACAATGACGGGCAGCAATGCGCTGACATCATCCTTTACGACAAACAAGAAGAAGGATGCCGCCGCCGATAAGGAGAACCTCTGGTGAGTTACTAGTGTTGACGAGCTGACCCAACTATATACGAAAGTATATGAGAACATATAACGGAGCAAACAAAAGAAGAAGAAAAAGAAGCAAAAAAAAAACAGCTGCTTTTGGCCATCTATCGACTTTCTTTAGCTGACGTTTGCAATAATTTTTAGTTACTGCCATCTCGCTTTTACTGCCTCTTCTCTCTCACTCGCTCTCTCTCTTTCTCTTTCTGTCGCACTTAGCCATTGCTTGGTGTGCAGCGTGCCGGGTGCAGGCAGGTGCTACTTACTCGCCACACCCACCGAACGGCCCACAACAAATAGTTGGGCACAAAAAGCAGCTGATTTTCTGCCGCTGTCCAATATAAATGCATGTTGTCATTTTGTACGACGCTCGCCTAACCTCAAACTACGTTTGGCTCACACACACACACATACAGCTTTTTTTCTGTTAAATTTTCTCTTGTGCGCTGATTTAATGAATTTGTGGCATAAACACAAACTAAATGCTAAAACAACAATTATAATCTGCATAGTGTGCGTGTGCGAGAGCGAGATAGAGCGAGAGCGACTGAGCAGACCTGCCGATGATGATTCATGAAACAGCTAAAATTGAGGGCAGCGTCGCCGGCTGCGCAGTCGGCAGCGAGCACCTTTTGCTTAATAAGTTTTTATTATGTTTTATATATACCTGTATATATATACATATACATACACAGACATAATGTATATGTGCACACTCTAAGCTGAGCTATCGATAATTCAACTTGATGTGGTCAGTTGACAATCCAATTGGAATTAGCATTTCCCAATGAACGCATTGTTGCCGAGTTGTGTGTTTGTAGGCGATGTTGTCATCGCCCAAGTATGTGCCTGTGTGTACGTTGACGTTGATAGGCGACCGTCAGGTGGCGCGCATGTGCAGAACGGCTGCGGCGCAGATCAATTTCCAATTGGAAACAGATTATTGCATATTGCTATGTACACCTATTTACAGCAAAATCTGCTTTTGATTTCGTTTTATGTAGATGTCTTCAGCACGTTGCTGCTTAGTTCTGGGCAATCGGCTATCGGTTATCGATTGATTTTGCTTCTATTTCTATGCACATTGTTAGTATGTATTTAGTTTTCTTTCAAAAACCTTGATTTATATTTGTTGTCGGAACTTGCTTGTGAATCAGTTAATGATAATCGTCTACTCATATTGGCGTATATATATAGATATATTTATATATATATTTATAATTATGTATATATTTGTATGTATATATTTATGTATTCGTTAGGATATATGAATGTTCTACAATTTCTCGATAAATACATCGTCGTTATCGTTGTCATCTCCGTTATCGAATTGTGTCCCTTGTTGCGGCTGCTGCTGCTGCTGTTTCTCGAAATTGTTTTGTATGCGCTCCAATAGATCGGTGGCAACCAGCGCAAAGTCCTCCCACAAGGCATCTTGGGCCCCATCAGCCTCCGATTCCTCATTCGGCTCTTGCTGTGGACTCTCCTTTTCCGTCTCCGCATCCGCATCCGCCTCTGTCTCCGTGTCATCGCCGGTGGGCAAACGCTCTTCGTCTAAATAATCGGCAAGCAGATCACTGATCTCGTCCAGAATGCTGCCGGTGCGACCAAGTGCCGTGGCGCAGTGTGTATCAATTAGAAGATTCCACAACGCCTGACACACGATGTTGGCCAGAAACCAATCCTCCTGCTCCAGTGCGCCGCGCAACAGCAGCGCCAGCAGCTCAGCGCCGCGTAGCTGGAGAAACGGTGCCCTCTGCTCACCATCGCCCAGCAGATTGACCAGCACACCGATGGCGCAGGTGCGCAGCTCATAGTCCTGTCCGCTCGCCTGCCGCGTCAGTTGTTGCACCATCAGCGGCAATCCGCCGGCAGCGCAGAAGCACCGACGTGCCACCTCGTTGCGCGTCAGATTGCCAAGGACACGGGCCAGCTCCACCTTGGTGGACACAGACGTCGCCGCACACTGCTCCAATGCGCTGGCCAACGCCGTCGTCAGCTCGGCAATCGAACTCTGCAGCGATCCAGCGGCTGGTGCTGGCGATGGTATTAGTGATGATGGTGATGATGCTACTGTCGCTTGATTGTCCTGGTAAAAGCACAAATTGTGCAAAGCGCCCAGCGTTGCATGCAACAATTCCAGCCGCTCAGCAGCAGCAGGCTGTGCGCTCTCTTGCACAGTGTCCAGCGCCCTCACTGCACTCTGTAGCAGGCGCAACAGGACAGCGCCCAGAGCATGCACATTGCCCAGAGCAGCGCCCACCTCGGCATTGACACTCATATTGGCCACGACACGGATCAGCTTGATTTGGGCATCCAGCAGCGCCGGTTCGCTGGCCGTTTGACGTTCGCTTAGCTGCTGCAGCACATTCAGCAGATACTCCATGGCCACATCGTTGTGATAGTACTGCAGTTGCCGCATATAGATACAGATATAGATACAGATATAGATATAGATTTGTATGTGTGGATTTATCTGTGTTGCGTCACACTCACCTGGACACGTGCCGACTCGTGCTTGGCGAGAATGTTGCCGAGCATATAGCCCAGGCGGCTGAGCACGGCCAGCAGACGTTCGCTGCAGGGGCCACCGTTGGAGTAAGGGCCTAGGAGCAGACCAATGCGTGCCGCATAGTTCAACAAGGATTCGCAGCATTCCGGATCCTCGGACAGCACACTTAATATGAAAACAATTGATGATTACAATTTGATTTGTGGTTTGCTCACTGCTTCACTGCGCTTACCTCAGGGTGCGCACCACATTGGCCTGCACCTCCAGTTCACCCATGGCGATCTCGGCGGCGCGTATCAGATGCGGACAGGCGAGCTGCAGTTGCAGTTGCAATTGTTGCTGCTGCTGCTGCTGCTGGGCTACATCGGCCAAGGCGCGCAACGCCGCCGACAGCTGATAGAGTGTGTGCAGTGGCGGACCGATGAGGCGTCTTGTGGCGCCCGCCTCGTTTAGCATTTGCAAATGGAGGATCATCAGTTCGACGGCGCCGTGACGTGCCAGACGCGCCACAAGCGTCTGTTGGCCATTCAGCTTCGTTGTTGTGGGTGTTGTTGCTGGTGCAACAGCTGTTGCTGCTGTGATCGTTGTGCTTGCTGCCGGCGGCGTCAGTGGCTCCTCAAAGCCGACGGCCCAATTGCGATTGAGTGCATCATCGCGTTCCTGGGCGCTGCTGGCAGTGAGGAATCGAATGCAGCCATACGCATAAATGCATGCCTCCGGATCGTCCAGCGGTGAGGCACGACCCAGGCCATCGATCAGTAGTTCGAGTACATCGTTCTCATGGAAGAGTCCGTCGTGCTGCTCGTGGCGAGCAACCTTGAAGATTAGCTTGCAGGCGCCGGTCAAATTGCTGCCTGTCACGCGAAGCTGTCGAATTATCGATAAAATCGATTAATAGATAAATGACCAACAACTGAATATGCCCAATCTGCACTAGATCAAACTATTAATATTTAGCTCAGGTGTTTGCCAGCTTGAGTTGAAATTCATTTTAAATATGTCCAATTTCTAAATGATTGAAACTTAAGAACCGATTACCAATCGTATTCCAAATTAATATCAATGATATCGATGTGCATTTGCTTTCTAAACACAAACACAAACCTATCCAATTAAAAATGTGTCCATAGTTGGTTAAATATGGAAACATAATTTGCTTGGTTTGCTGATGAAATGCAAATCGTCGGAAGAAACCAATATACATGTTTGTCGTCTAGTCTGTCGATAAATCGATAGATTTGAAATCGCAATACATACCGCAAGGACGACACGTGCTACAGCCAAAAGGACACGCGGCGACGTGCACTCGACCAGGCCATAAAGACCGCCCAGGATGAAGGCGCGCTTAAAGTTACGCTCCTGTTTGCGCACACGCGTATATAGCTCGAGAAGGATCTGGGAAACGAATGCGGAATGCAGGATGAAGCGATGATTATGATTTCTGGCTGGTTGCACTTACAGCATTGATGTGCTGAACGGTCTCGGCACTGCAATCCTTGAGACCCGCATGCTGCTTCAGCATCTCGATGAGCGTCTCCGAGCTGCACTGGCCAAGCAGTGCCCCATTTCGTGTGGGTGGCGTTGTGCCCACTCCCACTCCAGCGCCAGCTCCACCTGCTGCTTTTGTTGCTTGTAACGATGGCAATTGACGCGGCGGAGCCAACTTCCCATCCAGAGCACGACGATTCACAAGCAGCTCAGCATTTCCCACGGGTGTCGATGGCGTCAGCGACTTGTGATTCTCAATCTGCAGATAGCGCATGCTATGGAAACGAGAGCAGGGATGCGGATGTGTGGGGGACTTGGACTGAAAGTGCATGTAAAGGTTGAGTTTACTTACGAGAAGGCGCTGGGCGGACGACCTGCCAAAGACACCTTGCCATAGAGCACGCGTCCAGGCTCACGTGGCGTTATGGGACGACGTGTGCTGACCAGGCGAGCACCGCCTGCCGCTGTCATAGATGCGGTTGCCGCTGCCGTTGCCGTTGTCAGATCCCCCAGATAGAGTTTTGCCTCGCTAATCAGCTCGGCCGAGGTTTTGCGTCTGCCCATGCCCAGGCTCTGGCGCTGCAGAGTTTGTAAGCCGCTGCCATTGTTGTCCATGCTGGTTGCCAGCTGCTGCTGTTCCTTGCTGTGCTCTTTGTGCGACTTCTGCTCCTGCTGCTTCTTTGTGGGCAACTCCTGTTTGATTTGCATTGGACGCGTTTCGCTGCGCGACCGTCGCTTCAGCAACACACTCATCCTGACCGCTGACTCTTAACAACTGAACTGAATCGCACTCTCAACCGGGTCTCCGCCGGGTCTCTCTTGTCTGTAGTGGTCGATCCACTATTTACGCCGTGGCGCTGGCAAAGTGCGCATTGGCAATGCCAGTTCTATTAACCTGGCCAACTGTTTGCCGTCTATATCTTACTGCCGTTCTGGCCACGCAGGCAGGCTGGCAGTCAGGCAGGCAAACTTTCACATGCTTGAAAAAATATGTATATGCAGATGTACTTTTCGTTTGGGCCTTTCGTGCACCATGCCAACCAGCAGGCAACCAGGGGGTGAGGGGGAGTGGAGTGGTGGCCACTGTTGGCGGCTCGGCTTAGGTTGTTGTTGCCCGCCACCCTTAGCGAGAAAGCTTGTCTAGCGCATAGTGGCGCATAAGTTGAACTACATTTTGCGCTTCATCGGAACGGAAATATTCAAATATTAACTACTGCTGACAGTCCGATTATTGCGAGTTGTTCTGCATGAACTTTGTATATATGCAAGAAATATGCCATGAAGTTGTTCAAATATTGTGAATTTGCATTACTGAGCAACACCTTGCTTTATGCGACGCACTTTAATTTGGATACCTTTTGTGTTTGTTATCTTGTTGTTTTGTTTATACATTGCGAACCACTGTGCACTGTTGAACAATACCTTTGAACACACAATAGAAGCGAATAGTTAAAAACTAAAAGTCAGAAAGCGGGCAATCGATATTCGCAGTTCGCAGTTTTTGGCACGAAGGAGCTGCCGCGTCCAGTTCCCCAGTGAAGTAAACGTCATTTGCATGTTATTCCTTTAGTCAAGCAGTCAGTCAGTCAGTCAGTCAGTCAGTCAGTCAGTTAGTCAGTCAGTCAGCCAGTCAGTCAGTTAGTCAGTCAGTCAGTTGGCCTGCTATACGGCAAATATATAAGTGGGTGAATTAGCGAGTCGGCGAATCAGCCAGTTGGGCAGTTAGCTGGTCACTTTTCAATCGAAATGTATTTAATTGGATCTAATTGAAGAGCCCTGTCCAACTAAACATCCTTATTCGAATATATACATAAATATTATAGTACATAATATATATATATTATAGCTTTTATAGAGCGAGAGAGCGAGAGGGAGCAATACGAAAATGAAACAAGGTCCGGCTCATAAATAGTTTGCAAAGGGATGCAATTAGTTTGATTGCGTGGCATGACACAGTATGCAGAATTGTGGCTTATGGCATGGCTTGCTGAATGGATATGGTTACGTATACGTGTCGGGTTGAGTTGAATTGAATTGAGTTGGTTACTGGTGGTGACATGAAATTGGGGCAGCTTTAATGTACATTGCAAAAATTGGTTAGCCAACGGAACTGACCCATTATGGACACATTTATTTGCATTTCCCGTTGCAGGTCAGCGATATTGAATGAAGTACAAACACAAGGCAGCACAAAGTTACCGTCAAACAAATCTGTACTAGTATTAGGCGATAATGCCACTGGTAAGACGACGCTCATTGCGAAGCTGCAGGGCGTGGAGGATCCGAAGAAGGGATCTGGCCTCGAGTATGCTTACATTGATGTCAAGGACGAGTACAGAGACGGTAAGTGCAACAATTACAGTATAAAGTAATTATTATTATTATTATTATCATTATCAATTTGTTGCAGACATGACGCGCCTAAGCGTTTGGGTGCTGGATGGCGATCCAGGACACACAAATCTGCTGCACTATGCGCTAAACGAAACGAACTATGCACACACCCTCGTCATACTAACAGTCTCGATGACACAGCCATGGGGCTGGCTCGAGCAGCTCAACCAATGGATCAAGGTGCTTGCCCAGCACATTGAGAGCCTGCAGTTAGATCCCAAAGAGAAGGAGGCGGCACGCCAGCGTTTAGCAACGACGTGGCAAAGCTACTGTGAGGTCGGCGATGATATGGATCCCGGTTCGCCGGTTAAACGCACCATGCACAACACTTCCATCGATGAGGATGATCTGTTGCCGCTGACAGAGGACGCACTAATTACAAATCTGGGCCTGGACATTGTTGTGGTCGTCACAAAGGTGAGCATACAATATTTAGAATGATGCATGATGATGATGAATGATTTTACTAATTTTGATTTACAAATCTACAAATTTAAAAATTTGCCAACACACAGACGGACTACATGTCAACACTGGAAAAGGAGTATGAGTATCGCGATGAGCATTTCGATTTCATACAGCAATGGATACGAAACTTTTGTCTGCGGCATGGCACCTCGCTCTTCTACACGAGTGTGAAAGAGGACAAAAACTGTGATCTCCTTTACAAATATCTAACGCATCGAATTTATGGTCTACCATTCCGTACGCCAGCGCTTGTCGTTGAAAAGGATGCGGTGCTCATGTTCGTATTTTATGCTCACACATTTATATGTGGATCTGCTAACTAACACTTTATTTCATTGCAGTCCGGCGGGTTGGGATAGCCTCAAGAAAATAAGTATTCTGTATGAGAACATGCATGCGGTTAAGGCTGAGAATCATTACACAGATATCATCAAGGCGCCGCCCACACGAAAGGTGCGTATCGAAATATTTTGAAGATGACGCATAACATTTGTGACGCGTAACTTTTTCAACTTATACCGATTGCGTTGCAGGCCGTTTCCAATCGCGAAACCGAGGTTCAGACGGAGGACGAGCAGGCATTCCTGGCACGCCAGCAGGAGATACTCAAGCAGGGCGGCCAGGTGCGCGGAGAGTCGCCGTTACGCTCGCAAGGAGCCAGTGCTGGCGGCAACAAGAGTGGACCACGCACACCCGGCAGTGCCGGTCAAAGTTCACCCAAAAAGGTGAGTGCCACACGGAAAGAGGATATTGCATTTGTTAACGTTTCCGTTAACTTCTACTATTCAATTGCAGATTGATCCCAAGCTGACGCCCGCCGCACCCGGCAGTGAAGGTGTGCTGGCCAACTTCTTCAATTCATTGCTACACAAAAAGTCGGGTGGACCAGCTGGTGGACCGGCTGGTCCCGGCAGTCCAGGTGGCGGCGGCGGCATGTCCACGCCGCGCACTTCCAATGGCACCGATTCACTCATGACCGCCGAAAAGCTGGCCGTGCGCTCCGATGCGGCTGCTGAGCTGGATCGTTTGGCGCGCAGCGTTAAAAAGGATATCGATCTGTCCCAAAGTGAGTGTTGAATGCATATTTCCCACACGACAACAACAACAAAAACAGCAACAACAACAGCAGCAGCAGCAACAACAACAACAACCAACAAGAAGAGCAGCAGCAGCAGAAGCAACAGTAATACCAAGAGTAGCAGCACACATAGTAATTTAAATCGAAAAATCGAAAGAAAAAAAACAACTCAAATGCACAGACTCATAAATTCAACAAAACAATGCATGTACTTTAAATTCGGCTCTTATTTTAAGCGCTTCCTTGGTTAATTCGCAAAACTAAACGTCTGGCAACGCTGCTGCACATTCAATGAGCTGAAAAGCATTGCCACCTGTTTAGCCAAAGTCACTCTGAATACCGGATTGAAATTGGAAAAGAAATGAAATGTTGAATTGAACGTGTGCACTGTTCAGTGAATTAGCATTTTATGAGTTCTGGGCATTGTGTAGGTTACGGATTACATAAATAAACATATACATATATGAAAAAAAAAAATATAAGACAAAATACACACACACATTATAAAATGGCTAAGCTTAAGCAAGCAAAGTGAATAACTTGGGAGAGGGGACAGCGCGTCCTTGTCATGCTCCTTTTTTCCTACATGAATGTGCTTAATCTATAAATTGATGTGCATATATATATATATGTATATATATATATATATATATGAATGAATGATTTTTTCGTTTGGTATTAGCGTAGTTTGGGGCCACACATGTGTATAATAAATTATTTAAATTATGTAATTTTTAAAATGTAATTTGTAATGTGTCAACTGTGCAATGCTGTTGCGCACTGAGAGATTTCAAAAGTACATGCCCGAAGTGCCCAGAGGGTTTGGCAAATGCTTAAAGACACACACACACACACACACACGCTCTTACATCTAACTGTAGTTGATAGCTTGTACGTACATTTTAATTATATTAATTAATTACACACACATGCACACACTGGCTTTATGTATTATTTGTTATACATTTTTTTTTTGGCGTCCTAAAGAAAACTAAAGAGTTTCATAATAACAAAGTACAACAACAGCAAATGCAGCGTGAAAAAACATTAGCAAAGTTGAAATAAGTATTTAAGCGATAAATAAAAGCTGTAATGTTGCGCATTTTGTTCTTTGTAATTATTTAAAAAACAAAACTTTTGATTTTAATTTAGTCACATTCTTATTTTTTTCTCGCTCAAAGCCACACGCGTTTAATTAATATAGTATAACGAAAGAATGCATAAATTATTAAAAAATAAAATAAAAAAATGTATAAGTACTATTACAAACTAATTTTACTAAGCAATTTTTAACTTAAAGATGCACTTACTGAAATTATTTAATGTGAAAAGTCAAGCGCAAGCGAGTAATCAGAAGATATCGATGATATAATGTGGAATAAAATCAAGAGCTTTTCGAAAGCATACATATATTGATATTGATATAGAAAGACAATTTACATACACTCGGCAAAATCTCCTTGCTTCTGATTCAATTTTATTTTTAATTAATTAATTATTATTTTGTGTACAAGTTTCGAAATCAACAAATTGCTTAATTCTCCATTCAATTGCAAACAGTTAAAAGAGCGAGAGGCGAAAATGCTTGTACTTTTGTAAATTAGGTCAGAATAAAAGTCTAAGCCTCGCCGTCAACTTAACCAAAACTAAATATTTTTTTTGTATTTTTTTTTTGAAATTTTAACAACTTTTTGCCATATGCCTCTGCTTTATAGAAAGCAGCAAGAACAGCAGCTGTTTGCCTCTCGCTCTTTGCTGTGGTGTGTCTGAAAACATACAAGCAACAACAATAAAAACCATGAAAAAAACTTTTGTGCTACAGAATCTATTTTTATGTATAAACAAAAATTATTGCATATATAATAAATATTATTGTATTACATATTAAATTACTGTGCAAATTATTGAAATTGAAAACAAATGGTATTTATTCTGCAAGAATTTTACATACATAAGTACAATTACAACAACGTCGTAGGGAAATATTATGAACAGCAACAAAATACACACAAATATGTTGACAATGTATGTGAACCAAGAACAAATTTAATGTTAATTCATACAATTTAATATATATACAATTATCAAATGCAAAACAACAGCGGCATCAAAAACAAAACACCGACGAAAAAAAAATTAAATAAAAAATTTGCAATTAAATATTTGAACAAAAAAAGCTGAGTAACTTACTAACTATGGTACAGGTTGCGACCACATACGACTTGAGCTCATATGATCAGTAATCAGTCTCTAATATATAAATCAAGTAAAAAAAAAATGTTGCAAAAATATATTTGGGAATATTAACGTAAAAAACTACGTTATTTTTGGCCCTTATGATTCGGCCAAATTGAGAGAAGTTTGCATCCAATATTGATATTTATGAAGATGAGTATAAGCTATTTGGCGAACTGTCCTCCAACTAGACATTCAAATTAAATAAATGAAAAATTCCCTTTAATTAACGCAAATTTGTTCATAAAAAAAACACTTTCTTATTTTTGATATATTCCTAAAATAATTAAAATTAGCGGCTGTATACAAAATTCAAAGTGGAGTCAAGAGAAATTGCTGCAATTTGTCGCTGTTTACTACGTCGTATCTTTGTCTGAGTGAAAATGGCCATATCTAAAGCGAATATATGTATAATAATCGAAACTCGCAGCTTAGAGTAACAAGCACTGGGGCCATGAAGAGGGGTAGGGCGAAGGGTGAAGGGGAGTTCAAAAAGCGTTGATATGGAGCCTTTTATTAATGATGTTTTCAGTTGCTGTCATTGTCGTTGCTGCCGATGATTATCGAGTTTCAAAAGAAAAAGCAAGCGGCGTCACAGCATGGCAGCCAGCCAGGCCATAACATTTTCAAAACACATTGATATTTTCATTTCGATAATGATTTTCACAAACCGTCAATCTGCGTCTGCATGTGAGTATGTATGTACGAGTATGTATAGATGGATGTATGTATAGATGGATGTATGGATGGATGTATGTATGTATGTCTACCCAAGGCCTGTGTCTGTGTTCAAAATATATGAAAAGGAGGCGACTGGCATCAAAAGGGAACAGCTGCCAGCTGCTTTTGCCACGTTTGCCTTGATAGCGCCAAGGATAACACTTTACTTGACCTTTGTGTGTGTATGCGTTTGATAAATGATGACGCCGACGTCGGCGCTACTTTGTTTGATACTTGCTCTCGTATTGTTTCAGTTCGCATCCATGCACTGCGCTGTGTCCGCTCCGCTCCGCTTGACTCGACTCCTCCGTTGCTCCCAGTCCCGTTGTTGTATCGCAAACGATGACAGGCGGCTGCTACGTGCTCATTGCGCTTATTGCTAGCATTGTCAGACTTAGCCCGCTTGCCAGCCTGGATTTAGCTCAATATTGACATTGATGTTGATTTGATGTTCAGCTGTACGAACACTTCTGTGTGCTATGTATCAGTCACTACATATGTACATTTGTACATGTACCATGTGTATGAAAGTGGGTCAACCACTTGAGGTACTTAATCATCTAAATACATATTTTGCACACACGCAGCATTAAGCTTTAAGGCACATGGAATTTAACATTTGTGTAGTGTGAACACTGTTTTATTATTCATATTATTGATCAGTATGGATATACATATTTAACGCTAGTAAATAATGCATATTCAATTTTGCTTCCGACTTAAATTTCAGATAATAATTGAAATTGATTAGATTCACTGAAAATAAATGCTTTATACCCTATATCCAAATAAAATTGTTAAAAGGGTATTATGAAATTTTGGAAATATATTGTTTTGGATATTTATCATCGTACCGTTCAAGTATATACAAATAATCAAATAATTTGGAAGTTTGATAAGTAAGTACGAATCACAAATTCATCTTATATTTCAATTTATTCAATTATAGCCTGCACCCATTCAAACTCGATGAAAATGGTATCAGGAAATTGAGCAAATATTAACAAAAAGCTGAAGGACTTGTGCTCAAGTTCTCTGAATTATAGCATTCTTACTTGCTTCACTCAGAATTAGCATGAATGAAAAACAACTGATGGCAAAGTTAATTCAAAGTGAACAGTAACAAAACTGCAAGCAGACAGAGCAAAACTAAGCAGAATTTAACAAATGCATAAAATATGCTGCTGCTGCTTTGAATGCAAATTGTAAAACACAATTTACAAATATACACGAATATTGCGAATGAAATGAATGCATTGAGAGCAGGTGAAAAGAACGCGAGAGAGAATATTTAACTCTGCCAAATCAGGTAATAAAAGCTAGGAATAATTTCTGTCTCTGGCTTTACTTGCCCCTGTTAGTTGCGAGTTGCAATCTAATCAGCCGCACATTCAATTGAGACGCGTAAAAGTGATTGTTAGTGTTCAGTTGTGTTTATTTAATATTCTAGAATCGGCCTGTAATTTGTCATAATCATAATGTAATTTGTCGTAATATTGCGAAAGGTGTCTGGGCTCAAATTGAAAGTCAGGATGAGCTCCCTTTCATATATGTACATACATTGTAGTTGTTGCCGTAGAATCGCTTTGGAAGTAGTGCGTGTTCTGTTGTGTAAAGTGGTAGGAATAATACACCAATCAATAACTTTATCTTGATTAAACTTTTCAAATTGAGTACAAAAATGATCACATGTTGTCCGTGATTTTAATCATACGGAAAGTCATTTGAATACCTTAATTATATCCAAAAAACTTGTAAGTATTTTAGTTATGGTTGCTTGCAGGGTATATTCAAGTCGATCCCTTTTTACGAGACATCTTATTGATAACATGGATAATTATGTTACACACACATGATGTTGATGGGGAAAAAAATATAAAAAAATATTTCAATTTTATTCATTTTTTGCTCGAGTCATTTGGTAAACACTTGCACATATTATTAATTACTTAATTACACCAGCAGCAATATGCTCTATTGAAATTAATCGATCTTATTTAATTTTGCATAATTTAGTGCCCGCATAAAAAGAAATATATACTCACTTAATGACTAAGACAGCTGAAGGGCACGGTACACGATGCTCTACACACATGTGGGTACATGGAATATCTGCTGCGCTATGCAACAAATGATGTAACGCTAAAAATAATAAGTTGGCATTTGAGCTTGCTTGATGAATAGTGATTAATATAATTATATTATCTGATTTCCTAAGATATCCTGCAATCGATCTGATTGCAATTTTGGGGATTACCTTCCACTATACTTTATAATATCCGTTAATCTCAGTCTATTTTTTTCGAGGACGTCCATTTGATGTGTCTGCCTTGAAGATTTTCAGGTTATTTGCTCGGAAGTGGCACCTTTACAAATGTGGACAATCCACCAAGGAGTCCAGACACTAATTTAACAGAAGATCTAGCGTTTTCCCAATCTGACATTTGTAAATATAGCAACGGCGATACCACTAATGTTATTTTTCAAATCATTACTTTTTTACGCAGCAATAATCTGCACAGACAAATTTCAACAGAATATGTTTGCCATGGTCATAACGAAAGGCAAGATAAAAAACCACTCATTTCTAACGGGATCGACTGAAGAGGGAATTGTAAAATCATAATCATAGGTTGCCCAAACATTTTGTTGATATTCAATTGAATGGACCAATTTCGTTTTGTAAATTTAAAAATGGTTTAAGCTAATGAATCTTGTTAATTGTTGTTATAACTAGTTTTAAGAACTCCACAGCTCAGTCGAAAAACAAATAAAAATGCTGTAGTCGAGTGAGCTCGGTTAAATATATTATAAAATTATTTCCCTATAAAGACTTGCACCTAAATGTGAGCAGGTCTGCAAGTGCGCTCTGCCGACATGTATCAATATGAGAATAGACTTTCGACTATAACTTGGGTCTTTCCTATCCGATCATTACAAATGTTGGTAGTTGATTCATAATAGGCATATATTCTGTATAAATTAGAAGATTCTGCCATTAAAATTGTAGCATTTATTGCTTTTTAAAATCGAAATGCATAGATATTCGAGAATCGGAGGCAGTTATCGATAAAATAAAGTAAACTTGATCTGCGCCGTGTATTCGAGAACCTATATTCCAAATTTGAAGACTCTAGCTCTTATAGTCTCTGATATCGACTCGACTGTTGACCGTGATCAAGAATATATATATTCTTTATGGGGTCGGAGATGCTTTCTTCTGCCTGTTACATACATTTGCACAAAACCATTATACCCTTTTAATGGCTTCAGGGTATAATTAAAGTCAATTATAAAATATTTTTTTTTTTTGCAAAATAAATGAAAAAATATGAATTTTTTCCTGTGTCCAAAACCTTTCTTGGCAAGCTGTGTGTACGCGGTGCACTTTACTATAACTTGCGGAAAATGTTGACTCTTTACAGCATTTTTGCTGTTCGACTTCGTCGTCTGTCGTGACAAATGTAATTGCCAAGTTTTCTTAACGTCTTGATGTCTTGTTTTAACTGAGGACGTTTCCGAGCAACTTTAATTTTATTCTTGCTGAGTTTGCAATTGTTTCTGTTGACTTTATTGCTGCAGATGCTGTCTACATGCAGTTGCGCCTTTGAATTGAAGTCGATTAAAGCCAATTGTAAAATGCTGTGCGCACAAAACAATTGTCCCACAAAATACTTTAAGTTTAAGTGCAAAGACAAATCTATAATTACATTTGATGTAAAAGAAGTTAGACAAAAATGCGTTTCATTATTAAAGAATTTTTTATTAAAGCTGTCTTATATCAACTGTAGATCTTACAGCATTCAACAAATTTTTTGTTTTGAAGTAGAACAATGCTGTCAGAATGACATTTTTTTAAAGAAGAAGTTGTCTAACAAAATGTTCCCCATCTCCCAGTATTAAGCATTCATAATTGTATAAATTACTTTGACACAACGGCCTCATCCATTCTGTCTATTTGAATAAGCCAATCTCAGAGATGATATGAGCTAGAGATTAATTTGTAATGTAAGCCCTCGTTTACTATTTAGATTTAGTTTATTTTAATTATCGATAACTGCTTCCGTTTTTCCAATATCGATCAAAAGTGATTACCGATAGAAATCAATCAATTTTAAAGATATATATGTATGTATGCTTAAATATATAGAAAATTTAGAAAAAAATAAAAGTCAATAGTGAAATACTTTTTTTTTTGTAAAAGATGTTAGAAAATATACATTTTTTCCAGTGTCTAACCACTTTCTTGACATACTGTAAATATAAATATATGTAAACACCTTCGCCGAGTATAAGCACAGTTTTCATATGACGTGCATGTATAAGCACAGTTTTCATATGACGTGCATGAGATATGATGTGTAATGATTTGGGTAGAGAGTATATGCTAGTCGGCTTCCCTCGACTAGTGCCTTCTTTCTTGCCTCGATTGGCTCTCTAATCGGGCATAAGTTTATTGTGTACAGAAATTCTCAGTGAGCCATCTTGATGTGAATGGCTTTCATTGTTTGTGATTTGGGATTTGTGATTTGTGGCTTTATCTGAGCATGTTGCTTGTATGTCTGTTTGCTTGTCTGTTTCTTTCCCGCCAGCTGTGCGCTGTCAAATTTGTTTGACGGCAGAGCTTTTGTTCAAGGCCAACATTTTCTGCGCTCGAATCGCGTCTTCAATCACAATTCTTACCCCCGGCTGTTGTAAGCAGCAATTAAGCTGTCATAATGTGTAAATTTCGGATAACCATGAGTCTTGCTAGAATTACAAATTAATAACTACCCAAATACAACTTGTGAGGCTGCTTATAATTTGCTTATGCTTAATGCAAATGAGTTCATTTAAGTTGAGCACGTATATTTAAGAGTATTTTTGGCAAACAGGCCATTGTGTCAATATTTATACACACCACGCTTAATTTGCATAACTGGTTTGCTGGTCATATGTATGCTGCTCGGCATATGACATAACACCAGTGGTCCGGAATGCCAAGTGCGATTGGTTACGATCACACACAATTACGGGCTTATCAACGAGATCTGCCATTCCAGAAGATCGGCAGTGGTTACCATTATTTTGATGAATGCCTGCTTGGTCAGCTTTGAGGAATGGAATTCTATTGATCGCCATCGAAAGTCATTCAATGATTACATCAGATACTGGACATCGGACATTGACTTGGCCAAGGAAGGAGCCCATATGTGGATGGCAACTGGCCAGCCAATATATCTAAGTGTTTGGCTTCCACGAAATCCCGGTAATTACCACAATAAGGGAAATTCAGAATTGGATGCGCTGAATGACAACGAATGTGATTTGGATGCGCTGAATGACAACGAATGTGATTTGAAACTCAACTATATTTGTGAAGCTTCGCAGCCTCAAACAGCTTCATTCATTATATGGTGACAGTAAGCATTTGATATTAAGTAAATGGTGATTTTTTTATGTTGCTTTGTTGTTTAGTATTCGTTAAAGGTAGTACTGGAAAAGTGCCAAAAAGTAGGGAAAAATAGTAGCACCACTTACGCAATTATTATAAAAATTGTTGTGTTCGGCAGTTTTGTGTTTTTATAAAATATATGTTTTTAATAGATTTGACTTTGATTATATTGTTATTGTGTGGACAAAGGTTGATGAGTTTGATGGAAATGGCTCTCGTTCGTACGTAAGATTCCATCAAAACTTCGAATTGAGTATTTAAGATTAAAATAGACATTAAAAGTTATTTAACATGGAGATAGGTTCAATATATTGTATCAAATCCATAAGAAACCAATTCCTCGGAAGTTCGAGAGCAAAATATCGATAAAGAACAAAACTTAATACTAAATTTGCACACTTGAAAAATGGTACTTTATCGCAACTGGAGCTACAGTTATATTAAAATGCTTACATCAGAAAAAAACACCATTGTATCCTTTGGTTTTTTAGTGAAACATGTGCTTAAGAACTTTTAAAGGTGTTCTTATATTTATAACAACAACGAAACACCAAAAAGATAATAAAGTTTAGAACATCTCGCCGACTGGCTTAATTATCATCTCGTGCACTTGCATATGTGGAGGAGTCGAAAGGGTAAACATTACGGCCTGGGAAATATCCTGGGGTCTTAGCATTGTTTTTCCAACAGCCTCACGGAAGCTATCCGGTAGAATTTCCGTATCTACAACACCCGGACTAATGCTCTGCAAGTAAAAAACACCAAATCAATATAATAAATGTATAACTTAACATAAACTGCACAGCATATCTATAAAACCATATAATTCACAGTCTTAAGTTGACGCTTTTCGGAGATCGGCAAGTAAGCTCCGCTCCCAAAAATCGGAAAGCCTATATCTTCCATAGCTTTTGAACTGGTCATCTCCTTATATATTGATGCCAAAACTACCAAACTTTAAAGGTTGATTGCTCTTAGCATCCTACTAGATTAGTAATCAAGTTTCATTGTTACGCCCATTAACTACCACATCTGAAGAGGTACAAATTCCAAATGTAGTAGGTACATTCTGAGAATCCCTCTCCGAAAATTGATCAACAAAAATTTCCATCCACTGTTTCACAAATTGCGAATCTTTCACACTTTTAGATCTGAAGTCACCACATTGAAAAGGTATATTAATGATTATGTTATGAAAAGACCTTCTAGCCACCTGTTATTAGCTGATACTACGCTGATATCAGAGTATTCCAAATGGATTATTATAATTGTGTTTCGTGGTTTGCTGCCTCACCGTGATTTTAATGCGCGTTCCCAGACCCATGAATTCCTGGCGATACATTTCAGTTAGAGCGGTGACCGCATGTTTGCTGGGCGCATAGATGTTCACATTGGGTGCATTAGTCCCCATAGGAGAAAACAGTTTGTGGCCCAGAATGCTGTTGATAAGGATAATATGACCATCGAAATTGCGTTGCTTCATCGAGCGAAAGGCGCGCTGTGTGCAATTGACGATGCCCATTATATTTGTCTGCACAACTGTCTGGATCGTGGCGGTTGGCATGTCCACCAGTTGGCCGGGGATCGCAACGCCGGCATTATTCACCAGGATATCGATGCCGCCCAGTTGCTTTTCAATAGTATCGAAGGCCTCCTTAACCGAACTCTCATTGCCCACATCGCAGTGGAGCGCAATTAGCTTCTCTCGACGTGTAGCTGGCAACGATTTCTGCAGCTCTTCAATACGTTCAACGCGACGTGCCAATCCCACGACAACTAGTCCAGCATTCACCAGATCCACCGCAATGGCCGAACCAATCCCAGAACTGGCTCCGGTTACAACGGCGACGCGATTCTGCCACCGATCCATGCTGTCTTGCTTCCGTCCCAGTCAACCAACTAACCGGAATGTTCTGTTTGATGTGTGGTTCTAAAACGCTGAGCCATCGCTTTAAATAACAACCGGTCGTTAGCTGCCGCTGTTGTTGTTTGCATCTGTATCGCGTGTTCAATCACAAAGCTGTCGTTAGCTGAAATTACGCTGTTATTGTGTCGAAATTTCGGAGATCCATAGTCTTGCTAGAATTGCAAATTAATAACTACCTAAGTACAACTTGTGAGGTTGCTTATAATTTGCTTATGCTTAATGAAAACGAGTTAATTTAAGTTGAGCAGGTGTTATGAAGAAGTCATGACATATATACACACATGTATATTTAAGAGTATTTTTGGCACACAGGCCATTATGTCAATATTTATACACACCACGCTTAATTTGCATAACTGGTTTGCTGGTCATATGTATGCTGCTCGGCATATAGCATAGCACCAGTGGTCCGGAATGCTAAGTGCGATTGGTTACGATCGCACAGATACCATTCCAGCCAATAAATAAATAAAAATAAACGTTGGTTGCAGATGGTACTTCTTTTTAATCTCCTATCCAGGCAAACCCTGACGAGGGAAATTCTCGCTCTAACAGGTTATGGGTTCAGAGTTCATGGGCTGATAGGATTGATTATAGTTTATTGACTTGAGTTACGAACTCGTATGAGTTAAAGGAAACAAGTAGAGTGCTGTAGTCGAGTGAGCTCGGCTACGATTTACATTGAACCCAGTTTTTAGATATTTTTAGTTTTATTGGAAAATTTCCAGCTTATCAATAATATGCATATGTATGTTATGTATTAATTAGAAGATTCTGCCTTTAAAATGGTCGCATTTATTGCTATTGGAAATTTAAATGTATCGATAATCGATAAACGGAGGCAATTATCGATAAAATAAAGTAAACTTGTTCTGCGCCGGGTATACGAGAACCTATATTCCAAATTTGAAGACTAGCTCTTATAGTCTCTGAGCTCTGCGTGTTCATACAGACAGACGGACAGACGGACATGGCAATATCGACTCGGCTGCTGACCCTAATCAAGAATATATATACTTTATGGGGTCGGAGACGCTTGTTACATACATTTGCACAAAACCATTGTACCCTTTTTACCCATTGTTAATGGGTTCAGGGTATACAAATCGACAAATTGCGACGTACAAATAGATAAATTAATGCGTTGTTGAGAAGCTTGAAAAAAATAATTATGATTCTTAGAGCATACAGATGCGAAGCGTGTTGGTGCATGCGTAGCTATGGGAAGTTGCGTCGGAATATTAACTGGATTTTGATCATTGGCGATAATATTAACTGGAATGCCGCTGCGTAAAGTCTTGCCATACAAAAAGTTGCTCAATATTGGATCAGCTTACCGAAACTGTAATAGCAATAGTTGACCGAAGGTGCTTAAGGTCATAATTAATAATTGAGAGCAAGGGATTAAACGAGGCAACGAGATTGAGAGTGTGAGATGGAGAAAGAGAGAGAGCAGAGGATAATCTTATTATACTTTGAAAACATTTCAAGTATAAATATTTCATAGTCACATATTGTAACAGGCTTCTAGTGATGTATGTATGTAGTTCTAACATGCAACATGTACTGAACATCGATATCGATGTCGATCGATATCAATTGTGTGATCACCAACATGAAGAAGAAAAATAAAGGAATCGTTATGAATAAAGTAAAGTGAGCGGACGTGTTTGAGAACGAAAGATAACTTAGTTTTGACTGCCAGAATATATATGTATACACATCTAATGTATATAAGTACATATTTTAATATACCTATAAATCAAAATAAATACCAACGCATGTAAGTGAAAAATCGTTTGGTTTGTTTCGTGACACATGTGTTAAAGAATTTTATTAAGGTGTTCTTATATTTTCAAAAGAAAAAACCAAAAAGAAACAGATTAGAACATCTCGCCGACAGCCTTGACAATCATATCGTGCACTTGCATATGTGGAGGCGTTGATAGGGTAAACATTACTGCTTGGGAAATATCCTGAGGTCCTAGCATTGTTGAGCTACGGAAGCTCTCCGGCACAATTTCCGTATCTACAACACCCGGACTAATGCTCTGCAAGTAGAAAAGACGAGATCAGTACACTACAAGTGTTTCAGAGTTTATAATAATATGTATATATAATAAATATGTATCATTTAACATAAACTGCAAATCGATTTAGTTTTTTTTTTACAATCTTCATCCGATGGCAGAGGAGTCCAGTGGTCTTGTGCAATTTTCATCCTTCCGTATGACACTTCTGAAGCTATAGACTTGAATCTTGGTTATATATACCCCGCCCATGCTCGAGTCAGACACTGCGCTAAATGCCTACCGATAAAACCATATATCACTTACAGTCTTAGGCTGACATTCTTCAAAGATCGGCCACTCCGCTCTTACGAATCCGAAAAGCCTATATCTATAGCACTTTTATGATTACGCAATGATTGAGGATGGAGATATATTAACTGCCGTCGCAGTCCCACCCCCCTAAAGAAGACTTTTTAGCCACCTGTTTTTAGATGATATTACAGTGATAACAGAGTTTCCGCAGTCGGTTCTCACTTCTCACCTTGAGTATTATTATTGTGTATTGTTGTTTGGCTCACCGTGATTTTAATGCGCGTTCCCAGACCAATGAATTCCTGGCGATACATTTCCGTTAGAGCGGTGACCGCATGTTTGCTGGGCGCATAGATGTTCATATCGGGTACCTTACCCTCAATAGGATCACGAAGTTTGTGGCCCAGAATGCTGTTGATAAGGATAATATGACCATCGAAATTGCGCTGCTTCATCGAGCGAAAGGCGCGCTGTGTGCAATTGACGATGCCCATTATATTTGTCTGCACAACTGTCTGGATCGTGGCGGTTGGCATGTCCACCAGTTGGCCGGTGAGCACAGTTCCGGCATTGTTCACCAGGATATCGATGCCGCCCAGTTGCTTTTCAATAGTATCGAAGGCCTCCTTCACCGAACTCTCATTGCCCACATCGCAGTGGAGCGCAATTAGCTTCTCTCGACGTGCAGCTGGCAACGATTTCTGCAGCTCTTCAATACGTTCAACGCGACGTGCCAATCCCACGACAACTAGTCCAGCATTCACCAGATCCACCGCAATGGCCGAACCAATCCCAGAACTGGCTCCGGTTACAACTGCAACGCGGTTCTGCCACCGATCCATGTTAGCTTGTTGCTTCCGTCCCAATCAGCTAACTAGACACATCTGTTTAATATGTGCCTTTAAAACGCTGAGCCGACTCTTTAAATACTAACCGCTCGATTATATAACTGCTGCTGCTGTTGTTGTTTACATTTATATCAGTATCAATTGTAACAATTCAATGATAAGTCGGCAACGTCAATTAACGGCTACACTAAAAAAAATCGTCAAGAAGCTTAGAAAATTTCCTTAAAAACTAGACAAAAAATATAGTTTTATAATAACATTTCTAAAAATTAAAAGATTCTAAAATGAGAAATGCTCCTTTCTAATATTTTTAGATATATATTTCTTAACAATATAAAATACTTCTAAATAGTAGATAGTAGACAATAGTAGAATGCAAATCCTTATTATAGAAGAAATTTGTGAATTGGAGAAAACAGTATATAATAGTGTAAATCTAGAATCTTAATGTAGGAGTTCCATGTACACATATGAAGAATACCCTATAAATTAAACATCTTTTTTTTTAAATTGTAGAAACATGTATTCTGGCATTAAGGAAAGAAGCTCCTGGTTTTTACACACAATCTTGCGTTTTATAAATATAATTTGAATAATACATTAAGCTGCCCTTGCCCCAAGAAACAATTCAGTGTTATTTGTTTTTCTAATTGTAGTCTTCTAGTAGTACTGCAAGTGTTTTAATTTATATGCCTAAGGGAGTATCATATCAAAGAATATATTTGATGTAGACCACGCTTGAAAGTAAGCTATGTGTATATATAAATATATATTTTTATTAGAGCTTAATATTTGTCCGTAGCTCCAGGGTATTAGATTGGTGCATATTTCATGAAAATCAACCATGCATCAATTAAATAAACTGCATATCATTTGTAACATATACGAGTATTATACTTGAATCACAATTATCAGCTTAATCGGCACAATACTCAGCTTTTCAGCCTCTCGTAAAGCGAGTTGTGGATTGTGGGAGGCGGGTGGAGGGTGGAGGGAGGGGGAGGGGATGGTACGAATGCAATTTGTGTAACTAAGTTGACCTAAGTACACCCCTGGCAATCACATATATTTGTTTCCACTTAGCAGTTGCAATAGCAAATTACTATTATCAGTCAAGCGGTACGTAAAGGTGCATTTGACAGTATCGAAGATTATTTTGTTGTGACTTGCATTTATAATTGATAAGAATTTCACAAAGCTGTGAGTGGGGCATAAATGCAATCCAGAATTTTTAATGGGTGAACGTAATAGTAACACAAAAAAAAAGAAGAAAATTCGAGAATGCCCTGCACTCAGAAAGAAAATCGACGTGAAATTTAGAAATCGCCTTAAGTCTTTATGAAAGTTGAATTCTTCTAACAGACGAAATTATATTTCTAAAAACTAACGTTTTTTTCTTTGTTTCTCCCTGAAGGTGTCCTTCATCCTGAATATGTTCAGAGTTTTCACAGGCCCTTCGCAACGGATTTGAGAAATTCACTTTTGCAACTCATAATTTAAGCAATATCCAACCACGAACTATGTGCACCAGTTGGTCAACAATATTTGCAAATTGCCATTGTCAATACGAATCTGTTGAACTTTACTCGGTGGCTGACCCAGCAGCCTAAGCATTACAAGCAACCCAGCCAAAGCTTCTCCTGCTGCGAACTTGTGTCGCAGTGTTGCACAACAAGTGTTGCATTGTGTTCTCAGTGCTTTGCGTCGAGTGTATCGATGGGGTGTAAGTTCAAATATTTGTCAAGCAAAGAGCATCTGGCATACTATTAAGTGCTACTCGTACTGACCATGGCCCACTCACTGATTTTTGTGGAATACATACACTCAGAATAAATTCGCACTGAATTGTAGAAATTTGACTATGGCTTTGGCGCCAATGATAGCTCAACTTAATATTCAGAAAGTATATTTCTAATACGTACTGTTGTGTCTTTCTAAAAAACATGGTTTTTCTTTTAGATTTTTCCAAAATTTATAAGATAAAGAGCATTAATTTTGTAAGATTTCACAAATAACATTTTTAGATATTTTATAAATTAGTGTGATTTTTATCTGAGTGTATGAGAAGCTAGGAACGCACTGGGCTGCAATAGTGCCAGAGTCATCTGCAATTATTTGGATACACTATTGACTTATATACTTTTTATACACTTGTAAGGGATCGTATAATTTCCTATTCCATACAGTATACGTATTGATCAGCCAGAGAACCATTCATTGTTGTTGTTGGAAATAACTGTATTTGCCTATGTACCGGTGTACCAGCTTGTCTTGCATTCCCGTTTTGTAGTCTTAATCTGTTGTTGCCTGCGAGCAACGGTAATTGTAAGTTCCTTATGATGAAGACCTTCTTCGATGCTATGTTTAAGCTATTTTCATGAAGTAAGAGTCAGTCGCTTTTGGTCGCTTGAATCGCGTAGTATTATTCACATGAAGCGGACATATATTCTGTATTAAATACTAAGCTCTGAATAAATATAAACCCCAAGTTATAATAGTTGTTTTAAAATTAGAATCAGTATTAATTAACTACTAACAGCAGTCTATGCAAATTTCAGCCCACTTATCAGTTATTACTTAACACAATGAGTCAAGGAAGTCAATCTTAAATGAGAATGGCTGTTGAAATGTTGGTTCAAATGGGTGACGAATGGAGGACATGGAAAAATAATGAGCCTAAAGTCACTTACACTTAATTCAGGTCATTCCATGTTAAGCATTTAGCATACAACTTTTATATGGCCATAAATGACAGTTCGTTTTGCATGGGTGCACATACCCTGTAAACATACAAATGTCTAAGAGGTATGCCAACGATGCAACAGCATCTTAAATGGTAATCTCTTGATATTTTATGAAAGGCAGTCACTTGCTAGCCTTCGGAAAAGTAAGTAGGGCGTTATATGGAATTTCTTTGAATGGTCTAATATGTACATATTTATTTATATTTTTTTTTAGGTAGAAATAGATTAGTTGCATACAACAATTTAGAATGGGAAATGAAAAAACACTCTAGCCTGAGGAGATAGCTAAGATCCTTGCCAAGAACACTATAATGAAAAAAACCAACAAATATCGATCGGCATCAGCAATTGATGACATGTTAAAATTAAATGAAAACTCCAACAAGCAATGCAAAAAAAACCAACATCAAAAAATTATCACACAGGCAGAAATCTGCAATCCAGCCAGGCCGTAAGGCTGGATAAAAATACTACGGCATCTAAAATTATTTTTGGTTTAAGGTTACAAGTATCGAATCATAGTGTGCAACAAATTTGGAAGAAAATGTTGTCAAAGCCAGTATTAACGAAGGCACACCACATAGCCAGATTAAATGTTGCAAAAGAACATATGTCCTGGACCAAGCAGTTGCAAAATGTGGTATTTTCTGTTGAGATTTAATTTCGATGGTCCAAAGAAGTCTGGTACACTTTTCCCTGTGGTGGTGCTTCAGTCATGATCTGTGCAGCATTCAGTCATCACCTTAGGCTGTATGAATTTATTTTTGTTGTGAACTTTATGGAGCATCGACCAGACCCAAATGCCGTATTCCAGTAGGATAATGCTCCAATACATGTGTCACGAGCCTTTTAAGCTTTTAGAGTGGCCAACAAGATCATCCAATCTGAATCCCGTAGAGAACATATGGGGACACCTGTTCCGTCGAATAAAAATGGGTCCTCGACAGTTTTGAGACAGTTGAGCAGCTACAAAGGCTGTCGTTAAGGAATGGGCAAAAATCCCAGTATCTGAGTTCTAAAAAGTTTTTGAATTGATGTAAAACCGATTTTTTTAAAGTTATAAACAAATCTCGAGACTGAACTCATAATTATTTTGTTATTTTCATGTCATTTCTGTGTGTAATATTCATTTTATTTGCACTGTCTTTAATCGAATTGCGCATCTTAACCTCACTTAAAAAAAATTTAATAAAAGATGTTATGTAAATGTTACAAATTTAATTTCTCTTTTATTTGACGTGTATATAAAACAGCTAACTTATGCAAATTTTTAAAAATATGACTTTCAAATACAAAAAAAATATCAAGTGTCTTTGATCAAATTTCGGAGTGTGCATATGTATAAAGTGAATTATAAAATTTGTAGGATATGTCAGAGTTGAGTGTTATTTTTCTTTATTTATTTAGACTTTTTAATGTTGCCTTGCCTCGTATCCTTGTCGTTTGGATTGTTGACTGGCTACTGTGTTAAGTTTTGAAAAGGACGGCAACTGTCATGTTGCAGCGCTGATGATAATGACGAAGACGTGGCAGCAACAACAACGACAATGTACAACAAAAAAATGTTGTCTTTTATCTTGTGCAAAGCATGAAATGCAAAACACTTGAACTGAGTGGAAACGAAGGCGAAAGCAGAATAAGCAACAAAACGAGAACAACAAGTAAAATAAGTCAGCATACACACACGCACACACATATATACATATATGTATATATACATATACAATAAGAATATGAAGAAGATGAAAACGCAAAGCGGCGGTGTTGATAATGGTAGCTGAGACAAAAGCCATGCACACGCTTAATGGGGGCGCCGGGTCTGAGAGAGTCTAGAGAGACGGACGAGTGTCTGTCAGACTAGTCCCCGCCTCTGTCCATATCCATGTCCGTGTCCGTGTCCGTGTCCGTGTCCATGTCCTTGGTGATGCAACAACGACTGTTCTAGTTAAATTGCCTGTTCTCGACGCAGTAAATCAGACCGTAACAAACCTTACAAAAATGTTATCATGAATATACAAAAAAATAAGATAGAACGGTCATTTTAGGCAAGGCTGTTAATCTGCTTACATATTTCTTTTTTAGCACTGGATGAATATTCTACATTTGTCTAGTTATATTGTATTAAAAATGGTGACCAGTATGCCCATACCTTAAAACTCATCTTTCTGTGTTCTTATCTGATGTAGTGGTCCGATCCGGTTGGATGTTGACTCTTCAAATGTTGCAATATTATAGCTTTAAAACGGAGGTAATAAAACTTATTCAAAAAATGGACCGTCGGCTATATCGACTCGGCTAAAGATACTGAAAGAAATCATATATATTTTGTGGGACGAAGACGTTTCCTTTAACGAGTTACTCATGTCATGACAAAATTATATTACCCTCTACTAGGGTATAAAAATAATATGAACAAAAAGAGAGAGTTCGCTTAATGCAAAGATGAAATGATTAAGCCTTAACAAATGATGCTCTTAAATAAGCATTGCGAGTTTAGAGCTAATTCTTCACTTTGCTAGTTCATCTGGGGAGGGTAAAAATTTCATATTATAAAGTATCCTTAATTTATTTAGCATACTTTTTGCATTTCGGAGGAAGAGATTGGCAAACCATTGGCAATGGCGGAAAACCGTATGTGAACACTTTTCCAAGTTTCCATTATTTTATTATCAAACAACGTTCATTGTTTAAACTTTCACTGTAGAACTATCTGTCCCATGTTTATGCGCAAAAGTCAATCGTTAGCTAAAGTGTCATAAAACCAGACATATATTAGACTTTATACAGTTGCTAACTAATTTATAGTTCATCTTGACAGCTGCACCGACTTGCCCAATTTTCTTTGCTATTGAGTTAGCTTCCATAAGCACACATATTTTATAAGCACTCCATTTCGATTGCAATGCTTACGACAAAAGTAGCATTATTTTCAAATGCGCAAGTCATGCTACCCAAAAGCCATAAAAAAAATAAATATAATGAAAAGAAATAAATAATAAATAAATATATAAATTAAAATTAAATTGCACCAGTAATTTTAATTTATATATTTATTTATTATTTATTTATTTTTTTTAATAACTGGCTTGATTATCAGCAGCTACAGCAATAGATGTGCTCAGTGTAGAGCTGTGTGATCAAATGTGTTAATTTTTTATGATCCGACCCAGGACCACTTATATTTATATATATATATATGCAGTTGAACTATGCCAAAGCCAGCAGCAAAGCGAAAATCAGCAGGAGCATCCTGCACATAGTTCATCAAGTTGGCAAACAAACGCATGCCTTAGCTAAGAGGGAGTGGCTTTTAAGGGAGTGTTGGGAGCGGAGTAGCTTGAAATATGTTAGCCGTTGCATTTGCTGATGCAGGAAGACGAGGCCAAAAGGGGCGGCAATCGCATTACTTTGCCCCGAAGGCGTGTTGCAGCTGTCTTTGTTTGGCTACTGCTCGCCTCCACTATTACTGACAATTGCAAAATAAACTTGGCCGGTTATGTTGGCCACAATCGTGGAGCATCGGCATTGACTGTAAATGGCCAAAAGTGGCGAAAGCACTTGAACTGAAAGTGGCAAAATAATTACCGAAAGAAGCAAGGGAATCTAGTGCCCAACTTTGTGCAAAATTTCCTTGCAGCAAATTTCGCATTGTTCACATTTACGATCTTATACCCTATCTTTCTAATTCGGAAATTGGCGAGTAGTCAGCATAATATTTTTTAATTTTTCCTTGGCACACACCTACATAAAAAATATTATTATTTTTTTGAGTCCCAAACTTTCAGCTGGGTATTTCACAGTCTATCATTGGGTAGGCAAAGTGTGTGTGTATTGGGACACCCAACTTACACAAATTCAATTGTGTCGGTGTTAGATTGGATTGGAGAATAGAAGATTGGAGTCGCTTTAGCTTGTGTATATGTTGGCCTGTTATTCCAGTTGGCCTAAACCGATTTGGCCACAATGCTGTCTCTGCGCTGAAATCTGTGTGTGTTTGTGCATTGTCGTTTGTGTTGGCAGTTGACTTTGGGCGCTTTGTGTCAATTGGTAGCTCTTAGGCCAAAGCTTCTGCTGGCTAAAGGCTGTGTCACGCACAAGATGACTAGGTCAATACACATTCATGGGCACATATCCTTTACATGATTTTAGCTATCTATCATGACAAAGCTTAGTCTAATGCCTTGCTTTCGTAAGCAGTTTCAATTACTTTGGTCCTCATACAACTCAAAAGAACTGTATGAGTTAAACTATTCAATTTCGAACTTATGATAGTTACAGTTTAAGCATGTTGACCACGTAATTACTCGCTCTTAGCCAAGTTGAGTGTCGTTAAGGAGATACATGCGTTCCTTCACCCCCCGCTCCGTTCCGCTTTGTCGCTGTATTACCGCATCACATGGCAATGCCAATTTATTTAATATGCCGTACGTGAGTTTCCGTCTTCGGACCTATTTCTGATTTGGATTCAGCTGGCTCTAGCTGGCACATGACCTTTACCCTAACCGTCGGCGTAGCAACTCATGCAAGCAGAATGCGACGCATTGTTTTGCAGTCTTTCCTTCCCTCTGCATCACATCCAATATCGGCATTTTGACTCTTTTCCAATTTCATTCGTTGTTTATTTAGATTGTGAACAGTCTTCATTTTTTTTTGTAAGTTTATGTTTCGCAGAGTAGTTGGTAAGTAATGACTAGTTAGTGCTTTACAGAGTGTTTATTATTCGATCAAATCAATTGTTTCATTTTATTTCTCTTCTTTTCTTCGCATTTCGTTTCATTTCACTGGCCGTTTTCAAATTTTTCGCTTGGGTAAGTTTTAGCAGCAGGTCCTACTTCAACTCTAACGACGAGCGGTTTTTATTTCCATTTTTTTTAGGTTCTCTGCCCAACCATTTCTAATAAGCAAAGCGACTAACATGTGAGGCTGACGCAGGCTCTCACTTGGACTTGGACTCGAACAAAGGGGACAATGAAACAAGCAAGAGCGTTGCAGTTGCACGTAGCCGAATGTGTAATACACTATTTACATATATATTTATATATTGATATATCGGGGGATTTTCAACTTTTGAGTGATCAGCACAAGCAACGGGCCCAAATCCGATGGACAATATATGTGGGGAAACATTTGTCGTAAAGATTACGCTGCACAGCAAAAAGTTGGTTCCAATCCCAAAAGCAATAAACAAAAATGTTGATTTTTTAATTTCTTAACAAAGTGGAAAACTATTTTGATTAGCACAGCTTTATACAATCCGTGGAGAGTCATGTGGTGAAACTTTTACGTTGTTCCCTTGCTGTTTACTGTGGACAAGAAAGCAACCCAACTAAAGACCAATTTTTCGATTCACTTAAGTGTCCAACCGATTTAAAAAAATTAATGGATATGCACATTTCATAATGTTTTAATCTATCTACCTATTTCTAAATCGGAATAATAAATTGGAATTTAATTTAAAAAGTAATATAGTAAAATATGAATAAGAAATATGATAATTTTTATACAAGCTCATTTTTAAATTTGGTAAACTTAAAAATGTTATTTTACCATGTTTGTTTTAAGTATATATACTCTCCTAGTTCTGTTAACAGAGTATACAAATACGTTGGTATTGTCCTGTTAAAATATTCGCTTTCGACTGCAGAGGCTTGTGCACAGGTGTTAGTTATGTGGATCGTGTGTAAGACTATAGTTATGCGCAGTTATGCGAGTGTGTGTGCGTGTGTGTGTGTGTGCGTGTGTGTGTGTGTTTGAGGTTCATAAAGCGTCAGATAAATAAACAGAGCTGGTCGACTAGCTGACTGACTATTTGGCCGACTAGCCGTCCAGCTGGCTTGCCTGGTTGCTTGTCCTGCCAGCTTAGAGAGTTAAAGAATATGTCGTCAAGGACAGCGCAGGCGAATTATGTTAAAGTTTATGTATGTTACTCTGTATGCTGCTGCTACGGCTACAACTGCTGCTGCTGTTGCTGTTGCTGTTGCTGCTACTGCTACAATCATCTCTCTGGGCCCGCAATGCGCGTCGCCTCATATGCGAGTCTTTGTGTTTGCGCATTCAAGTGGCGTCGCTGCAACAGCTGGCATTGCATTCGAAGCTGCATCGCAACGTGGCCTCTTCCGTCACTGTCCGTCGTCTCTCTTACTGGGCTTGGATTCTTTGCTTCTGATTTTATTCTACAATTTTTTTTTTTTTATATTCTGTGCCCCAAAGTAAGTTTTTTCATATTTATGGTCCTAGAAAAAGCTTTCAGCTGGCTTATTTAAAACTCACAGTTTGCCGAGAGTATGACAAATTTTTGAACCAATTTAGACTGCAGCAGCTTTAGCTGCTGGTCCTTATGCACATATGAACAAACTTTAGTCCACATGGTGCTTATCTATAAAAAAATGTTGTCATTTGTTTCCATAAAGTTATGTTGAACGATTCCTTTACTGAAGTCTTTCTTTATAAGTGGATTTAATAAAACTTTTAATACTATTTGAAACTCAGTTTCTTGTGCAATTAAAGCTTATAAAAAATGGAATGATTACTGCTGGGTTTTATCTGTCAAGCAGTTCATTACAAACATAGATTACATATATTATAGAATATCAGGTGCTCTGAAACAAGCATGTCCTTTTTATAGAGCCTCTTTACTTGATGGAACCACTGGGGGCTAGGTGATAGATCCTTTTAAAGGGGCATAGTATTGTTATCAGCAAAGTTGATTCTTGCGAATAGTGAATGATGATAATTAGATGAGAGCTTTCGCTAAAAATATGAGTTATGGCAAACTTCTGCGGCTTACGAGTTGTGGAACTGTTCTTACCAGATACACTTTCACAAGTTTCCTGAATGCGTGGGACAACTGTTTCCTTCTTGCTCGTGATGAGGTTGAAAGGTTAAAAGGTTCAAAGGTTCAATAACGCAACATGATAAAATTTATTATCACAACGTGTTCGAAACGCACAAAACTGGTCAACGCCACAAACAAACACAAACGCACTCAGTCACACACACACACACACACACACACACACAGCCACACACACACAACGGAATATTGATGACGGAAACTTCATGAAGCATAAAAATGTTTGCAATGCGTAAATGTCAGAGGAACAGAGATACGAAAGCATAAATGTGTGTGTGTGTTTTCTTTTTTTGAAGTTCTGGTTGATTTGCTACGGTTGTTGTTCTTATTATTATACCGTTTTAGGGGGTGTTATAATTTTATTTCCAACCCAAACCACTAATAATTCCTAAAGGTAATTAAATTTCTTTCCAAAAAGTATAAACTTGTATCTGCACTCGCTTCCCTTAGATATAATTAATAGATACAGAGAGCTTCGACATTCGAATTATTAGTGGATTGGGTTATACATCATTTGGCTGAAATAGGAAAAATGAGTCTTGAGACAGATTTGGAATATTCAGTTAACAGCCAGATTATCAGAAAATTAAATAAAGTAAATAATAAATTTACAAGTCAGCAGACGAACTCCTGTCTAAAAGGGTAGGCAATCTGCGGCGTCCCCAAGATGACCGGGTTTCTTGCTGTTATTGTTGAGAGGTTTTTTTGTTTTTGTGTAACTTGATGCTGCCAGCTGACTAACTAAAACACAGCAAACAGTTTGCGGACAATCCTCTGGCTGAATGTTAAGCCACTGATGGCAAAATGAACCGCTTGACTATGCATGAGCCCGAGGACCAGATCCAGACGCAGTGGTCGCCATTCTGTGGCAACGTCGTCATCGGCATCGGCAGCGTCGTCATCGTCATCGTCGTCATCGTTTTGGTCGATTGCGAAATGAATTTTGCCAGCCAGCGAAGGTTGAAATTGGCTTTTGCCTTTTGGCGAACGTATTTTGAATTTTAATATAGCATCGCCACAAACGCAAAGCAACAGTCGTAACCCTTTTACCCTTTTTTTCCTGTGTCTCTCTTGACGCTTTCTGGTTGTCATTTCGAATACACAGAACCACACACGCAATCAAGCACACCCACAAACACATACGCACACACGCAACCAACGCGCATACAATTTTAGCCGACTATTTCATTAGCAAGGCAGCCCAAAGAGCAAAGAGCTGAAGAATGTGGCGAAAAGACGTATGTTGCGTAGGGAGTGGTCTTGAATACACTCGGAAAAATGACATATTCATTATGCTGATGACAAGCAGTTGGTTGTCTTTTAAATAATATATAATTTTTGTAATTATATAGTCGAATTTGTATACTCTTTTGAATTGGAAACATAAGCAAAGTAAGTAAAGTAAAGAGTGTTTGTTATATATGTACATATATACATATATATATATAAATTATTTCTGAAAAGTATTTATAGTTAAAATATTTGTGAATTTGTCGATTACATGGTGAACATACCAATAGACAAATTCAAATTTAAAGTAAATGGTTAAAATACTAGTTGCTTGGCTAATCGACTAACTGAGACAAGCATTTACATTTTATACTGCTTTTATTGTAAGCAAAGGAAATTTGTATAAAATCCAAATAGTTCTGGCTTTTTCTGAAGATGTATAATTTTGTATATATATTTGTTTGAGTATGGCTTTGGTTTGCTGAGCTAGCCCCTCGGCACCCCTTCCATGGCGCAACATGAAAAACAAAAATAAACACATGCTTTCAACTGGCATCACCGACGGAGACACACACAAAAAGACCGCAATGCGATTGAATTAACATTTGCTGAATATCTATAGCATACTTAGAAGGGTATACATATATATATATGCACTATATATTTGTGGTATAGTCAGTCGGGCTGTCAGTCGGTGAGTCAGTCAGTTTCGAGGCTAGAGCGTGCGTGTGGCTTAGTTTGCGGTTGAACACTTGGCTAAATTATTGGCAGGCAGCATATTTGAATATTTGATTGTTCCCATCTCTCTCACAATCTCAAATTAAATAGATAATGTACTCGATATGAATCCTTATAAGCTTAAAGCATTCAAGATACGTACAAATTGTAATAGTCACAGATGCTCGAGATTTTTATATGATTTCACTGTCCATTTTGGGATACTACATATTCGGAAATTGTAAATCTCAAACTTTAATTTCATTCCATTTCATTCAGTTTAGATGCTTACCAAATCCATAAGTGATTATACACATTTTATTTATCAGCTTACATGCATATATATTATGTTTTGTGCGTCATATGAGCGGTGTAAAAATAGCTTTACATGCCCAGTGGTAGCTGTGGTTTTGTTTTTGGCCATTTGTGGCCAAGGTCATGACACACATTTGACAGAAAAGAGCTATTCCATGCACGGCGGCCTGTCCTCTGAGATCCTTGTCGCGACCATAGCTGCCCTTTGTGTCATTGCTTGCCCCTTGTTACCTCAGTGGGCTTTAGCCGTGATTAGGCTTCCGGTGGAGCGACGTGGCAAATGGGCTTGTGTGGCAAGTGCCCAGTGGCCAGTGCGGTGCGGCAGGCTGGCATTTTGACCTTGGCAACCAGCCGGAAAGGGACAGTGGTGCTCTGCAATAGAATGACTTCCAAATGAAGCAATGCCACTTAAATGTCGAAAATAAATTGTGATTTATAATCAATCCAATGGTGGCATTTTCCATTAAATATGATAACGGTGCGCAACAATAACATTGTTTTGTAAAATATCTATTTTGGTGCGAAATCTATAATATGTTTTGTATGTATAAAAGATTGATCATCCTATTGAAAAACCCACTTATTGCTCTATGCTCTATGAAGTAATTTATTTTAATAGTCAACTTTATTCGGGCCATGTGATTTTTATTTTATTTTTTTTTTTACATCTACACCTATTTTTTGCTTTGGATGAGAATAACAAGTTTGCTATTTTCAATTCCAGGCAGGTACAATTATTCATATCATATTCATGAGTGTGCAGTCGGCATCCATTGTCTTATCCATTAAATAGCAATTAGGGCGAATAAAGTTATTCAGGCGAATATTTATATATATATTTTTGGTGCGGGGGGAGGGTCATAAGTCAAAATTTTGGATTTCTTGGATTATATAGATATAGTACATACACAAATGTGTGTGTGTGTGTGTGTGTGTGTGTGTGTATATGTATGTATATGTTTCTTCTGGGGTGTTGGCAGCTCTTGACTTTCGCTCACGACAAACTGCTTGGTGGCGACGCGCCGCCGGAATGCCATTGCGTGTTGAATATGTTGAAATGAATAGGAGTTTGGGAAGCCGAGGCAGCGGCAGGATGGTCTGGTAAACGGCAAGGCTCCGCGTGTGCCTCGTTGACTAAGAGAAAGAGATTTATGCCACATACAACAACAACAGCACCAACAACAACAAGAGCAATTAAAACAGCGGCAGCAACAAATAAGAATGTGATAAAAATAAAACAAAAGTGAGAAGCCGTCATCGCCAACGAGGTGGCCACCACCCAAATCACCCACACCATCCAAGTTGGGCGCCAACGTACTGAAACTGAGACAGCAGCCACCCAACCGCCCTCCGCACCATGCCACACGAAAACAATGGAAATAAATGGCGACGGGCGCTTTTAATGACGCAGCTGTAAACACTTTGAAGGCGTTGGCCCACTTGGCAACGCATGGCGACCGGAGGGGAGGGGGAAAGCGGACGTGGAGAACAGCGCAGCAGCAGCAGGAATCATCTGTTTACCATTTTTGCATCTGTCCTGGGCGTTACACTTGAAATGTATTAATAATTGCCCAATGTCTAATTAGCCATGCAATCTACACACACACACAAACACTCACAAGTGTGGATCGTAATGTGTGTGTGTGTGTGTGTCTGTGTGTGTGACATTTCTATGGTCTATGGCCTAAAAGAGCCAAAGCCAAAATGAAATCTAAAGCCGAGTTTCGTGCGTCTGCCTTTGTGCTGTCAAACAATTTGATAACAAACATTTGAGCAGCGCCAAGAAAAAGAAAAACAAAAAACAACAAAATATGCGTATAAGCCAAGCCGCAAGAAAATCCGGACGTACGCCTGCGATGGGTTATTAGCGTTTCACTCTCTCTCTCCCCCACTCTGCTTGCTCTTCTCTCTCTCTCTCTCTCTCTCTCTCTCTCTCTCTCTATCTATCTGTGGCACACTCTAGCACGCTCGTGACTCTCTTTCTCTCACTTCGTCACTGCTAAACAAGACAATCAGTTTGTGCTTGGTACTTTTTACTCCTACGAACAGGAGAGAAAATTTCCCACAAATGCGATTTTTTTGTCGCATGCGACACATTTTCTCGGTTCGTGGCTTTACTGCCTTTAAAGTTGATGTGCATTCGTATGCGACGATCGCAAGCTTAACATATTATGATAGATACCCATTGCAGAGGACAATTTAATTGTGTTGTTGAGAAGACGTCTAGCAACCCATAAGCTATGTATATTGTTGATCAGAGTCACTTGCCGAGTCAGTGTAGCCATGTCACTCGGTTCATTTGTCGCTTAGTTTTAAAGGAAACTGCAGGCAGTTGTCGTATGACATCTTTTTTGTCATACCCGACCCTGGAACATAATCTCCTATCACTTGGCCATCATAGGTGTGTTTTTTGCTGTGCCTAAATTGTTTGCGCCCTGATTTTAAAAGGCCTGTCCACAGCATGCCGCAGGAAAACTGTTGCATTTTCTATGGCAGCCTTGGAGCGCTGGTTAAGTCATTAGTTCTTATTTGGTAGTCAGCTAACTGCTAGTTCTATTTTATGACTGTCATCGCGAGGCATTGTCCATGTGTCAATTGCCAGAAAGCTTTCTTAACATTTTAATTGCCTTAATTAAGCGTAACACTTTCTTTTCCATTACAGTCTCAGTCGAAACTAGCTTAATTTAGAGTAGAATTGGATAATTATATGATACAGCTTTCATAAGAACAATCGGTCGATATTTCAAAATTTATAGTGAATATTAAACTATGGCAGGTTGACTCTGAAAGCGCATGTAATCTTCAGTATACCTTACGTATAAGTTATATTTTGCTTGCCTTTCTCTTATTAATTAAATAATCATAAATCTCGAGCAAGCCCATTCTTCGTTATTGTAAAGATGGTTCTCCAGTTCCATATACTTTTTATATCATCTTCCTCTATTAAGTAAGTAGTTAACGATGTACATTAGATTAAATACTGATTTTTGTCATATGAAGTTTTTATTTGTTTTTGATTTGCCATATAAAGTAATTGGGGTGGTTGAGTACACTCGCACATGAGAGCAACTACGCTTGAATACAATTTGGTAGTATGTTAATTGGGAAATGTAATTCTTGCATGAGTGCGTTGCTGGTTGCTGGTTTGTTGCTAAACTTTATGTCATTTAAGCAGCATTTAAATGATATTAAATATTCATGCTGAATTTAACTGCAATGGAAAACACGAGCAATGAGAGCAGCACTGCCGCATTGCTCTTACATGACTGACAAAAAGTGACGGTCAAAATAAAATGGCGGCCGGGTATAACAACCCCCCCAGGGGGTATAAAGTGTGTGCAATGTAAAGATAAATAATCCGATTAAAATACAAAATATGAATACGCTAAGACGGCAAAAGCGCATTAACTTTAAGTGGCCGTGACTAAACCGTCCAAAGCTCATTCAATCAAATTGTTGTCGTTGTTGTTGTTGTTGTTGTTCATTCGCCTTGTATTGCTGTAGTTTGACCATTAATCCGCGGTGTGCAGCTTTCATACACTGGCCATGCCTATATCCACACCCACACCACCCGCTTAACTTGAATGCAAACAATGGTGCCTCAGAGCATGAGCATGACTAAGACTCCGGTGGTGGCGGTGGTCGGACTGGGTGCTCGGTTACCCAAATGATGCTTGAATGCTGCGCCATCTATTTGAAACGCCTCTCCCAAATCCCACATCCCACATCCCGCATCCCCAACCCTCTCACCCCATCCTCCCAGTTACTCCCAGCGCTTATTGTTGGTCATGTTGTTCAATATGTTGTCCGCGGGCTGTAATCTGATTTTAATGTCGAGCATCGAAACGCGTCAGGCTGTAAAGTGCATAATAAAATTGTTGAAATTTAATTATGCGCAATTAATGCGCATTAAGTGCAGCAACAGGACGTTCAGCAAGTGATCGAATATTCGATATAGATGCCATTGACGCCAGCTAATTGGCAGGCAGCGAAGCGACAAAAATTCAACATCTAAAAAAACAACAAATCGAATAAAACAGAAGCCAAGAAATCTGCATGCTTAGTTATTTTGGTCATTGCACATTTTACATGCGATTCATTTAATTGATATTATCATGAATAGTGTCTGGCAATGAAGAATCAACACTTCAATAAACAATGGAAGTTCAAATTTATAATAAGTTACTACTTGACTAAAATGCGGTAAAATCAGGAACCAGAAACGTTATTCCAAATTAACATTATGAAATTTAGAATCAGATCCAAAATTGAACATTTTATTATTAATTGAAATAAATAGACCCAGATCCGTTGCCAGTATGTAAAACATGGTTAAAAACAAGAAATTCTATAATTTGAATATCCGCTTTGAATTAATCCAATTAACCTATCAGTCATCAATCGGAGAACTATCTACCTGGTGATAGAGATGAGAAACATATTTGCAGATATCATAATCGTTGCTGCTTCTCAATATAGTAAGTGCTGTGAATGGATATACGGAAAGTGGGACAGCTGCTTATTACCATTCACTTTTTTAAACTTTGGCATTGCTTGCTCCAAGTTACAAACGACAGAATGGAAAATCATTAAGTGAAAATTACGAGACACGGTTAGAATGCAGCACTATAAAAAAAATTAGCATTTGATGGCACTTGACACAGTGAAAGTAGCGCATATAAGACGAGAAAAAAAATCAAATAATAATCAAATAAAAAATGCTGGATTATATATTATACAAGGGCTATTAAGAAAATTAAATCAAGGTAGATTGGACATCTTAAGCACACAGATGATTACATACCCTAAAAAGACGGATATATACCTAGTTTTATCAAGCTTAATGACTGACTTGTTTTCATAGAAACCGAAGGACGTCCATGTGAATATACGAGTATATATATACCTTATGGGATTGGAGATGCGACGCATAGAAAATTACAAACTTCACGGTAAAAACGTAGTTTTAAAGGGAGAGTCACTTTTTATCCAAATAAAATATGAAAGATGATGTAGAGTAACCATAAAGTACTCATACTCGATACTCGATGAATCGCACTTAAAGGTCTCGTTGAAAAGAAAACTGTGCTTGCCTAGCTAGAAAGTAACTAAGGCTATATGCCACCCGATTGAATTTGTTGAAAGTTTGTGCTGCAAGAGGCAGCCAAAGCTGCCCTGAAAGCCATTTGAAGCCATTTAATTTTGAATAGAAAAAAAAGACATCAGACATACCCTTGTTTGGATTGTGGAAGGGATAGTGGAGGGGGCGAGTATGGGTGTATGGAGCGTGTAGGACATGTATACATATATGTACGTGCATATTTATTGGTGGGCACTCGCGAGTTGGCCATGTAAAAATCTGTGCTGGCAGGATACAATAACAATAGCATAAGTCATTTTTAATTGACTTTTATCGAGGGCATTGGTTTTCCTTCTTCTTCTCTTTGTGTCTGTGCGTGTGTGTGTGTGTGTGTGTATGTGTGTGTGTGGTAATTTGTTATACATTGGAGTTCCTGGTCCGGGACAAAGGGCCACGCTGACTAGAGCTGACTGCGGACGGCGCCAGACTTATGACTGTCATTTGTTGCACGATGGCGAGGCTAAACAAAAATGACAGGCGTGATCGCGTAACAGAGCAGACATGACATGAACGGACATGAACGGACATGAACGGACTTGGACGTGCCATCATTTTACACTGTGCTCGCTGGGTCATTAGCGTGTTGCCAGAACAAGTAGCCGACCGGTTGGACAGTGGCCAAAAGGCCTTACTTATGCAAGTTACTTACTTACCTGGCTGGCATCCCGTCGCAGATTTATGTGTAGCTATTAATCAAGCCCATGCGGCAGGCAATGAAGTTTGATTGCCACTTGGGGCAGACCAAAATTTATGCTAACTGCTCGCCTGAAGTGGCATTCAATTTGCAATTTTGGCAATTGGCTGCCAAAAAGTTGAGATTGAAATTTGCTGAAATATGTGCGTCGGCGGTTATTTTGATGGTTGCTCCTTTTTTTGAGTTGCCTGCTTTTTTAATTTGATGTGTGTGGCCGTTATTTTGCTATCACACTACGAGCTTATTAACTATAATACAGATAATAATGCACACGCTGCGAATTCTTAATCAGTCACTGCAAAACTTTCCAAAGCTTGCCGAGTGCAACTTAGAAAAGTGTTTCCACAAGTCGGACAAATTTTTGGCGCCTGGCAAAACTTAGTTTTTGATCCAGATACTGTGATGGTAGCTAAGCTTGCCTATATGCTTACATATAGTATAAAAATAGTTATCCAACTTAAGTTTGAATAATTAATTTCATTATAGTATATCCGCTAATAAGCTGTTATAAGCAATTTGGCAGCTAAAGTCTTGCTTTAAATTGAACTATTTAATGGCAGGCAGGATAAGAAAATTTGTACGCAAAAAAGCTTTTTAGAATATTGTTGTCAAGGAATGCATAAAGTGCAAGATAAAGCTCGTGACTGAAATTTATTAGGTATAAAATCGCAGTCCACTTGATGAAGAAGTTGCTGTGTTAAAGTGTTACTACAAACAGCACAAATTATCCGATTTGGAGAGCATCTGCTGGCTAGTGTTAACTGGCGAGGATACTCGGTCATATTCGTGCCAGCATGTGGTATGTGATGATGGGACTTATTGTGTCATAGTTATGTCATTGCCTGGCTAATGTGCTCATCAGCGCCACATGTGCTTCTGGGGCACCATGTGGCAATCGCCAGTAAGGACACTACTCCGGAAAGGCAGGCAATGATTTTTTTCTACCATTTTCCTTTCTTTTTCGGACTGGACTTGACAAATTGATGGGCGGGCATGTTTGGTTAGCACATTTACACTTGAGCTGCACTTGTGCAAACAAAACGAGGCCTTTGTTTCTGTGTCTGTGTGTATGACTGCAACATCAGAAATAAGTTCGAATTTTAAACCGACTGCGTAATACTCTCATATTCGGGTCTGAAAACAGGTAGATTGAAGTCTACTTGTGCATTTGGGGTGGTTCGTCCGTTCAAGTTTGGTAACTCAATGTCTAAAACTGTGGATAAAAAAACTTTCGTGAAGTTTGAGTGTGCCATGAGCAACCAACATTTCAAGTTTGGCAACTGTGGATCTCAAATTGTGAACTAGATGTACACATTTTTATACGAACTGATAGAAAAACATTGCAGAAAGTTGTTGTTAAATATGGGTGTGGCAACGCCCATTACTCCTCTAAAGGTCCCAACATAAATCACAATTAATAGTTAGACCTGTGCCAACTTTGCTAAAAATATAAGTACTATCAGCAATCCTATCTCTGTGAGCCTGATTCGCTCTACATACGTATTGATAGACTTAACAAGTAAGAATGTCTTTACTGCCTACAAAATAAACATAACAAACTTGCATATGTCCAAGTGTTTTGAGCTTAATCTTGGTACACAAAAAGTACCCATACAAAAACTCATATTTCGTCAGATTGTTTCTTTGACGGCTGTAAAAATCCCCTTATTATATTATTATATTACTATTATAGATAGTGTATTTCTAAACGGAGACTGGTTTTTTCTGAAACCAATGTTTTTCTTTTCTTAATTCTTTGGTACACTTTTAAAAAATTTACAAAAAGATGTGGAATTTCCGGACTTTTTTTTGTTAATAAAATTATTATTATTATTATTATTATTATTATTATTATTATTATTATTATTAAACATTAATACTTTAGAACTTCCCATAAATCTACATTTTGGATAGTTTATAAACGTATACAATTTATATTTTCTATTATAAGGAAATATATTTCTGAAAAAAAAAAACAATTTTAGGACAATATTTTGGCAGTAAATTTCTGAAATCAAGATTTTTCCAGTTCAGTATGCCCATGTAGCAACTGTCACGACTTTCACTATTGCGGAGGACGGCGACTTTGAACAAGAAAAATGTGCGTTTGGTGGCATATCCTGGAAAGGGATATGCGTCTCATCAATTGTTCGCTTCACATGTTCAATTCATTCTACAATTGACATACATATGTCACGAGACGGAAACAAAAACAATAAACATTGCAAATCAATTCATCATATCCGTTGCAAACAACACATGCATTGGCCAATGGTCCATTTGTTGTTCATTTAAAGTAATTTTTAATTTGTGTATTATATTACTCATTATTATTGTTATTGATTGTATTAACAACTTTCGTGGGTATTGAGTTTTGGGCATCCCATTTCGTTGATTCCTTCGTTCATGATTCTGGGACTCAAGTGCTGGGCAAGAGCTGAAAATATGCCTCATAAAGCTTTCATCACTGTAACCTATCAAAAAACCTTTTTTAATTATTAACTCAGCAATAAAGCCTTTAGGATGTGAATTGAAATAAAGTTTACATTATAATTGTATGAAGTATAGACTCGCAAAAAATGGTGAAGGTGAAACAATTGCAATTCTAATTGTTGCACTATTCAATTTAAATCCTGTTTTAATTCCAATGTTAGGTTAAAGACTTGTCAGTCTGAAGATTGACACACAAAGGCCTCGTCTGACCCCGACGTGTTATGAATACTCAACCTTCTGATTCCTATTTGAAGCTGCTAGAACAAAGCAAAGTAGTGATTGTGTCTGAAATTGAAATATGATGCAACTTGAAATATATCCATATATTTCTGTGGGCAATTTAGCCGTTCCTACTTGTTAAATCTACCAATACGTGTGTAGAGCGCAGCAGGATAACAGAATAATAAAAGAATGCCATATATATGTACATATATCTAAATATGTATGTATATAAATATATGTAAATATTTATATAGCTTGGCTTAAATTTGGTGCACGTATTAAGTGTGCAACAAGGACACAAACAAGGACATTGATATGGACAAAAACAGCAATTAGTTGATGTAATTACTGACTCTGACCGTTTGGTCTGGGCGTGGAGTACGTGAATTCAAACACAAAAAAAACATTTTTTTTTTTTATAAAAGTCAACACTCACGCAGCATGTTTGTTGTGTTTTAGAGTGGGGAATGCTGTGTGTGTTTCTGAGACATGTGCATTGCATTTGCATTTCAATGTGCACTTATTGTGCCCTGAGAGCATGAGAGAGAGAGAGAGAGAGAGGGACGGGCAAATATATACATATGTACAGAATATTCCGATGCATATGCCTGGCAAGGCTGCCAACGACAATGGAGACGACAACGAAAACAGCAAAATGCAATACAATAAACATGAAATGGATTTTCGGCAGATATATACATTCATATGTACACATGTATGATCTCAAAGTTAGAGTTGCCCTGAATCGTTCCATTGATGATAATCTTCAAGCTGCACTTGTGCGTTCTAGTTCTTAAATCGGTTAGTGAAAATTCGTCAATTGCGTAGTGGCCTTTAAGTTCGATCATCATTCGAGTTGTTCAGCTGGTAAGCTCATATATCGTTCATTTGTATAAAAGTATATTATTAGTGCATTGAAGAATATATACGAAATATGTGTTTGAGCTAATTAAACGAAACTATAGTTCGTTCAGTACTAAACCAAATACTGAACTAGTTAACTGAAGTGAACAGTAAAGTCCAACTCCAGCGTTTGTGCTTGTGTGTGTGAGTGTGTGTATCTGCGTGATTGCAGACAACAGGCCCCAAATGCAGACTCCGTTCCATACCTAAGCCCAGAGCACAAAATGCTCAATGTGGTTAACGCCAGTTACGGCATCCAATGGACGAACGAACAAGCCAGCCAACCTAACCATGCAACCACCCAAGCACCCACCCAGTCAAGCCACCAACGAGTGTCCGAGTGGCGCCCACATCGCACGCATTTGCAATTTAAACTGAATGCGCATAAATTAGTGGTATTGCCGAACTTACCAGCAACTACGAACACAGCAACAACAGGAGCATCAGCCACAGCACCCATGTGACAATTGCACATGCAGACAGCAGTCACAAATAGAGACTGAGAGAGAGAGAGCGAGAGAGAGAGAGAAAGGGCATTTGAAAGTGAAAAAAGCCTTGATTGGTGTTCAGAGTGCAACAATACAATACTCAAGCACACTAATAGCGATACTCAGTTGATTGCTCAAATCAAGTTTATCTCCACAACAATAAAAACGGCAATCTTAGGCACAACTTTAAAAAATTCAAGACAAAAAGCAGCAAAAAGTAATATTACAACGACATAAATCGCACTAAGAGATTACAACACGATTTTCAACAAATACATTTGAAAATGTTGTAAAAATGACAGAAAATTAGTTTGCATTGCACAATGAAGGGGCAACTATTTTGTACAATTTATAAATCCAGGGAATATGTTTACTCAGTTTGTAAGAGCAGCAACAACTTGCCAATGCCGATTAATAGAAACACTACACTTACTCGATTGTAACTTACTTTTATGGGTACATATTGTCGTATCTATTTTCCTATATGTACTATTTGCATATGTACTTATACATAAGTGTTCATAAAATATATTTATGTGTATAGTTTCCTTTAATGAGAGTAATTTGCTTAAAATTTATTTAAGGCTATTTAAGTTCATGTGCAACGGAGCTGCTCAATAATATTGAAATTGCTTCCATTCATTAATTCCTATCTGTTGCCATCGCTTTTAGTCTGACGAAATTCTGTTTTTATTACTTTTGCTGGCAGCAACAATTTCGCAAAAATATATTGGTTTAATCATACAAAGGGAACGTTTATATATACGTCGAGATCATTCATGGGCAGTCTACATAATTCGGATCAACAGAGAAGTAATATGCTGTGTAACCTTTATTTTATTTCCCAACTTAATATTTAATCCCTGAATTTTATAAAATTGCCCTACTCTTGGAAATGATTTTTTCTGATTTCTGATTTTTTTTCGTTTCTATTTTTTAAATTATATTCTATTATTAAAATATTCTATTATATAAATATATAAATAGAAATACAATGCATATTTAAAAATTCATATTTGTTAAAATAAGAAACACTTTCTAGTTTCGTGGCGATTTTCACAAAATTCAACACGATTGTTTCCTTCACGTTTTCGCATCCGGAGCAACTTTGAATTATTCCCGAATTATGGAATATTATGAATATTCCAAGTACACCAAGTTGCAAAGCAGCCCTCTTTTTATATGTGTGCAACTCCATGAGGGCAATCCATATATTCATAGTATGCATTGAAATTGCGTTGCAATTTGCGATGATAAATTTAATTGGATGGGAAGGAAATGCTGCAATGTTTTTACACCTGAATCGACTGGAGGCTTATACGAGTGCTTCCTTATTGCTGGCTCACCCAATAACCTAGCCAGGAGCTGTACATTTATGAGGTCATAATGCAATTCATGCAAGCCAGCCAATTTGTGTCTGAAGTGAACTGAAACGTAGATTAATGAGTGCTATTCAATTATGCAGCTTGTTTTTTTTTATCGTTTGGCAATTACGAATGCAGCCGGTCAAGGCAAAGTAGGTATGTGGCAACAATTTGAGGCATCTCTTGCGGCTTTCGCGCGTCGTTGTCAATGTTGAAGCTAATTTGAACATTGGTCCAACGCAAAGGCGTTGGAGCTGAATGAATACTCGATCCTGGCTCGGGGCTGTCTTTGTTTGTTTAGCTGACTTTGTTAAAAATGTTGTCGAAAGCCCAACAACTAGAGAAATGGTTGGCCAAAAACTGAAACTGACAGCAACCGGCAACCGTAAAAACTTACTGCCAGCCACATTGCCAAACATTTTACTCTCCAAATGTGGTAATGGGGCCATTCGCTTTTGCGCATCATAAATCTATGGGTTTGACTGCCTGGTTCACACCGGCACCCTGTGTCGAATCAGTTGAATGTTTGTAGATAGATTTACGACCACAACTCAGCGCGTTTCGTTATTCTGTCCAAAGGCAACAAACACAGATACAATTCGCGTTTTCATTATGATTTCCCATTTCACCATTCCCATTGAGCGGTTGAACTTTTGGTTTATAAACTCAATATCAGCATTTTGTTTTACCGAACAACTTTTGTTATTGCCAAATTGTTTAATTCTTGCAATTCATTTCGAAAACCCAAAATTACTTTAATACCCCGTACACATAAAAAAGGCTTTTGGGGTGTCTGCGTACATTTGTGTGTACATTTTTGTATTATGCATCTATTTGTCTGATCCAAGCCAAATATTATTGTATCAATAAATTGTAATTAAGTTCCATTTACAAATTCGTACTCCATAGGCTTATATTGAAAACTTTTTGTATTTTTCAAAATAGCTAAACAGCATATTTTCTAGTCAGGCACTTTGTCTTGTGTATACATTGAATGAAGGGTTATTTGATTTATGATTGTTAAGCTGGTGTGCAGAGTATCTCCTATTTGAGCATTCTCCACGAAAAAACTTTCTCTTCTTGTATTTAAATAGCTATCATTCAAGAATATTTAATTATTCTTGCTTGTAATTAGCATGACGTTTATTAATGATAATAAAATAATCTATTAAATAAATCGCCCGATATGCAATTGTAAAATGAAATTTGCTTAAAAGTTTTCAAGAATTCGCTTCAAACATTATGTTGAACATTCCAGTTCAAGTGTTTGCTTTGTAAGCCTGTCATAAATGCATATATATTTGTATTTATCAGAAAGAAGAGGCATCGAATTGGTGTTAAATCTGGATAAATCTGTAATAGGGAATCTCAGAGTCTTAAAATTAAAATCATTATTCAATTGCTTCTTTGAATATATAATACAATAAATATATATATAACAATTTATTTTCTAAATAACACTTTTAGTAATATTTATAAGTTTTGGTCGTTATTCCGTGTCAACATTAAGTTATTACATTTTTGTATATATTTATATGTATACTATGTGCAATATATATATACACTCATGTCTTGCTGTACATAGGGTACTTACTAATCGGCCATGTTACCTGTTCCAATTGGCAACATTTGATTGTTGCACGATTTATGGAGCAAAGGGACATATAATTGTTTTGAATGGGTCCAGAATTGATTTAGTCATATGGAAAATCGTTTAATTAATATTCTGCAGTTTGCGTTGCCTAATTTTGGGCGGCTTTAACGCCCTTAAGGCTGCCGATAGCTGCCTTTCTCTCCTTTTCCTCCTGTGTTGTCGTCGCTGTCGCCTTCAGCTCTTTTGCAATTTCCCTGATTAATTGCTGGGGTGTTGTTGTTTAATGTGCTTTTTTTGGTCGCTTTTTTGCTTTTCGTTTTTGGATTGCTGGGTGGTTGGGTTAGGCTTGGTTTGGTGCATGGCCTTGCGGTTGCTTGAGGCACACAGCGCTCAGCTCTCAGCTCTCAGCTTTCAGCTCGACGACGGCTCATCTGTTTTTATTTATGTATTTCATTTATTTAATTCAAACGTCTGCCTGAGTTTCTGTGTTTAGTTTTGGCGTCGCATTTGCATTTTTCTCGAGTTGAAGTCGGCGTCCGTGGCCGTGGATGTGGACGTGGACGTGGCCGTCGTTGTGGCCATATCTGTGCTCCCTTGGTTTGTTTGCTCTGTTGTTGGCTCTGGCGTTTTTCTTCATTAAATGCGTTTGAATTAATTTATAATTTGCTGACGCTTATGTATTTATGCCGCCTACCCATGGCCTTTGTCGTATTATTGTTGTTGGTGTTGCGTTTTCCATAGCCATTTTCACGCCTCGCGCCTAACTGTGATTAATTGTCATCGAATTTTCATCGAGTCAGCTAGCTTTGGTTGCTCTGCTCTTTCTGCCTACGCACTCGTCTCTCGTCTTTTGCGTAATTGTAATGGCCTCTCATTTTTCTAGTTTTTGTTGTTGTTATTGTTGTTATTGTTGTTGTTATTGCTTAACGCTTCTTAGGCTTGATATATGGGCTGGCCGAGAGGCTCGCTGATTTTATGGCGACTTTGCTCAATTTCACAAATACATACTCCCATCTCATCCAAGTAGCATTTGAAGGCAAATTTAAATCAAAGAAAAATTCGTGACGAGCGGATATAAAGTGTTTCTATTCCCAACCAGAGAGAGTATTCTGAGTTTGTTTACAGTCACGAATTATAATGCTCCTTACATACAGGGCAATAAAATAATCAATATCGTATCACTATTCATTTTCTGTTTGAAATTGAGTTGTGAGCAGGTGAGGGGGAGACAAAAGCGTATATAAACTACAAAAGTTTCTCGGTTATCTTAGCCAAGCCGAAGATCGCATAGCCTTGTAATCGGCTGACATTTAAATTATTGTGCGGAGTTCGGATTTAACATATGCTTTTTTTGTTTACGAATTAAAGTATATTTATGTATGTTTACTTTGTTTTTCGACTGGCTCTGAAGGGAATATACCATATTCTACGCCTCTCTCTCGATCTCGATTCCGCAACTTAAAACGAATCTTTTGACCGATTGTCCCTATGGCAGCTTAATGATGTAGTGGTCCGATGAGGATGTTCTTAATTACCAAATGTAAGAGACTTAATAACACACATGTTGTAGGCTTAATCAGTTATTTTATTCCAATATTTTTATTTAAGACGAGAACAAATATAGCGAACGATTAGTTCTATCAAGACTATATAATATGGTGGTTAGGTCCAGTCGCCAAAAATACTGATATATGTCAAGTCAAATCAGGATAGCTTTAACATAAAGAGGGTTCCATTTCGATAGTATGAAGTATGTATGTACGTATGTATGCATGTATGAATATTTTGTATGTTTTTATCCAGTTAGCAGAGTAGGTGAATGGTGAGTATTGGAAAGTTTTGGTTGTTGTTTAAATTGTTTTTGTTGCATGCAATTGATTTTGAGTTATTATATAGTTGAGCTTGTGGGGCGGTGCCGTCAATATGTCAATATTTGATGAAGATATGAGCGAGCAGGAGGAATGAGGTGTAGGGGTGGATATTTGTATTACAGGCGATTGTATGAGTGTGGCACTTAATGCACTAAACAATTTCACGTCTGATTGAAGGCAAATAAATTACTGCGTTTGCGCTCAAATCATGCGAAGTAAACGCAGCCCACTTGAGACTGCGAACTGCTCTCGTTCCCGTGCTTGTTGTTGTTGTTGGACAAATTAGAGGGCAGCCAAGCGCAAAGTGAGTATACGCACCGTATAGCACAGAAATATGCGGTGAATCTGTAGCTAAGCTCTGGGCCACTGAACACACAGTTATGTATAAGCCAGCTCAAAAACTGCCAAAAATTGTTATGCACATGTGTGGTTAAAAATGTGTGTAATTCAAATGATTTCCTAGCAGATAAAATCATACAGAAACTGCTCAATAAACACAACAGACGAATTCCTAAAATATAACTTTAAAATACAAAAAATAATTGGTAACAATTATTCGCAATACTTGTATTTTAAAATATATATAGAAAAAGACAGTTCGTTTTGAAAACAGCACCATTGTCCAATTGAATATTTTATCTATGATTTTGAAGATTATGTACATAGGTGCGTATTGGGATATAAGGCTGCAGCCGTCATGCTTTCCTTACCTTATTCTTGGCTCCGTCGTTTCTGATGATTTGAGCAACTTCAAAATCCTGCTAAGACCCGCTCATCTCCGAGCAATTCTCGATAACTGTGTTTTGGAAATCAGTTAATAGACCAAGACGATTAAGACTCAATTGACAATTGACGTCTTTCATTCGAGTGCTCAACTCGGCTTTTGCTCTTCGATTGCTTGGCTGAAGGTTGTCATTAGCATTGCCCAAGGGTCGGATTTGAGTGGCCGTGCGTGGTAAGTGGCAATCAATTGACATTCGTTTTGTAATTGCAACAATTGAGATCGCCTTTGTCAGCTATTTGTGATTGAGTGTCTTTGGCCCAAGTACTATAGAGGAATCCTTGATATCTTGTGCATCAGATAACTGAAAATTTGCATCACAGCACAAAGTAGGGTGCTTCAAATCAGATCATGCATGATTGAAGCCAAGCCACGCTAGAGACACTTAATAATTTTATTTATTGTTTTTTTTTTTTATTAGTGTTACGAACATAAGCGTAAATGAGGAACTAGTAAAGCCCCCAATTCTTATTATAATTAATACTTTTTTTTTCATAGAAAGTTTGGATAATTTTGCATAGGAGACCACTGTGCGTGGACCTGGGCTGGTTAGCCGGCTGTCAGTGACAAGTGCTGCAGCTGTCGTCAGTGCCCACCAATGCAACACCTTGGCCCCAAACACACATATACACACACACCACGTATACACAGCACACCCTGGTTAGAATTCACAATTTCTCCGTGTCTCCCTTTCTATTCAGTTGCATAAGCCTAATGTCAGAGTGCATCAGTGAAGGGAAATTCCAAAGTGCGACTTGTTGTTGCCAATGTTATTTCTTTTCTGCTTCGGCTAGTTTTTCAATTTCGCCTAAAATGCTTTGCGGTAACTGTCCGAGCTGTCTAAATGTCCGAGTAGGTGATGCCAAGTTGCAACTGCCACTGGCCTTTTCTCTCCCGCTGGCCCCTGCCTGCACTTTGGGCCAAAATCAACATTATTCCATATGTGACATTGCGCCAGCTGTGCCTGCAGGCACCTTCGGAACTTTTCATCTCAACTGCAAGGACTTTTTAAGAACGTCTGTATTCGGGGTAACTGGCAGTCGCACGTGTCCTGTGTCACTTTATATCTCTTGTATGCTCATACGTGCTCTCAATTGTTGGCCAAAAATGCATTTTAATATCTATTCCCAATCTGTAATTGCAAATTAATGACACTCGAATGAGTATAGTGAAAGGCACTTAATGAAATTCGAGTCAGAATCAACCAATTCAAATAAAGTTTGCCATAACCGAAATGTGCAATATATATTACAATATGAAAACGTTAAACAACATAATAAATTAGTAAATCAATAGACTAAACGCCAATATGTACTTAATTGAATTCTGTAAACATATTGTCATGGCTAATGTGCTTAGTGTTTGGCTAAACCTCAATATGTAAACAAGTTTAAAATGTTTTCTTTTTTTTGATGAAAAGTTTGCAATAGTTTAGAAAAAGTATAGAAATATATTCAAATAAAACTTGATAAAATTGACACATCGCAGTACATTTAATTCGAGGCTTTTCAAATATTTTTTTTCGAAAAAAATTATGTTTCTGACAAAATATACTTAGTGGAATTACACGGAATTCATTAAGCTTCATGTGCAAACAACACACATGAAAGTAGTAGACAAACGCCTGAATAAACACACCGCAATTTTAATTGTATGCACGGCATGACGCATAATTTTGCACATACTTACACACACACACACACACTCACTCACACACACACACACAATTCGCATTCAAAACTCTACATGAATTTATTCACTTGTATTCATATGCAAAGGTGGGACAATACCTTGCAAAATGCACGAAATTACGCAAATATAATTTACATAAGCAAATTGCATAAAATAAACTAGGGAACTGCGAAATCATAGACAATATTTGGATACACACACACTCGCACACCCGCACACCCGCACACTCGCACACCCGCACATACACGGCTGAGTGCCGTTGTTGGTGTTAAATTTTATTCATTAATGTTTAATTAGCGCTGTTAATTGTCCACATTTATAGATTTTAATTGTGCCACTGAATTTGTGTAGCAGTGCGCCCAATTTACATCGAATGGATTTTAGCATCTGTATTTAATACTGTTCGAAACAATGAAAACGACTTAGGCAATTTTATTTCACTTTAAAATAACCCTCTACATTTTTTTTTTTACAATTTTCGAATATATAATGAATATTGTTATAATCGTAATTTCAATTATTTAATTGATTAATTTAACCGCAGTGCAAACATAAATGATGTAGGATTCTCATCTGTTTATAATTATCTGTAAGATGATTTAATAAAATCGATTTGACATAAAATTTGCATTGAACATGAACATATATTTTTTACTTGCAGCTTTAAAATTGAGTATTTCAGTAATTGTTACTGTAACAGATTCAATCTGGCAACATCATTCGCAGCTTGATGGACTGAAAAACGTACAAAAATAAATTAAGAAAAGCAAAGAAGGCGTCAATAAATAAAGACTTACAACAGCGGACAGCTGAAATGAAATTTATTAAGCGGAACTCAGAACAAATTCACCGTGGATGGAGAATGGAGGGAAATGAAATGGCATGGACTGGAATGGAATGACAATTGCCCCAAATGAGTTACAACAGCCCAAATAACCAGAATTTGAATAATGAACAAATAAAAATATGACCGAATAGGAGTGACTGATGGGCGCCGTAGATTGCCCGTAGTCGATCCCAAGAGAAAGGGACACGGGTTAGACGGCCAAATTGATGAAAGCCAAGCAGAAATGATTTTACTTTGTACTTTAACCCGAATTGACCGTCCGAAAGCTGCCACTTTAATGCTCTAAACTGTAGTTTGGGAATAACCACATACTAAGGGCATTCCCAAAAGTTGGACACACCCACACGCGCACACGCATACACACACACACACACACACGCACGCAACATGAGTACTTTTGTACATACAGACAGCTGTAATTCCCTGTTGACGCAAAATGCACAAAAAAATATTTGAACAAGAAAAAACGGTTATATTTGCCAGGCCGAAACTTACATACCCTTGAAAAAAGGAACGACTGATTAGAACTGATCAAGTACAACTTTAAAGTATATTGAAAATATAGAAAATTGTTTGAAGAGTCCAAATGTGAGGAGCATAATAAATCGGTTTGGTTTTTCATGCAACAACTATATGAACTATATAATTTAATAATCCGATAATAATTGAATTGCTCCAGCAAGATGACGGATATATTCAAGCTTAAAAAAAAGTAAGGGACTAGTTCGCATTTGACAGATCATTTCGTGGGCAAACTCTGAAATATATGGCTCATCTGCTGGTTATGTATCTATATTTAATTAAGTAATGCCATAATGCTGATGCTACAACATTTTTGGAAATATCAGTAATCGCTACAGGGTATAGTGATTAGTGTTGGTCAAAAGGGTAGATAAAAGAATAAACTTTAATGTTTGTAAATGCTTTTCATTAAGACGTTATGTCAAAGGTCACCAAGTATTGTAGTATAGGTTACATGAATCCGCTGGGACGTGCACAGGAACACACTTACACACACAATCCTGAGGACGCACAACCCCACGCAAACACAACGGAGGAAAGAAAGAGAGAGTAAGATAGAGAGAGAGAGAGAGAGAGAGAGATGATCAAAACACTTGCAGCTGTTTTCATAAATATTTCATTCAAGCCATTTAGGTTTGTTGTTCGGTCATAGTTGTAAGGACTGGGACCGGTCATGGCTTTCAGTACTGCATGCGTACATATTGTACATGAATGTATGTATGTATGTGAAAAATTATGCTATTAAAACTTTATCCACAGAACGCATAGCGAATAACAAAGTTAGAGAAGTTACCAAACATTAATACCATTGGTAAACGGTCTAAGCACTCGCCTACACATACAAAAACACATACAAGCTCACATACCCTTTACACAAATATGGTGCTTGAAAATAAAAAACAAGGCTTGCTAATTTTAAGAAATTCTTTTTCGTATATTTAGAAATTATTTACAGAAGGAAATAATTTTCAGTGTAATTTTCAAATATTAGCGCGATTTTATAATAACTGGGCCAACTTTTTTCCGAGTGTACATTTGATTTTGCAGTTGATGAACTTCGGTAGTCGCAAAACTTTTTGAAAATTGTTGCTCTGCGGCATAAGCCATAAGAACAAAATAGCATCACAGGCACTTAAAAGCCAAACTCAGCTGTGAACTCGTACAATGTAAGATAAAGATACACATTTAGATACAGATATAGATGTATTTTATGTACTCATACAATTATATGAATCTTTGTAAATGACATTTCTGATCGAGTCAACTGGATACAACTAAACTAAAATTCATGTCTAGGACTTGTCCCACAATTTTTAAAACGCACACTGTTAAGATCGATAGCTTTGTGTGTCAAGTTAAAAGCTTTTTAATAATAGCAGCAATTTAATAATGTAGTCTTGTTTAACAGTTGCTAAATATATATTAGCGTACGCAAATAACGATGTTTTAACGAACAAAATCATACAGTAACAAGTCAGAACGTTGCAGTCGGGCGCAACCGACTGAGAAATGCTCTGATACCCGAAGTAATACCATCTGATAACAGGTGCCACAGGGCCGGGAGGGGGTAGTCAAGAAATACCGATCTTTGAAGGAGGTTCCTAGTAATCTACCTTCATAATATAAATTGCGGAAGATATTGGCTTTTGTGAATTTTGGGAGCGAGAGTGGATGTGTTGGAGGATTTTCCAAGCATTTTTTCTGCCTTCCAAGTTTCGTAAAATTACCTCTAAAATTGCGCAAGATATAGGCCCCTAGAGTTGTTTGTGTCTTTAAAATTGTTAGAGATATGTGGCTTTATCGATTTACTAGCCTCCTAGTGGACGCAGCAACCCAATTTTTACACTTTGTCTGACGCGGGCAAAGACCAGTATATGTTGCATGTTTCAAAGCTCCAGCTTAAGGTCGTCGAACAAAGTTGCGTTCCTACGGACGGACGGACGGACTACCTTCTGTATCAGAGTATAAAAAGAACTGTCCCAATAATTGATTATTTTGTGATTTGCCTTTTTTTGCTGAGATAAAAAACTCAATCGTTTTTTTTTAATTTAGAAATGGTTTTTACTGTTTCAATTTACGGACGACTTAAAGCGAATGCAACTTATGCTGCATTTGTTGCACCCACATTTCGAAATGTTGCAGCAATGTCAGCATTGTGGCTACAACCACATCCGAATTCGCAACGGTGCTATAATGTCACAACTCATTGTTGTTGTTGTCCTCCATTGCTATAAATGCAGCACTTTAGTCAAATGCCATCAGGGAGATCAGTTGTCATCATCGCTGGTGATGGACTGGACGTGGCCGTGATGGTTATCACTGTGGTTTCGGCTGTGGTTGCAATCATTCAGATTTCAACTGAGGGTGCTAAGGTTGCCTGCGAGCATGTTTTGTAGATGCATCAGCTATCTGTCGAGCTTGTACCGATATTCCCCATATCGATTTACAAATAGCTGACAGCAACTGGAGCTTCCATTTGTGGAGATCTAATTTGTATATGGATAGTTCTCGCACAGCGACAATTAACATTTAAATATTTACAAATTTATAACATTTATTTGAGTTGTTTTCCTGTATTTGAAAGTCGAGTTGTTAGTGTATTAGATATTGCCACTATATACAGTCTACAGTTATATGTATTTCCACACTGAAATATCAATATTTTTGCATTGGCAGTGAAATTAATTCACATCTCGAATTGACTTTGACCCAATACATTGATTTGTGGGAAGAGTTTATCGGTTAGCAGCCAGCCTACTTCACAACTACCATATGGGAGATTTGGGCCTAAGATTTACACTACAATAAACCCCAAATGAGCTGGGCCGTTGGGTTGTTCACTGGCTCCGCACGTGCTTTGTTTTCGTTACGGAATGAGAGAGAGAGAGAGAGAGAGAGAGATGTAGAGAGAAAGAGAGAGAGAGAGAGAGAGAGAGAGAGAGAGAGAGAGAGAGTGAATGAGATTGGAGTTTACCCGTTGCCACAAAAAATAAAAATATATCGCTGTGTATGGTTAGTATGGATGTCCACTGCTGCTCTGCTGCCAAGTTGGCCATTTGCTGATTGCGACCGCACTATTTCGTCGGGTTTGGCATATAAATTGACTGAGAACCCAAACCCAACAGCCGCCGCCTAATAGTTAAGGGTCTCGCCTTTACTTTGTATGCGACCAGATTTGGATTTCAATTCAATTGCATTGAGTGGCTGAGTGGCGTGCTCTTGTAATCCAGTCCAGACTAAGCTCCAGCTTAGGCCCATGCTTTGTGTCTGTATGTGTGCGTTTGTCTGTGCGTGTGTGTGTGTGTGTGTGTGTGTGTGCCCATTTGACCATTTGCCAGCCGATGACTTTTTACTGTCGACATGTGCGCACCGCACTTAATTGATGCAATGCATTTGAGTTCAGGCTGACATAACTTTGCTTTTAAGCCTCACAGAGGCGTCAACAACAACTTACCCATTCAGCCTACATGCAAGCGTTGCCTTCAAAAACGAAGCGAGGCGAAAAAAAAACACCCTCAAAAGAGGAAATAGAAGAAAGCATGACAGTAAAGTCGTTGGAGCGTTCAAAATGTGTGTGTCAAGCATTAGCTGCCTAAAGAAAAAAAGGACATCAGCTGGAAAAAGGAAGGAAGGAAGGACTTGCTCGCTAAGCGTTGCTCATACGCCTTGTGGGCCACTCGGCGTGTGGGCTAATCCTTCTTGTTGGCCAGCAAAAAATACAAAAGTGTTAATACGAGTAACTCCGTTAACGAAGGCATTGAGCATAGATTTACTGCAATATCGTCTCATTAATACGAGTAGTATAGCTTGGTAGGATATAATGAAGTGGTGCAAAAGCATTCACAGGTAGATGGAATAACTATATATATTCTTAATCAGCTGCAACAGATGAATCTATTTAGTTATGTCCGCCTGTCACCCCGTTTTCTTTCGACAGACCGTCTCTATGAACACGCCGATCTAAGCAACCATAAGGGCTTCTAATTCGGCTGGTAAGTTCCTGGATAGCATGTGCAAAGCAAGTTTATTGATGCTAAACTACGTTTTCCCAATATCGATATAAATCCATAATCCAGAGTAATAAAACACACCATTTGACAGGTGTAGCTTTCTATTCGAGAGGAATATACCCTGGGATAACATTTATCAGCTATAATAATTGTAAGCCCTTGCACTCAGGGTATCTCCTAGTCGGGCTGTCTTGCGAAGAGCCTGGTTACTCGCTTTGATTGATGTGGTGTATTTAAAGCCACAAAGATTAATCAGCATCAGCTGTTAAAAGTGCAGATACCCAGTTTCGTCAACCGGTTGTTGCGTATTATTATTTAACGATAATTTAATTGGATTACCACATGCAAAAATGTAAATAGGAAATTTACAGTGTTCGCTTTGGGGCTTATAATAACATCAACGTCAAACTATCAGGCATGCCACTTGTGGCCCAGACCCTAAGCCCTAAACTCAAAACCCAGCACCAAAACCTGGCCCAAATGCCGTTGGCATTGAACACAGTTTGGTGTTCACGCCTCTGGCGATGACAGCCGACGGCATGTTCATATTGTTGAGGCTACTGCCAGGAGAGACTGTGCTTAAGTCTCGCCACTTACCGCCCCATGTCCACGGCTATGTGGTCTCTATGGTGTATGGCCAAAGTAGACATATTTTTTTTGTTTTTTTTTTTTATGGCGTTTGCAAGGTGGCAACATAAAACCGGAAACAATGCAGGCCACGGCAAAGGCAAAGGCAAAGGCAAAGCCAAAGGCAAGGGCACCGACAACGGACTTCTCTTCGTTCAGACGTAAACTGACATGTAAATGAAACTGTTTCAATGTGTTTCATTGTGTGCGTCTGTCCCTTGGCTTGTTGGTCGCGACGCCCTAAGCCTGTAAGAGTTAAATGGGTGCGGATGTTGTGTCCGACGCTTGTCTCCAACTGCGTCAGCGCACAACAAAGAAAATGTCACGGAAATAACTAAGGATTAGATTGATGAGTTTGCTGCTAAGCCAAGCGGCTGGCCCAAGCCCCAGCCCCTGACCTCGCGCCAGCTTCAGCGCAAGACCAAGCCCCAAACACCTAGACCTACACCTACACCTACACCCACACACTCACACACACACACACACACCAGTCTTGCACCAACTACTGCTTGGCCATGTCATAAACTAGTCACCGACACGTGAAACATCACAAGTTAAGGTCCAAGCTTCAGCTCCAGTTCTAACCAGGCTACTGTCTAAAAGGGCTTGAGGGGACTCAGGAGCAGCTTAATTTTTTGATTATATGCCAACATCAGTTTATTGCGCGGTCGTTTGCTCCATTCTTACATGTGTTATCTTCTACTCCGGCAACTGTAATTAATTAAATTAGACTTGTTGGAAGAGAGTGCGCAGTGCCAAAAAATCTTCTAGTGAAATTGACTTGCAAAAGGGGATATACATACGTTGACAATAACAACAACGATGACAACAACAGTAGCAGCAAGGAGAAAACCCTTGACAAGGTCGTTCATACCCATACATATGTTATGTGTGAGTGTCCATGTGTCCATGTATACCATTCGGTATATAAATATCTATATATATATATATATATATATATTGCATACGCACATTAATATATAAATATCCTCATACTCATATGCCACAGGCCAACAACATAAACATGAACACCAGCAATCTACCAGAAACATCATTTGCGTACACTGCCACACAAATATTACGTAAAGTCAATTTTAAATTAAAGGTGGGCAAGTGGTGGAATAGTTATTCAATAATTATGAAGTGCACTCAAAAAACAAATCCTCCTGAATTTTAGAAAATCTTCATTAAAAGGAAATCGCCTTGAAAACGAGAAATATTGTCTGGAAAAGCATTTTTATTTTTCTGAAATATTTTTTATTATAGCAGCAAATATTTCTAAAAGGTAGAAATGTAATCCGTTATTCTTGGAACAAATCTTTTCTGAAATTTCGAAAATAGTAATGCAATTTGCGCTCAGAACTACTGTTTTAGAGTTTAGCTGGCTGCTGGCTGTTTTTACCAGGAAAGTTTGTGCAATGTTGGAAATTACACCTATTTTTACTTAAATGTTGGAAATATTTACATTGGAATTACGGAAAGAAAAAGACACAACCTTCCGTTTTGGAAATATACCTACTTGATTGAGGGTTGAATGCAATGACAAATCAAATATACAATTAGTTAATCCACAATTTAATCGAGCATCGAGTGAATGTCCTTGAAACAGCGAGTCGTAAGGCAACAAGTTGATTTCCTACTTACTTCATTAAAATTAAAAATATTAAATATAAGATGTTAGCTACCGTATCCGACACAATAATACTTATGCTAATGAGAACAAAAGGCATAGGAATATGAATACCACTGATAAATAAAGATCCCAAAGAACAATTTCAAAATGAATAATCAATTTGCTCAGTTGTTATCGGAACATAATACTTGATTTGTTCTTGTGTAGTCTATAGTGTCATTGTGTACATACACACATACATACATGTACGTGTGTGTGTGTGTGTGTTTGTGCGTATGTGAATGTGTCTGTGCATATATAATGTTTAACATTATCGTTGACATTTATTAGAACCAGCTAAGTGAATTTTTTGCTTTGCTGCCTAACATTAATATTGTTATTTTGTTGTTATTGTTGTTACTACGCTTTTTTTTCTATACATATGTGCCGCTTGTGCACCCTTTACGAGTCTGAGTATCTGTATTTAAATATGCATGTGCGTGTGAGCGAGTGTTTGTGTGTGGTTTAGTGGTTTAGTGGTTTAGTGGTTTAGTAGGTGTGTCTGGTTTTGTCACGTTTAGCCGAGCCAGTGTTATGGCTTCTGTGACGTTCTAACTTTATGCATTGTCTTATTCAATAATTTAATTAACACTCAAACACATAGGCAGAGGAATGGGTCATAAGAATGTTTATTATTGTGCACGATCTTTAATCGCTAATTTCAAAACTCACACACTAATAAGAGTGCTCTAATCGAGTGTGTCCGACTTGGAGACATCCTCGCACTCAATTAAGAAACGTGTTGTCTGATTTGGAATTCATATGAAAATGTTTTAGTTATTATTTTTTATTTGGTTTTTTTTTTCATATGCACAACATCAATCCCAAAGACAGATAATCCTCGATTCGCTATACACAAATTGTTAATACATATATAGATGTATATATTAAGGCGCAGTTCTTCTCTGTTCAGGCCGCTAGGCCCATGAATCATGGGGGCAATCCTGTCGAGCCTGTGTGCTTGTGTGGACGGAAGGGCCCATGTGGCACGTCTATTAAGCTATTTTAATGTATTTTGATTGCATATTTTTGTAAGTTATGACTTGTGAGTTACGTTTAACATATGCGCATAAATATTACCCATGCTGCCACTGAGAGAGACAGAGAGAGCGAGAGCGTGTTCAAGTCACACACAAATATTTAGCTACTCATACGCGAACTAGTTGTATGGATATTGTGACATAATTATTCATATTTACCAACTGAACGAATGGCACACGGGGCCTATTAGCGGACACACTGGTCCCTATCAGAGGTACAATAAGGTGTGGCCAGTGTGTGTGTGCGTTGTCCAACCACCCCCAACCACCCAATCCCCGCTAAAGAGATCAATCTTCATTTGGGTCATTTAATAGCAATTGTTAATTAAAATCGACTGCAATATTTGTGAGCACTTTTGATGGCCTTCCCAGTGGTTTGGTGTTGATAATGCCACACTGCATTCGCCAGATAGTCTAGGCCTCGTTACTCGAATCCGTTGACTGCTCACCAAGCTTTACTTCCGTTGCATTGTGTGCTTGGAGGCCAGAGTTGTAGTTATTATGGCGCTGTGTTTCCTGTCCCTGGCGCCGTTGCCGTTGCCGTTGCCGCTGTCAGGGTGGTGCGTGGTGTATGCCAATTGGGTGGGTTGTAAGTCATCACCTGCCTACCAGAGCCAAAGCCAAAGCCAAAGTCAACAGCGTTAGCGACACTCTACCACGTCCACAGGCACAGTCCACACAGACAGACGGACGGGCAACAATGCACAATTGGAATTGTAGCCATTCAGCTCATCACATTCTTTGTTGTTCGCCCAAGGCTCTGATTCGTTTCGTTTCGCTTCGTTTCGTGGAGGCCCATCTCGAAGCTGAGCACTGAGTGCATCCCTTTTGGTTGGTCACGTTCAAGTCATTATCATTATCCGCACAACGCCTCATCGCCTTGTTATTAAGCATAATTATTGGATGCAATTTAACATTTTGCTATTTCAATTTGCACAGCTGCGCAATTGGATGCCATCATTATTATTTATTGTTCCACTGAAATAAGTGAATGCACATATGAATTCCATTTACCAAATAATCAGTCTTTTATGTAAGCAACTATTTATAAGTCATTTATGTTTTCGCTTGCCAACTCCACACTTCTGAATTTCTCAATCTGCGGAAAACACAATTATTTATTTAACAAACTGCATACCTAAACATATTGATGTTTTCAATGATGTCAATGATACATTATCATAGCATCAGGAAATCATCATTATAATTATTTTGTCTTTGTTTGGTGTCTCAGCCATTTTGAGCATTTGTGGCAAGCAAATGCATCAGTTTTATGGATCCACACATTTATTTAACAAAGCATTTTGATATTTTCAATGCTTTTCACATCCATTTTCATATTTTTTGGGAAATCTTCATTCCATTTTTATTTGTATATTTACTATGTGGTTAACAATGGCAAATGTATGTAACAGGCAGAAGGATATATTCTTAATCAGGATCAACACGTGGATCTCAGAGATCGACTACAGCATTCTAGCTTTTTAAGCATATTTGACTCGGATTTGGTCGGAGCGCTGGGAATGAATTGAAGAGTCGGCGAGTCATGTGTTGTCTTTTGGACATGGATACATTGTAAGTTTTGTAATTTGAGTGGAAATCTGACAAATTTAATAATCATAAAACGCAAAGCAGACGAATTAGAAACAAAGCAAACGCAGCGTGAATATAGCGTTGCATGCAACCAACTGAAAGGCAATGCGTAAAACGCAAGAGAGAATTTAAGCATACTGCACCAAATGGGGCAGGGCCAGAGGTGGCAGCGGGAATAGGGCGTGATTTGGGCGTGCTCAAGAGCGTGGGCGGGGCGTTTGCCGAATTACGCCAGACAAAGTTGAAATGCAATTGAAAAGTTTTGCAAAAAGAAGCAACTACTATATATGTATGTATATGCGGCCAGAGGGCTAGCTTGAGCTGGGAGAGAGAGAAATAGAGGGAGAGAGAGAGAGAGAGAGAGAGGGTGCAAGCAAGAAGAAATGTCATAAATGTTGACTGAGTGCTCTGGGCGCATCTTGCCAAAGTCGCTAAATTCATATGTATGTACAACTTTATTGAGGGCAACCCTTTTGAGGCTGCTATGTGTGGCAAATTCATTTGTAAGTGCAGCCCAGCTGTGTTGCATGATAACGCCACGGTGTTGCCGGCGAGTCGGGTGCGGGGTTGTTGCGAAACTTTCACAGCCGGACAAGTTGAACAAAAGTCTTAACATATTTTCATAATCCAAAAGTTTAGCACAAATGCGACTTAATTGTTGGTACGCGTTGCTTGTTCTTTATTTTCTTTGGGCTAGTTGCAGTTGTTGTTGTTGTTGTTGCTGTTGTTGCTGCAGCTTTTTCAACTTTTGCTACTCTTTTTAATCACTTAATAAAGCGCGGCAACATCATCAACAGCAAATTCATTTGGGTTTTCAACTTGCCAAGGCTTTTCCTTATGCCAACAACAACAGCAACATGAACATCATCAGTAGCAGCCAGCAGCCAGCAGCCAGCAGTTAGCAGTCAGCAGTTAGCTGCGCTTCAAGGGTGGGCCACTAAACTGCTAAACGGGACTAACAGCGATAAGATGCGAGGGGCTGCCCCCCCCCCATGGAGCAACCACATTATGCAGATTTGAGCCCAGAGCACAAACCACGCAACGGAACAGACAGTAACTTGGCTTATTTGCTGTCTTTAATGCGCTTACAGTGAAAGTGAGCTTCCAAATGCTTACTGATTAAGGCCAACAGTTGCTTGGCTTTTGGGGGGGTTATGCATCAACCAATTAAAAAATCTGGCGTATTTTTCATTAGTTCTATCTTAATTTAAAGATAAACTTCAGTTAAACGAAACTCTTCATTTTTGTGTGCTTGAAATGAAAATTAATGTCTTAGAATATTTTTCTAAATATTTTGCGTCTTTTTCATCAGTTTTTCTTTGGAGTTTGTTATTAAAGTTTTATTGTTATTCAGTGAAATTGAACTGGCAGCAATTTGTGCCCAACACTCGTATAGAATAATTGCTTTTGATATTTATATTTTAGACTTGATTGGGTTGGTATTTAAATAAATATTCATTTGACCGTTCCCGAAAGCTCCACTGATATTTGATTTTATATTTTAAATGCAGTTTTTTTAAAACATTTTGTAAAGCATTTTTAAAGTGTGTTTACTTGAGTAAATCACTAATCAATAAAGATAACCTAATAACAATAGAATACAAAAAAACCTATATTGTAAAATCGTATTTCATCCATGCTTATTGTGAAATTTCAGATTGGTGTGTGGTTATTACTAGAAATATATATTATATGCGAGTTATTGAATTGTTTTGACAACTTTTATGTATACATACCGATTTACCATTGCTTCTGGTTTTTCTTTCTTTCATTTTTTGCACTTCTCCCATTTTGTGTTATCCCTTTGCGTCACGCCTCGTAGCGCCAAATAGATTTTATGAACATTCAATTTTTTTTTGCTCAAGAGCAGCAGCATCAACAACAAAAATAATAGCATCAGCATCAACAACAAGGACAGGCAAAACTGATGACAGTAGCTTGTTGCTGTCTTTGTTGCTTTTGGGGCAAAGAATTCATAAGTTTTTATGTCTTCATTTTTGGCAGGCGCCGCAAATCAAAGTGAATGGCATAAATGTCTGTATCTATTTAACACAAATGCCCTTTTAGGCATAAACAATGTTACGTAGACGTAATAAATACGGACATTATGACAACAACTAAAACAACCACAAGAACAGGAGAACAGCAGCTAAGCCATAAACCGAACGCATTAACGCCACAAATTTCGACACAAATGTGACACAAATGTCACACAGACTTATTGATTTCTTCGAATCGAATTGTGATGATGGCAAACGAGAAGAACTACATAGTCACACACACACACACACACATATACACATACACACACACACACTATCTATGCTGTCCCAGCCGCTGATAGCAGAGATACGAGTCCTGATTGCTGACAGTTTAGTCACAGTGGACACCAAAATTGAATTCCAGGCTGCTGTATGATACATAGCACGCGTGCCGATAACAGCAAACGTGCAACACATACACATACACATACACATACTAATACACATACACATACAAAGACATAGCTGTGGGTATTATTTTTGATGGACACACACGAACGCAATTAGGTGGATACTAAGCGCAGGCTGTGATTCCGAATGGGACCTCCAGCAATTGGTCAATTATGCTTCTGGAAACTCAACTAATGCTTAAGTACTGATCAGGTAGCCGCAGCGATCAAACAATTATTGCTGTTGTTGTTGTTGCTGTTGTTGTTGCTCCATTTCTTCCTTTCCGTAAAGTAAATAGTCCCTCGGTTTTAAAGCTACTTTGATGTAACTTGCAACAAATCCGTATTTTTACTGCGAACATTTAATAATATTAGCAATCAATCGATCGAAAGATAAGTTCCCATTTTATCAATAACTCAACCGGCATCCCCACTATCGTTCCAAATCAATGACACAACCTTAAAGATCCTCAATCGGTAGGCATATACCTTGGCATAGTTTTAATTAGTTACAAATTGCATCAATATTGGCAAAGAAGCACAGCACACATCAGCTATGGCTAGGCAGTGACTTGGTTACAGGGTATCTCATAACCGCGATGTCGCTAACTAGAACATTCTTACTTGGAATCTTCGGCAAATGCAGGATAAGACCGATTCTGTTTCTGGTTAGTTAGATGGCTGCAGTGCGGGTCTTGGCAAAGGTGATTCTCTCAAAGTTTAGGTGGTTTTTGGTCGAATTTTCTCACTATGTTTGTTGAATTTGTCTCAATACGCTTGCCATAAATGCTTAAGTGTGTTCGCAATGTTTTGTGCCTTTACAAACAGCAGGCACGTGACATACACTCAAAGAAACACCACACACACACAATTCGAACACATACATCTTCTCATATCTAGCAATTAGCCACGCATCGCATTTAATGAGTGGGGGACGGTCAGGTGTATGGGGGTGTGGCACTTATAGCGTCAATAACTTAATTTCCACTACAACGTGATTTAATTAACGATTACTAAAAGCCTGACCCTTTTTGGTCAGTTTGAGGACTCGGTTGCTCCACACGAAACAACTAAATGAGTTTGCCTGTCGGTTTGAGTTAACAGGCAACTTTATATCGAGTCGGTTGGTCTTGCAAAACTTTTTCCCTTATGCTACGTGCCATTTAAAAGGAAATTAAAGTCAGTTTCCAAGTGCGTGTTGATTGGGCCACATTCAATTTGGATCTATATCTGTACTTAACACGCATCTATGAAACAAATGCAATTTTCAGGAGATGCAAAATGCTGAATGCGGAGCTTGTGCACTATTTTTATACTTATTAAGAAATGTTATAAAATTTAAAAGATGACTTAAAAATAAAACCATGCTTATCTTTTTATATATATAGGGGGGATGACGTCGCATCACATAATTCATAGCTCTAAAAAAATATGTGTTCCACATCCAATTCCCGGCCGATCCATATCCACGCCTCCGTTCCGTTTGTACGCTGCAGTATGCTCCTGTCGTTGCGGGACAGAACCGAGAAGTGTGCTTCCTTATGCCACCCACCCAACAATTATGCTACAGATAATAAACACAGTAAAGCTGTACATTATAAAAAAAGTTTTAAAAATAACTCGGCAGTGAATTTTACTGCACTCAGAGGTAATAGCACAATTGAAAATGTTTCGGTCGATTTTGTAAAATTCAGCGGTAGTTGGTTTTCTGAGTGTGTATCATAATTTGTAGGGAATGTATGCAGTAAAATAAATTTGAAAGTCTCTCAAAGAATATAAATTTAATTTTTAATTTCAATCTATTCATTGCATAAGCTAGACGTGCTCCAAGTTTCCAAAATTATTGTTTTTTTTTTTTTGTTAAATTAAAAGTGTAACTTTAAATATTTGTATAATTCAATATGTTGATTTTTGTGACAAATATATATCAATTTCGACTTCAATTTATTTAAGAACATGTTTTAATTGGTAAATACAATGACTGACAAATAGATCCCCTAATCAGCTGTGGAGTAGACGCGTTCCGAGTTTGTGTCGCTAGAAAAATGCACTGTTTCGTTGCATTTCGATATAGGTGAAGAATTGTAGCAGTCAAAACTAAATTATATCTCTCTTAAATATATTCTCTCTTCGATTGATATCGATGCCACATTTAAAGTACATACTTGCATGTTATGTTACAGATGTTATATTAAGCCCATTTTACAGATCGACGAAAAATGTCGTGATCGAAATTTGCAATATATTTCGTTAGTGGAACCTCAAACAAAAAGGTCTTCTGAGAGGTAAAAATTTAATGAATTAATTTTCTCGCTTTAGCCGCGTTTATAAGTACACTTTTTCATTAAGTACACTTTTTTCCTTATTAATTTCCATTTCGATGCACTTCTTCTGTGGTGGCTTGCCGATAACCGCCGTCAAAATATATCTAAGTATATTATCTGATACCGAAAGTATCATAGTATCTTGCTGTCTCTCCGTCCGTCCGTCCGTCTGTCCGTCTGTATGAACGCAATTTTGTTTCGACACTCTTAGAGATAGAGACTTGAAACTTGTAACATATACTGGTTTGTCAGACAGAGTCTAAGAATTGGAGAGCTACGTCCACTAGGATGCTAGGAAATCGATAAAATCGATAATCGCAAATTGATAAGGCCACATATCTCTCACAATTCTAAGGCTACAGTCCCCAAATTTTGGTTGGTAGATTGTTGACGATGTCCTTCAAAGTATATTGCCAGTAACACCCTTCAAAAATCTAGAAAATAAATAGTGGACGACGCCCACTCGCACCCCCAAAGTTCTCAGAAGCCTATATCTCCCACAATTTAACAACTCCACTTACTAAACTCGGAGGGAAGATTACTAGGTACTTTCCCTAAAATTTTTTCAGCTATGCCATAATTTTAACAAACTTGGCAGGTAGAATATTAGGAAACTCCTCCAATACGCCAGTTTCCGCAAATTTCAAAGACAAACTTGGACGGTAGATTACTAAAAATCTTCTTCAAAGATCGGTTTTTCTTGGCGACACCCACCTTTTTCGCTGCTACCTGGTATCAGCTGGTATCAAAGTATTTCGCAGTCGGTTACGCCGGACTGCAAAGTTCTCTTTTGTTTTCTTTTAATTTGTACCACACATTTTCTCTCATTTTCTAACAATATATTCTCATTGTCTGACAATTAGTGACCAGCTACAGAATGGAGATACGAAAAAGAAAATTCACTATTGTTTGTGTATTTTGTATCGCCTAAGGGAAGTGCAATTCCACAAAATGGGAAAGGTATATTGCTGGTGAAATCATTTAAAGCAAATTTATCTTGGACCATGCTCCCAAAACGTATAGCTAAATTCTTTATTTAAAGTTGGAAACGCAATGCTGGCTCGAAATTCATTTAAAAAATAATGCCTCTAAAAAGTGTCTGTATGGACGGGTCAAAAGTCCCCAGAGCCATAATTTTGCCAAAACTCAATCAATTTTAAAAGATAAGTGATTTTAATCATAGTTTGACCTCAATATAAATCCTACATTCATAATTGGAAATGCAATTCTGGGTCGAAATTCATAGCAGCCTCTGAAGATAAATAAATTGGCATCTCCCTCAAGTATTTGTAAAGAAAAGTATTCTCTACGCCCACCTTGTTATTGCTATCAGAGTATTTTGCAGTTGGCTGCAACATGTTTTTTATGGTCAGTCGAAATAAATTAGTCTACGCACATTGTTCTAATTTTAAGTATTTACTGTTTTAAGGAATGAGTATTTTCTTTAGCAAATATGTATTTGAAAACAATTTAAAGCATCAATCCAAATGAATACTGCACCAATACTCAGCCAGGCTGCAGTGCATTTGGATTGCTGGATGGGCTGTGAATAGGGAGGGGAATGGGAGGGTCTGCTTTGTATTCACCCTACACATTCGGCTCATTTGTTGTGCTGTTGCATTTGACTAATTAACATGCAGTAAAACTTTCGCACCAACTTTGTGGCCCAACGAGTCGCGTTTAAATGCACAATGCGGCGTAAACTGTCAGACAACAACATTTGCATTTGCATTTGCAGTTGCAGTTGCATTTGCATTTGTAGAAGACCCAGTGGCCACTGCCTCGCTGGACTGCGGCCCTCCACTAATAGACGCATTTAAGAGCATTATATCGAAATTACCGTACTTGTGAAACCGTGTTGGAAAATGCAATCTCATGGTTAGTCCTTGTAGCGCTGCGCTATCTCCATCCACAATACGACTAAAGTCGCATGAATATATACAGATATTTACACATATATTTGACAATCCCAAGGTTACTCGGATAGCCCACCGATGCTTAACGTATTTTATCGATTGCGTTCACAAGGGCTTGTCAGCTTATCATGAATTTTACTCTCGTTTGGAAATCATCCAATATCGCTTTCAAAGTTAGAAATATATCATTCTGCGCCTAAAGCGCGTGCTATCCGCCATTTAGTATTGTTTAAGTTTGAATGAAAACTTACTATCCACAAGCATAAGCCACCTTCTAGTGTACGTAACAGAATACTGCATATGCTGTGGTAAGTGTTGAGGTCAACCAATCCGCCAAACTCGGCCTATTTGTCATGACGATCTGGCTTGCTGATCTGAGGATCAGTTGAGTAATACCTTGTTTAAATCTTATATAAAAACTTTTTGTTATATTCAATTTTAAAGTTCCGAAATGCTCATGGGCAGATCCAATGTATTCATAAATATATATGCTTTAAATGCTTAGCGATCTTTTCAAATTTTGTTATTTAAAATCTTTTTTTTTATACTCCGATATACTTCGAATACTGTCGGAGTTCATCTTCAGTGGAGTTTCGAAATCACGCACATTTTAAGATTAATATTAAGAAACAATTGTTGACTGATGAATTTTAAATCGTCTTCTTAGATGTAGCCTGTTGGCTGTCTTATGGGAGCAGACCTTTTGAGTTTCGCAATTACCGGCGTTATTAAGATAATGCAACGCATCGATTTGGATCGTTGGAAAAGCAAGATTTTATAGACTTAAGGACCTTCAGTGATGCTAATGAAAATGCAGGTGTAAATCATAGTTTTATTACGCATTTATTTTTCATACATTCCTTTTATATCCATATTTTAACTTTACAAAAAAAAACAGATTTTTTCGATCATGTTATTATTATGCATTAATTAAACATTCGTTTACTATTCTTAATATCTGTCTGACATTTTTTTGTTTTGGTTTGCATTTTTGGTCATGCAGCAGGACTTAAACGATTTTGCTTATAGTTTTAAAACTGTTTTCTTTCCGTTCTGTTTTCTTACATTTCATGAAAATTTTGGTTTGTTTTTAATTTAAAATGTACACCAAAAAAAAAAAAATCATCTATACATTACAACTAGAATATATTTGTAATTATCAATTTGCAATTAAGTTTACTTTCAACATTCTTTAATTTTACTTGTAATTTTTTTGTTTGTTTCGGATTTTCCGGTTTTTAGTTTTTGAGTTCAAGCTCGGACTGAACCTTCCGCTATACTCACAGTTCTATGAAGGAAGTAATAGAGCGAACTAATACATTGATAGACAATAATAATACCTCAAGTTCTGTATGCGATACTCATTTCAATCGCGCAATAAAAGACTACAGCATTTTGCAAATATTTAGTGTGGGATTTTTAGCTTTTCGTTCCTTAAGGATCTTTTGATAACAATTTTGTTTTGATATTTTGTATTTTACTAAACGTCGTTTTTCCATCATAGATCAACACATTTCTCATACTACAGCTAATGAGATTTCTTCCTTTTTTCAATCTGCTAGTCTGCGTGGAAATGCTGTCCTGCTTTTCATTTAAGTCACACTGAAATAGTGAATATAATTAATCGTACTTATGCTAAGGCTATGACATGTATTTTTTCCACTCTATTCTTAGTTATTAGTAATTCACAAAGCAAAAAATATACATTTATTATAACATTTTTTTATACAGTAAACTTGGTACCATGTTTGTATGTGATCTTGAGTTCTGTGATAGAACAAGACCACAGAAAAACCAAAAAAAAAAAAAAAAAAAAACACAGACAACACTAATAGAAAATTCTCTAAAACGAGACTTTTTGTTCACAATTAGTGGTTTCATTGGCTTTTAAATACTTGTATTCTCTAATGACCAAAAGGTTTACTTATGATTTCTCTTGCGTTGGTAAAATTTGATTTTAACAGTTTATAAAATTTAGATTAAAAAACCATTGTATATACGAATAGACTATATACATTTATGTGTAACACTCATTTATTTATTGATTTTATTAGGCTTAGGCCTTAAGAAATAAATGTGGCATGCAACTGATTTCTGAATAAGTTGCTTTTTCCCTTTCTGTTTGACATGCCACAAATACAATTTTGTTTGTTTTTTCTTTTAAATTTGACACTTTTTAATTGGTTTAATGTTATTTCGTTTTTTTTACAAAGTGTGAATCTTAATATATATAGGCCATAGGAAGCCGTAAGAAAACTTTAACAAACTGTGAAATTGTTGGAATTGGTTTATTTTCAAAATTATTTATTTACTTTACTGTAATTTGTATTACTCATTGATTTTATTGTTAAGTAACTCCACATTCATTTAGCTAAAATCTCGTTATAATTCCAACTGCCTCAGACCGCATTACCAAATTAAGCTTCTTTGATTGAAAACCGTGATATGAGCCAGTGTATAAGCGTACTTATTTAAGTTGTCTTCTGGGTTGGTTGATAGGGATTTTTATTATTATTATTATTATTATTATTATTTGTATTGAAACTGTTGTTGCTGTGTGAGAGAGATTGTGGCGCACTTAAATACAGTTTCGCTTGGGTGGGTCAAAGTTAAACGTGGGTGAATATCGTTTTGATTTGCTTGGCATTTCAACAGTTGGCATATTGTCGTGACTCGCTTAGGTGTATGTGTGTGTGTGTGTGTGTGTGTGTGTGCATCATTTGATTCCAATAGTATTAACTCTGTTGAGTAGTTTAAGTAACAAGAAACCAATCGTTCGAAGGAGAAAAGTAGTTGCTAGTTAGATTCATAGATCTATAAGTAGTATTCTTAACTTCGCTCGTTAAGCGTTTAATTTGATTGATTAGTTTGTGTTTAAAGTGTGGAGAGGACTAGAAATCTAAGTGTTAATACATAGATAGTTATAGAGCAGTTGGTGTGCAAGATTGCAACGCATTTGTTTTTTAATTTTATTTTTTAATATTTTTGAAGATGTAAACATTCGTAATTATTCGTACTGCGGCAACATTTCTCTAAAAATAACACCATATTTGTTTAGCTTTTTCTTATATTGTTAAACACTTATGCTTCATTACTTAAGTTCTAATATTATTTAAATATTATCATTCGTTTTTTCCTTTTTTTTTTGATTCAATTAAGACAACATTTATTTTTTATTGTTTGATGTTTTATTGGGTTGGACACAGTTTTCTAGTGGGACAAATCTTCAAATGTCTTAAGATTTTGTTATGGTATAATATTCGTATTTGTTTTTCTTGTTTTAAATGTAGATTTGGGTTAGCGCCTCATATACCACACTTGGTGCAGTTTCATTTTGAATGTAAATAAGTAAGTATTTAGTAGTTGTAAAGTTGAAAGCTTTTTTTTAGGTGTTTCAGCTAAGGTACCAATTTGCTACAGGTTGTCTAAGTGGATTACTTTTGCACTCTCTCTTGGTTCGTGTTCTCGCTCTTGCACTCGCTCTCCCGCTTGGGCCAAGGCAGATTGGAGATCTTTTGAGAATTGGTGTTGGAAGACTACATCTATGTAAATACATATGTATATACATGTACATACATATGTGTATAACAGTAAGTGAGGATGCAGTATTAGTTGGAAAGGATCAAATCAATAATTCAAGTGACCTCAAGTTCCAATTGTTAATCCAGTTCCGTTCAATTAGGTTTTTTGGAAATCCATTGTTTGTAAATAATAATAAAACTATTTACATTAGCTTAGTTTTGTTGGCTATTTGCTATTGTATATCGTTATTTGTTCTTGTTTGCTAAACATTTAATGCCTAATAGTTGTGTGTGTATTCTGTGTCTTATGTCTACTTAAAAAAATACAATGAAGCAATATACATATTCGACAAACATTGTATTTGCATCGTATATTTTTATCCACACATACATACATACAGTGTATCCTATATGTATGCTTCACATTTACTTATGTATTCTGGAATAATAAACTACAATATAATGCATTTAGTTAGTTTTCTACATTTGTTTTCCTTTTTGCTTAGATTTGCTGGTCCAATTTCTGATTTTAAACATTGATTTCATTTGATTTGCTTTCGGTTTTAAATCTCATAGGTCTTATTGTTTAACACGCAATTATATAAGTATTATATGTAATTGTACATAACTAATAAACTATTTACTATAAGTTGCTATATACATAAATATGTATATAGAGTATACGGGTTGGTCTAAATAGACTTGGAGATTATTGAATAATTGAAATTTGAACAGCAACAGTGTGAAACAACAACAAACAGAAATTTACAAGTTGTCATTGTCTTTTGAGCGGTTATACGATAGATATATTGGCTTATCATATTTATTGGCTGACATCCACTGCTCTAACTATTTACTATTTAAATGTGCTGGGTACAATTTCTAAATCCATTACACCTCAATTTTATTAAGGTTTTGTAAAGTCGTTTTATTTTATGGTATGCCCAGCATAAGAATAAAATCCAAGTAAAACTGATTGGTTCAGATTCATAGATTGTGTCTTTAAAAGCACAATCAATCCAAATGCGGCGAACTGTAATTGGTATCTATATTTTCTCTGAATACTCTGGTAGAGAGTTATTTGCAAGTATCGTTCTCGAACCAACTATTCCAAAATAGTTTCAGCTCTGAAATGGGAAGCTTGAAATCTGATTTTCGGCATATAAAGCATATTGAAATAAACTGACAGTTAAGAGACTGCATCATTGCGGTTTCAAATTTCAAGTGATACAATTTTTGTTCTCTTAAATATTCCCAATTCTTATAATACAGTACAAAAAATTATATGGTGTGGAAATTCGAGGAAATTCGATTCCACTTCGATTTTTTATAAATATAGCATTTCTTTAGTTTAGAAATTTTTGTTCGTTCACATGTTTGTTTGGATTTTGTATGTTTTGTTTTTGGTTTTTTTGTTTGGTTAGTCGGTAGTTTGTTGGTATAAAGCTTTCGTTACGCATGCAGTCAACAGTGAAAATGCTGTTGCATAATTTTGTGGGCTGACCAAATTCAATTGATTCTAATTTGCCCACATATGTATATATGTGTGTGTGTGCGTGTGTGTGCTTGTGTGTGTACATATGTATATACCTTAGCTAATTGCATATTGAGTGTTCGTTCTTCGCTGGTTTGGCAGTGCGCAGACGTTGTTTGTGTGCGTGTGTGTAGCACACTGGCAAACATAAACACTTCCACACTTTAAGCAATAATTTGAATATTTATGACCATTTCGTAGCTAGTTTGACAATTCGCGTTCGGCTTCATTTTCGCATTTCGCATTCGCATTCGTTTCGTTCACATTTCATGTTGTTTTTATGCAAATTTTCGTTGCTTGCATAAATATCTGTGTGTGTGTGTGTGTGTGTGTGTGTGTATAGTGTGTGTGTAGTGTGTTTGAGTGGGTGAGTTGTGGCCAGCAGCATTTCAAGCAGTCAGCAGGCAACAGCAACGGGCAGCAGCCAGAGCGGCAGAGAAATCGGCAGTAAAAGAAAGAGAAATAGATAGAAAGAGAAAGAAGAAGAAGAAGAAGAAGAGCACATATTTTAATTGGCATACAAGAATTTCAATTTCATGCGTCTATATGTATGTGTAAGTGTTAGCATGGCAAAAGAAAACAACGACAAATCATATAGAAAAATATACCAAAAGAGGAAAGAAAAACACAGACAGACTGAGATAGCCATAACGATTAACAGTTAGCAATAGGTAACGAGCAACTGAATCCGTTATCCCTTCTCGTTCATTCTTCGAGTCTCCGCTTGAAAGGCAGCCAAATTGTCATTCTTGGTCTTTAACAACACTTGAACAAACACAAATACACAGAGATACACAAATACATAAACACATAACATAACTGTATATGTGAGTGTACTAATAAATGAGTAAGGCTACAATAACGCATACATAAATACATTCGAGTTTGATTCGATTGAATCCTTAGAACAATGCTTCTACACCAGGGTGTCAAGCCGAAACCTATTTCTGTTCCGGCTCCAGTTCCGGCTCCGGCTTGTACAGTGTAAAGATTTCAGTAAAGATTATGATTATGATTTTAATATAATTTTGTTCTAGTTTTTGATGTTCATAATAAACGACCAATACAGATTTCTGTAGCTGGATCTTAAATTCTGAATTTCAATCGGTTAAGTTGCGGTTCCGTTTCCGGTTTGACACCCTGATCTACACATAAAAGTTGCTGTAATGTAAGCCTAATTTCCAATTCGTCTGTGTGTACAAAATTTGAATTGAGAACATTTTTCTTTTATGTTTTTTGATTAGCAATAATAATTATAAATATGAATTTACAATTTTTTTTTCATAAAGCCAATAAATACAGTGTCAATTAAATGGATGCAAACAAATTTTAAGTTTATAAAGTAGTAGAAACCAGAAAATTGTCGAAATAGCATTCACATACACACACACACACACACGCGCGCATAGAAAAGCACACTGACACACACACACACACACACACACACACACACACACACACACACACACACATATGCGAATAGCAGGTATTCGTTTATGGATATTGAGCAATTCATCGGACCTTATTCATTAGCTTAACTATTTGGTTTTCTTGTTGATTTGTCCCTCCCACACTCTTCATTTTTGTTTTTTTTTTTTTGTTTAGTTTAAAGTAGTTTCAATTTTCATCACAGCTAACGTCAATTTGAGTTTTGGTGATAACTACTTGTGTTTTTGGGTTTCTTTGTTTGCATTTAATTTGATTTCGCCGACTCAGAACTAACGAAAAGAAACAAAATAAAAAAGTAAATCATATTTTCAATTTGATTATTTGCTTTATTTTTTATTTAGTTTAAGATTAAAATTGCATTATACTGCAGCTTTCCTGTTATACATATAAATCTCTATTTAATTATTAAACACTATAGCACATTTTACACCTTTTTAACATCAATATAACATACACACCGATTTGGATTTGACTGATCTTAAACTGACCTATGTGTAATATTGTTTCTGCTTCTGTTTCTGTTTCTGTTTTTTTTTTTTTGTATGTTTAAGAAAGACCAACCAAGAAAAAAGAACACTTACATATGTGTAAGTAAAGTACATTGAATGTTAAACTTAGAAATTAAAACACTTAAGTTGCAATTCCATTTTTTAGTATAGTATATAGTATATATTATTAAGTCCAGCCTGTAGTCTCTTTCTTTGCTAATTTTGCTTACACAAACGTTTACGAAATTGAGCAGAAAGAGCGCGAAGAAATGTATACTATTTGTTTCTTCTATTTTGTTTTTCATTTGTTGTATTGTTTTCGAACCTGCATGCAACATGAAAATCTCGAAAATACTTATGCTGGTATCAAAGATGTACTCACTAGCTGATAGAGATACGAATTTTGAAGGTTTACAAATAAATGCCTATTAGCAGGAGACGCCCTGCTTGGCCACCGTATACCAAGTGCTGACCGTAACCAGCGACGGCGAGTCTGGTGTATGGGGCAGCTCTGTCTGCCCAATGCCTGCCACTCGATAATTATTATCCAGCGGTGGCGGAAGCGGCGGTGGCAGCGGAATTGCTGCTGCGGCGGCTGTTTCTGCTGTTAATGCTGCTGCTGCTGCTGCTGCTGCTGCTGCTGCTGCCTGGACTTGTTTGCGATTGTTGCGCTGCCTGTTCTTGTTTTTACTCTTGGCTGGCTTGGGTGGCGCATGACCTTGACCCTGACCCTGACCCTGAACTGGGCACAACTGCTGCGGATGATGGAAATGCATTGGCTGCGGCGTATGCAGATCGCGACCCACCTGAGGCCCCACCTGCGGACAACGAAAGCGTATCGCCTGCTCATTGGCTATGCTTAGCTCTGGCCATCTTGGCGGCTTCTGAGAATGTAAATGCTGATGTGGATGCTGATGCGGATGCGGATGCTGGTAATGATGATGGCGCTGCTTGCTCTTGCTGCGCTGGCGCTGACGTGACTTGGAGTGCGATTTGCGCACTCGCATCGTCGGCAATTGGCGCGACTGTAGCTCCGTTTGGGGGCGTTGGCAGTGACGGCAAATGGATTGACTGCGCGGAGGCATCAGCTCCTCGCTGTATTCATAATCATCTAAGTCGGCATCATCTGCATACTCTTCCACATCATAATCATCATTATCGTTATCGTTATCGTACTCCGCATCTGCTTCATTCTCGTCCTCATCTCCATCGTTGTCGTCATCTTCATCTTCATCGTCATCTTCATCTCGCTCATCCAGCTGTATATCGTTCAGGGGGCGGTGCCTATGATTAGCTTGGTAGTTGTTGTTGCTTGCTGTGTAATTGTTTGTTTTTGCTGTGGTTGCTATGCTTATTGTTGTTGTACTGGTGCCATCCATGTCAATGACATGACAGCACTTGGCTGCTGCTGCCTGGTGGCTTGTGCTATGTATTGGTTGCATTTGTTGCTGTTTCATCTTGTAGTTTGACTTACGTTTCTCGTGTTCCGTTTGTTGTTGTTTTTGTTGTTGTTGTTGTTGTTGATGCCGTTGCTTTTGCTTTTGTTGCTGACTGCGACCACGTTGCCGATGTCTGCGAACCGTGTACTCATCGCCCTTGTCAGTCGGATATGGTCAGAATGCTGTATCAAATACGGACATAGATCTGGATATGGCATCGTCATTGCGGCACGCCTCCAGGAACTCCTCCAGCGTCACAACTCCATCGCGATTGATGTCCATTTTCTGTTCAAGTTTCGATTAAAGACAAAATTGTATTAGAATAACACGCCATCAGTTTGTCAAATAGTCTTCTTGCAAATTCTACGAGCAGCCTTTCAATTAAAGTCTAGGAAATTTCACACACTTTCTGTTGCGCAGAAACAATCGGTTGAAGACTAAGAGTCAGTATAAAAGTTACTCTTTAATTTTGTTGTTCTTGATCAGTGTCATAAGCCGAGTCGATATAGCCATCTGTCCGTCAGTCTGTGCGTACTAGTTCCTTAGCTATTTTGATGAAACACAGACTGTATTTGTTGTACAGAAATGGGATTCGCATTCGCAGCTAGTTTAACTTATTTTCATGTCCTACTTAATGTTGAATATCTCTGCTGTAGGAATACAAAGAGAAATGAATTTAGGGAGGATAATACTGACAAATATATAGTGCAGCCTGCTACGCATTTGGTTCTCCCCTTTTGGCCTGGCTGCTGGCTGCTGTACCATATGGACATAGAACAAGATGGGGTATTCAACAGGACGACAACCGCTAATGACACTGCGTGACTGGCAGACCAAACGAACCAAGACAGCAAGCTGCCCAAGCTGGACATACTGGACGGATGGACAACGTGACAAGTCCCCCTATTTCTATTTCTGCGGCTGTCTGCCATTCGATGTGCTCTCTTGCGAAATGACCAACAAAAGAAATACATAATTTGATTTGCATAATGCTGAGTAAATAAGCCGCCAGTTTGAGGCGAGCGCAAATTGAAATTGAATAATTAACATAAGTAATGCGAATCGTTGCGGTCAGTTGCAGAAGTGAACCGAACCGAAACGAAACGAACCTTAGCGAAGCGAAGTGAACCGAACCGAACCAATACCGTACAAGCATCCACAAGGATGCCACAATTGTGGGCACTCACCTGAAAGATGTGCTCCACCTTGCCCTTGATTTTCTCCTCCTCGGGACACTCGTCGGGCAGGCGGCCCATTAGCTCGTATATGGCAGTCACAATGTCAGTCATTTCCTCCCTCGTAATGAAGCCGTCGCCGTTGATGTCGTAGAGGGAGAAGGTCCAGCGGAGTTTCTCCTCAACCGAGCCGCGCGACAGTATCGAAAGTCCTTGAACAAAATCCTGTGCCAAATGAAAAATAGCCCAGTATAAATACACATTATACAAACAAAAAAAAAAAAAACAACAACAAAAAATAATCTTACAGTTACATTTACAGTTACAAACAGGTGCGACATGAAACCACGACAAGACGGAGCGAGATCGAATATATGTTTTAAGAAATTGGCCGTAAGCCACAGCCCATTAGCACGTACATGGCTTCAACTACTTATCGCCCAATCCACCCCCCTCGAGTTAAATCCAGCCTTGTCCAAAACGCAGCATGCTGCTGAAGTGGACATTCATCTCAGTTCTGTGTATGACAAATGTGCCTAGATAACAACTGGCAAGTGGAAAAAGTTGTACAATAACGCCGGACAGAACTCCTCATCCGATCCACGAGCGGGAAAAAACTCCGAGCGTAGCTAAAAGCAAAATGTTGCTTCCTTTTGCATATTTCCTCGCATTGGTCTTATCTATTTGTATTTGGACTTGTTTTTGTGCTATGCTCCAGCTATTTGCTGGATTTGGCCCATTTGGCAAATGGCAGAGAGCACAAGTCTAATTTATCAATGAGCCAGGCAAGTGATAGAAACAGGTAAAGAAATGAAAAAAGGAAGGAAGTTCGCAAACTAGTTTCGAGCATTTGCAGTTGCGGACGCTGACAAATGTGTGTAGTTGAAAACACAACTGAAACTACTTGGATCTTTGTTGCAAGGTGCGTATATAGATAAGCAGTGTCTGCAACCAATTGTAGAAATGAAAGGCGAGGGTGGTACAAAATATTATGCGTTATGCAGAGTAGGTTTTGCGAGCCAATGACTAAAAATGCATCTAAGTACTTTTTCCAAAAAATGTCGATACTTGAACGGCATTTTCAATACTTCCCATAGCCGATGAGAAAAGCACTATTATTAATTTGAGCGGTCATTTCTGGGAGATTATTTGAAATCTTTTTCCACGAAATTGGTTTAAATTTGTTGAAACTTTAATGCAAATTACTTCTTAAGCGGCTATATTTAATATAAAACATAACACTTTAAACATACGAGGAAGAATTAACAAAAATAAATCAGTATTTTGACAATTTTATTTTTTACAATAGCTTTACTATTATTTTGAGCGCTGCTTTATTTATATTTATATTTATATTATATTATTTTATTATTATATTTCATACACCAATATAATCATCACAATGGTAAAATCACTTTAAAAAAAGTGTAAGACCTATAAAATGAATACAGATGACAAATTATTATCATAATAGTGTTCCACATGCAGAACGGATTAGTTTTGGCAAAGTTGCGGTTAGCCAAAAGCCAATAAGAGAAAGTATTTAGTATAATTTTGGGGAGATTGGAAGTGAACATTCCTTTTTTGCTTATTAACATTTGCTGTCGATGTATTCGTTTATTAACTTGTGTTGTTTACAATACTTTTTACTTTTTCACTCGTCACTGCACTTGCGTTTTCGATTCTTTTAAGGAATGTTGCACAATTCAACTCAAATCCAACTCGAATTGCGTTGACGGCAAAACCACGTTTTCAATTTAATAAAAGCAACTGTCGTGCAAATCGTGCATAAAACACCTTGCAACAATATGTGAGCTTAATTGAAAAGCGGAAGTCTACTTAGTCAACCATCACTCGACACACACACACACACGCTCACTCGCACACAAGGCAAGAGCAGCTGGAAGGCAGAGAAAGAGAGAGAGAGAGAGAGAGAGAGAGGGAAGTGCGAGGGAAGAGCGAGGGTTGTTTGTGGTATGTGTTATAGTGTGCTCATGTGCATACACTCGGAAAAATGTAGAAAAATGCTCTAAAATAAAATTCGTTAGAATGTTTTTCTGGCTTATGGAAATTTTTATAGATTAACGAAATATATTTCTTCAAATTAAAAACACTTGCCACAAATTGACAACTTCAAAAACGTGATTTTTTCTCCTATTCTTTTGGTAATATTAAAAATGTTTAAGAATGTTGCGTCCAAAAATGTTTAAAAAATGTTGACTGAAATAAGGTCATAAAATGAGCTTTCGCATTTTATAAATGCACTTTCTGAAAAATAAGGTAGTATGGGTATTGCGAATGAATTTCAAGTCGATTTTTTATTTAAGTGTATAAATGTTTACGTTTTCAAGTATGTACATGTTTTATATGGAGAACGTGCCTTGGAGTCATTACAATTTTAGGTCATTATTCACAAACGAAAATGGCGAACAGGCAAAAAGGCAAAGGCGAAGCCCGCTCATATTTGCCCAGATAAGCGACTGTCTCTTAGTAGCTGAATGTGTGTGTGTGGGTGTGCGTGTGTATGTGTGGCATGTGTACAACTGCAGCAGTTGTCTGCCTTTTGTTTAGCCTGTATCTTTGCTTTACCATATTGCCCTTGTGTCTTGACTCGGCCACCCTCAGCGAGTTGGCGTTAAAATTCCCATAATTCATCGTTTCAATGGCATCGCCAGCCAGTCAGCCAGTCAGCCAACACGTGCTGCTCCCTCTCTCTCTGTGTCCTCCGCTATCGGCCTGTTCCGTCCTCTGGCATACCATTTTGCATAGCCAATGGGCGTGGTTCCCTCACACCGGAAGTGAAGTTCATGTTCGGACGTCGGCGAACAAAACTGCAAAATTATTTGCAAATTTGCATGCGAAGTTTCTGCCTGCCTGCCTGCCTGCCACACCCCAGCATAAAAAACCAAAACCTTCTATTGCCTGCCTCACCTCCCTCCACTCGGGCTGACCACCCACGCAGCCATTTGCCACGCTTTGCATGCGCATATTTATTTGATTTCCGTTTGGCTTCTTCGCGCTTTGTGTGCGCCAACAACACTATTTTTTGTTTTGTTTCTGTTTTTTGTTTGTGCAGTGGAAATGTCGACAATGACAGCCGCAAAAACAACAACAACAGCTACAACAGCTCTAGCAGCGACAGCTACATGAACACGGCACGTGAAAATAGATTGAGATAGGCGACGGCGGCAGCAACCATATACCATTCCACCATCCGCACCACCCGATGCGCTTGTCATCCACTTGTGCTGCATTTTATTTCAATTTTGAGACATTTCACTTGGTTGTTTTTCTTATTTTTTTTTGTTGTATTTAGGTTGGCTTTTGTTTCGCTCGTTTTGCGCTGCCATTTGGCAGCTTACCCGCTGCTGGCGAACTACTCAAGAGTAGGCTATGGGGAAGTAGTGAACGTAAAAATGCCAACAGTTGTTTTCAGCTTGTTTTCTGCACATGGGCAAGATTCCGATCGAAATTTGTTGGCTTCAATATCTAAATTTGATCAAACACCTGTTCCAATGTACTGCCAATCCCTGAAGGGCATATTTATTGTCTAGTGTAACTGGCAACATAAACAGTTGCCCAACTTCATGAGACCCTTTTGTAAAGAATGTTTATCATAAAAATTCTTTATATTTATTTAAAATGTTTATTTGCTTTTTTGGTTTCAATTGAATGCTTCGCTTGATTTACTTATGAACCTTATCTAAAAAAAACCTTGAAAACGAATTTCAGATATACTTCCTAGCCTTTCCACACGTTTTCTATCTTTATCAAAATAGTTGCTGATATTTTGTATGCTTTTTGGCAGAACTTTAGCGTATGATTTAGTAAGACTGAGTGTGCTTTTAAACCGCTGTGGGGCAGCTTATTTATGCCTCTTAAATCTAAGCACTTTGTGCTTAAAGCCAATCAGTCGCTGTCTGCCGCATTCACAGAATCTTCTCTCCACCCATCAATGACAGACACTTTTTAGCGCAGAAAATTGCAGAAACTTTTGCGCAACGCATTAAAGCATAGGAAAGTGTACGATAAGGAAAGGGAGGAGAAAGAGCGAATATGTGTGTGAGTGTGTGTGGAATAAAGTTATGGACAACTTGTCGTATACGTATTATTTAGTTCGATTTGGCAGGTTTAACAAGAACTTTGCTTATTACAACTTAACGCTGGTCTGAGTGCTAAAATATCCAAAGGACTTTCACAGCACATGTCGACATGTTAATGTTAATGTTGTTGTTCTTGCTGATGCTGGCTGGGGCCACTGCTAGCAAATCGCAGCTAAATGAGCAGAGCTTTCTCCCCTTGAAGTATTTTGCAACATTATTTGGCGATGTCATGCAACCAAATTCCATACAATTCCACCCACAGAGAGCCACAGGCCAGCGAAGAGGAGCAGCCAAGTTGCTTATAATGCTACTTGACTATGTCTTGGAGTTTCAACTCAACTGTCAGCCATATTTTATGCTTAAAATGTCTAAAGTAATTTCATTGTACTTAAGCGCTTTTTGTTGCTCTTTTTGTGCTTGGGGTGTGCGTGTGGGTGGTTATGGGTGCTTTGCCACTTGCCGTCTCAGTTGACTGACCAGTGAGCCCACCCAGCCAAGCTCTTTGCAAGGCAGCGATATTTTGCTTCGCTTCATTGTCCCCCAGCAAAAGAGAGAAAGAGAGAGAGAGAGAGAGAGAGAGCGAGAGAGAGAGATAGAGGGGAAGGGAAACAGAGAATGATAGTACATAATTAAGTATATTAAATTGAATTATTTTCCAAGTACTTAGGCGCATTACAAAGTCACAATTTTCCATTTGCCAACGTTTATTTAAGCTTAACTCTTTAATGTCTAACTTTGGATTTGATTCGGTTCTTAAGTTTAATATATATCTTATACCTTTCTGTAAGCTTTTCTCTTTCTCTGTTTTGGCTTCTGGGCTTGTCAGTCCATAAGGTCTTCTATGAACCTTTGATCCTAAATGCTATTTTGATGGATTAAGCTGTCTTCACTTTCGACAACTTCATTGGGAACCCGTCTTAAAACTATTTTTAATAATTGAAAGTAGTTTTGTGGAGACACATTTTATGTTTACATTAGAGTTCACTTTAACGTGGTACACTCAGAAAATAAAATTACCCTTAAATTGAAATAATCGCAATACAAAGTATATTTCTAAAATTATATCTTTCTCTGTTCAAATTTAGAAAAGCAAGTAAGAGTGCTTTAAGCGAGTGAGCTAGACTACGAGATACCCTAAACACAGGAGCTGAATATATTATGCTAGTTGTATTGTCATATTTGAAGTCTCTGCTGTTACGAATAGGCTAAAATGCTCGTCCTACCGAATTTTATTGTTTGCAGTTGTGGATTGAGATGCACTTGTAAAAATCAATGCTTGGCTTAAGTTTTGAATTTAAATGAATCTTAAATTCACTGTAAAAGAACAGAATGTTCAGGGATGTTTGATTCAGTAATTACATCAATGTTAGGATCTGCTGATAGATAGATTGTAAGTCCTGCTCTTAAGGATAGGTGGTAGAACGAGGATTGCAAGAAAAGCATAGCTGAGAATTACAATCTCTCATGTTAGCTGAAGTGATACCTTGTAACTTGGTAGTCCGATAACAGCATGAATTGAAGGAGTTTAATGCACCTTTATAACTCAAAAGCATCTTCCAACGTGTCTGCGACACATATTTTTAGGGCGTTTACTTCTCAAAAATTGTATTAAAAATTAAAACATGTTCGTAAATAAATTTAAGTCGAAGCATATCAATATTTAACGTTAAATTGGTTTTAATGTTGATGTAGATATTATGTTATGCGAGTATATTGTATTTATTATATTATAATGGATGGCTTCGCTATATACATTGGTATATTTGAGCTCATTGATAATGAACATATGCTTAATTGCGCTTTATCCATCTTTCTTCCACCACTTCATGCAACCGAATGCCTCGATGCCGATCAGATATCGATACTTTTACTGATATCGCCACAGACTCGATTACCTGCTCTCAATAGTATCGGTACTATGTTAACAAGGTTGCCAGATTGCTTTGATCGCTTCTTGTTTTTTTTATCTCCTATACGAATTCCCAAATTGAAATAAATATTTTCGAAATTTTTGGCACAGCTGTTTTATGAAATGAATCAACATAAAATATAAATTAATAAAAAAAATTTTCTTTATATTTCAAATTAAAATGAACAGTGTAACATAATCTGATGATCGACAGGTCCAACAAACCAAATACAGGTTAAAATAAAATCCACAGCTTACATAAACCAATAATTTTTACTCTGTCTTGTTAGTCGCGAAAATTATTTTTATCCGAAGTGCATAATAAAAAGACAAAAAAAACTTTAACTTACAAAACTAAAACTTTAAATTTAAAAAGTTTGGTCTTTAGAGCTTAACAAAATTGTATGCGATTAATGTGGTATCCTAAGGAATGCCATTATTTACTTTCGAGCGTGTTGGGATCTGATCTGAGGAGATAATGTGAATCGAAGGGATTTTGTAAGAGTCGTAAATGAAGATTGCGAAATTAGTAAAAAGTTGAACTAAGATTATAGAAATTAAAATTGGGCAAAAGATATTTATATATATTTAGTAAAAATAAAAGAATCAACACAATTGTAATGCAGGTTGTTTTAAAAACTGGATTGTTTTAGGAGATTTACCAATATATTTTTCTGCATACTTTTAACTTAAGACAATAGAAAGACAACTCTGTAGAAAATCGCTCTAAACTGAAAATCACACTGAAAACTAGATACATTCTCTGATTTTTAGCAATAATTTTTTTTGTAATTTTAGGAATATTTTCTGAATACTAAATAAAAATAAAAAGTATACAATAATAAAAAACCAAAATTCAGGACGATGATTTTTCAGAATGTTATAAAATACATCAGTTTTTTTTAAATAAATGTACCGCTTTCCTACTCGTATTATTTGTAGCATATTTATTGGGTGGTGGCAAAAGGAAAATCATAGCACACTTCTTGGTTCCGCCCCTCATTTGTATACTGCGGCGGACGAGCGGGGTCTTGGAGTTGGAGTCGGAAGTTGAAGGGATACACATATTTTTCTGGGGCTTTGCATAATGCGATGCGATTTCGTCTTCCCGTAGCTGCTCTCTTTCGAGCTTTCGCTTTCAACTGCCGGCATATTATTGACATATTATTAATGAACTGTGCAAGTTTCATCTGGATAACAAAAATTCTTGTTATAGTCCAAAGTGTATCTCATTGCTATCAGCAGGATCACTAATAGGCAGACACCCGGACAGACGGACGGACATGGCTATATTGACTTAACTTTTCATTCTGATAAATAGATTATGGGTGCGAGATATTTAATGGCGATTCTTGTTTTTCTCAGAGTGAAATATATATTTTGGAATTTCTTGTCATAAAATAAAATATTGTAAAAAATACCACTAGGGAATCCACTGCAAAATACTATTTTGCGAGTATTACAACTTATTACTGAGTGCAATTCAAGGAATCTTCTCGATTGTTGTGTAAGTTTAAGATTTCGCAAAGATATTCGCTTCATAAAGTTATATGATCAAGTTTAGTTGAAGAATCATGTATCACTAATTTGAACAATATTTGTATGAATAAGGTGTTATTTATTTATTTAATTGAATTAATTATATAAGTATATCAATTATTACCTACCTCAAAGCTGACAATGCCGCTGTGATCCTGATCCAGGGTATTGAATACATAATGTGCGTATAATGTTGGATTTGCTGTGGTTATCGTTGTGGTTGTTGTTTGCGTTTTTTTTTATTTTTTTTTTTGGTTTTATTGTTGTTTGTTGTAAATGAAAGCAAGAAAAGAGCAGCGTTAAATGTGAGAGTTCATTGGTTGGCAGTCAGAACATAAATAAGTTGAAAACATGAAATGTCAACTCTTAATATAAACATTTAAATATGAATATATATATACACATTTACACATTTAAATATAAATATATACATATACATATATACAACTCTCAATATATACATATTTCATTTCTTACATTGCTATTGATGCGATCAACTATGCGAGAACATAAACAGCGTTTGCGAATGACAGATGCGAGATAGAAGTGAGAATACGAATGCCAAACTTAACCAAAAATGGCAAATAAAAGAGAAAGTGAAAGTGAAAGCGAAAGCGAAAGTGCAAGTAAACTTTTGTTCTGTGTGTTTTGTGTTTGTTGGGATGCCAGCTTGAAGATAGGAATGCCACCGCTGCTGTGTCATTATTGGGTCAAAACTTTTATGGGGTTCGACCCGCTTGTCTGTCCTTGCCCTCCGATGAACACTGTGCACTTGTGGCAGGCCACTAACACCGCCACCATCAAAATGAGAAGAAACAGAAAATTGTTGCAAGTAAACTTTCGTTCTGTCAGCCGCAAAGTTTTTGTTTATCGTTAAAAGTCAACTTTGTTCCCGAAAAGGGGCTTTCGACATGCCCATCTACGACCCGTTCTGCAAATGTGCCCAGCTAATTATGTTTGTGTGTTTGAGTGTGCGTTTATGGGTGTGCGAGTGTACTGATAAGTTGACAAATGCTCAACAAATTGTGCAGCATGTGTGCTAAATCAGATACCACAAAATGTGCGGGATATATTGTATTGTCCGCTTCTACTAACCGACTTAACCCAAATTTCAATTTTCAATTCTGTATTTAAAAAAATCCATATAGCCAAGCTGGACTCAGTAGCTGAGCCGCAATTGATTGTAGGATATTTGACTTGTCGATTACATTCCCTTGTTGTGCCGTCAGATAAAGAGTGTGCCTACCTACGGTGGCAACACGGTTGTGGCATGTCTTTAAAAACAGTTTTGCTGCATAATAATGTAACACAACGGCACTTCCCTGTAGCACCGAGCACCGAGCACTGAGCACTGAGCACTTGGTGTCAATGTCCTTATCTGGCTATCACATTACATTTAGATTATTGGCAAGCAGCGGCACACTTTGACACTGTTTATGTTTATGACTTGATGTTTGAGCAGCCTCAGCTGCAACTGCAGCTGTATCCCCCACACCCTGTCTTCCTCCTTTTTGATACTCGCGCTTTTTATGGGCACTGAATGCTTACACTTGCTTCGGGGAGTCGAACAAAAATGCAGTTCATAAAAAAAGGGGCACTCGTTCATCTCGGCAAAGAGCGTTTTTATTGATGTGCTTGCTGGCTTGCTGGCTTGCTTTCCTCGCTGTAAGCAGCAGAGTAAGGGCAATGAGCAATGGGGATTGGTGTATGGGGTATGGGGAATTGGATCTGTTGGGGATGCTTTCTTGCGGCACCGCGAACTGCCAAAAATGTATTTGTCAAAGTTTATTGTCGCCGTTTGATACTTAATGTATTTTTATGACGCATGACGCACAGGCACGCCCACAGTGCACCCACATAGCACAAAGCACAGAGTAAGGTCAAAGCTCAAAGACAAAGACAGTATCTGTTGTTGCTGTTCTTGTTGATTTTGTTGTTGTTGCTGCTGCCAGATATGTTTATGTTTTGGCCAAATCAAAAACTGACTGCAATTGTGTCGTGTAAAAATGTTTCTACAATTTTTCCGTTGAAAACTGGCAATACAACAGTAGGGAAAATTTATGGAAAACTCCGATGAAATGTTAGAACAGTGCAGTGGGCAACTGGAACCGAATATTCAGATTGTGACTGCGACTGGGACTGTGCCCAAAAGTGATAAATCACCAACTTTGATGATGATTTTTTTTTCTAGACTCTTTTTTTGTTGGGTTTATTTTTTTTCTCGCTTCCACATTCTTTTGCTTTTGGCTCAGTTGCCGCCTTGTCTTAGGTCGCGCTCAAAGCCTCCGCCCCAGCTTGCATCACTCACATCCACATCCACGTCCGCATCCGCAGCGTCGTGGCGGAGTGGAAAAGCGGCTTATCAAAATAAAAAATGATTTCATTATTTATTTTTCATCAGATAACTGAGGCGCAGCATGTCTCGTGTTTACTTCGCTTTTTACAAGCGTTTCCGCCTATCGCTGTCGATGCTTGTTTGTCAGCCTAATACAAATGCTACGTGGCACCTCCCACCATCTCTATTTCTACCTCTGCCCTCCGACTTCCTCCGACTTCCACTTTCACTGCTCCACCTTCAACGTAATGCTCGAGCTGCTCTGCCATCTCAAGGCTCCATCTCCTTGTTCACATGCATTACCATGTTCCATGTTCTTGTCTGCGTTCTTGTCTCGCAAGCCAGCCAAATAAGTTTATTATAATAATTTAGTGCCAAACATGTGTAGCAATATTTCTCTGTGTGTGTGGGCTGTTTTTTTTTTCTTGCTTCGTCCTGACCGAGGGGATTAGTGCATGACAACGAAGCAAAAAAAAACACAATCATGGATTTTAAGTAGGATTTATTGTGGCCCACAGCGGCATACGAGCCAGCTCACATATATATATATATATAAATATTTATATATGTATGTCTATATTCTCGTTTTTTATATATTCTTTTTTTATTATTAATATGTGTAGTCATTGTGGGTCCATCAGTTTGTACCAATTGCGAAGTGTTTTTTGTAGCTATAATTAACGCACTGCGATCATTTGAAGAGTTTCAGTTTTACAGCAGTTTTCCAAATGATTTCAAGAACTTTTCTTCATGTCGTAAATGTAAAATCAAACAATAAACAACTGAATGCTCATCCATAAATGCTTTCCGGGCCAATGCTAAAATGATGTCTTAACATGATTATAGAATGCATTCGAAATGTTTGAAATTTAAAATGCTGTGTCTGGTTTACGTGTCTGTTTATGCCAAGATAAATCAGGCGTTCTAGCTATCACTTCACCTTGTGTAGGTACAATCCAATTGGCATTAACCCAGATTTGGCAGTCGTTCAATTGGTCCGCTTCCCAGTCAGCCAGTCAGCCAGTCAGTCCGCTAGTCAGTCAGTTACTGTCCAGTATCTCATTATCCATGCCGCAACTTTGGCCAAACCGGGCAGGGGAAGCTTTTGTGGCAAGGCTTTTATTTATGGCAGCAGCCGCGTGGCATAAAGTAAATGAGCAAATTTACTTGTTATTCAAACGAGGTCAAGTGGGTGAAATGGGTGAAACATGGTTGCTTGCTTGCCTTGGCCAAGCCCCTGCAACCAGCCCAGCCTGGGCCAGCCCCGCCCGACCCGAGTCAACCCAAGCCAACCCAAACCAACCCAGCGGCGACTTGTGAAACATGATTTTGCTTTTTATACTTTTTGCTAATTTGCTCTCTCAACATTTTAGTTTTACAAAGCAAAGGGCTTCGCTGCAAAGGCAAACCCAAAGGCAAGGCAGTGTCCTTTTCCCACAACTCTTTAAAACCAGTTATAGTCAGAGCCAGAGCCAGAGCCACAGCCAGAGTCAGTTCATGTTCTCATGTTCTCATTCATCTTCTTCATCTATTGATCAAAGTTAATAGTTGGCATTGGCCTTTGTTTTGGCCACTGCCAACGAAACACTGAGCCAATACTAACGATAATACATATTGGATTTCCATGAAATGAAATTGGCAAGAGCATCTGCTGCCATCGAACCAATTTCAATGCGGGCCCATTCCCATTCTTCCCAGTTCCTTGCTCGATTGCTAATAGATTACAATAAGAGTTGTGGAGTCGCTTGCTTTCGACCATCAATGGGGATATACATAGGTCTATCAAGGATTACATTTATGATGGTTGGCTTTTTGAAAACTGATTATGCTTTAGCTTAAGCCTTGCTTAGCAGTTGTGCCCTTTGAAAGTTTTACTGTCAGACATAAATGTGTTTAGTTATTTGAACGGAAGTAGTAACAAGCAACACAGTCAAATGGTCCAACGATACCAAGCACGGGTTTGTTAACGCACGGAGGGGATACGAAGATCGCGAATTACCCGATAGATGACTCAACACAGCAGTTTCAATAGAAGAAATTGAAGAAGCACAACTTATTAATGGGAAAAGTATATTATAATTTATACATAAGATCAGAGCAAAATGGATTATGGATAGCATAATTCGAGCTACAAGTTTGAAAAAAGAGGCAGAAAGCTCCTCGTATTTCTGATCGGAACCGTAAAATTAAGTTTGCTGATTAACTCAGAAGAATCAATTTCACAGCTTGTAAGCTTATGCAAAAAGATTGGACCATGCATTATTCTACGATCAGAAAGAGAAGGTAGATTTATAAATAAAAGTGTTGCGGTGTATAGCTGAGAATTTTAATGAGAATGCTATGTGTGTGAATACGAATATAAGGGATACATATATATATTAAATAATTACATAATTAAAACAGTTGGAATCAGCTTGAATCACTTAGAATTTTTTGTTTGTCTGTTGCTTAGTGTTTTCATTAGATGAATAATTTATTACTGCTTTCTTCGTTCAGCTTATCTTTTGTTTGGCCAGCAAATAATTTTAGGTTTGTTGAATTGAATATTGAATATTTTCTGAACACAGAATTTTTCACATTGAATTGATATGACAGCAAACTATTTTCAAATTGACAAGGAATACTTGATCCTTAGCAGGAGTTTGTTATTGCCTGCAGTGATTTAATGTTAATTACTTTAGCAGAGAAACTGACACAAGTTATGTTTAAGTTGAAACCTTCTTAATTATAATCACTTCGTAAATACAAAAAGGCAATTCAAATTTGTGCTTGAAATTTAAACTTTCTTAAATATAATATTTAAAGCAATCCAAAACAAGGAACTGTCATAAAAACTATTAGCTGAACGTACAAGTGACGTTTTAATGGTATTCTATATTCTATATATATATACATATAAATAAGAAATCAACTTAATGTTTTTGGAATTTAATTTTGAGTTTACAAATATAATTTTTTGGAATGTAATTAATATTTGAAATGGTGTGTTTTGATAATGAGGGTACTATGTATGTATGTTTGTATGTACATATGTATGTATGTAGGCAATCGTTAATAATACGCTAGAGCAAAACACAAATGTTAACGAAACAAAAATTATACTGTACCGCACGAACCTCCCTGGGGAAAGAACTGCGAATAGATCACTTTGAAGGTATCCTCCTTGACGACGCCCGTGGGACATTCAGCCTTAAAACCACGATAAATTCGTTTGATTTCGTCCTCTGTGAAGCGGGTAGCGCGACTCAAGGCGCTCAGCGAATCGGGTCTGTATCGGGCCGGCGTCTCAAATTCTTCTAGTTCGGAATCTGCAAATCCATTTATAGACCAAGGCGCAAGTAAACGAGGGAAACAGAGAGAGAGAGAGAGAGAGAGAGAGAGAGAGAGAGAGAGAAAAGGAAAGAGAGAGAAAAAAATGAAAGCGATGCATGAGTAATAATGTTTATTAAGCAAAAGCTGTGGGATATTTATATTTCAATGCTTAGAAGTAAAATCAATTAAAATATAATATTGTTCCTGATGTTATCACCAGCTTCCAGTTATGTATTATAAATAGTCATATATTTAATATAGGCTTAAGATTGCCCCATAACTATGAGCTTAGAGAGAGAGAGAGAGGGGTAGAGAGAGTAGAGATAGACAGAGGCACAAACAACGCTCAATTCGCAACGGGAAAAGAGTACGAAACTGTCATCTTGCAAAATATTCCACAAGTTCAAATCGATTTTAACTTTGCAAAAAGACGAGAAAAAGCAGCTGAGTCTATCTAGCCGCGTCTTTCTGTATAAACCTTATCAGCTTAAGAGCATTCTTACTTGTTTCAGCACTGTAAGTGCTATTTTTTACGCTGTTTTTTAAGTGCGCAAATGGAACAAAAAGGTATCAGAACAGAGAGAGAGAGAGAGAGAGAGAGATAGGGAGAGCAACTGACTGCCATAAGTATTGTCAATAAAAAATAAATACTAAAATACAGCAATAAAAATGTGGAGAAAAAATACAGCAATGGAAAAAGCGGGAGAGGGATATTCAAAGATCCACACTATTTACTGCGAATAATATTTAAAATGTTTTAGCTCTTGTGGCTTAATTCTATTCATTTTTATTTTTTATTTGCTTTGTCTGTGAAGAAAAAACTGCTAAGTGTAAGGCGAAATAAAAATTAATCACAACTGCGAGAGTGGCTTCTGCCATTGAATGTATTACTTTTCATTATCTCTTTATTTGTTTATAAATGTTCTTGTCTACTATCACTTCAAGGACTCTTTACTCTTTGGAGACTATTTTCTTCTGAGCACTCTTGCAGAGAATATCACAATTTTTCATAAGGTTTGTATGGCATTAAGGGACACGTCTCCAACAAAATAAAGTATATAAATTCTTCTTTTCCTCTACACATTCTCGAGGGCTCTTTAAATGTTTTCAATTGTCATTGCATGAGTTTGAGAAAATGTCTCCCACAGCTACTGCTAGTTTCATCATCTTTGTAATTCCTCAACATCTTCGAAATGTGAGTGCGTATTTTTGTGTCTGTATATATGTATGTATGTGTGTATGTGTGTGTGTGTGCTTTAGCAACAATGATGAGCTTGACATAAAAGTTGCATGGCTCATGCTCAAATTGAATGCAGGTTGGCCAGAGAGCGAATCGATAGCGAATACAATACGCATAAAATATCTGATACAAGACTGAATTGCTTATGTTGTCCTCTTGGGGGGAACTCTCAAGACTGTGTGGGATGTGGGGCGGTGGGTGGGATGGGAGTAAATCACCTTGACAATGACAGTTTGAAAGCAGACACTGAACATAAATTGAAACATTCGAGTGGTATTCAGCGGATCTGACAGTCAGCGGCGCGCAGAAACTTTTACATTGCCTCATCGCGAATGACAGCCGCTCCAAGGACATCCGTTGTGCCATATCCATATCCATTTGATATCCGTAATTCTGGCTCCGCCAAGTAGACAAATTTCAATTTGCTTTGGCTCTAGGATGATCGGGTCTCTGGCAGTTAAGCGCCGGATTTGCTGGCAGTCAGCTTTTGGATTGGCCAGCGATGAACAGAGCAAAAGTTTTATTGAAAAAGTTTCATGAATGACAAGTTGGCTGATGGCCCCCAACTCTGCCCCATCTGCCCTACTCTGTCTCTCTTTCTAATGATAATTTTATTTTAATATGCAAAATGATTCTGCACTTTGCTTAAATTAATGAATTCAAATTTAAATTTGCTTCCTTCTAAAAAAAACCCTTTCACTGCAGATTGTACACTCAACTCATTTGTTTTCTCTAATGGATAATAATTTTGAGTGATCAGACTGATAGAGATTGAAATTGTTAAACAGTATAAAAATACTTCAAGATCTTTCTTATTATCTGATAATTTGAATGAAATGTACATGTTTAAAAATGTTTCGTTGATTAGCATTGGATTCGACTATATAGGTATTTAAAAATGTTCCAAAAGTTTTCAACTTGTATAGTGTCTGAGATCAGCTCAGATATTTTGAATATATGTTTTCAGAATTTTTTCTTATATACAAATATATATTTTACATGTATCAAATCGATTTGTATCGAAATTCCAGAAACGGGAACAGTTATCAGTAAGACTGCAACAAATCTATATCTGTTTAAAAATGAATTAGAAATCGAAATGTTCGAAAAGTCCGACTGAAATATGCCTTTAGGATTGAAGATGTACGGTACAAAGGTTAATATTGAGTTTTCTATAATACTGGCAAACCCTTTCGTAATTTTTTTTTAATTCTGCTCCATGATTTCTAAGCCACAACACAAAGTTACAAAATTTTGCCCAAAGCTTTTAATGTCGATCGATCTTAATGGGATCGATGACGAAAAGGGAATGGTCTTCAAGCCAGTTCTAGATTATTCTAGCTGGTATCCTTTGGTTCGATCTCCTGGTGGAATCCACAGTAAGTGTATTTAATCACATTCGCCAATATTTCAACGTGTTTAATCTATTTGAAGTCATTCGGGGAATATTTGTGTTTCATTTCTTTTCCAACACACACAACACTAAAGCAGAGCTCATACAGCTAACACAGACGTCGATATACAATTTCAATATAGGGTTTTTTCTATAGGCGGCACTGTATTTAGAGAGAGATGGCAGCTGGCTTCTAATTTTGGCCATTAATTTCTTGCTGCTTGTCGCCTTCTTGCTTTTGACTGCATTTTATGGTTTCCCTTAGCCTCAAATCACAGTTTGGCCGTTTTCCCGCTACAGCTCCGGCTACATTACTAAAAACATCTCAATTTCCGACCGAGTCTTAGCCATTTGTTGTTGTTTGTTCTATTGAGATGGTTTTCCTGCTCTTTTTTGTCAGGCAGTTTGCGTCGACTTTTTGTAAGCTTCTTGCAATTTGGTCCTGCGCTTAACTGCACTTCATAATTTCTTCATTACGAGCATAAAACGCATCCGTAATTGAATTCTTCGTCTTCGCTTTGTGGTTGCTTCAATTTGTGCACTTGATGGCCAACAACTTAAAGTCCTTGCATTGGCCAAGACTGTGCTGCCAGTCTGCCAGCGACTCTGTATGCTTTTAATTATCATTTCATTATTTTCTGTTTGTTGTTTGATACTGTACATAATTTTTAATGGAAGCTGCGACATTTTAAGTGCTTGTGCAGGCCACGACCAAACGGAGGGGCGTGCCTCAACTCGGGGGTGGTTGGGTTGTTTTTGGATTGGTTTGGGTCGTGTCAGCTGTCTTGGTTTTATTGTTGGCTGTTGACTACTTAGTGAGACACCTGAAGCTGGCACCTTTGAGGCCTCTACGGCACTACGACTGCCTATCTTGACAGTTGGCTTTCTTGGCGCACTTTCACTTTCACTTTCACTGCCATTCACTGGTTCTCAGTTGAAAAACACGGGATGCCAGGACACCTTGTGCTTTGTCAGTCATGTTTCTTTCTCCTTTTCTGTCTTTCTTTGTGAATTTTTGATACTCTGCTCTAATAAAGATGTCATTTATCATAAATCATAAGCCAGTCTCCATAGTGTGGAGCTTTGTTTCATCGACAAATAGATGATAGATAGATGTGTATACGTAATTCAACTTTGACGGTACAGCGTATTTTGGAGTCGGCCAGTCTCAAATAAAGCACTATTACTTTTTATTCGTTAAATTTTTGTTTGTTTTCGTACTCGTTTCATATGAGCATATTTCTGTGTGTGTGTGCATTTAAGTGTCAGGGCTACCACAATTTAATTTATTTAAGGGCATTCTGAGCGGCTTGCAAATGAGTTAAGTGCATTTTACCCTTCACACTTCACTTTTGTTGTACCCCTTGTACTCTGTAACAATTAAAATTGTTTAAAAAGTGAATCCCAGAGGCGACAAATGCAAAACAAAATCTGGAAATTAAACGGATCAAGTAAATTGTGGTTTATCTTTTTACTTCCGCCGTTTTTCTAATATCGATTAAAATTGATTTTAGATTGCAATAATAGGCATAATTTTGTTATTCAATAAGAATATACCTAGAATAAATCGAATAATGAATTTTCTACAATTCAAAGAATACAATGACCTTCAATTAACAGAACAACATGTAAAATTCATTGAAGATCTTCGACATGGTCAATTATTGTTAGACTAGGAGTTGGGTGCAGGGTATCTACTAGTCGAACTATATCTACTCGAGCCCACTGAGCTCATTGAAACCGGGAAAAGGGTATAATGAAGCTGTGCAAATTATATATTATAATATATAATATATATATATAAAGTTACAGTCTTCCCATTCATTTTCCGCACGGCATGTGTGCGTCTGTGGACACGCGTGTGCTATCTTGATAAATGCAGCAACAACAGCAGCAGCTGAAATAAGAAAACAGATTTTGTTGATGCCCCTGTGCCACCGCTTTGGTTGCATTTACTTGGTAATTGTCTGGGAAACTCGTGGCGCCACAGCAACAGCCGCAAAAATGTGCAATAAAAGAAGGCATCAGAATCTGCACAATACAGCAATGAAAAAAATAACAATTGTTTCATTCTTGCAAGTTGCAACTTGGCGGCAACAATGTGACGAGAAGCGCGCCACAAACTTTGTCCTGGGCATTTCGTTTTGTTAAAAGTGTTAAGCATACGCCGTGTGCGCCCGCTCTTCTTTTGGCTATGAAAAAACTCCATTACGACCTCAAACGAGATATGTGCAGGCATTGTTTATGTGAGCTGCGCTACTATATCTCAACCTAGAGCATAAGTGGGAAAGATAGCACTGCCCGAAAATACAGTTAGCCGAATTGATCAAAATTATGATTATTGATAAATCCCATTCTGTTCAACAATTGACGATAGCTTGGATAAGAAGATTGGAAAACAGCTCAGAAATGTGTGAAGCAGGCAGAAGAAAATTTCTCCGAATCCATCGAGTATATACAATTCTGATCAGCATCAACAGTCGTGCCGATCTAGCCATGTCCGCCTATGTGTCTTATATACGCCGATCTCAAAGACTTCAAATTTGGAATGCAAAGTTTTGCTTAATATACGCAGTTTAAATTTATTTGATAACGAATCCTCAATATCGATAGAAATCGATTACCGATTACAATAAATCCTTCAATCTTAAGGGTATAGCCTGAAACTTGAGATTTAAATATACAATCAGAAACAAATCGCTTGAAATTTAAAAAATTCATTTCAATTAGAATAAAAGACAAATTAGCAGATGTTTCTCTTTATATATTTATATATTTATATATTATCTATATGTATATGTATATGTATATGTATATGTATATGTATATGTATATGTATATGTATATGCATATGCATATGTATATGTATATGTATATGTATATGTATATGTATATGTATATGTATATGTATATGTATATGTATATGTATATGTATATGTATATGTATATGTATATGTATATGTATATGTATATGTATATGTATATGTATATGTATATGTATATGTATATGTATATGTATATGTATATGTATATGTATATGTATATGCATATGCATATGTATATGTATATGTATATGTATATGTATATGTATATGTATATGTATATGTATATGTATATGTATATGTATATGTATATGTATATGTATATGTATATGTATATGTATATGTATATGTATATGTATATGTATATGTATATGTATATGTATATGTATATGTATATGTATATGTATATGTATATGTATATGTATATGTATATGTATATGTATGTGTATATGCATATCGTTGATAACTTCTTCATTACTCGTGCAGCAGAAGCAGCCCCAAATAATGTCTGATTGGGTTTTTATGAGACAAAGAATGTACTTAGCTTTAACGATTTCATAAAAGATACATTTTCGTTGCGCTTTGACTGTCATCCAAGTCATCTGCGAGCTTGTGTGTGTGCTTGAATGCGCTTTGGCTTGCCACGCCTTCTCTCGCTCATTTTAATGATGACGAGGACTCGATGGTTTTTTTTTATATTTTATTTTCTTTTCTTTTTTCGGTTCTGCTTTGCTCTTATATTTTGGCGCTTGCTTATCAAATGTAGGACGAAAAGCTATAAAACTGCCAAGGCCGTGTGTGTGTGTGTGTTGGAGTGTGTGTGTCTGTTTCTCTTTGTTTGTGGGCGGGTCGTATCTCTGAACGCTTCGATTGAGCGCGCTTATCTTCAAAGGATTGCTTGGCTATATCTCCAGTACATTTCATTTACATACTCCTATTTACGTTGTGTATATTTGTTTTGATTCGCTATAATATATATATATATATATATATATATGCATATATATATATAAATATATTTTTTATTTGATTCATTTGCTTCTTTCTGTATGGCTGCTCCTCTTTGCACTTATCGACACTCGACAGACACTCTTGAATTTGATCGAAAGTAAATATTTTTATGCAGTTGCAGTGAATAAGAGAAAAAAGAGTAGAATAGAGAAAAGCAGCAGACCTAATAAAAAGCATTTTCACAGTCGTGACTGTTGCACCACACACCGTGGCAAGCCACACAGAAACTTACACACCCTGCGGCTTGCAGCAGCAGCATGCAAAAATATTTGCGCTTGGCTGATAGCGGCTGTTGTTGTTGTGGTTGCAGCAATGCAGCAATTGCAATGGTGCTGCAGCGGAAACGGAAACACGACACCTGCGCAAGCCACACTCGCACACCCGCACACACACATACACAGACAGTTTGGCTGCCACAGCAGCTGCAGCAGCTACGCGACAAACAAACAGACATAAACAAGGAGTCGAGATAAACAGGAACTTATTATGCAAGCGCATGCAACGTTGTATGTTGCAAGTTTGCAACGCACCAGGTGCACCGCTTATACGTGTGTGTAAGTGTGTGTGTGTGTGTGTGTGTGGGTGTGTGTGCTTTATCTGCGATTACAATGAAAACAGTGTGAGCAGCTGCTTGAAGCTGCGCTCACCCTTATTTATTGTTATGGTTACCAATTGCCACCGACCATACTGACCAATGATTACCCCTCTCGCCACCCCTTCTCTCAAATAAGAGGGGCATATTTGCGTACTTCACACCTTGACGTCAGCAGCAGCAGTGCAAACAACAAAAACAACACTGTGTCCTCTTTTTCTGCGAGACTTTTGGTCTGGTTGCGACCCCCAAAAAAAACCCAATCCGCCCAAAAAAATAAATATTCTGCTCAACGTTCCAGCTGTCGAGGTCACCCAAAATGGCTTTGTTATGCTTGCAAATAATTTAGTCATTTTGGCTTGAATACTTTTCTGGGAGCTTCTTGTTGGCTAGCTGATAATAACAAAACGCAAACACAAAAAAGCACACATCTAAAGTGAGGCACATATATATATATATATATATATATATATATACATGTGTGTGCTTGTGTGAATGTCACTTGAGGGCACAAAACTCAAAGCATAGTTAGGCTAATTTCGAGTCAAGCAAACATCACATAAATATGCATATACTTGAATTAATGCATTTTGTCAACGGTTTGCGCAAAAAGCCAAATGGCAGCTGCCAACTGCCAACTTGCAGATGAGTGGGATAAACACACAGTTATGAAGCGAAACTTGTCTGTAGCAAAAATAAAATAATGCACACCATTATTTCAACTAACAAACAGTTATAGCTAAACTGCAGAAGCAAATGCAAAACGTGCATTTCACATATGAACAAGTAATGAATGAGCTCGACTACGATATACCCTTCTTAATATATTACAGTTTTATTGGCAAATTTCTCTTTAACATGTTTTGCACCCAAATGTGAGCAAGTGCACTCACTGATTGCATTTAGTAAGCACGGGCACTGAAGAGAACAAAAAAAACGAGTGCAGCGCATATTTTATTCACAAGCCTCAACTGATCAGTTAAGATCAGCTGGCGACAATTGCGTGCATATACAGATATATATGATTACCACAATCAAAGGTAACGGGGCTCTGCAGAATACACACAAGAACATATTTACACTCGTCATCTCTTTCTCACACGTGCGTTCGCATACTTTTGTATCCAAAAAATGCTTGCGCCTGCTGATAGATATGAGATCAATGTGAGAACACGATTTCGACTATAACTTGGATATTTATTTTCCGATATTGATGAAATCTCCCCGGAGTGACTCGGCTTTTCATTCTGGTCAAGAAAAGATGGAATCCACTCCTCGACTCTGACAGACGGCAGATACCTCATCTACTCTCGTCTCAACAAATAAATTATGCAAGAACCAGTAAGGAATTCTAGAGAAGGACTAGGAAAATATCCTCAACTAGAGCTGGGAGCGGACCTTTTTATTAATTCCGGTTGTTCCTCTAACGAAATTTGAGTTTTAATATTGTTCCAGGAAAATTTCGAAGATTTCTGATGTTAACCCGGGATTTTCCAAGAGGAGTCTCACTATCCCATAAAATAAAAAAGATTTTCTCTTCTATTCAATTATTTCATTTAATTATTTCTGGTTTTTGTCTAAGAATAAAAGTTTTCGAAAATATCTTCAAGTCGGTTCTCCAAATTTCAGCTTGCATCTGAAAAAAAAACTTTTTGCTTGTGGAATATTTAAAATATTTTCTAAAAAGTTGCTAGAGCAAATACACTGAAATAATTTTTTTTCAGTTTATGTGTGTGTGCACAAGTGAAAATTCGATTTTCTCCCGTGTTTTTAATCGATTTTGATGTAATTTTTACAGATGATTTATATTATATCTAGTTAAATAAATTCTTGTTTAAAATTATATATATTTTAAATTCTCGTTTTTATTACTGTCAGTGATCGAGTTGAATTGATATTTCATAAAATGATATGGTACATCAAATGAAATGGTATCTTGATCATAAGGAATTGTCGTGCGTAGACTAATGCTGGTCTAAAATATACATATATCATTTATTGGATCGATTTTGCTTTCTTCTAACTGTTACATAATTTTACACAACTTCATTAATGGTCAGAACAAGAAATAACATCTAATTTAAAATTGAAACATAAATACAATTTACTGTTTGGGAGTAGAGGGTATTTCTCAATTAAAATGTGTCATTTAAATAATCACTTAATAACAATTATCTCATATATGAAGCTGAGGTTTATTCCAACGTTGGTTCGTTTCCTTTATTTTATTTTGTTTTTATCACTATTATTTTTGCTTTTTAACTGCAGTCAGTGTTGTATAGTTTTGCTATATTATTCGTTTCTGTCTAAAAGGAAAATACATTTGCATATGCATGAAAGTGAGTGCGTGTGTGTGTGCGTGTGTGTGTGTGTGTGTGTGCGTGTGTGTGGTATGTGGCTTATGCCAGCAGGCATGCATAAGGGCATTAAAAATATTGTTTTCGAGGCACACTAAAATATACCCGTCAGTCACTTTTTGCTTTTGTTATAAAAACAATGATTGTGAAATGTGCCAAATAAAAAAAGATGGTTGCAATTTTGATTGGTTTCAAGTATTTTCATTTTTTGTTTAAGAGAAAAAACACTTTTGTATGTCAGTAAAAGCATGACGAATAGTCAGTTGGCCCTTTCTTTTTGTGATAGCGATCAAGATCAGAGCTAGATTCGCTCATTTGTGTGTGACATGCCTTGTGGCATGACGCATTCATACCTTCAATATACCCAACCACTGACTGAGCACGAGTACTCATTTATATGCGAGTATGCCTCCAGGCGATTGCCGTGCATTCGCGTCGCAAGTCTGCTCCAAATGTGAGCAAAGCTAACAAATAGTTGATGCGCTGGCCCGGACATATCTCCACCCAGTCCCGGAAACCAACCAAACCGCCCCGGCTGCCGACCCGTTTTGGCTGCCACAGTTCAGTCGCTGAGCGTGTTTCATGCATTTTTAAGCAGCCATTTGTCAAGCGCGTGAAAAGTGTTGGCTGCTTTTGGGCAACTTGCGCTCTTATAAGCACACTCACACACACACTCATACTCACACATACTCACACACACACACACACACACTCATGCGCACTGCCTGCAGCTGCTGTGTATGTGTGTATTTATGAGTTGAGTAAAACTTTTAATTAACCAAAATTGAGGCTTTACAGCCGCCCCCAAAGAGTTTTTTTTTTTTATACAAAACCAAAAAGAAGCATTTACCTGCTCCACAGTCGCATAGCCATGCTTAAAAGTTTCCGATTTTTTCCCTTGGCATACACAAAAGAAAATTTAAAGCAAAAATAAAACTACATGAAAAGTTTTTTGGAGCGACAGGTAAATTGCTTAAGAAAGTTGCAAGTCAATTCAGCCCTAGAAGCAACCCAAAAGATCAAAATCACGGCAACTTTTGCACGTCATGTGTGTCTGTGTGTGTGTGTGTGTGTGTGTGCGTGGGTGAGTGGGTGTGCTTAATGTAGGTGTAAGCATGTAGCAAAGCTCTTGGACAAACAAGCTGAGTGACGGGCAAAGATAAGAATACTCCTCTTTCGAGAGGGGCCTCCAGCTAATAAAATATAACGCGACACAAGAAAGATCGGATAACTTTACCACATCGAAGGTTATAAATTATTTTTGACCTTGAAATGTATTTGTCCAAAAATAAGGATTTGCAGCTGTACTTTTTAGAAATTTAATTCCTATAAATAGAAAACATTTCAAACAAATAGAAAAAAGTCATTCTAATTGTTAGAATTTGTATACCCTTGTAGAATGGGGAAGAATCAGTCCAAAGACGAAACAGGACACCTAAAAATAAAATTGATTTAAAAGTACAAAATATGTTAATATTTTGAGCTCTCAGCAAAATAATATATGTCGGCAGGTAAACTACGGCTACGGAGTAGCTACTTTTTTTTTTCGTATATTTAGAAATTATCTTTAAGATCCAGAAAGTTATTCAAGAGTTAAGAACGATTTGCAGTTTATTGCTAGTTTTTAAATTTCAAATTTGAGTTCGCATATACCATGGACAGATCAAGTTTAATTTTCACTTTCTCGATAAAAGGAATAAGTCTCTCTAATTGCCCGAAAAATATTTTTCGTATATTTGGAAAATATTCCTAAGAATAGTGAAATTTTAATTTTGGGACGATTTTCCGAATTTCAGTTCAATTTTTTGTATTTATGTATATATATATATATTTATGTATATATATATATCTGAGTGTATAGACATCCAATTTGAGTTCTCATATACAATGGACAGATGAAACTTAATTTTAATTTTATCGATAACCAAAAAGTATTTTCATATTGAACACGACAAGTATCTGAATATTTAAAAACTGAGTTCAGAGTATCTGCTAGTTGAGGTATTTGAATAGAACATTATTACTATTATTTTGTTTACTTTTATCTATCTTTTATCTATAACGGATGCGCACAACAACATATCACAACAGAATTGAATGTTTTCGATTTAGGCACACATATGAGAGCAGGAGCGGAAGCGCGAGCGGCAGTGGGGACAAACTCAATTCAAAATCAATGCAAACAAACGGAACAAGCCAAAAAGTATCGGATAAGAGATGCGTAAGTTGCATTTTTAGTGGGTGTTAGTCAACGCCGGGGCTGAGCGGTTAGTGGGTGGATATGGTTGGAGGGAGACCGCTTACGTTTGGAGAGACAGCCCCAGGCCAAAAGTAGAGCAGTCAAAGCTACACAACGAACAGGGAGAGAAAGAAACAGAGAGAGAGAGATAGGCAGTGTAAGAGAGAGAGAGAGAGAGAGAGGGAAAATATAACATAATATCAAATTGTACAACTAAATTATGAAAGTTTTGCGTGGAATTTTGATTTCAACCGGGCTAAATTTGCTTACCAGTCTGTGCGGCGCTGCCATGGAATAGACTACGCAGATAGCTGATCAGTCGCCGATGCAGTGGCCGATGGCGATGACGCGACGATTTGCGCACAGTTGAGGATGAGTCCTGGCCACCTTCGCCCTGCTCCGCATCATCGATGTCAGCTGTCTCCTTGCCGCACTGCGTTGCATCCACAATGATCTCAATGCTGCGCTGGGTGTTGGATTTTTTGAGAACGACACCACCGCCGTGACCAACTCCACTGCTGGTGCCGGTGAGCGCTGCTAGAGCGCTGCTGCTGCTGCCGGCACCAGCGCTGGTGGCAATGGTGCCAATGAGTGCATCTGTGGCACAGCTGCCCGTGCCCGCAATGCTGCTCACAATGTTACCACGTGAACTGTGACCCGGCTGCTGCTGGATGATGCGACTGCTGTTCGACGGCAGCTGGCGCTGTCCGGCCATGATGCCGGGTAGCTGCTCGTTGACCGCGCCATTGCTGTGACCGCCGCGATAGATCAGCTCCGTCTCGTTGGACACCTGACGCAGTGCGTGCAGTCCCAGGCCCGTGTGTGAGGCACTGCTGGCCATGCCGGCAGATGCGCCGGCAACGGCACCGGAGCCACTGCCATTGCCATTGAGGCCGGTGTAGTAGGCGCTATTCGGTCGCTGCGTATGCTGCACCTGCGGCCCAGCCATTGCGTTATCCCGGAAACGGAATCGGACTCGGCGTTGGGTCGGTCGCTCGACCTCGAGCGGATTAGCAGTGCAGGCTCAGCTCAGCTCAGCGTCTACTCTACTCTCTAGTAGTAGTTGCGTGTTAAGGTTAGTTGCTCTCGTTCACTCATTATCAAACTTATTATTATTATTATTTACATGTTGCTCGTCATTTTATTTTGTTTTTTTTTCTAGCGTTAGAATTCGGCTTACTTTGATTTTGATTAGTTTTTGCTTTTGGTTTTAGTTTTATGTTATTTGCATTAAGCGTTTTTTGTGTCTGGCTATTGGCAGTCGCTTCAACTTCAGCTTTAAATTCTCAACATCTGCACGAAGAGCGAGAGAGAGAGAGAGCATGATTGGGTTAGAGGGAGAGAGAAAGAGAGAGAGAGAGAACAAGATAAAATATTATAAGCTTGTGGTTAATTCATATTAATATTCAGTTATTTAATTATTTTAATACATACAGCCAGTAGCGTTGCATATTTGTGTGTGAATAAATGTGGATTGGGTATCGCAGTGTGTGTGTGTGTGTGTGTGTGTGAGGGTGTGCGGGTGTGTGGATATGTGTTAGTTACATATATATTTCACTTTTGATTTATTTTCGTGTCTAATGGCCAAAACTTTCTGTTTATCAGATTACTTTCTTGAAAAGTTACAATGAGGTCATTTCCCAGCAGTTTTAACAGTTGATAACCGATAGTAACTCAATGCCAGCAGCTCATATAACAAAGTTAATTATAACAAATAATTTGCGATATAGAAAACTATTTAACAAACTTGAATAAGGTATGTGACGATGTAATATTATTATATATTATATATATCAATATACGAAATATATTCAATCCAAGACAGCCATGCGGCAGAAATCTAGCCAGAGTCAAGTGCCTTAAAATTTTAGGTTCGATTATAGTTCGATTGCCAAAATATATACAAAATTTTGATTTTATTTGTTTGCCCCAAATCCGTTGCGAGTGTCATTTCCTCAAATGGAGAACAATATGGATGACGACACGCCCTTCAATCCTTTCTATATTGGTCCAAATCCGAGCAAGGCATGCGCCAATGAGGAAGTGCCGCCTCGTGAATGCTCGCCGGACTGCATCCCTGCTGCTGACAACAAAACTGCGGACCCCAACCCACCTACATCAAGCACCGCTCAGGGAAACGAGACTTCATCTTCACCGTGCAAACCATATAATTGCAATTATCACAGCAACTAGTGGCTATGGAGGACATTACAAATAACACAATTTTGAATAAACCACAGTCTTGAATAAAGCATCAAATTGAAACCAATCGATGTTTCTCTGCTCTTTCATTTTATCGATAACTTTCACGTTTCGCGAATATTATAATAATATTATTGTATATTATACTTTGACATACTATTGTTCACCCTTTGAAATTTTAGTTAAATCAGGAAATCATATATTGACATATTTAGTGTTCACGCATCAAATGTTTTCATCTTTAAAATGTCAAATTGAAGTGGAGCCAAATTTAGGTTACGCATTTCGTTTGGTTTTGTTTCATAATTTTCTGCAAACATTTAAGGGGCTGGCTTTAAATCTTCCCTTCCTTCAAATTAAAACAATTAAGTATATTCTCGAGCTAGTGAGCTCTTACATTGCCTCCGCTTACACACCCACAAATACCGTTATTTGGCCGTTGTATCTTTTCAAAATGGCCGCCAAGGTGCGACGGCAGCCCAAAAATTTATGACATATCTTACGGGTAATAATTTTCGACTACGCTTAGCAGCTAACAAGGCTAACGTGCTAGGGAATCTAATTCCTCACACACGCAGACCCACAAACACACACACACACACACACACAGACACGTAGACCCATACACACACACACACACACACACATACACTTTAGCAGATGAAAAGGTCGTCCATATTTGACTATTTTGGACCAAATTGGCGAACAGCGGTCGCCAATTGCGTGAAATTTAACAAACAAGAACTTTTGAGCATTTAATTAAAAGAAAATGTGCGGCACGTCGCTGTCACTTTTGGAGGAAGAGGGGGCAGGGGGAGTGGCAACTGCCGAAACGGATGCTAAGCACATTGAAATTTCGCAACATGCGCCCCGCCGAGCTGTCAATAATGGGTTAACAATGGGATGCGACGACAAGCCCAGCTCAAGTTCCATCTACATTTGCGTCTAACTCTCTCACTCTCTCTGTATTTCAACTGATGCGCTGATTTGTCAGTTCTATGGTAAACGTGTCATGCTTTTGTCACGTGTTGGTCGTTTGTCAGAAACGCGACTTTTTAGCAACACTCCGCGTATCGCATTGCGTATGAGCAATATTTGAGTACGCTGCTTGTTTGCAGTCGTTAGCTTTAAATGGAGCATGCAGAAGGAGCCTGTTGAGCATTCTACTGGCTGGCTGGCAGGCAACTGAAATCCATTTCCGAATGTAAATAGTCAAATGCTGTGCACAAGCTATCCTTGCATCCGTTAGTCCTTGAGTATTCAATTGGTGCATGTTGCGAACAGTTAATTATTTATGAGACTCAAGTACATTGAGCTATTGATTTGTATGTTTTTGACAAGTTCTCTCAGATGTTGTTCTCTTGCAACTGTTTAACTAAATTAATTCAATCCATAACTATTTCGAAAAGAAGCTCGAATTAATATTTTAATCAATTCCGCAAACAATTTACAATGTGCAATGAAAATATAAAATAATAAGTCGCTGGCACAACATGAATTCATAATTCATTTCAATCTGAATAGCTTAAATCGGGTTTTTCCTGATGCCCTTGATTTATTTTGTTGTTGTTTCAAATTTCAACTTATGTATTTAGCTGTTAAATAATTTGGACAAGCAGCTCACGTTATTCGTTACTTGTTGAATAATTGAATAAGCAATTGAAAACAACTAGGCAAATTATTCCTAAATGATTTATGTAATCCGATTAGACAATGTTGAGACTTAAGAGCCACTTGTTGTCTGTAGGCTAAATGCAATTCAATCAGCATATGCAATGCCTATAAGCACTTTCACAATATTCCAAGTGAAAATCGAACGCATTGCCAAACCCAGCTTATATGAACAGCAATATATATATCTATAAATATACGTATAATTTACATACGTAAGTATTTGGGACATTTTCCATCAAACTTATTGATTTACACAACTTTATTTGCTTGCGCGTATGTGTGTGTGTGTGTGTTTTTGAGCACACATGGGATATGTTGCAATTTAGCAGGCGGGAGCAGACCGCCTGGCAGACTGTCTGTCTGATTGTCGGTCTATCTGAGCATTTCCTCTAACTCTGCCACAGTTTTTCTGAATTTGTATACTTTGATGTCGAAGGAATCACAGTATATTAGTTTAGAGATAGAGACTTGAAACTTGGAACATGTACTGAGTGGTCTGTGCCCGCGTCAGACAAAATGCTGTGCTACGTCCACTAGGGGGCTAGAAAATCGATAAAATCGATAATTGCAAATCGATAAATGCATATCTCCCATAATTTTACAGATAGAGTGACCAAAATTAGAAGAGAACTTGCTGCATCAAACCTTCAGAGATCGGCATCTACATTTATAGACGACACCTGCCACCTCAAGGAAGTTCGGCCCTAGAAATCTAAGCTCTAGAGTCACACAATTTTGAAGATATGTTTCTGATAACTCCTCTAAGAGATCCAAGCCGATACACCAATTAGTGTAAGTCGAGAGGACCATATATCTCACACAATTGAAAGTAACAACTTTTAAAAATCAAGAATAAAAATTTGATTGCTAAGAACCTTCTGTAAGAATTATTTCAACCACGCCCACTACTGCCTCCTCCCGTAATTTAAGAGCTAGCAAACTTAGAAGAAAGGTTACTAGGAAACTCTTCCCTCCAACATTTACAGATTTTAAAGGTAAAATTGGACGGTATTTCTTGGCTACACCCAACCTTTGCTTTCTACCTGCTATCAGCTCGTATTATTTACAGTATCAAAGTATTTCGCAGTCGGGTATGCCCGACTGCAGCGTTCTCTCTTGCTTCTGTTATATTTATGGCAACATTTTGCATATCACACACATACACATGCAAATAGCCAGAGTAGAATAACCAACTGACACAGAAACAGCATGTTTACAAGTTTTTTCAGGCAGTATTCATACAAATATACATATTTTTTATATATGAGTATATTTTTATGGGTACACACTCATTTACACAATTGGGATTGCCGCACAAATTGCCAATTCTACTTTAGAATTTTAGACAAGGCTAGAACTAGCGATTAGCTTAGGTCCGCCGATGACTAAATACACTTTGGTCAAAATATTCCATATTTGTGCAGTTAAATTATATAAGCATACGTAGCATTTATTTATATTTTGTTGCATACGTAGCTTTTATTTATATTTTGTTGCCACTATTGACTTTCACTATTCAAGCGATGCGAGCTATGTATATGATATAGTACACCGATGATGATGATGCATTTTTTGGCCAAATGTGGTCAGAATAAAAAATAGATATTATTCATACGACAACAAATCTTTCGATCGAAAGACGGACAGCAGGACAGTCGGGCACGGCTATATCGAATCGGCTTTTGATGCTGCTGAAGAAATTATGCTGTCCGGAAAATCTCCGACAGTGAAAACAAAATTATAATACCCTCCGCAAGACATACAAAATACAAATGTGTTTTTTAAGACGTATTTTATGTAGAAGCTTTCTTAAGCCCACAAATGCTATTTCTTTTCGATAACAAATCGTCTTTACATATAAATTTATATATAAACTAACCAAATACATTTATAGTTTTCAGGCGATTTGCTGACTTTTTTTTTCTTTGAGCTCAGGTATAAATACGCAAGCCTGAGTAATAAGTCGATAAGTCGACTTCAATCGCTAAAACCTTCTGGGCAACTTGTTACATGCTGTGAAATTCAACTCCAAGGAATGGAAACAGAGAGAAACAAAAGAAAAGACAATAAAAAAACCATAATTGATTTGCTGGGCTTGATGGTTGGATGCTCCACCTCCACCTCCACCTTCACCTTCACCTTTTTGTTTTGTTATTTTGTTCTGCACTGCGTTTAATGTGCCGGCTATGTTTGACAGGCTTGGCTTAATTATATTAAGGCTTTTATGGCGTTGAACATTGGTGTTTGTTTGGCAATACGGCGACTATAGGTCTCATAACTTATTCAGGCAAAAACCACCTTGCGCTTTATGCATATTCATGCTGCTGACAACCCTTGTTCCCGCCCTCTCGCCACTCCTCCTCAATCTGTCTATCAATCGGATGGGCACGGGTGGAAGATGGTAGCAGGCAACAAGAACAGAAACTGATGCTGCTCAACTTGGCCACTTATTCGCGCTCGTAAGCACGTTCACAGCAACATTCACATTCCGGGAGTGCTATACTCTGTCACCTGGTTTGGCCTAGTGGTCTAGTGGCATCGACATCGGCACGTGCCCGAGCCAAAGGAGCCAAAGAGGACATGCCAGGACCCGACAGAGCCTGTCTGTGCTCGCAACTTTGCAGTTTAAATAATTTACATAGGAGTCCAGTCCCGACGGAGAAGCTGCGGAATGTGGCGTAGCGTAGCTGGACAAAGCAGCCGGCATGGTATGGGGTGTGGTGGATGGTGTGTATGTATGCATATAGATGCAAAATGTAGATGAAAATTGAGATGAAAATTGCTTCAAAAGGCCAAGTGTGAAATGCGGAACAACAAATGTGGACACACACACAGCTACATTTGGCAATCCGTCAGCATCACGTATACGCAACAGAAGCTGTATGCACGTGTGTGCGAATGAGGGAGGTGGTGAGGGGTGATTGGGGAATTTTCGTGAAGTCTCCATCTCAATTCATAATTCGAAGTTAATTGCCTTTGGCGCGCTAAGTCGGCTCAAAAGCCCAGATCCGTAATCAATATTATGGCCACTGCGCACATTGTAATCCCTCATTTGCCAATCTGTACCTTGCTTATTTCTCACTCGATCTCCCCTAATCTCTCTCTCTCTCTCTCACTGTCTTTTTCTTTCTCTCTTTCTCTCTCTCTCGAGAAAAAGAGAGTCTCGCTTACTCTCCGCTTCTCTCTCTCTGTCTCCCTCTCTGCAACTCTGTTTCGAAGCTTTGTGTGGCTGTCGTGCGACTCGTGTGGCCATCAAAGCTGTGTTATCTCTGTCATTAGTCTCAAATACCAATGGGTATTAGTAGGTATGCAACTGAGGATTAGCCCCAAAAGCTGAGACACACATGCACACACACACACACACTCGACACACACAAAACATGCAAAGAAACGTACAAAATGTATCATGTTAGAAACACTGTGAGTTGTTTGGTTGTGTTTGTTTTGCGTGTGAGCTGTGGAAATCAATAAAGTCGAATTATTCATTCATGTTTGCTGCTGGCTTGTCTCTCTCTCTCTCTCTCTCTCTCTCTCTCGCTCTCTCTCTCTCTGTCTCGCTGTCTGCAATTAATTTAAAATGAGCTGGCGCTTGTGCCAAATTGTGTGATATATATACATGGCTGTCACTAGTCGTTAAGCTGTGGCAAACCAACCTCCGCCCCCAACAAACACCATTGAGTGTGGTATTGGCCTTCAAACGATCAAAAGGAAACGGCTGCCAAAAGCCGATTTTACGCACCGCTGCCAATGCCAACGACTTTTAAGACCCCAAACGTTGTTGTATTAGGCATTTAAGCATTTGATTAATGCGAACCAAATCCAAATCCCAAACCCGATGCCCACACACTCAAGTTCAAGGCCCAACTCAGCCTCAGGCTGAAGCTGAAACTGAATCAGAAACTCCGGCCAAAAGCTAACGTGAGCAATCCTAATCCGTCCCAAATAGTTGGCTAGGTCAGCAAAGGGAAGGCGTTGAAGCAAAGCGATTGATGCTCTACTTTCAGCTTTGCACAGCTGATGCTGAATTATTCTGATTATTCGCAACACAAGCAAAGAATAGCACATGATAATAGTTAAGTCAAGCAGGTCCACATGACGAGGGTGACGAGGAAAATGTCTTCACCAACGGACGTGCAAGAATTAAAAGCGTAAACAAAAAAAAGAAGAAGTAGAAGTGCTGTACTCGAATGAACTCGACTCAGAGATACCCTAATCACAGCATTTATATATATTAAATCGATTAAAACTTGGCTTCTAATTATATTGTCAGATTTCTTTTCAAAATACTGTGCATACTAAAATATAAGCGGTACATATCTGTATTTAAAACTCATACATGAATGAATACGAATTTTGAATATGTGCTTAATATTTTCTTATTTAAGCTGCAAATTGGAGGAAGAAAGCAGTCTCCAGAATACTTGTTCCGCTCCTGCCCATTCAAGAAGAGATTAAGCACGCAGGGAAGCGCCCTTCTAACTGATCTGTCTCTGTTAGCAAATTTAGAGTCCATTAGAATTGGAAAATTTATTAAAGCATCCTGTTGAACCCTCCCTTGTCTCACCCAATCTAACGTAACTTAGGGCTTAGGCCTTTACCTAATCTGTTGCAATTTTATATAGAAAATATAAGCCAACTTGTGGCCAGACAATTATAGTTTTTATTGTTATCAGAAATCGATTCTTATTGATATTGGGTGAGCAGGCAGACAGTCGGCCAGGACTAGATCGACTGGGCTATTGACATACTTTTTCGGAATCGGAGATATTTCCTTCTGCCTGTTATATGCTTTGCACACTTTCAATCTACATTCTCACTGAACCCATAGCGAATAAAAAAGATTCCATTGTGAATACTATATCAATATTAATCGACGCAATTTCTCTCCAAATTACAGCATCTTGACTTTTAAAGTCCAATGCTAGTATTATATTAAAAATACGATAATATCTAGATTTAAAATAGGGTGTCTTTCAAAAATCAGTGACGTAAATCGGAAATCGATTATAAGGAAAAGTATATTGATTGTTTGAAAAATAAATAAAATTACCAGATGTCAATCGAAGTATATCTGTATTCGTCTTGACTGCATCTTGTCACGTTTGTTTAAATATTGTTAAATAGGCGGCATTTTCAGTTTGATAACGTTTAATATAATTCTCAAGAAAACCTATATAAAACTGGATGTTTTTTGGCTGTCATTTGCTTTGTCTTTAGCTTTACTTTGCATGTGTGTGTGTGTGCTGAAGCTCTTTTATATAAATACATAAATGTGTGAGCATAGAGTGGGATTTCCGAATTGGAGAATTGGGGAGTGGCCAAAAGTCATTCATGTGTTGGTATCTGTAACTATCAATTCACAAAGTTGACACTTTGCTGGCTTTTGTTTAGGGGCATTGTCGCAATCAATGAGCCAGAAATGTGTGCGAAATGAAGCCACACACACACACACACACACACACACTCACGCACACACGCACACCACACAGCATACAAAACACAATTGACAAAAGATCGCAAAGAAAGAAATTCATTTGGCGAGGAAGGCGTCACAAAGCAAAAAGCACAAAACACAAAAATGAAAATATAGACGAAGGCCAGCTGCTGCTCTAGGCAACTGGCAACTGGCAACTGGGCACTGCTCGTGAAGCTCGTGGCCGGGCTAATTAAGTATCGACTCATTCCTATACACAGAGGCGGGGAGTGGGTTTGTTGGCAGGTGTTAGCTGAAGATGTCAACTAATTGGCATTTGATTAAGTTGAAAGTGCACATACCTAAATGAACTTAATTAGCGCTCGAACATAGAAACAATGTATATGAACCGTATTAGATGCCGAATTGATTTATGTGTCTAACAACAGCAACTTCTTGGTTGCAGCTTTCTGCTTCCTGTTTCCGGTTTCCTGTATTCCCAGTTGCTTCCTGCTATCGTGACGGTCTTCACTGTCTTAACCGTCTTGACAGACTGGCTGCAAACGCTCGAAAACACTCAACAGACTAGAGCCAGACATTTCTGTTCGCCAGTTGGTGTGAACAATTTGTTCAGAGGCTTGTCAAGTTGTTAGCAGCCAGAATGCAGCAGGTAACAAAACAAATTGTTATCAAGACAATGTAAAAAGCATCATGTTACCATAAAAAAACACAAAATCATTTATTATGCGCATAATAAATATCGAATGTTATTCATTCAGCTGTTGCTCAAATGTAATGCTGACTCAACTTTCGAGCTTACGATTGGTTTGGTTGGGGATAAGGTTTCACTGCAATTAGAACTTGTTTTTTGTCTGCAAATCACAAAATGCAGCTTTTATCACAGTTTGTAATCAAGTTTTTGGATAATGCTACAATTCATGTCTGACATTTGCAATATATAATAATTGCAATTAAATTAATTTGAATTTAACATTTCACATTTGTAACTAATTACCTTGATTCCGCATCGGAATATAATCAAAGGACTGTGGTCAGTTTGCATGCCATTTAATAACCCTGTCGATTTGAATTAATTTGATTTCAACTCGTAATTGACAATCCGTTGGGCCACAAATTCATATAATTAAATGAACATATTTGGACAAATGTTCACATCGCATAAAATGAGACTTCAAATCAAATTTTGAGTGAAACTCGATCTATTTCGCCAATGTTTGTGAAGTCAACAAGTATAGTTAACCTACAGCTTTAAATATATATTCAACAATTTAGATTTCCAAAATGCCTTTGTCAGAGTAGTTGCTGCTGCTCGGGAATTAAATTTCAAAGGCTGTGTTTGTTTGGATTTATATATACATACATGCATAGCTTGCCAGTGTATATAATAGAATTGAAATGCAAGTATTTTTTTTAAATATATTTTTTTTACTTCAACAAATCTCAGTATATATATATATATATATTTATGTTGGTTTACCGTACTAGTCTCAAAAGGGGTCTATACAAATTTGACCAATTCGCTGATCTGATCAGCGCACTTTCAACCCGTATCAGTAATTGAACATTTGTTGCGGCGTACACTGAGTGCGGTCCAACATTTCAAGTGTTTGCGGGGTATTTGTAAATGCAAGGGCGACAAATTTGAAAGGGGATAGCTTTAAATTATGCCGTCACGTTGCTGTTGCACGTTGTAAGCAAGTGAGCACCCGCTCAACATTTACCAATGTGGGAAAGGGTGCATTTGCGGTGAGCAACAGCTGCCACCAAGCCCACTCCTGACATGGCTGTCAGCCATTAGCTAATAGCCAATTAAGTAATTAAGTGACCAAGGTGCAAAAACGTGACAACTGCAAATTGCCGTTACGAAAACAACAACAAGAACTAGCAGAAATACTTTATGTTTGCGTGAAGTGTTTTTTATTTTTATTTTGTATTTTGTTTTTTTGGGCCCAGTTTATGAGTCGGTTTCACGTGGCAATGGCCAATCGATTAGCTGGTGCTGCTGGTAATTAAAGTCACGTCTGACATCTAATTACGAGTAGTTTTCCGACCCAAATTGCCAGCATTAAGGAAATTAATTCCAATTTTTTAATGCAAACTAAGCATAAGTAGAAAAAAATGACGCTGAAAATCTGCAAGCCTTGAAACTGAAATGCGATTTTAATAAATAGTGTTCAGCAACAATAACAACAACAGCAACAGCAACAACAACAGCAACAACAGCAACAACAACAACAAAAAGCAGCAGTTGCAGCAACGACGACATCGACAGAGCGTCTCTAAAATTAGAAATTACAATTTGCAGCTGGTGGCTGTTGGGAAGGTCATGACACACATTACCACTGCAGCGCCACCTGGCGGCTGGGGAGCAAAACTACACGACTTGAATAATTGTCGAGCAGGCAGCAGAACCTGTGTGCTCCCAATGCAGTGGTACACATACGCCAAGAACAACGGCAATTTGTAAATATTAAAAGGGTTTCGTTTCTATATACTTAAAGAATAATATTCTAAGTTTAACTAAGTCTACTTGTCAATTTATTTAATGTTATTATTATTATATATTTGTGATATATTTAAGACATAATATGTATGGAAGTTCATTAGATATGTTACAAGTTTCAAATTTATATTCAATAAAATAGACAAACCTCTAGGCTTAACTTAAATTTTCTTTTCAATTCGCATGGACTACATATATCTATTCAATATTAAATTAGTGTTTGTAAAGTCTCAAAGCTTTCTGGAAAATTGGAAACAAACAATATGTGGCTTTCCACTGAGCTGTGCTGCTGCGAAGGCAGACAACAGCTTAACTCTAAAATGGCGGTCGAGAGAGCAAACTTCATTACAATTTTTTTAATTTCAGAAAAGATTTTCTTCTATAACATGAGATTTTGCATTTCTAGCATTTTATATATTATGAAATATATTTCTGAATAATACAAAAGAGCCTTTCTAGTTTTAAGAATTCTTCTTGTTGTATCTAGAAATTATTTCAAAAGAGCATATCATTTTTTCAGTTTCCATTGCCATAAATAATTTAAGCCGTTTTTTTTTTTTGCAGAGCTGTCTAGAAAATGTTTAGGATTAACCAAGTTGCTAATGATAGTTGACGAAAACAGGTTGCTAATGATAGTTGACGAAAACAGGTTCAGGTTGGCGATCACATCTTTTGATTGAGCTGCTGATCTGCAGCGAAAAGCGCGTATTGGTGTCACTGTGCAACTTGGACTGTAATTAAATCCAGCTTCAATTTATGATGGGGGCGATGGCCAAATGGCAGCTGGCATAAAGAAATTACACAAATCCATCAACGCACGCAATGACACCAGACGGACGTAGGCACAGCCGGAGCTGCTGCCGAAGCCGTAGCCGGAGCCAGAGTTAGAACAGCAGCAGCCACAGCCACTGTAATTGAAGTCCGGTCACAAACGAGAATAACGGGCTGCGCTGGAGTCACAGTTAGGCAATGTGGAGCTGAATGGGAGGGGGGTGGGGACTTAATTATCAGGTCTTGAGGTCTACCAGCATACGTTTCCGGTTCTGTATCCATTCTCCGTGCCCGTCGCTCTCACTATCTCCGGATACATCGCCTCTTGCGCCTCTGTCTGTCTTAACATCTCGTGTTCATCTTAATTTGGTTTCATGTTTTATTTTGAGGAGCCCATTGCCAACGAAATTTGCAAGCCAGCGGCAATAAAAGTCAACAACAACGACAACAAGGACAGCTTAGCATCATTCCAAATGCCAGCGTCGGGCTCGGAACATGGTGCTCATCGTTTGGCCACAGTCAGAGCTCAGTGGCAGAGCCAGAGTCACAGCATCATCATTATTGTCATCGTGATTATCATTTCATGGTCATCGTCATCATGGGCAGTGACAGCGCAGTCAGAGTCAGTCCTGTCAACGGCAAGGGCCTACAACACCCAGCCCCAACCGCCCCTCTCGAAAGGGCCTTACATTGTCAGCAACACGTTGTGCAGAACTGGGATTGCTTTGCTTTAGGGGGGTACGGGCTTTAGGCTCGACGCTTGGCGCTGCGATTGGGATTGAAGCTGGGGATCTGGAGATTCCAACAGCCCATTTCTGTTGCTCTATTTTGTGCTGTAACCCTATGCCAGTCCTGTAACCATAGTCGTTGTTGTTGCTGTTATTGTTGATTTCATAGCACTCGGCCAACTTCAATTTCATTTTCATTTTGTGCTATTTTGATTTTGCCCAACGACCTGCTCATCTCAATGGCGACAGCAACAAAAAAAAAAACCTTTTTTTGTGTCATGCTCTTGCTGTATTTTATTCATACACAAATTTAATTCAATTTGCTGTAGACACACTTGAGTTGGGCAGCCACGCGCTTTCTGGCTGAAGGGTGGTACGTTGGGGGGAGGGGGTTTGCAGAGAGGGGATTTGTCTGTAACTGGGGCTCACTGTTGTCTATTTTAGGCAGACGGACGGCATAAAGCAGTGCACAGGACATCGACCCAAGTGGATTCTATTATTAGATGAAACCCAACCAAGTTTGTAGTTCTCAACTTCAAGTTCACTACTACTACATAATAGATGCGAAAGGTCCGCTGTGAGTATCCCCATACATTTGCATGTGTAGTTCAGCAGCTGCTCAAGTATAAGTTGGTTCCTCTTATAGATTGTATTGATAGTTTGCTGCAGTTTATTACTTAAAATACTTCTTTGTTGACTTTCTATCAATTCACTACATTTTCATTTTTTGCATAAGAAAAGAATTAAGTTGTGAAAAATATTTGAGTGTGCCTGATTGTAATATTTGGTTCTGATTCGCGAACTGTAACAGTTGCAATTTGATTACACAACTTTCATAAAATTAATAAATAAATGTCCGTTTCTCAGAGACTTGAAACACGCAGATTATACTCGTCCGTGTCCGCATCAGACATTGTTTTAAAAGCGTTCACTGGACGATAAAAATCGATAAAAGCGATAAGCGCAACTCGATTAAAGCACATAGCTCATACTATCTTTGAGCAAGAGTTACCAAATTTGAATAGTAGATTGTTGGCGGCATTCAAATATCGGCCAATAGGCCGATACAAAAATATATATCACATAATTTTCTAAATATTTCCAAAGCCTATATCTCCGGCAATGTTGGAGTTAGAGTTAGCACACTTGAAAGGTAGATTACTAAAAACCTTCTCCTAAGATTGACATGAAAATGTATTGGAAATGTCTACCGCGCCCCCAAAAATTGACAAAGTCTATATCACGAACCATTTAGAGATTGAGTTACCAAATGCGATTACTCAATGATTATTCACTGGTTAAGGTACAACAATCCACTGGCGCCTCTCCCTCGCAACCATAAGCAGGTTCTTTGCCAACTTGGATCAGCTGATATGACATTGATATCAGAGTATTTAGCAGTCGGATACGCCCGACCACTGCAACACTTGTTTCCTTTGTGTTTTATGTTTAGGTTGTTGCGTATAATTTATGTGATCTAATTTATGTACATTAAAATCTGTTTACCAACTCGCAATCGGTTTTAGTCAAGTAAGTTGTTGGCTCCCCCTTCCCAATTCCCAATTCCCCCTCCCCACCTCCGATGAACGAGATTTTGGCAAAGTCCTAAAGCTTACTGGCTCCAGTTAACGTTATCACATCGTCAGCTAAATGCTTAATGTGATCTGCTTGTTATATCCGAGAAGCAAACATCGCTTACAGTTGTTGAACAAAACGTCGGATATTACACATAAGTCTTGTATGTGTGTGTGGTTGTACCATACACACACACGCACACACGCACACACACACGCACACTCAAGGCGAAACGATTTTAGCTGAGCGCGATTCGCGTGCTAAGCTCGTAAATTAATTTTTATATCCTTTTCAATTACATTAGCCCGTCGATAGGCCCCACAAACAACTATCAATGCATACTAATGAGCTATGGGATTCGCAGATTGCTTATCAGCAGCTTGTGGCTTGCTTTCGCCTCTTAATTGTTGTTGCTGTTGTTGCTGTTGTTACAGTTGTTGTTGTTGTTGTTATTGCTGGTGTTGTGGTGATTAAAATGTGTAATCAGTGTGGGGCGTAGGGGAAAAATAATTGCTGCAAATAATGCATTAGATGTTCAACTAGAAGCCATTAATTTTCGGCTAGGCAATCCAATGCAATACAGCCTCATAGAAAGAATAGGGAACTACAACAATTCATATAAACGCGTTTACCTCAGCTGCGAACATTTAACGGCAAAGCCAACGGCTTGCGGCAGTGTGCAGTAAATTCTATGCTCGCTTTTATGAAAGCATTTGAATTAATTATACTAAAAGTTGTGAAAATAGAAAATGTTTTCCACCTGATGCCTGACAATGAGTGCCAGACAGACTGACAGCCAGGATAACAGGCAGGATAGCTGGCAGGCAGGTGGGCAGGTGGCCAGGTGGGCAGGATGCTGAAGCAGATTCCACAAATAGTTGTGGAAACAGTTACCAAAGGCAGAATTGTTGTTCCGTCAGTTCCGGGGCTGCTTGCTTCACGTTAATGTGCAGCCAGCAGCGACTCGAATGTTCTTTGCGCCACTTTGCTGGAAACACACAATCATAAGAGAGAACTATTCACAAGTAGCTTATACGTATTAGACGGTGTCTGTCTGTCTGTCTGTCTGTGTCTGTCTCTCTTTGTGCATTACTAGAACGAGTACAGCTACAACTTGTTATTACTTATGTGGGCGTGTGGCACAAGCCTAGCTGGAAGCCTCGACAGATGTTTCACTTTCCACAAGGGTATCAGCTCAAATATGTATACTTACACGCATTTATGTCTATACTTTGTCTAAGTATATACATGCTCTTCAAAGTACTTATTATCTCGCTTTATCGCATTGCAATAAGCAATAATGCAGAGCTCAATAGAATGGAGTGTGGTTTGCTGAGGCAACAATATAAAGCAATTGCCAACTGTCAAAACAACTGTAAAGAATAACCCGTAAAATAGTTGTAACAAATTGCTGCAATGAAAAATTCATAACCAAGTGCGATTTCCGGTTGCTACTTAAGTAACTATTATCTTGGTAAAACCTAACCACCTGGGCACCATCGATCCACTCAGCTGTGCCACAGAAACTTCTTTTGTGTGTGTGTGTGTGCGCAGCAAAAGTTGTATAAAAAGGTTTGCTAGAGAAGGATGGGTGGATGATTGGAGGCAATTACCTTTGTATATTTTTATACCACACACCTATTTATGTTTTTATAAATCTATCTAAAATAATATTCAACCTATTATCAGAGTGCGATATATTTTTATATATACTCGTACAGGTAGTTTTTTATTTGTGTGTGTTGTAAATATACAACATCAATATGTAAACCGTTTAATGGGTACAGAATATAAAAAACGATACTTGGTATTCTTTTAAATTCTGTAACACGCACACACACACACACACACACACATACACACACACACACACACACACACACACACTCACACACAAAATGGAGCTCACTTGAAACTGAAACCCCACTCGACAGTTTTCCATTTTGTTCTCGCTTTTTTTGTTGTATTTTTTTTTTATTAAAAAGATACTCGAGGTTTTCGAAGACGACGTTGGCGACAGTGCTGACGGAAGCACGTGCTCTGCAATAGGGTGGGCTTGGTGGTGGTTGTATGTTGCAGGTTGCAGGTTAAAAGGGTGTGGGTGGTAAGCCCCAAACTGAGCTGAACTGGCCACGCAATTTCTCTTTTGCGTTTTCGCAAATAAACGTGCGAAAAACGCAGCCCACAAAAACGAATAAGAGAAAATCATTTGGCAGCTGGTTGTGGTGGCCTTATGTACCTGTAAGTCTCACCTCCTTGCTACACTCAGTGTTGGTGCTGCATACAGAGTTCGCGGAAGTGGCAACCGTTTGCTCAAAGTGTTCCGCTGATTCGGGCAGCTCACGTGCATTTTGTGTACGCGTGATTTGTCTGACTTTGTCGCATTTGTCGTGTTTGTTGTTTACCCACTCCACAAGTCGCATATTGATCACGTTGTGGAATGCCACAGCATTCAAAATCTGCAAATATTTTCTGTGTGCACAGTGCTTAATCATTCCACTTCATCATTCAATCGAAGCACAGACAGATTATAAAGATAATTATTTAGTGTTTGACAGAGAACTTTGCTTTGGCATTTTCACTGGGCACCGGTAACTAGAAATAAGTAACAACCGGATAAGCTGTCAATTTTTCTCCATTATAATGTTACTGATGGCGAACTGATAGTTTAACGGGGAAGGATTTTAAAATGAAAATATTTTCTAAAAATATGTTCCCCTAAAGCGCTTTTAAGTAAATTTTGCATCTTAATCTCAAACTTTTTTAAAAGAGTATAATTGGATTAAGCAAATTGTATGTAACAGGCAGAAGGAAGCATCTCCGATCCATAAAGTGTATGTTCTTGATCAGGATAAGAAGCCGATTCGATATAGTCATCTCCGTCTATATGAATACGCGGATCTCAGAGGCAATAAGAGTTCAAATTTGTAATTTAGGCTCTCGAATAATACGATAACAGCCTTCGTTTATCGACTTTCGATATATTTCGATTTCCGCTACCAATACAATTTAACACAATTTTAAAGGCAGAGGCTTATTATCAATACAAAATATGTGCATATGCATATTATTGATACCACTTAAAAATTTCATCACGATCGTATACGAAACACCTAAACACCTTATAGAAAAAATACATAAATACACACATATACATATACATAATATATATACATAAATAAGCGAGGGCATGTGTGAGAAAGAGACGGCGAGCTTAATTTTTAAATACGATTTTTTACTCTTCACTGCCTGTGCGTGCCATAAGAATTGAGTGGAATTGTAGACCTGCCCACATGTATTTAATATAATTAATGAGAAAAAAAATGTTTTAAATTCTGTTTTCAATTTTATAAGTGAATAAAGAATGTTGATTGAATATTGCAGAATTTAAATACATATGTACATCACTTAATATAAATGTGCTGACGCATAACAAAGCGTCAGTTAAGTTAAGTTTAATCAAATCATTTTCAATATAAATTGCACAAAACAAATAAATAAATAAACGCAAAAGCCGAAAGAAGCCTTGAAATTGTCGCGAGAGCTTTGAAAATCGCTTAAAATGTATTATTTGTTAAAATCGCCCTGAAAAATCTATTTGTTTTTTTTTTTAAATCATTTGTAAATATATGACATGAATTTTGTAACAGTAAAAATGCTTGCCTTAAGTGAACATATTAAAAAAAATAATCAAAAATAAAGTAATTCAAAAAGATATTTTAATTTTAGTAAAAGTGTATTGTGGTTAAAATAAAACATAGGCAAATATGAACCATGTTTTTTTCTAAAATTTAAAATTTCTCCTTAGACATATTTTTTATGTATTGTTATTATTTATTTATTTTTTTTTAGTAAAGCCTTAAGTAAATCAAATAAGAATTTGATTGGTTTACACAGTTGAGAAGGAAAATACATATGCACTATCATAAACATGCAAGTCCCATAAAAGTTGGCAGTAAGTATTTTATGCAATTTCCAAAGCACAAACAAAACGGCTAAATGCAATATGGAAAAATGCCAGGCACAAGGTGCATCAGTGGCTCATGCTGAAATAGTAGGTCCTTTCTTAAGCCTGTGCATAATGCAAAATCAAAATATGTTTACCGTCATCACACAAACACACACACACGCACAAGACAGCATTGAAATTGGCAAGGCAGATTTAGCTTCCACTTCGGATCGGATGTGCTTGAGTAACAACTTGCAAATAACTCATGACATGTGTGTGTGTGTGCTGTGTATGTGTGTGTGGCTAGACAGTCCAAGCTGCCCAGAAAAAGAACAAGCAGAAACATCAATTGTATTAGCTCATTGTTATCGCTATTTGTACGCCCGGATATTTGCAAAATAATGTCAACAAAAATCCAATTTCCTTTTACCTTCCCGTTTAAATATTGCACATATTGCCAGAGAGGCGACTCCGTTGTGGTTTCGTTGACTCTTTTCAGCACTCGCTGGAAAGTGTGGGAAGACATAATAAACTAACCATCGCAATGGCAAAGTGCACTTGCCATTTGTGCTGTGAATTGGTGGCAGTGGTTGTGCAAGGCACCACTGAAAGGTGCTGGTGGTTCGCCTGTAGTGCATGCCATCAATTAGCCTCTCACTCAGGTATCTTAGACATGGCTGGAGCGCAGTTTGAAGCATGGCCAGAATGGCTTTATATATTTTTCAACTCATATTTCTCAGCTGGCACGTTTTCTGCTGCAGTCGATTCAAACAGTTTACCTTTTTCTTTTTCTTTTCTTTAAGCGGCATATCCGTTTTCCGCTTTCCGGCATCCGGTACACTTCATCAGCAGTGGCCCTAGCGCAAAAGCTGAAGCCAAACTCGATTGCGGATTCACAGCCGGAGCAACTGCAGCCGCATACCGATTACTCTGAATTGTTATAATACAATTCAGCTTAATTTCCTAGCGTTTTGCTTTCTTTTCTTATGCTCAAGTGCGTCTAAGTGTGCGAGTCCTTTTGTTGTCCACATCATCATCTTGTACACCAGCACAACATGATCATCATCATTTCCATTTCCATCTGCGTTCAACGTCGTCATCCTCATCCTCATCATCATCATGTCGTCGTTCTCGTTGCCATGCACTTAATTTCCTCTGTTCACGTCGTTGATTTTGCCTTGCCATCGAAGTGTTTGCCTTGCACTCCAGTGCTTGCCCAGCTTAGCTGGAGAGGACCACCTGACCTTCAACATAGCCTATGGCCTCACCCCTGTCACCACCTTCCTCTTGCCCATACTCTTCAGCTCTGGTGCCACATTATTATTACCGCTGCTGCTGCTGCTTTGTAAACTATAATTTATTTCAATCCAATTTTAATAGATATTTATGCATTGTTTTCCATTCGTTTCACGCGGACTTAAATGTTGACAACATTTCCGACATGCCAATAAATTAAGTTTGCATGCTTGATTCGTTGACAATTCGAAATGGGGCAAAAAATAGAAAGGAAATAAATGATTCACATTCGCATTCAAGCAAACCGGAAATCTTATGAAATTCGAATCATGTCAGGATGGTAATCAGGCTTGCATTTGAATTTGAGTTTGAATTCCCAACAAATCCAATAAAAAACAAACCACACAATTTTGACAGCAAACCAATATTGATAAACTGTTTATGCTAAAAATAAATAAATAAAAATAATATAAAAAAAACCCCGTAGGCTTATGCCTTAATACTTATGAACGCATGGTCGAAATAAAAAATAAATAAATAAATAATAAGGCTTTACACAAGAGACCAAGCGACAAAATAGAAATATAGTCAAATCACATTTTTCCACCTTTTTCAAATTATCACAAAGTGTTCCATTAATCATGGACAACTACAAGGTAAGAATTGTAAAAATTTACAGACACGAATTGGATGTTTTGACACACCCCCCCTGAGATAGATGCAGAAATAGGGTCGATAAAAAAAAATATTCCTAGAAATGTCCTTGGTTGTAATTGATGAGCGAACGTTTAAAATGTGTTGAAGTGAAAGTCAAACTGCTCTATACAAACTACATATATCGACAACTGATAACTTACTCAGCACATTTTCAATGGTTTCGGAATGCATTCCAAACAAAGAAAATGTTGTTGCACAAGCGAAATTGAGCTTTTTGCAGCTCTTTACAAAACGAAACGATTTTGTGAAAATTAATACTGACAGAACACAGACATGAAGTGAGTGAGTGAGTGAGTGAGAACGTATTCTAAGAAAAGCTGTTTGGCAGTCTTCATATAACGAGAAAATCACATTAAACATGGCTATTGTTGTTGTTATTTTTGGTTGTTGTCGCTGTTGGGCGAAAGGTCGACAACAAAACTTTGAAATGCATAAATCATTTTGTCAGCGAGCACACGGAGAAGGGTAAGGGGTACAGTTGAGGCAGTCTGGCAAACAGGTGTGCTGCAAAAGAAGTCAGCAGCGTTAGCAATTTCGCCAAGTGCCAGGCAACAGCCATGCATACACAAACATAAATTTATATATATATATATATATATATATACATATATGTAAATATATATATATTATATACAAAATAGATATATAAATGCATAAGTACAAATATAAATTGCTGCGTCTTTAGGTTCTCTTACTGCTGCTGCTGCTGCTGCTGTTGCGCATTTCCACAAATCTATCAATAAATAATAAATGTATGCTTCATTCAGTTTACTAGAAGAGGACGCTCGAGAAGCGCAACAGAATGCCATCGTGATGCTGTGTCAATGGAAATGGAAATGGAAATGGAAATGCCAAATGGAGCCGTTCATGCCGATGCTAAATTGTGCTGATGCATTACGCTTGTTGATAGCCTTGCATAAAAGATGCTCTTTTACGGCAAACCGTCAAGTCATCCAAATTTGCCCAAATTGCAATAAAAGAAAAAAGTAAGCATGGCTATCTTAGACACGCCAAAGATTAGATGCCCTCTAGTGTATTTAGTGTCTTTCACCATATATGTATATATACTTTAAAATGCTATTTGTATTCATTTCGTGGAATCTTTCCGATATTTCTCCAAGTTGTATTCTAATAATTTTGAGCTTAAGGAGTTATCAACCCAGAACCTTTTCATAATTAAATAGTGCAATTGGGTGTAACGACCATCAACTTGAAGTTAATCAAAGCGTACTCAATTTAATAATTGATTTCGTCACTTCTCAATTCTCAAGCAGTTCAAGCGGTTCAAGCGGAGACTTTTTGATTTGCTGACTTGAAATCATTTTTTTTTTTTCATTTTTTTCATAAATCAAAAGAATTGAATCTGCGAATATGCATTAATCTTTGCTAAGATTGCAGTGGCATATCCACAATTTGAAGGCTCGAGTCACCAAGTTTGATAGGAATGTTACTAGTAACACTCATCCTGACTTCAAAAATCGGAAAAATCAATTTCTCGCGCCACCGACTTACAGCTAACCAACTGCCCACCAGAAGTTACTTATCTGCTGGTATCAGAGTATTGCCCAGTCGGTTACGCCCAACTGCAACTCTCACTTGTTTTAGTTTCGAATATTCATTGCCGGATGTCAGTGCATAAATTTAGATCCTTGCCCCAGGCCGCTCCACCCAGTCCCCCATAGCAATAATTCAGTCCCATCCACGAGCTGTTTCAAATATGCGCATTATAATTTGACAATGCTCGGAAGGAATGCACAAGTTGAGCCAGATGATGCACGCAATCAGACCAAATTCGGATGGTCAGAGTGGAAATGCTGCTGGTTATGTGTACGCAATGGAAGTGGAATATTACGATTGAAGTGGAATACTACATTATACACACTGCCAATGATTTAGTACTTATATGTTGAGCAGATGGCTAAGACAGTCGTTTTAAGCTCGTTTCAATAATTTTGCTTGATAATTGAATCGTCAATATTTGACTGCAGCTGCAATTTTAATGCTGATAAAAGCTGAGAGAAATCTAGTAATGAGAAACAAAATAACACGGTTGAAAAATGTTGCCATTTATTGTGCAGAGGGAAGTTTGAATGGGTTTTATAGAAAATACCAGGCAAAGGATCTATTCTCGCAGCCTGACGGAGAAGGCTAAATTGACTCGGTTGCTGATCAAAAATATATTTGCTGGGAAACGCTTTCTTCTGCCAATTACATATGTACCTAGATAGAAAAGTGGGTGCTTCCCTGGAGACCAACTTAGACCAACGTCTGTGTGTGTTGTATCAAGTCAAAAGCTCTCAAGTAATGTTGCGGTGAATGCAAATTTTGATATTAACATGCAGGCGAGTCAACTAAGCTCGACTGCGTTATACACTGCATTAATTTTTTGTTCAAGCTTAGAAACTTGTACAAATATGTATTAGCTGATATATAAATATATATAAATATTTGGGCTTACGTGAGTTCATATAAGATCGTCTCTTTTTAAATAAATAAGTAAAATTTTCCATGAAATACAATATGAAAACTATTCAAATAAACGAGTCTAATTATTATTCATAATAATATTATTTAATATAATATTTCTTGTATTTTATTATATTTTTTACAGTCAACAGTTAACAGTGAGTGCGTAAATAATAATAATAATTTAAGCAATTCATTAATTGTAGCGTTCTGATATAATTTTTTCTCGAAGTAAAGTGAATTTAATCCGAACCTTTTTAGATATTGTTTTTTTTATACATTTTTTTAGTGGTTAATCCCTATGAAAAGGGGCTGTAATACCCTAAATATCCATTTTGTGCTCTGATTACAAGTCATATGAGGTGGTGGAGGGTTAGAGGGGTCTGGAGGGTTAGAGGGCGTCTGCTGCTTGTTGGCACAGTTGGAGCAACTGTCGCCGCATATGTGTCAACGACTCGGTCAACATTAAAGGCTTTGCGCCTCCTTCTGTGTGAACTCCTGTCGCGCCACGCTGCATGTGTGTGAGTCAGTGTCCCTTTATGTGTATGTTTGTGTGTTTGCTTGCACGTTTTCATAGGGCGGTATAAACTTTGTAAACTTTTGCATATTCATTTGATCCTTCCCATAAGTAGCTGACATAATATGTGAAATCCTTACGGAATTTAATAAGCTTATGCCGCTCAGCTTTGTCCGTCCCTGAAACCTATTCAAAGGCTATCTCATATATTTAGAAATACATGTACAAAATACAAAATTAAGTGAGCACTAGCCCAGCTGGTGCTTATGCCATTTAAATCCAAGGGCATTTCATTGCAAAAACTCTGCCCGACCAACTACAGCAAGAACAAAAGCCACCAGCAAGGTGAAATTTGCTTTATAAATAAACTGAAAAACAAAGTTGGGAGTTGTTGTATAAGTATATGTTTATGTAATATGTAATAAAATGTTAATATGTACTCAATTCAATCATTATTTGTAAAACAAAAAACAACTGAGAATAATATCGAAAACAGTGCTTGCTATATTATTCCATTATTAATTAGTTTCTTTTTTTATTATAAAATAAGCAAAAAGGCTGATAATATTGAAGAGTTAATGTTTGGTTCCCTTTAGGTTGTTGGCCAGAGCTTTCCACAGTATAGATATGGTAGGTATTAACCGTCTACTACTGCGAAGAATCGCATTTAGGCGGCCTATGTTTATTTTGGCTTCCAAATTACAGTTTAGCCGAATATTTTTTAAAGGGTAATTTACAGAATCCCAACAATTGATTTTGTAGTCAATGCTCGACTAAGAGATACCCAGTAAGCAAAAAAATACAATACAATTACAAAATAAGCAAGTCTATATGCAAGTCCCAAGTGGAAGGCCATATTAGCTAATGGAACACAACAATTCTGTTCTTTCATGCGATGCATTTCAAGTGACACGAAGCGTTCACCAAATTCGTGTATTGGTTTTTTTTTTGTTGTTTGCGCAGAACTAAAGTGGTTTATTTTTATTTCCTTCACTTATTTTGATGTATTTGTTTGTATTCCACTTGGAGAACTTTGACTACTTGCAAAGCGTCCACACATCCTGGGAACATTTTGCTGCAGTTGTCAGTTGCCTTGGCAAATCCCGATGCGAGTCTTAGCAAGGGTTGCGGTTTGTGTGGGTAACATTCAAAGGGCGACCGCGACTCTAAGGACTAAGGACAACAATTACTTATTTAATTTTTGTGTGTATTTTGCTGCCATGCAGCATGTCTGCTCTGCACTTATCCTGTCAGTCAGTCCTTGACTCAGTGCCCCGCACCCTCACCCGCACCCTCACCCTCACCCTCACCTCCTCCCCTTTGCCAAGTTCCCTTGACTTGGCAGCAGAGCCAGCATCGGCATCAGCTTCAGTTACAGCTGCAGATCGTCCTTTGCGAGTGCTTTGCTGTTAAATGTGGCCAATGTAGCGCCTCCCAAAAGAGCATGAGTGGCAGCACAAGACAGAGAGAGTGAGAGAGAGAGAGCGGGAGAGAGAGAGAGAGAGAGAGAGAAGGAGAGATAGAGATAGTGAGTGGTACATGGCAATTGTTTAGCCCTTTGCACAGAAAGTTTTCTTATTTTCGCGCCTGCTGCTATATAGTTACTTACTTACTTGCTGTTGTTGTGGCTGCTGCTGTAGTTGTTGCCCCTTGGGTGCTTTATTACAATTTAACTTTTCTTTTATTGCAACATTTTTGCCTTTTGCGTTCGTTGGCCTTGCGGCTAACCAAGTAACCAACACACAGCCCCAACCAAGCCGACCAGAGCCAAACACAAAGGTTCAACCGGGTGCTGGCCACAGACACTGACAGACTCTGGAACTTGGGTCTGATTATGTGCCATGTGCCATCTGCGTCGTGTGTGTGTGTGTAAGTGTGTGTGAGCATGTGAATAACAACAACAGCAATAACAGCTTGGCCAAAGCTCATTTTTATGCTGCCTTAAGTTTCATTTTACGCTTAAGATTTCCGACTACAGCCTCCACACACACACACACACGCACACACACAGACACACACACAGACACTCACACAACAAACAGAAAGAAAAAAGCAGAAAGGAAGCCCGAACCCAAACCGAACTCTGACAACGGCTTTGAATCCGGCAGCTGTCCGACGCGACCTGCCATGGCCCATAGCCCATAGCCCACAGCCCACAGCCCACAGTCCACAGTCCGTAGCCCATAGTCCATAGCGGCCATATGCATGGTAGGTATGTGTATTATGGCATTTCTTTTATTTTATATGTATTTTACTTCATTTCACTGCTGATTGCTGCCTCTGCTTCTGCTGCGTCTTCCTCTCCTTGCTTGCTTGCTTGCTTATGTTGTATGTATTTCCACTTCTTGCCTCATGCATATTTGAATGTCCCTTAAAGGCACTTCAGTGCTCTTTGCCGCTTCTGCTTATATTTCAGTCGTTGTTGTTGTTGTTATTGTTGTTGCGGCTTCTGTTTAGTGTACCACACACACACACACACACACACACAAACGAGAGCATACAACAAACACACTTCACCTCCCACATTGCAAAGGCACCTAGCAAAATCATCATCAGAGTTGACGGCCGCCATTGCCGCAGTCGCCGACCTTAATGGTCAAATGTCTGTGTGTGCGTGTGTGTGTGTGTGGGTGTGTGTGTGCGTGTATATGTTTTTTCTGTACAGTTATGTGTGTGTGCCTGAAAATGATTTCTTAAACTGCAATTCATGCCCTGCAATTGCGATGATGGCGCGTTTTTATTGCTCTCTCCCGCTCTCTGTCGCCAGCCAACCCCCCAGCGAAAATTTAATCGAGTTTATCACATTATTATTTGGACGGCCTCCTGCGTGTCCTGCCGTGTCCCTGTGCAAAGAAGCACTTAAGACGTGCTTATTAGGCCCTATTAGTAATAATTGCACTACTGAGTCAATTTAGGTATCTTGTGCAGATTTTCCGTTATCGTCATCAACATCATCAGCATCATCATCAGCACTAATATCATTATTAGCCTTATCCTCAAACATTATCTGTAGCCCCAGGTACAGCTTAGACAGACAGACAGACAGACAGACACTTGACTTAATCTTATTCTCAGTTTGGCCTTTGAATTGAGTCGATTTCCGTGCTGCGCACTCGTTTCATTTAGCTGGAACTGACCAACACAAAATGATAAATATATGCATGGCATACCAATGTTTTTAAAGCGCTTATTAAAACCTGCCACAGAAATGTGATATGCTCCCTCGCAAGGGAAGTAAATATGAATTGCAAAATGCTCTCACTGAGAGAATCAAAAAGGTATTGTTGCTGCAACTATTAACTAATTGAAAACGAAAAATGGAATCTTTAATTAACATCTAGACGACCTATTCTTGACCTATACTCACATGTTTACATATACATATATTCATCGAGTAAATTAAAATTGTGAATATTCATGCTATATTGTAGTGTGTGTATAATGTAGAATTATAGTCGCATCACATCCTGGCTGAGGAGGATGGGCCAGAAATTTGACTCGCCTGACCTTTTGCTGTGCGGCGGCGGCAACTCAATTTGAGGCGAACTCGCCGACGATACCATTAAAAGGCCAGCACGGCAAATATTTTGCCAAACAAATTGAGGGACAAAAGGCGGGCCAAGAGATGAAGATAAACAGCACACGTATTTCTCGAGAGTGCGAGAGAGACAGCAAAAGAAAGAGAGAGCGATAGATGGGAATAACAGCAACAATATACAAATTTTGTGCTAAAATCACAAATACACAGAGCAATTCTCGAACTCAAACTCAAACTTGAACTATGGACTCGCTCTCTAATATAGAACAACTTTCCCTCTCTGCCCCCATCTCCTTTGCCCCTTCGCGTTCTATATACTGTATATGAAGGACTTGGACGGGGGCATCTAATCTCCTTTAGGGAAGCATCGGACAGCGAAACAGTCGTCGAGACAGTCGAGATCAAAAGCTTTTGATAAACTCTAACAAAGCGCCAAAGTATGCGCAAAATGCCAGACAAGCACGACGAGAGGTAGGGAGAGTGCGATTGAGAGAGAGAGCAAGAGAAAGAGAGAGCGAGACAGAGAGAGAGAGAGAGTGCGAATGCGAGCATGGAATATGAGAAAAATGAAGGAAACAACAATAACAAGATGAACAACAACAAAAAAATACAATATTTAAACATTTTATGTTAGGCAAGAGCCTCACTCCTAACCCGCACCGGCACCCGCCCCCGCCCCCGCCCTGTTCCCTGCCCCACAGTCGGAGTGTGTGTGTGTGTGTGTCTTCATTTGGCGCAGCTCATTTTGCGTTTTCATTCTTTTGGTCGTCGCACAGCCGGCGGGCATTTCATTGTTTGCCTTTTTTGTATCTGGCGCTTTTATCTTGCCACTTTGGCATTGTTTTATGGCCACCCCAACGCAACGCAACGCATCGCATCGCATAGCCCCTCCCCCAACCTCTATAGCGACCACCCCCCTCGCACCCCTAATTGCATTAAGCGCCTTATTAGATGGCACAGCAATTTGCACATTTTTCGTGTCAATTGTGAAGCAATTTTATTACTGACAAAAATAAAATACCATAAATAAACAACGAATTGCAAGCGAGCTTTAAGGAAAGCCACAAAAAAATAATTAAAATATTTAATATTTATGACCACCGGAAATACTATCAGTTTCAATTATCTGCAAGCCAAACCAAAATCAATGAGAGTTGGAGGCAGGCAGATAAAGAGAGAGAAAGAGAGAGAGAGAAAGAGAGAGAGAGAAAGAGAGAGAGAGAGATTGAGAGAAATCTCTGACAATTATTTGTCACAAAATTAAACACAGAATGTGGCAAACACTTAATTTCTTTTACAAATAATTAGTTCTTAAAAAAAATTACAGAATCACATTGATTAATTCAAATGTCCGAATTTTTTTATTTGGTGCGACTATTTCCATTTTTCATTAAAATGGGTGAACTGGATTTTGCGCAAATGTATGCAACAGGAAGAAGGACGCATCTCCGACCCCATAAAGTATATATATTATTGATCGCATCTCCGACCCCATAAAGTATATATATTATTGATCAGGATCCATGTCCCTCTGTATGAACACGCGGATCAAGAGACTATAAGAGCTGGAGACTTCCAATTTGCAATATAGGTTCTCGTATACCCGGCGCAGATCAAGGACCTAGGATCGCAATTACGTAAGTATGTAAAGACTTTTTAATGAGAGGTTTTCCAATCAAACTATTGCATATTTAACAGTTGGGTTCAGGGTATATCGTAGTCGAGCTCACTCGACTACATCATTCTTACCTGTTTTTCTACTGTTTGGCTATCACGCATTTCCGCATAATTATTTCAGTGATTATTGCATGCATTATTCTTTGGGCATTTTATAAAAAATTGTTTATTATTGTGCGATTTATAATTTTCGCAACATTATTTATTACACCACGCTGCAAATTTAATCCAACTGGATCAATTTTGCGGAAATTAAAATTATTATACGCTCGGCTATCTCTGTTACTCATCAAGTCTCTCCATCTGTCTCTGTCTCCCTCTCTCGTCGTATGTGGACAATTGTTGATTTATTTGTTTGGTCATCGCGGTCAACCAAGGTACGGATACGTGTAAATGTGTTTAATAAGCGGACGGGCAAACAAAATCGCTCACATGCCCCTCATAGTCCTCATAGTCCTGCGCATCCACAAACAACAGCAGCGACACAAAAAAAGTTCAATCTCTGGCACAGGCTTTTTGCAGACACCTCCCACTCCCAAGGGCCGACCTTTAGCATTGTTGTGCCCCTGTCATTGCCCCATTGCACCTGCTGGCCACAAAGCGGTCAGGCGATGGAGCACGCAATTAAATTTATTAAATCCCAATCAATAATTCAGCCTATGCCTCAATCGCAATGAACTGCATTTTTTATGCAGTAAGTGGTATGGGCAAATGGGAAATGGGGAAGAGCGAATAGCACACGCAAAGCAAATCAATTAACTACAACATCTGAAACACTATCAGAGATAGAGAGAGAGAGAGAGAGAGAGACAGAGACAGTGTGTGAGAGAGAGAGAGAAAGAGAAGATCTTGTGTATAAAACACATGCAAAAGGCACAAGTTATAAGACAATCCAATTGTGTTTCATGCAGCTATATTCAGAAATGATTTAGGCTGTTTTATCCATGGGGAAGAGCAAGCTTTGAATACTCGCCGATCTCTTGAGAGGACACTGTTTACTAGACGACCTCTGGCTGAGCTGGATACAATCAGTTACAGAATTTGCCGACTTTATGATTTTGATGAAGAATCCGCGGAAGAAGATGCAATATGACAAAGAATCATGTCTTAAGAACTAGACAAAAATGATTGAATTTGTATTAAAAGAAGAGCTATTGGCTCAGAAAGGAGCACAACAAATTTAACTACGTTGAATTGCACCAAGCCCCCTAATAATAATAATAATATTAGTCGAACAATAATCTCTTTCTCTTAACAAATGTGATATTTATGTAGCAGTTGTTTGACTTGTGAAACAACAATGAATACTAAAATCCAAAATACTAACAAGGTAGAGTGCTCAAGTGGAGATAGCTCAAGTAGGAGACTTGTAAGTACATAATAGGCTTGCTCAATACGAAAAAAAAAAATATTTTATTGACGATATCTGCGTTTAATATTGGATAGATCCAAGATCTACGAAAACTCAAAGTTGAAAGTTACAGTTTCCAGCTCTTGGAGTCTCCAAATTCGACAAGAATATATGTACCTCCTGGGGTCGAATATGCTTGCAGAATTTTGAGTCGTTTCATAATACCTCTCTTTGCGTTTTGAAGACCACATTTCAGGGTAAACAATCTACAATTTGTGGCAATATTTAAACTGCACTCGTACCAAAACCAGTTCATTCCATGGAATGTGTGGATATGTGTATGTGTGGAGTGAGAAACCATTTCGTAGAGGCAACACAATAACGGTCTGGTCACTTTGTGGCCAATTAGCCAGACAGTTAAGGTCCTTCAAAATTGGTTAACTGCGGAATCGTGAAGGTTTCCCTGAGAATTGCAGAACACTGGTCACAGAGCACAGAGCACAGAGCACTGGATGACAAAGTGGTTGGCTTGGCATATTGTCATATGGAAACTATCCTTTGGCATTGTGGCTTCAGTAGAGACGCTGGCACGTCTTTGGCTGGCTGAGTGCCAGACAGAATTTGACAAGCTGTGCCATCCATTATGTAAGAAATAATGGACTTGTAATAATAGCAGCCCTTTGAAATGATGATGGTATAATTAGCGACAGTTACAGGAATCGGACTATTCAAATAGTAAAGTACAAATAAATAGAGGAGACACAAATTCATTATTTGTAATTAAAATATGCCTTTATTCAACATTGCTACTTGTAAGCATAAGGCGTGGAATGGACATCGAATTGACAATTAAGAAAAGTTGTTGAACTTAATTAAATATGGTTTCATAGCAAACTCAAAGTCGATTATCATTCCAGGCGACTGCTGCTGCCCATTGGCCTCGTTATTGACCAGCTGGCTACAGTTGCCATTAATTGACGTTGCCTCCTCAATGGCCCGCCAAATGTCGAACGTCAGTGATGGTCGTCTGCTGTTCTTGTTGTTGCTGTTGTTGTTATTGTTGATGGCCTTGTCCAGAGTATGGTCATGGTCCAAGCCCGCATCGCTGAGCAACTACTTTGAGCTGGTGTAGCTTATGCAGTTGCAGTGTCCAGACAGTTTGGTTCAGTTTGCCGCTGTTGTCTGATTCAGTTAACCCGTCCAATGACCAACAATATTAACACACACTCGTTACGATAATGTGTGAGTGTGTATTAGTGTTCATGCTGCCTCAGGCTCTGTGCTGGTCTGGTCTGGTCTGGGCTGGGCTGGGCTGGGCGGGACTGCTTGCAGGTCTGTCTGTGGCTTTGGCTAACAAATTGCACCACTGTGGTTTTTGGTGGTGTGCGGCGCAGTGCATTAAATATGAGCAGGGACAGGGATAATGGTGAGTGCGGGTGGGGGTGCCGGCGCGGGAGGGCTCTATAAATAAGCTCATGTTGGCTGGCCAATTTCAATAGAGTCATAAAAATAGCCGGGCCATTTTGAAAATCCAGGGCAGCTTGGCACAGTCAACGGCAGCGCTTTTAGCAATTTGTTAAACGTCATATGTGCAAGTAAAGTCAATTAGAAAAAGTGGCCGAAAATTCTTTTCCTATGACCGTGGCATGCAGACGACAAGGCCCATGCCCATGTGCACGCCCCCAAAGCCCCAACCACACCCATTGACCAGTTGCCATTTACCAGTTAAGCCTTAATTGATTTACAACAAAAGCAAATAAAAGCAAAAGAAAACAGAATAAAAGTGTACAACAAATACGAAATGATTTCACTTGGCCCGTTTCCGGTTGTTGCCTTTAGCTGCCCTGATTTTCCAGTTGCTGCTGCACTTGCCTGCTTCTTCTTCTTCTTCTTCATCTACTTCTTCTGCTGCTGCTGCTGCTTTCGAATCAAAAACCAACACGGCAGCCCTGCACAAACTACCCTGGGTATGTTTGCCAGCAGGGCTTTTATATAAGCCACTCAATTGTCTGTTATTGTAAATCTCTTCTGTTTGTAATCGAAACTGTATTTGTGTACTTTTTGAGAGTAACCTGATCGCATCATTGCCCAACATGGACAGTGTTTCAAAGAGTATCTCACAGTCGAGTTGAGCCAGTGTTGCGTATACATATACATAATTGACCCAGTCAATTAATAAATGCTCGCTTTGGCCTGGCGCTGGCTTTTGTTCTCGGTGCGCCGTTAAGTATGCTGCACTTTATTTGCAAACGGGCAAAGTTGCAAGCCAGGACACAGCACGAAAAGACAGAGAAAGAGAGAGACAGAGAGAGTTTTACGAGTCGAGTGAGAGTGCGAATGGAAAGGAGGAGCAGAGAAGGGCAGATGGCGTTGGGAAGTGAAAGGGACTTTTACATTTCGCTTTTGACTCGCCGCTGGATGAAATATCTTTATTACAACATAATTAAAAGTACATTTTTTCTCATGCTCATTAGGTTAATGCGCCAAATGGGTGGCGTGGGTGGCGTGGATGGCGTGGGAGGGGCGTGCCGGCTTGCGTGGAGGCGTAACCATCTGCCGCAGTTTGCTTGCATTTTCAATTGATGTCACGTGAAACCAAAACTCGTAAATGTATCAGGCGGAATAAAATAAGTTTACAATTCCGAAATGCCAAACGGTTATTGTTACTGTTATTTTATTGGTACATTGAACACAGCTTAGCACTCACGCGCAACAATTTCAAAAATGAATTAAAACAACTTTTTATTCATATTTTTAATTAAAATAGCTTAGCAATTTATGTAGAGTGCCAAACAAATTAGTTGATTCAATTTTAATAGCACGATTGTTATGAAATAAATGCCAAAAGCAATTTGAGCGTAACTCATTTTTATTACTCGGTATGCGCAATCTTATATTTATAATTAAAAAGAAGAAAAAAACACAATTAAGCCACTGGCTTTCAAGTTGATTCAATTATTTATAGCACAGTAGTTCGATTAAGTGCTAGGATTACTCCCCAGTGGCTGTAAAAAAAAACTTGCTCAAAGGTTAGAGTCAAACCCTGACCGAAGTTCACCAGGTAATTAGAGAGTTACAGAGCAGATGCAGATGCAGATATAAATGCGGAATCCGATGCAACCAAATACCCATCAGTGCAGAGTGGCAAAAGGACTTCAGAAACACGTAGCAGACGTAAGTAAGTGTGCGTGTGTGTGTGTGTGTGTGTGTGTGGGTGGGTGTATCTCTGATTACTATGTGTTATTCCAATTGCATTGAGTATCTAGTATCTGCTATTCACTTTGTGTTTGCTGCTGGCTGTGTTGTTTCGTTGGTGTTACAGATGTGCACACATATATACATACATATATATATATATATATATATATATATATATATATATACATATAAATAGACATACATACATATATATATATACAATTGCAAGTGCTAACACTCGAGGCTATCCATTGCATGTGCAGTTGTCCGCAGCTGATTGCCTCTGGCAATTGCCAATTAAAATGCGGTTAGTCCATTACCCCCCTCATCACCTTCTTCACTTACGTGTGGCTATCTACTTTATTGCAGCCATATTTATGTTAATTAAATTTCACAAACCAACAACGAAGTCCAGTCTCCATAAACTGCACTTTTAATTAGACAAATATTATGCAACGCATCGAAACTCTGGCAGGCAGTTGAAAGTCAAGTTGTAATTGTCATTTGCTGCCAACTGCAGCTAACTGTCATTAGTAAGAAATTAACTAATTCTTCTAGGTTTCATTTTCAGTTTCAGTTAAAGTTTCAATTTCAGTTTGTTTTTCAAAATTTCATTAAATTCAATTGAACAATTTTTTAAATTGATAATTGCGCCGAATTCATAAAAGTTCACAATAAATACGAACGCACAATTTGTTGGAGTCATATATACGTATGTATGTGTGTATGTGTGTGTGTGTGTGTGTGTGTGTTTGACGTTGCTCTTGCAATGAAACTTTTGAAATTTTTATGACGCAAGTTTATTTTCAAACTTTCTACCCGCCTCTTCGGCTGCAAAAAAAGAAAACAAAAGCTTGGCAGCTGATTCCCGTGGGTCACAATCTGGAGTGAGATGAAGTCAGATAATGAGAAAGACACAGAGCGAAAGAGAGAGAAAAAGAGAGAGAGAGGGAGAGATTGAGAAATAGATAGATAGGGAGGGAGAGAGAGTATGAGAGTGAGCGTGGGGAAAGCAGGAGAAAACTTGTCATATTTTCATTGTTTTTTCAGTTGGTATTTTGACTCACTGGCTGTTTATTACGAGTATGTGACTCACAAAGGCAAAATGTATTTATATATATATATATATATATATATATATATATACATCTTTAAAAGGAGAGGAAGAGGATGCAGCAAATGAATTGAGGAGGCGCGTTAAGTTGTCGCCAAGCCCGACTTGTAAACTTTTTTAATTAAGGTAAAGAATTTGCTTTTGCCCGCAACTCGACTCGATTTTAAACTACCCTCTCAGGGTCTCTGGGTACTCTCACTCGCCGTCTTGGTCCTAAGGGTGCTATGCATTTTTAATTCGCCTGCTTTCCCATGAAAGTTTGAGTCTCTTAGCCAAGCGATAGTAATTGGCCAAGCACAATGCGACTTAACAAATATATTCATTAAAAATTCCACAATAAAAGGATTGAGTGTTTCGCCTCGAGATTTTCCAACTTACGACTGTCTGCGGAGCGAGAAATGCAAAACAACACGAAATTGAAAGCAACTCAAGCATCGAGACAGAGCTAAGGCTTTCTTTGTTTTTGAATGGTGTATAAGTCTTTGACACTAGTTTCTCATATTAAAACACTTCAAGAACAAATCGATTTTTCCAATCGCTTCAAGGCTACCCAAAAAAATAAAACATATTTTGATTGATTGTGTCCTGTTTATTATTAATATAATAGTTATAAGTATATTCAAGTGAAATATGGGTGTGGGACTTACAACGACGCACCGATAACTTTACAACTTTAGGTACTCGGCACTTTGACGACTTCTAATTGACGATCTTAACGCTTCTTCTTCCATTAGTGCTTATGCTGCTGTTAGATCTGCTAACCAGTGTTGCCACCCAATGCCGTTACATAGATAATATTATAATAATAGTATAAATAACATCAAATCATATAAAACAAGGCACGTAGAAGATTAGATACGCTTAGATGTCGGAGTCAAACATGTCATTTTTAAGCAAGATTTATTTATAGCTTTCGTGTTTCATGCAAAATGTGATGTCCTCAAAGCTGAAGGAGTTTGAAACAGAGCAACTATCTCATCAAGAGCATATTTATACTCCATTTAAGTCTTACACATGTCACATAAAAAGTAGAATACCCTCTGCAAGCGTATAACAATAATCGTATGCTCAATTAATGTTAATAACAATTAAGAGCGCCCTGCTAGTGCCTGCATTATGATTTAATGGCGTATGCTCAATTTTGAATGCCATGTTAGACAATGTGTATACACGAGAGCTGCTATGGCGTCATAAATAGGCATTATCAACGAGGGCACTGCAAGCGACAGATGCAAACTGCATTCGTATGGGTTAGTCTGTGTGTGTATGAATGTGTGTGTGTGTGTGTGTGTTGTGTGTGTGCGCGCTTGAGTGTGGCACGAATATATTCAGCAGACGCCATTTCTAAACATGTGTCAAATTGCGAGTAAAAGCAGAGCTGCCAAATGAAATGACACTTAGCCGTGCAATTTTGACAGCATTTTAATATGCAGGCAAAGCCAACTCACAACTGTGTGTGTGTGTGTGTGTGTGTATGTGCGTGTGTGTGTGTGTGTGTGTGCTTGTGTGTGTGTGCGATCTGACGTTGAGCGCTTCAAATTGAAATTACTTAACTGTTAGCTGCACTCGACTGCGTTCAGCGCTTAACCTTTGGCATTTGACTTTTGGCGTTGGTATTTCGGCAAATTGCCGGACTGCCAAGGCATTTGTTGACGCACAGTTAATTAAGTACGCACACACGTACACACACACACACACAAACAATTCAGTCGCACTGAAACAGATAGAGCTATGCAGGAGCCTTTACGCACACCAAGAGTGAAAATGGAATGACAGCTAAAGGCTGTAAACCACAAGGTGTTTTACCAGCACGTTTTATGGCAACGCACGCACTTGGACTCAGCCTAGCAAATAAAACTGGGCAAGTTAAATTAAAAATGTAAAATTTATACGGGTTGCCTCACTGACTGACTGACTGACTGACTAACTGACTGCTTGCTTGACAAGCCGGCTGGGTTGCCAGGATGCGGGCATTGTAGTGAGCATACATGAACCTGGCCAATTCTAAAAATAGTCGCAACTCCACTTTGAATAAATAGTGCGTACAGCTAAGGTAGCAACATGTCCAGGTATAGGTCTCCTCGGATTGGCAGACGTTAAAGTGCCGTCAAGCTAATGCCATTGCAGTAGGCAACGCAGGTACTGCCCATAAATGAGAAATACAAAAGCCTTCTGCAGTCCAATTGCCAACACAATATGTACTATGTGTGTGTGTGTGTGTGAGTGTGTGTGTGCGTGTGTGCACGTGTGTGTCTCCCACACAGCCATAAACCCTTGACGAGTGAAATGTCAGCACTAAGCGACTTTGTAGTCATTATTAAAACGCCTCCCACCCCTTGCCCCCTTCTAACAACAGACACTCAGCAAAGTTCCCAATAACTGCCAAGCTCTTCACAGACACCATGGGTTGGACTTTTTACGGACATGTTTCTTCATTTGGATTTAAATTTGCCTGAATTGCAGCAATGCTAGTTCAAAAATCTGTTTTCTACATGTTGGTTTTTTAAATATGCAGCCTGCAATTGACTGAAAGAAAGAAGGAAAGGTAAAGCTCCGCAAGAGAAGGAAATTCATAATTGGATGAAGATCCTAAGCATTGTTTAAGACCTGATTTTGCTGAATTTATTCCCCACAACATTATTCAGAAATTTATGGCAGATATATTTTTACATTTGGCACTCTAAACCATATTATCGTAAAATAAATAAAAAGAAAAAAAAACGAAGAAACCAACAGCAAGCATGGAAACAGTAAATAAACTTTTCAACTCCTTGAAGACCATAAAACAAAAAAGCAAGAAAGAGAGAGAGAGAGAGAGGGAGAGGGAGAGAGAGAGTGTGTGAAAGTGAGAGAGAGCGAATGATTTTCATATAATCAAAGTATTGAGTTTTCTCTTATTTTGCGTGTCTCGTCGCCAGCGACTTCTCGGAGAAATGGCATTAAAACTGATTTATTGCTGCAGATAACTTTGGATTTATGTTGGACTCGCAGTAAAGGCACTTTTCGTGTGGTCCTCTGCAAGCATGCCCCACGAAAGGGGCAGCCACCAAAAGCCAAATAGCCAAGAGCAGAGCTGAACAGCGCGCTTCTCTGGCTCAGAGCATCAAAGCGCTTTTAATTAACATGAAACCTTTAATTATGATTTAAAAGATTAGCGTGTCAAATTCACAGTCCATATCTATTGTGTATACGCCAAATCGCAATCTACCCCTAAGACTAAGTACGTTTATTGTTTGCTCGAAGAGCGTTTAACAGTTGCTGCCCCCACCCATTAACAGCTGCTTTGGCTAAAGGCTAAGCATCGATAGGGATGAATACAAAGGAAATGATTAAGGCCACAACGGCAAGGCCACCCACGATGCCGATGCCGATGCCGATGACGATGCCATTGGCAATGCACATCATTTTCCATTACGATGGCTTTGGTCATTAACTTTTCTACAAACATGCGCTGCGTGGACTTTGTCTTTCCTATTTTTTCTTTTCTTTTCTTTTTTTTATGAAAATGCTCAGGAACGGAGTTTTTCCGATCATGCACGACATAAACCATGCCAAAATGCATTATCATTAGCATTAACTGGTAAATGCAAGTGACAAATAAATGCAAGCCTCGAATCAACAACTAATACAAGTTAGCCAGGATTTCTTAATGGGATTTCCTAATCAGGCCATAAAGCGAGTGACTGTATAATGATATAGATTGAACTGGCTTAAGTGAAAGATATGGCTCTTACTAAATGGAATGTATTACAAATTTCAAAATATATGTGGAATAGGCAAATTCTTTCGAAATAATAATAATAATAATAATAATAATAATAATAATAATAATAATAATAATAATAATAATAATAATAATAATAATAATAATAATAATAATAATAATAATAATAATAATAATAATAATAATAATAATAATAATAATAATAATAATAATAATAATAATAATAATAATAAAAATAATGCCTGTGCAAACCCAAAATATTTATTGAGATAACTTTAAAATCATACAAAATATAAAATGCATTAAATACTGGACGTGTGGCAAATCTTATAATTCCAATAACAGCGTTTTTCTTCTTCATAAAATATATATATTTATATGTGGGATTTCATACAGGAGATAAACAAATCAGAAGCGGTCAAAGCAATTTGCCAACCTTATTGCCATTGTCTCGATACTATCGAGAGCAGCTAATCAAGTCAATAGCGATATCAGTAAAAGTATCGATATCTGATCGGCATCGAGATATTCAGTTAAAGCCAGCAGATGGAAGAAAGAAGCATAAAGCGTAATTCTGCATATGTTCATTGTTAATAAGCACAAATATACAACATATATACTTTATTCATTTTTAAATAAAATAAAATAAATCATTTATGTGTGTTAGGCTAGCTAAGCGATAGAGAAGTGGTATATAAGTGTATTTATTGTTGTGGACAAGCATGTATGCGAACATGATATAGGAAGATTCTGCAACCAGCTGGGATTGCCTCCCAAACATGCTTTGCTCCTTATCTTCTTCCTATTCATTGTTGGACGCAATATTAACGGCCTTTGTTCGGGCGTTCGATTGTAGAAAATAAAAAAAAACGCCCGTCCCCTAAGATTTGTTAACACACATAGTGTGTGTGTGTGTGTGTGTGTGTGTGTGTGTGGCTCGTGTCTGTGCGTGAGCGTTAATATTCATTACAATATGCTTTTAAATGTCAAAGGCAAGTCGTTGTTTTGGGGGGAGGTTTGGGCGGCTGGCTGGCGAGCACGTCGCCATTGCCCCAAAACACACGCGCCCATCTTTCCCAGTTTCCAGCCGATTTCATTGCCGTCTCTCTCACGCGCACGTGTGTGTGTGTGTGTGTGTGTATTAGTGTGTGTGTGTGTAGCTTTATGTGTGAATGTCTTTGTGCATTCGCCTACTTATTAAAGTTGTTGGCTTTGCCGCTTTTCTGCTTTGCTATTTTATTTTATTTATATCAACCGCTCGCAAGTTGCTTTCATAAGTTTATTATTTATAAGTCTCACTCGAGTGCGACACTTTGGACGAGTGTGTTCACTGTTTACGTTTTGTGTCCACGTTTCGTTTCAGTTTCTGCAACACACACACACACACACAGAGACAGACACAGACACATAACTGCAGTCGTGCACAGGCTTTTATGAGCGGCAGGCAATCAGTTTATATTTGTATGGTTTATTCACAATTTGCACCCCAAAAGCGGCCAACAGCAAATTTAAGTTTTATTGCAGCTCAAGAGAAAAAATATATACACAATGATAGCATAAGCTTTTTTATGCTCACATCATCTTTAATGTGTGTGTATGAGTGAGAGTGAGACAGAGAGAGAGAGAGAGAGAGAGGAGAGCAAAGTGTGCACTGTGCAGAATTGGGGTGAAAATATTGTCGCATCAGTAAAAGAACAAAAACAAAAAATGTTGTATTGTATTTTATTGTTGAAGGCGCTCATGTTTTTATGGCACGCATAAAACATTGGTCCGCTGGCCGAGACTGGCTGCTGCTGCTAATGCTTACGGCGGGGTGTCAAGACGGGGTGCGGCGGCAGCGGCAGCGGCAGCAACGATAAGCCTTGTCACGCCCATTTGCACAGCAGGCGCCGCGCTTGAAATTGAAAATTACATTTGCCAAATGCTTTCATAAAATAAAAGAAAACTGCTAACTCAATGAACAAATGAACGTAATGAAGGTCAGCAAGCACACACACACACACACACATATATATACATATATATAATTATATAAATACATATATATATATATATACAAATGTGTATATAGAGAAAACTCTTTTTTAAAATCAAAAAGGTGCGCAGAGTTCGACAATTTGAAAAGCTTTTTGTTTATGACTTGCACTCCAAATTAGTTACCGAAACAGTTATAAGCACATGTGTATATACACCTCAGTGTGTGTGTGTGTGTGTGTAGGTGTGTTTGCTGAGCCCTTAAATAATGCACAGGTATTCAGTAGAGTAAAGTACTTGGCAAGCACATAATTCGAGTAAGCCGCTTAAACTCTACTTAGGCTTTAGCGTTTGCCCCTTGTCTTATTTATTTTTGTTCAAATATTTATTACAACGATTATTAATAAGCGCCTTCATTTGCTACCCATTAGGTTGCTTAATTTAGCAGCAACTCTGATTTGTTTAGTTTTCTGCGAATTATAGCATCATTCCAATAACAATATATCTTATATATATATATATTATATTCTTCAATGTTTATGCCAACTTAGAAATAAAATGCTATTTAATTTTTAATTTATGGTTCTTATTTGTTGGGTCGTTTTGCAGAAAAGTGGTTATCGCCTGCCTTTCATTTGAATTAATTGCTTAATTATTCATTTCGCAAACACAAATAAAAATACGCCGATCAGCTGTTTAATTTATTTTCATCCCCTCATTTTGCCACTCAAATGTTGGGCATAGTCGATTCAGGCAATTAGTGTTCAAATTAAAACATTTTTATAACATTTATTTTTTTTATTTTCAGTTTTTCAGTTAATTTATTGAGGATGAGCTGCGCTTTGACACTATTTTTGGTAAGTAAAGATACATTTTGATATTAATTTGTTGCTCATTCAAAATGTGCGTTATTAATTGAACTGTGAACAATTTCAGCACACATTGATCACCACTGGGCCTGCCACTTATCGATTTTCGATTCGGATACAAACGCGTCCACTGCGCGCCACCTTTATTCAAAATATTATTACAAAATGCAGCTATTTTCATAAGAGAGGCAGACGGGGACGAGGGCGAGAGTGTGTGCGCGGTCGCTGGTGTAGTAAAAGTAAATGTCAAAGGACAAACATTGTCGACGACTACCTGGCTACCTGTTACCAAAATAAAAAACAAATCAAAGTGCTTGAGTCGGCGACAAAAAACCCTGGAAATTGAAACACTTTTTCATTTTCATATCGCCCAAGGTATTTTGTTTTATTTTGATATTTTTATTTCAATTTTTAAATGCTTGTCAGCATCAAATGTATGAAAATAACAATAAAAGTATCAGCTGAATGATGGCAACAGCCGGCAGTTGAGTCTCAAGCAAAATGTATGTAAGACGAGAGTACGAGTATACCCTCCTTAATCGACTGTGTTAAAGTTGTGGCATACTAAAATGGCAACAGGCCGCCTGTTGAATGTCAAAAGTAATATCAGCAGCTAACACTGACTGACTGACTGACTGACTGACTGACTGACTGACTGACTGACTGGCAGATTGGTTGACTGCTAGACCGACGACTGACAATTGAAAGACATAATGGGAAGCCATGTGTGAGGGAATGTATGTGATAATAGGTTTGCCTACTTATTGGGGCGCACGTAAATTTCTTTCACGCACACACTTAGACACTCTTCACTCCCCCCAAAAACTCTGACAAAAAACTATAATGAAATTTAGGTGATTTTAAAGGCTCAACTGAAATAGCTAATTAACATTCTATGCCAGCGATGGTATAGTGCTGCTGCACAAAGTTTGCGATGTACGATGTACAACAACAAGTATGAGTAGCACATGATTACATTCAACTGACAACAATAACGACAACAACGGCGTCGACAACGAGGCGCTTTCAGGCACTGGGCTACAAAGCAAAAGGACTTTAGGCAGCAGCAACAACTAGGTGGCAACATCGGCAACAACAACAACAAAGACTACAACAAGGATGACACAGATGAGGAGTCTGAGGAGTCTGATGATGAGGCTGGCATGAAAGCCTCTAAGCCCTAATATTTGCTGTTGCAAGCGACAGCAAAAAACCTGTTCACAGCTGAGCCCTTAGAGAGAGAGCAGAGCGCAGAGCGCACAGCGAAGCTGTGGGGCAATGGGGCGTTTAACAAAGCAACAACAACAGCAGTCAAAATTGAGAGGCATACGCACAAAAAAGAGGGGAATATAAGAAAAAAAATGTGGCATTCTGTGTGAGAAACTACAGCAACAACAACAACAACAGCAGTAACAAACGAGAGAGCTATGACAAGAGAATGCCACAAAAATCAATTTTTGTGCCAATTTTTTTTATTTGCAGTCTGCTTTTTGGGCTCTGTGCAAAAGTAACTGCGAAAAAAATGACACCAAAAATCAGAGGATGAAAAAGAGGCAAGAAATACAGAAAGAAATTATAAAAATGCGTTGGGTCCTCGCGTGGCCAGCGCTTCGGTCTGTAGCCGGAGTCTGAGTGCGGGTCCGGGTCCGGGTCCGGGTGCGGGTCCGGGTGCGGGTCCGGGTCGGGGTGCGGGTCTGGCAGGAATTGGTGTCTTAGGTTTGCTTTTACGCCTCATATTTCAAAGTCCGCTGTCTGGAATACTCTTGATCTGGTCGCCCGTGGGCCTGTGTGTCTGTGTCTGTGTCTGTGTTTATTATTCTGTCTGTGTCAAGATTCTGGCTTTGGGCCACGCAAGACTTAGTTTGCCATGCACTCACTCACACACAATTAGGAGCAATCGCAGACTCATAAATCTTGCCACAATTAACTTGCACCCCAGCTGGCAATCAGATACACATACATGTCAATATAAAAATATAGTTTTATATGCAGAAATTGATCTGATGCTCAAGACTTCATTGAATTGAAAGCCAAACAAATCAGAAGGCGGCACAACTTCATTATACCCTTATTACCCAATTTCAAGGGGATCAGGGTATAATTATGTTTTGAAATCGAAATACTCAAAATTATAGCAAATGGGATGGGTTATTGTTGGCTGTCCTCTTTTTATTGTAATTGAAATGTGTCTCCTTTTGAGTAGAAGTGATTGTACTGAATCCTCAACCAATGTTTCTAGCATGGCATTACGAAGGGGGTGGGGGGTGTGGTGTGTGTCGAGCAGCCAACTCTACCGTTATTTTGCGCATACGCCCCCAGTGCTGGCGATTGTTAAGTGAAACTTGGGGTGTATGACTGACTGTGTGTGTGTGTGTGTGTGCGTCTGTGTGTGTGTGTGTGTGTGTGTGTCTGTGTGTGTGTGTGTGTGTCTGTGTGTGTGTGTGTGTGTGTGTGTCTGTGTGTGTGTGTGTGTGTCTGTTTGCTTGGTTTATGCATCGAGTCAGCCCATTTGATGTACGTTGATACAGTTGTGATTCTCTGCTGAAGTTATTCAGATAGATTCACGCCCACAAGCACAACAATTTGGTAATTCCTGCCTTTCGGTGTGTGCGTGTGTATTTTGTATATATATATATATCTTATTATATGCATACATGTCGCTCAACTCGACACGAATGCTTTGATTATTTCAAATTCGCTTTGATTTGACTTTTATTTTATTTATATTATTGTTATATATATACTTTATATTATATACATATATATATATATATATATATATATATATATGTATATGTATTGCGTGGCGGGCCTCGATACTCAGTCTTGCAGTCGCCCAGGCCGACAAATTTATGCCGACATCGCCTATATTTATATACGCCTTCACCTGTCTTGCCAAAAATCACTTACGAAATTAAATTTGCTGCTGCTTGTCGCTCTCCATTTGTTTGTTGGTGTTTGTTGGCCAACTCTCTCTCTCTCTCTCTCTCTCTCCCTCTCTCACTCACCCTTCTCTCTTTGTTTACATATTGTCTCTGTCTCTGTCTTTGGCCTACCCATTAGCTACCCCATTTATTTTACTTATTTTCCAATCCACATGAGAAGCTCGCGCCTCAAGCGACGTTTCCATCATTCAAGTCATCATCATCATCATCATCATGCATATTACAAAATGTTGAATATGTTTGTATTGACTGTCGGCTGGCAAACCCACCAAACACAATTAAGGATATAACCGAGCACTGGAAATATGCTCAGGTGTATCTGTTCTTTTTAGCTCACTTTTGCAAGCCAATAAGTGTTAATTGTCGACACCATTTGCCAGGACTCAACTAAAAAACTAAGTAAAAAGCCTGCAAAATTGTCATTCGTACAACTTTACTCAATGCTTATACCTTTGTTTAAGCCCGGCGAGGAAAACAGCTAAAATAATTTTGAAAACACATATTTTTTATTGTATGCTTTAAAATAAAATTCCATAAAAAAATGTATGCCACTTTTAATAGTTGCATTAAAGCTAGACCAATTTTGTGATGATGATGAACCACTTTCTGGCATCGGAATATTGTGCTTGATTTGGCATTGTTGTGCATGATTTAAGCCCGGTCTTCGTACTTAGAAATACTAAGCTGACTCTGAAAGATGCAATCAACTCTTCTTTTCGTAAAATATTAGGCATCTATGGAATACGAGGGTCGGAAGAAAATAACATAAAATTGTATTAAATTGTTTACATATTTTCTGCAAGCCATCAAAATTCCATCTTTGAATTATTCAGTTTAGCTATGTTTCCCATAGCTGTTTTCATAGTCTCTTTTAAGAGTTACTTCTATTTGTAATTCGGTTATACGTGCTTGACCAAAGCTGATAAATATTTCAGCACTTTTCCAATTGGCTTAAAGCCTTAAACCTCCAGTACAGTCACCAGTCTTTAAATGCTTTGTTATTCATATTGTAACGCAAATTTACTTGGGTTGACTGCCTAAGATATTATATTTGTTATATATGGACTCCTGCCTGCAAGCTATAAATAAAACTTGTTTAAAACGTACAAAAACATAAAAAATCCCAACTCCCAACTAAAATTTAGATGTTCCTGATTAGCTTCGTTCTGCAAGGGTATTTAAACTTCGTCCCGTCTGCGATAGCTTTTCTTACTTGTTGTTTTCAAAAGTTGTTGTTGATATTTGTTTTATTGCGATTAAATATGTAAAAGAATGTATTTGTCGTATTTATAAATTATATTTGAGTATGCCTGGGGTATTTAATTATATTTGGGTTCGAGTGTGTATGTTGAGTGTGTGTATATGCATACATACATACATACATATGTCACAATGTCGCCGCTGATGTATATGAGCTTGTAAATACAAATGTATTTACATATGTTAATAGAATGTTCTTATTATATTGTTCATAGCAACTACATTCAACTACATACACATATGTGCTCTGTTGCTCTTGTTGTTGACATTGCGCTAATGAATTAGATTTGATCATTTTAATATATTTCTTACAAAAAAACATTTTAGATACATGTTCTCTGTAGCTTCACTCCTTGCCTACATACATATATCAAATCGATTTGCTTCGAAATCTGCGAAACGGGGACGGTCATCGATCAAATGAAATGAACTTGATCTGCGTATGGTGTAGGAGAACTTATATTCCAAATAGAAGTCTGATGGACGGATATGTGTATATCGACAAGGCTTTTGATACTAATCTTTATGGTGATACCTAGTTAGATCTATTGTTCCCCTTCTGAGTGTATAGCTCTTCCATGCACAAATTCAAGAATTGTTGTAGGCTTTCTAGCTTAAGACTTGATTCTTTGGGTTGATTCGCCAGCTTCCGTTATTGCTTATACCCAGTTTAGCTAGGTGGCAAGACTCCGGTGACGTTATGAAGTCTTTTCTTTCTTGTTTAAATCGTTTCTGATTATAGCTGCCTAAAGCATATATGGCTTGTCGTATAACTAGTGCGTCTGCCCAATGTTTTCCTCTCATTTATGCCATACGAATATTGTTTTGGTTTTTAGTTGAAGCCTACTTGAAGTCTAAAACTTGAAAGTTTTTGCTTGGTCATTCTGCGAATGAAGTTAGCCTTGAAACCAGAAATTCAAACTAATTTATTAATATTGCGCACTGCAAATGCAGTTAAAGTCAATATTGTTTTTTTTCTTCTAACTTTTGACTTATACACGTACGTATATCTTTTGACTTTACGCTCAAAAACCGGAACATAAATTCATGTCTGGTTGAGGCGCTGCTAGAAGCATTCTGCAATGATTTCATCTCAACACAAATATTACATTTAAATATATAAGAAATTTATAATTTCATCGTTTTTGACCAAACGAAGTTATTAGTAAATAATTGCCCAGAATACTAAGCACAGCCTTATTCGAGAACATATGCACGTAATGCCATTAAATAAGTAGTTTTCTCCAATGTGCTTGAGCCAACTTTGTGTCTGTGTTGCATGAATCACAGTGCGCAAACAATAACAACAAACAAGCAAATAATTTATTTAGTTGTGTCTGCTCTCCCTCTCTCTCTCTCTCTCTCTCTCGCTCTCTCTCTTTATTTTTCTTTGTTTTTTAGCTGCAAAGTTAAATGCATCGTTATACAAAATGCTGTTGTTGTGTTGTGTTAGATGTTTTTCCTACTGTTTTTTCTTTTTATTTTTGTTTTTTTATTTTTTTTTGTGTTGGTTTGGGTGTGTGGCAATTGCTTTGCTCCTGCTGCTGGGTTGGGGTTAGTGGTGTTTTTTGCTGTTTTGCTGTTTGCTTTTGGCTGAGTGTGTTTTGTTTTGGTTGTTGTTTGTGTAATTGTTTAAACGCACAGACGGCTCATTAATTATTTATTCGTGTTTCTACTCACCGACAGTCGCTTGCTTTCTGTTGCTGCTGCCAGAAATCAATCAAATGTTGCTTTGCTTTGCTCGGAATTGTTGAAGATAGGTGTTATTATTTCTTGGTTTTTTGTTTCTAATTTTGTTTCTGTTATTATTACTTGGATTTACTTTTATTATTATTATTTTTGTTTTTGTTATCAAGGTTTTGCTCTTATCTGACGCTGGACTGAACATATATATATATATATATATATATATAATTATATGTATAGATACAAGATCGTAAACAGGATTGTTATTGTATATGATTTTTGTTTATATCGGCGATTTGATTTATGCAATAACAACACGATTTTTCCGCTTAAATGTCCAAACTGTTTAGCGGTTTTCGTTACCTGGCAGTGAGTCTTAAAGGCCATAGTCATTTTGGCAACTGGCAAGCAGCAAAATTAAGCCAAAGTAGAGTGCAAATATTTATGAACATAAATTTCTAAAATTTGCCATACGCGGCCAACTTGTGGCGTAGCTGATATTACACAAATTACGCTCATTTCATTCGATTTTAGTATTTGGCCAGCCTATTTTGTTTATGCCACAAAATCGGCGCCCGCAATTCTAATGAATGAAACGATCTGGACGTGGGATGGGCATGGGCATGAGCATGGGCATGGCGGGGGCGGGGGCGTGGGTGCGGGCAAAGCGAACTCTTCAAAAATCATCTAATAATGTCGATCGATGACACGATGGTGATTGCAACGCTGCAGCTGTAATTTAGGCATGTATATGGCATTCCATGCAGCTTACGTTTTAGCTGGAAGTCGTACAACATTTTTATTTGCCACAAAACAGCAACAAACTGAGTGTTTACGACTCAGCCAGCTACTTATGCGGAGCGCCTGCCTCCCCTTCAATTGTGAGCAGTTTGTTCTGTCAACAATTTACAATCTGCACTCCAAGCAATGACGAACAAGTGGCAAAGCCTTCAAAGTTTTGCTGACACACCAAAGTTTCCACGTCCGGCTGAAAAATGGGACTTGCGTCTTTCCCAATCATATATTTATTACACAAAAAGGTCACAAAGTAACTTAACACACAAAAGACAGGGAAAGCCTGCCCAACTTTGAAGGCGACTGGCCTTGAAAGCAACCAGAAAATCATATCGCAAGGCTACCAATAAAGCATATTCAAAACATCTTTACAATAGTCTAAAATACAATATATTTTGATTAAGCGACGGATGCCACAACTTAGATACATTTTACAAGTATCCCATGTAACCATCACAGAATTAATGCAGCTAGAAATATGTACATATGTTGTTAAGATTGCAGCTTGCACATATGCATATGTATTAACAGCCATTTCGATTTCAGTTGCCTGCCCCACGCGGCGAATGCGTAATTTTTCGCATGCCATGCAAAGCTTGGCGCTCAGATGCGCATTTAAATGAAAATGCGCTTGAAACATTTTTGCAAAAGCAACCAAGCCACACGCACACACACACACACACACACACACACACACACACCGATTCACCCACACACGCATGCAGAAGCTGCACGGCAAGCCACATATGGAATGAGCCACAGCAACGCGGCGTATGCGCAATTTTTTCATAATTATTGCCACGGCAGCTGCTAGTTAAACAGCAATTTAGAATTAAATGCTTTAAAATGGTTTTTGTTTTGTTATTTCTGTTTTATTTGCTTATTAACTTTTTTATGTGTAGATTATATATGAGTTGCTCTTGATTAAATTGCTAAATCTTATCTAATCTTTATCTACTCAATTGCTGTCTGTCTGTCACTCCGCCAAGCAATGAGCCAAATTTGTCGGAGTCTGACAAAGTTCTGAAAACAAGAACGATCAATTTTGACTCAAACAAAATGCTAAGATTGGCAGGCCACGCCTACTAGGTGGGAAGATGTGAAAGGGAGGGAGGGAGGAGTCTCATTGAAAATACGTCAATATGCATCCAAGTGCAAAACGACAAGTCGATGAAGGAAACTCCCATTTGCATAAACTAAAAAGACCTTCAACACTTTTCGAATTTGAGACAGCTAATTTAAAGGCAAGCTCTTTCGAAAATCAAGCCACACCCACGCCCATTACGCCCATTGGCGCCTACTACATAATGTTATCAACTGATAATACAGCGGTATCAGAGTATTATCACTCATTCCACTCACACACACACACACACACACACACACCACATGTATGCAAACATTGTTGTGGACAGGTGAACTCAGGCAACTCAGGCCACTTCTGGGCAATTAACTCTTTAATCTCAAATGACCTCAATTTTGGCTTAGCTTGGATTTAACCAGGAAAGAGACAGCAAAAAGCTTTAACTAAATGTGAAGTTGTTGCATAGTTTTAGGCAAATATTGCCAGCAACGTTGATTGACAGGTTTTCAGGCTTGCCCCGGGACAACAATGTTCCGCATTTCCAATTCATAAATATCTCAAAAGAGCCAATATTTTGAAGAAATTTTCATTTTTACAATATTTTATGCATACCAACTCAGACGAATTTTATCCAGCTGTAGAAGCGTGGTGTCGCCTTGGACTGAAGGAACACAAGGATGTCTACACCATATTTGCCGACGACGATGGACGATGCTGTCCAACCCGATGCTGAAGGCGAAGTCAACTGATTGTCGCTACCAGGTGGAAAAATCATTTGTCGTGGCTGATAACAAGCACATCCGCTTGGCCAGCAGAGGTAAGAAGCGCAGCTTGTTTGACAAACAATTGGATAATTCGGACGAGGATGAGCTGGAGTTCCTTTGCAAGGAACAGTTTGCCAAACTCTTGGCAGAATTAGAAGTGTATCTAGTCGAAAAGAAACCTGGTCTCTGGCAGACGCCTGCTGAGCTGCCAGTCGAAGTCAAGGTCAATAGTCAATCGATTCCGGTATATCCAGGAGAACAGAAGCTCCTACACTAACACTAACACTATAGGCAGAAAATTCCTTGTGTTTCTAATCGGAACTGTAAAATTAAGTTGGCTGATTAACCCAGAAGAATCAATCTCACCGTTTGTGAGCTTCTGTAAAAAGATCACACCAAGTTTCTTTCTACGATCATAAAGGGAAGGAAGATTTAAGCTGATATTATAATTCCAATTAAGACCCCTAATGATGGAACCCAGGACACCACAGGCTAAATTAGCTGAGGAAGAAAGATTGGAATCTAAAAGGTATTTCCCAAATATATGAAAATTTGAATTTGTCCACCTTAACAATGGCTTTAGATCTGTCTTAAATAAAAGGCTTGACGTCATCAGTTGTGGTCTCAGGGGAAGCCTTGAAAGAAATATATGTTTGCTAGGTGGAACGCCCACGAAGGTCATGTGAGGAACCTTATCAGCAGCATCCGGTGGAGCTATTGCTTTGGCTAAATGTTCACTTGATTCAACTGATAATTTGAAGCTGAATGTTGAATTGCATCAATGGTGCTAACAATCACTGAATCGTCAACATTTTCGGTAATATAAGCAAAAACATCCATGGGCATTGCGTTGTTCTCGTCACTTCTATTTGGTGTTTGCAGAGATGGGGAAGACAGATTATTTAATTCTATACTAGCTACGGAATTTGTGGGTACTTGTGAAGGGACGGAAACAACATTTGGACCAATAAACAGCCTACATTTGGCCCTTTTACGCTGCGAAGATTCATTCATAGAAGAGCGAATCCGAGAATCCGAGAATCCGAGAATCCATCGAACAGTTCTTTAAGCCGACTGAAGAGATCTCGAAAGTCATTCTTAGTCTGCCATATGAATTCCATCATATCCCTCCCAACGTCCCCAAACTTTTCACATGTCCACTTTAAGCTTGATTAGGACTCAATGAGGTCAATAATACGGCCGTTTTTTCGACACAGCCAGCAGCAAACAAAGCCCAACTTAATTAAAGATATAATCAATTAAATTAATAAAATTATAATGTAACTGCACAATAAACAAGGAAAGAAAGAAAGATCCAATTAAACTTTTAAAACACACAATTGTTAAAACAATACAAATGATGGTATGCACTCACACAGAACAAGAAAAATTGAGATGTTTAACGGAATAGAAAACAAAACCAGAGTGGAGAAAACCGCAAAACCAGCAACAATATTAATGAGACAAGTACGACTTAAACCCAGAGAACCCGCCCAAAAGACAAACAGAACCAAGGGCACAAAGATACAAAAAAAGCAAAAACAAATTGTTAGCAGAGACTAATACACCGCAGAAGAGCTCGAACTTGGGCAGCTATTTGTTGTTGTATTCAAAAGACTTTCTTTCATTACTTAACAGATATCTGGTGCTCAACTACTGTGTCTTATATCAAACAAAATCACACACAAAGTTTAAGTCAATTTTTGTAAAATGCGCAGTAAAAAAGCAGGAAAAGCCACAAGGCGATTTCTCGGGATTAAGCCGCGTCATTTGCGCAAACGTAAACGCATCCATCTCATCGGCCACCGTTCAATTGAATGGTTGTGAAAAACTATCGGAAAATCAGTGTACCGAGCTTGTGCTGCAGACCGACTCCAAAGTGGATCAACCCTCGACGAGTTTCCCCAACATTCAAATTGCCGGCACAGGCGAGATTGTGACCAGTAAAAGTGCTGAAATCTGTGTTATTAAATATGAGTTCAACGACAATCTCAATGATATCTCAGCTCCCGTCGAAGGGCGATTTCGTTTTGAAGCGTGCACCGAGCATTGAACGTGTGTGCGGAACGCTGAAGAGGATTCAGTGTCCGCAGTGCTCCATTGAGCTTGCCGCAATGAAACTGATGCTGTTGCGCCATCTCGGCACACATATCAACGCGCTGAAGAAGGACGCCGTTCGGTGTCCCGTTTGCATCCTAAAATTATGCTGCGCCAGTTCGCTCAAGCGTCACATGATCATCCACACGGGCCTCAAGCCATACAGCGTGGGATTCTCAAGCGTCGCATGGATATGCATTGGGGCATCAAACGGTGTCAGTGTCCACAGCGCGAAAAGTGCCTTGAGCAAAAGATCAATCTGCAGCAGCACATCGGTGAACCTCGGCACAAGTGTCACCTGTACAAGTGGAGCTCCAATCAAGTGATGGATCTCAGTCGTCACCTGGTGACCGATGCGGGCGTCCCGTTCGCCTGCAAGGAGTGCGGACGACTGTTCAACGGGAGTGGGAGTGCGTTGCCCAGTTATAGCAGAGGTGCATTTAATTATATTCTATTTGGATCATCTTTGTCCTGAAACATTTTGCAATATTATTCCCAACTTTCTGTGAAGTGCTCACAATTTTCTTATTTATATTTTTTACACCAAAGTTGAACAATTTTCTTTATTGGTTGGAAACTGTGGGAAAAGCACGAAAAACACTTGATGACAAGACATGCGCAAGATATACCTGTGAACAGATTTGGGAGCATATATCTTATCTCAAGTCCTAACAAATTCTGAAATATAGCAACTGATCAGACCTGATTACATTTATATATATATATATATATATATATATATATATATATATAGATACATAGGCATATTGATATTCGATATCATATAGTTGGCATTTTTTTCGAAAAAAAAATTGTTATTTCAATTATCTATTTATGTTTTTTTTTTTAAATTGTTTGAGCAACTTCAAGCTGGTGAAAAACACAAAATTCAAATTTAAAAACTTAATAATCTTGAGGCTTTTAAAATGGAAATAATCTCTTTAACAAAACAGTTCGACATTTTTACAGTTATATTTCAGTTGTGTTTTATTTGTTATTGTTTAATTTGTGTATACTATTATTGTACTTTTAGTTTTGCAGAACAAACAATGAATTTCAAAACACTTTCTTTTTGGAAAAATATTTATTTCATTTGCAATTTGGGGACTTGCAAATGAATCGCCGAATTCCATTTATGACTTTTTATTACCTGCCAAGTTTTTGAATTTCTCATTGAATACATTCAGTTAGGTTTGTAGTTTTCACACACAGAATCACAGAACTGCCAACACCAAAAATACAACAAAAAAATGGAGAGAGAAAAAATAGAAATGCTGAGCACTGACCAAATGAACAAACTGTTTAATGCTTTATTTTGATTTTGTTCTGATTGGTTTTTGTCGCCGATTATCGTCGCCGTTGTCGTCGTTCTGTTGCAGGCAAAAGGCAAAAGGCAATGTAAATTGCGCTACAGCTGCTGCTGCTGCTTCGGCGCCCGCGCCCCACACAGACAAGAACAAACACGTCGTGCCGTCGGCAATGGTGAACGAAAACTGAAAACTGAAATCACTTTGCGCCAGAGCCAGCAACACAACAGAACAGAACGGAACACAACACACGCAGCAGCAGCAGCAGCAGCAGAGTCAGCGTCGCGACGCTGTCCACGAATGCAGAGCGTTTGGCGTATTCCCATTTCGCCAGCGTAGGCAGCGGCTGCGATTCTGACTGCTTTATCGCATGCGAGACACTTGCTTGCGAGCATGCAGTACTGGGATATTTTTTTGGGAAATTCACAAGCACAACTTAATGTCCAAAGTGCGAGCAAGCGAACCAGAGAGCATTAGTGAGAGAGCGTACGTTGTACAAATTTCCCTGCTCTTGTCGCAGCGGCAAACACGAATCGAATAAAAGCTAAGAGCACGACGAAGTGGAATTGTCCACAACGACGAGCACCAAAAACAGCTGCATGCTGTATCTCTCCTTCTCCCTCTCCCTCTCTCACTCTCTCTCTCTCTTTCTTCGTATGTATATTCACATATAAATATGCATACATACACGCATGTGTGTGTCTGTGTATGGGTTTGTGTAAGTGTGTGCAGGCCAACCCAAAAATGTGGGCCTACCTGTTGCTTAGCAACTCAGCAGAGCGCCCAGACGCGCGCTTCATTATCATTGTCAGCATGCCAACATGTTGGATGGGTTGGACAGGTGCAGGGGAGTCGCTGCGCTGCTGCTGGGGCTGCGACAGATGTTTGGTACGAATTTCTTCAGCACTGTAGCCGGGAACAGCTGTTAAAATCCAACCAACCAACAACAACAACAGCAACAACAAAAAAACCTTCGGATGAAACTATTAACATTTGCAGAAAGTAAAGGACATTTTTCCTGTTTTGTTTTGTTTTGTTTTGTGTCCTATCTGACCGCCTGAAAGCAGGCAAGCATTGTTGTTGCTGCCCCCGAAGAGGATACATTAAATAAGTAGAGTACGTGTTAAAAAGAAATAGACACCACACACGCACACACGCACACACACACACGCAAACAGACACACAAGCATGCACAGACACGCACATAAGGCAAATAGAAATAGAAAGGCCAAAACGAGGGACGCTGGCGACATTGATAAAAGCACAACAAATTTTGTGCGCTAGTATGTGTGTGTGTGTGTGTGTGTTGTCTGCCTGTGTGTGTGTGTGTGTTGTCTGCGCTTGAAACTTGAACATATTGCGCAAGGATTATCAATCGATTGTTTTTTATTAGACTTGAACACTTGACAGACACAACACGCAACACCAAACCAAATAAGTCAAAGACCCAAAACACGCAGTCAACGGCATTTCCATAGTCGACCCATTATGAGCCACTGAGCCATTGAGCCACTGTCAACAGCATCAACATCAACCATGGCACGCCCAATTCTTTTAGTTTTTGGCATTAATGTGGCATAAATACGCGCAAAGCTCTAAGAAAATAGCGAGAAAAATCCCTTAATTTGTATTCAAATTTAAAGTTAAATTATACATAATTAAAGCGAGCAATTAAATTAAAAATAGGTAAGTAAGGTGAAAGAAAAATAAATACAACAAGAAAATAATAAATCTGATGATATTCAAATATAAAATGGTGCAAGGATTGGGCAAACCCAGAGAAACCCCAATCAGACCAAAATTCGTAAAGCTTTACTTTCACTTACTTTAGTATGAAAAGGAAAAACGCTAAAACAAGAAGAAGAATTAAATACGGCCAGCACTTGTTATTCATAGAAAATAAATGTTGAAATAATAATTATAATAATAATAATAATAATAATAATAATAATAATAATAATAATAATAATAATAATAATAATAATAATAATAATAATAATAATAATAATAATAATAATAATAATAATAATAATAATAATAATAATAATAATAATAATAATAATAATAACAATAATAATAATAATAATAATAATAATAATAATAATAATAATAATAATAATAATAATAATAATAATAATAATAATAATAATAATAATAATAATAATAATAATAATAATAATAATAATAATAATAATAATAACGATGAAGGAGACCATAATCTAAATGAAAAACTGCTCGAAACTAATCAGTTTTAGTCGTTCTATGACAACAGAACTACTAATACAAAATCAGCGCCTGTCGAAATTTATATATATATATGTATATATAAATATATATTCTTTATATTTAAAATATATCTCATATTAAAAGTTTTTAGTTGCAACAAATGAATCGCCATTTATATGCGTTTACACATAGCCGGACTATTATATAGTTTATAGTTTATAGACTTAAAAAGCCAATTGAAAGTTGTTGTTGCTAATCGGATTTTGATATTATTTTCAGCTGTTTTGTTCAATTGTCAAAATATCATCCTCTGAATACTAAATAAATGCGCACCTTGCACTGAGCGCTGATTGTGGGCTGAGTGAAAAGCTTAGCTCTGTTTCACAATTGATGGAACGTGTATTTGGTTTGTTATACAGGAGTGACGTGTTTAGGTTGTTATTCTTGTTGCTGCTATTATTGTTTGCGGCTCTTGTTTGCATGTGGCAGCAGGCAGCCGACGGCAGGCAGCAGACGGCGGACGGCAGACGGCAGGCAGGGTACGTGTTGGCAAATGTGCCGCAGCGGCACTCAACACTCAGCATGCCAAATGCAAACACGAAAAACAAAAGCAACTCAGATGGATACGAAAAGAAGATGGATACGAGGAGCAGAGACAATGTCCCTGGCAATGTCGATGAAGTCGAAGTCGAAGTCGAACTCGAAGTCGAATACCAAATCCAAGTCGAAGTCGAAGTCGAAGTAGAAGTAGAAGTAGAAAAGTGTAAACAAGAAACGTGATATTTGACAGATGACTGAAGATATTTAGATACCAACATAAATACTACTTATGCCCAATGTCAATTTCTCTCTCTCTCTCTCTCTCTCTCTCTGTCTCTCTCTGTGTCGCTGTCTCTGTCTTGCTGTGTATCTTCTAGTCTATCAGCTCCACCGTTTTTTGACTCAACCCCTCCATACAGATATCCCGCAACCCATCAACCCCCCCTCATTGTCTCTGGGGTCTTATTGATTTTCTGCTGGCTTTCACAGCCACTTGCCGCTCGGTTTGAAGTGCCAGCCACGCATAAAGGACCCAGGCGCAAGCAGAGACGGCAAGCAACACAGACAGAGAAAGAGAGAGAGAGAGAGACATAGAGAGAGAGAGAGAGAGAGAGAGAGTGACAAACAAAAACACAAAAAACAAAAACAAAAAAGCAGAAATCGCAAAATCGGTACAAAAGAATCGAACGAGGCAAATATTGTAATGGATTCATGTTGTTCAATATATGCTCGCTTACCGCCCCCCTACCACCTTACCACCCTCCCATCAACCCCTTTGCTTTTTTTTGCATCATCAGCTCCTCTACATGGCGTATACTTGATGCCGTTGCAAGCTGCCAAACAACCACTCAAACAGCATTTAGTGTTCACCAACCGTAATTAATTTTGTTGGAAACCATTTTAAAAACCATCCACACAAAACCAAATTTACTTAACCCACATTTTTTATTTTTATTCCTTTGCTTTAGTTTAGTTTAGTTTAGTTCGTGCAGCAGCAAAAGTCTGCTTGAGCAACAGATTTATATCGAATTATGTTTCGATAGAGTAAAACAATTATAAGTTGAATGGGCTTGTTAATTCTGCGCAAAGTGTGTAACACATTGAAGGAGACGTCTTTCAGCCCATGTTTATTATATATATATATATATATTTCTGATCAGTTCTCCTGGTCAATTTAATGCAATAATGATGCAGATTTGGACTATAGAATATACGTATATATATGTGCCGGAGTCGCCAGGATTGGATCACTGTAACTACATTTGTAGTTGTCACAGAAACCATCGCTTAAGAGACAAGTTATGGTCTCAACACTTTCCACAGCCAAAACTTAATCAAAAATAGGCCAATTTGCAGAAATTTGTTTACGCCTAGTTACAGATTTGAAATACACAAAAAATAATAAATAAAATAAAAGAGAAGAAAACTTGTGATGACATCTGGATTAAAAGTACATCGAAAATGTGAAAACACAAGACACTCAGACTGAGGTCTGTATTTCCGATTTTTCAGACAACGACCAGTGTACATATAGAATTTATAATTATCTGCAAGCGAAGTAGATTGCCCAGCATATATGCGTCATTTGGTAATGTAAACTTGATGAAATAGATCAAAAATTATTTGTATATTTACTCACAATCATAATAGTCATATCGATCCGCCTCGCTGGGATTATTGCTGCCCATGATTTTGCCCAAAACTGCAAATAGCGCATAAAATGCAGGAAAGACTTCATTTTCAAATGCAAACAAAAAAAAAAGGAAAATTCTGTAATTCAATTGAATGCAAATGAAAAGCTTCTAATGTGATTGCAGTTGGGTAAACAAAACTAGCAAATGCACAGAATGCAGATAAGCATCGCGGATGGGGATTGCGAGTGCATGGGGGCAGGCACTCACATTTGGCGAAGCTCCTGCGAAAGCGGACGAAGCACGACACGGAGCGTGACAGTTGCGTTAGATCCTCGGGATGGCCGCCGCCCTGTTGTATGCAAATGATGGGCGCCAGCGGCGTAATGTGGCAGCGACTGTGGCTGCGACTGCGACGCCGACGCTCCAACAACGGTATTGCCACAAAGCTGTGATCCACGGGCCCCACTGCTCCTGCTCCTGCTCCTGCTCCTGATACGGCTCCAACTGCTCCTGCTCCTGCTCCAACACCAGCTGCAGTTCCAGCTGCAGCTTCTGCTTCGGCTGCGGTCGACAGCGTTAAGTCGCCGGGTATGATGCTGCCGTTGTCGTTACTATTGTTGTTGTTATTATGATTATTATTGCTAATATTATTATTATTTATATTATTATTGTTGTTATTGTTGGGGCTGCTGATGATGCCAATGACATTGATGGTGCCCTGCAGTGGGTTCGCGTTCGCCGCTGCAAACAGAGAACAGCAAAAATGCTCATCAATTGGTTGCCGCTGATTTTTAATTTGTCTACAGCAAAACTAAAAAAAAATAATAAATAATTAATAAATCATAAGTGGAAAATAGATGAAGGGAATAATTCATTTCGTACGCGATGCATCTGTGTAGCATTCTGCTTCGTTCTTTCTTTTTTCTTCTTGCACTTTTGAATGCCATAAATCATTCAAATTTGCATTCAATGTATTCGTTTCTCTTCTTTCACCATTTTTTTTTCTCATTTTTATTTATTTTTTGTTGAAATATGCAAGGCAATGTGCCAAATGGCGCAGAATGCGCACAAAACATAACAAGCGGGTAACACTCGATTCGAGGACTCGACAGCCATAAAAAAAACACCAAAGCAAGGCTCATACGAGTGCATCGGTCGACTAGCGTCTACCCTGTACTTATTTGCTTACATGAAGGCGTACCCAATTATTCGCCAGCAACAAACATCGATTTCGATTTCTATTTCCATAACTTCATTAAACCTTTTTCCCCATTTTTAATGGGCTCAAGGTATAGAGAAAATAACCAACATACTCATTCAGACACACACTCACAATCAAATAAATATATATATTATCTGAATATCTTTCTTCTTCCGATTCTTCTTCCTATATATATATATAGATTTGGTTTGGAATATGTGAGTTGATTGTGCAATTTACAAGCTTTTATTGCGAGAGGATCTTCAAGTAACTCACCTAAAAGAGTCAAATTGCAAAAATCAAGTTACAATTTCAAAAAAAGAAATTGTACACAAACAAACAATTAAAATAAATCAAATAAATCCAAAAAATAAAAAAACATTGAAATTTGGTTCGCAACTTTATTTCAATTTATGCTAGATTTATTGAGCATGGATCGAAGAGGGCTTACTGTAAAAAGTAATTCGAGTAATTCGTCAACGGTTTCAACAGTTTTGGGTGTGCTGTAATGTTGAAAATTAAATTGAACGAGTTAATAAACTGGTCGTAAGCAATCTGAAAAAATATTATTTTCACTTACTTATCAGCCCCAACCAAGCTGCAAATTTCTAAGTTTGTTGATTTATTTGCCAGCAGCTGTCGACAGATCTTATTTGGCTCGTACAACCGTACACTTTGTGGACTTTAAGAATATGTCGACCTTTTTGGCTAACCATTTGCTTTTGGCACTCTCTCTCCCTGTCTCTTTCTTTCTCACTGTATGCCCGTCTCTCTCTCTCTCTCTCTCTCTTTCTCTCTCTGTGTGTGTGTGTTGCTTTGTTGGGGCACAGAGGTCCTCTCGCCCTGTTATATGTTGTGGGCATTGCTTGAAGAACTCTTATCCTAACCGCAGCTGGCTAATTTCTGGCTTGTTGCCAACTGCAACATGTTCGTACGTGTCAACGTATCTGGTGCGGTTCTGTTTTTGGCCATGTTCATTTGTTGCATATTTTATCGTGCCTCAAAGTGCCAACAAATCGCACACGACACAGCGTATTATTGTTTGGTATACACACACACACACATATATATATATATATATATATATATAATTATATGTATGCATATATATATATAGATTTATTCAGTTGGGTCAGGGGTGTGCTGTGTGTGTAGTTTTATAGCAAGTGTGATTCATCATTTGCTTGTTGAATTTATTTTATGGCCATTGCAGCGACATACCGTTTGATTTGGGTTGGGCAATTTTATTTATTTAGTATATGTTTGTTTTGTTTGCTTGCCATTTATTTGCGCAGCAACAGCAGCCTCAACAACAAAAACGATTGATTATAAAATAAAACAAGCGGCATTGCTAAATTTTACGCACAGTTTCCGCACAGCCAGAGGGCCGCGTCCAATAAAAACAACAAATTCTGTGGCCATCCATCACTTGCTGTATTAGCAAGCAACAACACCAACAACAACAACCACAGCTTCTATGCATGCGAGTGTGTGTGTCTGAGTGTGTGTGTGTGTGTGTGTGTTTTGTGTGTGTGAACATTTTTGCGGAATCGTTAGTGTGTGTCAATGTCAGCGTCAAAATGCCAACTGCTGAAAAATGAAACGCGGAACAATCTTGTTTGCGTAAATGCAATATTTGCTGCCTCCGAATGCCCCTGCAACCGGGGCAAGCACTCACGCATTAAGCTCACCTCTGCAGCATTCGAAATGACTGAAGTAGTTATAAGTGCTGAGCAAATCAGAGCAAATCACATTAGAACACACTGAGAAAGGCTGCAGTCGAGTGAGCTCGACCCTGAACACACCTGTTAGAAATATTCGAGTTTTATTGCCAAATTTCCCTTTAAGAAGCTTTGCACTCAGCTCAAATGTAAGCATGCATGGAAGTACTCTCATTGCACGTTCGAAAGGGTTGAACTAACTAAGGCAGTGCATTCTGCATTTATTCTCAAGCCCCAACTGAAATCACCAAATTGCGACAACGACGTGCATCTCCACACACACATTTATATGATGATGTATGATGATGTATGATGTATGAAATAACACAACGTTATTTCGGTTATTATCGTTAAATATTATATACCAAGTAGCATACAATAACTTAAAAATGTGTGTGTAATTTATTAGTTTTCGTGAATTGATTTGAATCGATATTCCCGAAACATTGAGATTTATCGATTAAATTAAATCAACTTGATATGCGAGTGACGGACAGAAACTTACATTTCAAATTTGAAGTCTGTATTTCTTATAGTCTGATTTTGTTGCAGATCAGACAGATAGACAGGCGGACAGGTCGTAAATGACTAGAGAGACTCGACTGTTGAACCTGATTAAGAATATATATATTTATATAAGCTATGGGTACCCATTTGTTTTTGTAAGTTCTGATCAACCCATCGCACAGATACTTCCTCTTGCTCTCCCATAGCCAATACAAAATACAATAATTTAATATTTTCTGTTTCTAATCTTCATTATTTGTCTATAACGATGTGGAAGGCACGTTTTGATGTTTGCAGATATGGATTGAGAAGTAAATCGATGATTGGCGTAAGTTTTAAATTTAAGAAGAGAAATTGGAAGGGATTCTTGGTTGAGTAATTATATCAAGGATAAGATTGCCTGATAAATCGATTGTAAGTCCTGTTCCTATCGATGGATGGTAGTCAATCAGGATGGTCATAAATGTACACCTGAGAATTACAATCGGTCATATAAACTGAAGTAATGCCTTGTAACTTGGTAGATCGAGAATGATATGAATTGGTCAAGTTTAATGCACTTTTAAATCAACTTAAACTGCGAACGTGTCTGGTTCACATCTCTTGAGAGCGTTTTCTTGTGAAATATTATGTTCAAAATTAAATTCAAATCGAAATAAAAATATTTAAAAAGAAAACTTCAACATCTTGAATTATACAAATATTAACGTAACACTATATTGATATTGATACAAATATTTTAGAAATTCTAAGCACATCTATGAAATCAAAATGAAAAATTGTTGTATTAATTTGTATTGTATTTATATGAAAATTAAAACTAACACCGCCAGTGCAATCTAATCTGATGATTAGCAGGTATAGCAAACCAAATACAGATTAAATGCAATTCACAATTTGCATTTTAAATTAAACCAACATTTGAATCTACGCATGAATCAGTCTATGGCAAATAAAAAACTTTAATGTATAAAGCTAAAACTTTTAATTTGAAAACTTTACTCTTTGGAGCTTAACAAAATTGTTTGCAGCTAATGTGGGATCCTAAGGAATGTCACTATTTATAATTTTGAGCGTGCTGAGAAAATAGGGAGATCTGAGGATAAAATGGGATTCGAATGGATTTTGTGGGGGTCTTAAAGGAAGATTGCGAAAATAGTAAAAAGCTAACCTTAGATCATAATTTGGGTTAAAGATATTTCAATAGAATAAGAGAATATATATATATATATTATATATTTAGTTTGCAAAAAAAATTTGAGATTTATCAATTCATTTTTCAGCAGATTTTTAACTTAATGCACTCAATACAAACTGACACAAGTCACTACAATATGTGATTTATAAATTTGGTAAAACCAAGAAAAACTTTGTGGTTTTTAGAAATTATTTTTATATATACAATAAAAAAAGTCCTTAAAATTAGAAAGTACCCTTTTCTGGATCCTTTTAAATATTTTCTGTACAATAAGGTGAATTATTTTCCAAAAGTCAGAGCAATGTTATTTCTGAATGTTATAAAATACCCTGTCCAGTTTTTAATAAATAAATGTACCGCTTTATTATTATTAGGGGGGAAGCTGCACCGCGACATATTTGATCCATTGTGCCCCCCTTCTGAGCCTATAGCTCTTCCATCAGCCCCAACTCCCGTACGAACGTGAGGATCTTTGTTGGGTTGAGGTCTTCTATGTCTTTGCAATTCAAGACATGCGCCCCTAGGATGCTGCTTCTTCTTCTAATTAAGGCGACACATTCTGCCAGGATGTGCATCGAGGATTCCTCCTCTCTTTCACAAAACCTGCAGAGATCGCTACTATATATACCCAATTTTGTCAGGTGACTCCTTAGTCTACAGTGTCCTGTCAATAGACCGGTGAGTATCCTAAGGCTGTTCTTTCCCATGGTTATAATTTGTTTAAATCGTACAAGATTATAACCACCAAGGAGACATCTGGCTTGTCGGAGTCCTACTGCCTCTGACCAGCTCTGATGCCGTCTCTGTCTCTCCTCGTTTCTAAGTTCCAGTCGTATAGTGTGTCTCCCTATGCCACAATACGGTTCTGGTCCTGGTCCATCGTAGGGTGAGCCTGTTGTGAGTCCCGAGCAGGTCTAGCTTTGAACGAACTTCATGGACTACCTTCGATGTTATCTTAGTCCCCATTATAGCTTTCAATGCTGCTTGACTATCGGATAGGATGGATATATCCGTATTCCGATAGTTACGTTCTATGTTGATGTCCTCAGCCTGAAATATGCTGGTGTGCGTTCCCAGGGATTCATGGTAAAATACCCGAGGACCCGGTGCCCTGATTCGTGAGTGATCCATCGGTGTACCATTTTATGGTGCGCGGTTTCATGGGATGTACCGCTTTACTATGCGTCTTATTTGTAATATACTTATTGGGTAGTAATATAGGGAAAAGCACCCCACACATCTCCACTTTGTCACACAGTTTATACTGGCAGAGAGACGGACAGACAGACACGGCTAAATCGACTCGACTGTTGAAGCTGATCAAGAATATATGTCATTATGAGGTCACAGATGCTTCGTTCTATCTGTTACATACTTTGCCGAAGGTTTTTATAATCTTTTCAGCCATTAATGTTCAGAGAATATTCATCTGCAAAAGCCATAAATACTCTTTACCAATTTAATCAAAGTACAATGTTATTATGTTGTTATTATGTCATTATGTTATTATATTCTGGCCGCGCTTTCCAGCACTTAACCAGAGATTTTGGTCAAATTAGCAGTTGGCTTATATATGTGTACTCACAAACAAATTTAACATTCTTCAGCTGGATACAGAATAAAAGTAAACAAACATTCGCCTTTCCTTTCAATATATATATGTGCATACTAATTACTTAAGTATATCTTTTATTTAGCACAAAGCCATTGGAAATAAAGATACATTTTTAATGAATTAATATGAAGGCATGAATGCGGCTGACATTTAAGTGCATAAATTATTCACTTTATTATTCGATTAATTTGGGCTCGCATTCGAAACTATCAACCAGTCTCATTAATTTATCATATATATGTTGGGATTTGATTTAAACAAATGAGCGTCATAATTTTTACTCAACTGCAAGATGATAATGTGTTTCGAGAGGCGTTAAGTATCGGCGCTGTAAATGTGCACCCCATTAGTTCTAGACACAGAAAGTCAGAAAATGTGGCACATAAATGTTAACGACCTAATGACTTGTCATACAAACTTACTCTGTAAATAAATAATGGAGGAATATCTTGTACTAGTATTATTTGCTACATGTAGTCAAATATTAAAATGCTATTACAAACGAATTGTTACTAACTGGACTGTCTTCGGAATTGAGATTGTTTAGCATAAATAAATAACTAATTATTTAGATCATACATATGTTGAACACATTCTTATCGAGTGTCCTTAAAGTGTATTTTTAATATTAATCAATCAAATGGAATGTCTATTGCTGAAAGGGCAATAGGTGTCCTTAATCTACATTGTTCAGATAGGCAATCAAATATATACACACATCTGCATATGTATTTTTAAACTTATGTAGTTTCCCGATTCGGTGTCTGTTTAAGATCGGATTCTGTACTTTGACTGCATAGCAATAATAATAATAATATTTTTTTATTACTTCACGCGAATCTCGTACGACGCACAAAAACCAAAAATTGTTGTATTGTTGTAGTTATTGCTCCTGGTCCATTTGTTATTGTGGTCGGTCGCTGCTGTTCATTGTATTTGTTGTTAACTTTTGTATTTAGCTTGAAAAACAAGTCATTTTATATCCAAACAACAATTTTACAAGACTCATAAAATCGCAAATTTTGCAAAAGGCCAACGCAAAAATATTTATATTAATGATATGCATAAATACGCGTATAAGTCGAGCACAATTGTCTGATCCCCCACCCGCTCTCCATCCTGCCCAATGCAACCAGTATCTTCTCTCTCTCTCCCGTATACAAATGGACGTATGCTTGCCAAAAAGCTGCCATTTATTCGCGTGTGTTGTCTACGCCGGAGAGCTGGAAAATGAATTTATGACGAGACGATATCTAAACAAATGTTGTATGCAAGAGAAAACATATTCCAGACATTGTTTAGACCTCTCGGCTAGTTTTCGTATTCGATTTGCAGATTTCAGATTTCAGCTTTCAGTTTTTAATTTTCGATTTCGGTTTTCATCTTTCAGCCTTCCAATTTCTACAAACTGTTGCCAATTGCAATTTGACGGCTGTCCAATTTACAGTGCCAAACAAACCCTAAATTCAATTGTAATGTGTAAAAATATAGGATCTATATTTTTTGAAAATAATAAAAGTTACCTACTTGAAATTAACTATTACTTATAAAATAAATATGAAGTGTTATATTAAGTATAAGCAATCTAACGAACCCATAACATTTACAATAATATACATACATATATAAATACACAAAGATATGTATCTTTTGACTGTTTTCTGTTCCAATCAAAATAAACAAAATGAAAAAAGTTTATTAATCGTTTTACTATCTAGTCCATTTTGGAAAACTTTTTTCGATAAGAAAAATATATAATACATTTTTCATGAAAAACAAAAATTGTAAAAACAAGTATCAGAAGCAAGCAATAAAGATTTCAAATAAAAAAAAATAAATAAAAAAAAACTTGTGTAGTTTTAAGTATCCATTTTACTATTTATATATATTTTCACCATAGGCGAGAAAAGATTTGAACGTGCTGCAAAGTGTTGCACAAAATGAATGAGTTGTATTTTTTTTTTTTTTATTATTTATGTTTGTTTTTCCCGCTACGTGTTACTATGATGGATCAACAATATCAACAATAAAGCAATCGCTCAATAAATGATCGACTCGTCAGCAGACTGAGAGTTGATTGATTTTTTTTTGCTTCGGCCAATCAACAATTAACTGAAAAGTCGAAGTAAACAGTGAAGAACAGAGCGGAGCATGGCCAAAAGTTGAATAGCTTCAATGCAATATACTTTTCCATTTCCATTTCCATTTGGCATTTGGCAGTTCAAGTTCATTTGGTTATTTTGTTCGAGTCGATGTGCTTCCTCTGAATTGTGCTACGGGAATTCCAAGTTCGTGCGAAAGACATTAAAAAGTAACATCAAACGGTGAATTGCCACCTTTATGGGACCGTCCATAATTCTGTGTGCTACAAAAATAAGTTGCCTTTTTAAGCGTCCAAAAATCGAGCAACATATGTTGGCCCAGTTGGCCGATTTGGTTTAGTTGGCCAAGTTATTTTAGGGGTTGCTTTATTTTGTTCTTTTTTTTCCTTTTTATTTTTATACTTTGATACCGAAGGTATCATAGTATATTGGCTTTGTCCGTCTGTCTGTCTGTATGAACGCAATTTTAGTTCGACACCCTTCGAGATGGAGACCTGAAACTTGGAACACATAGTGGTCTGTGCCCGCGTCAGACAAAGTATAAAAATTGGAGTCCTACGTCCACTAGAGGGCTAGGAAATCGATTAAATCGATATTCGCGATTCGATAAAGCCACATATCTCCCACAGTTTTAAGGCTAAAGTCACCAAAGTTGATTGGCCGGTTGTTGGCAATGTCGCTCAAAGATCAGAATATGCCACGCCCACCTTCGCCGCCCCCAGGCCACCCGCCTCTAAGAATTTTAAATGTGTATATCTTCCACAGTTTTTGAGATACAACAGTCAACATTCGTAGGTATGTTACTGGACGCAGCCTTTAAGAACCGGTAACATAGTCCACGCCCACACCTTCGCCCATAACCGCCAATGCCGATATTTCGGAAGTGTAAATCGATAAATCCGCATATGTCCCACAATTTTAAAGATACAGTGACCAAATTCGGAAGGTAACTTGCTGGTAACGTCCTTCGAGTATCGGCAACTACATCTTCATATTTTCATTTTCAATGCGCATATCTTCCACAATTTGTAACCTAGAAACACCACATAGTTTATGTTACTGGTAACTCCCCTAAGAGATCGATAAAAAAAAAAACTAATAAGCCGATACATCATTTGAAAGCTAGAGAAACAAAATTCGAAAGATATATTGCTAGTAGCACCCTTCACCCACGCCCACTCCCGCCCAAAAAAAAACGATAAAATCCTATGTCTCCCGCAATTTAATAGCTACAGTTAGCTAACCTGGAAGAAAGATTTGGACGAACCTTCTCCATCATTTTTTCAGCCATATCAGTCCATATCTCTCCTAATTTAAGAGCTACAGTTACCAAATTTCGTAGGAACGTTACTAGATTATATCTACCGCAACTGGAAAGGCAAACTTGGACGGTATTTCTTGGCTACACCCATCCTGTTCATTGCTACCTGTTATCAGCTGATATCGCGTATATCAGCTATATATTATTGGCATCATATTATTGGTATCAAAGTATTTCGCAGTCGGTTACGCCCGACTGCAGCGTTCTCTCTGTTTTTTTGCGCCATGGAAAATTCGCCGCCTGTGTTGTTGTTTATTTGCCAAATTATATTGCACTCGTATTTATTGTTTTTTATCCCGCGATTTTATATACATAATTTGCTCGTATTATATAAATTTGATTACACTCGCAATAACCGGGCAACGATTGAAAATGGTTTTGCAACTGTGGCTGGCCATGTGCTGGGCATCTTTGGGCAACTTTTAATGATGTCTCACCCCTCTGCAGCCTGGCACTAATTCCACAAGTTAAATGCCTGCACGTGTTGCACGCAACGTAATTTCAGTTGGATCTTAACACCATTAGTTTCATTTAATGTGTGGGTGGAAATTGTATCTGGGGAATCTATTTTAATGTGAATGGTATGGCTATTTCTGAAGCAATTTAAACGCAATGGGTGGTATATTGAGTGCGGGTTGCTCAAACAGCGACACACAACAGACCCTAGCCCCACATTCAGTGGTTATTGCCACAAAACTATTGTGAGACAATTGAGATTCTCCACGACGCATCGTTCGAATCACATAAAAATAATGTGTTCTCTGATACCATACTGGCAATGTACTTGCGCCGCCTACCGAGAATAATACCTTGTATATTTTACGAACCAAGTTTCCAACTTTCGGTATAATAAATAATTCAGCTTCAGCTTGAATCTATATCAAACGTGAAACTAAATTATTTTTGCAATTTTTGACACTTTTCAATACGTGAGAATTTTGTTATATGTGAGTAAAACTCGTAGTTAAATACACTTTTGCTGTAAACTCACTAACAAATGTAAGGAAATTATTCTGAGTCCGTTACAGCTCTAATGAAATATAAAATATATAAGAAAATAAATGGATGTACAAGAGATTTTGTTTACAGAACATATTATTTACTATTCAATGTGCAATAAACACACACATATTCATAATATATACTCGTAGTTAGGCTACAAAGCGTTTGAAAAATATTTTTGCATAACTTTCATAATTTGTTTACATCTCTGTTTGTAAACAATGAGAATGTGTAATTTGAAGGGCGAGTCCTAATTTCATTCGGTCCATCACTGTTGCCAGAGCGGAAATAAGAACAATTGAATTATTTAAAAGCAAAAACAAATAATAAAAGTAGTAAGTAAAAAAATTTAATTAGTAAAAAAAAGTAATAAAATGATTAAGCAAAGTCTACTGAAAGTAACAAAAAAAAAAAACTGAAAGTAATAAAAGTGAGTAATGAAGTAATAAAAATAATAAGTAAAAGCGATTAAGTTATTTAAAAAAAATAATAAAATGCATAAACATATATGATTTAATTATTAAAAAAAAAAACACTAACAAAAAAACTCATTAAAAAATTAGCAAAAAAATTATATGACTTATTATTTAATCAAACAATGATGTTTTTAAGACTTTATAAAATTGATTAAACAAAAACAAAAAAAGGACAATTATTTACGAAAGTCATAAATGCTTTGCGTAATCAACGAAAAATGTAATATATTTTTGTTTTAAATGCCAATAAGTAGATTTATAGCAGCTTGATATATGTACACATGTGTTGCAACTTTAAAGTAAGGTATTCTGTCGTCAAACTCAGCATTGAAACTTACGCATCTCCACATCCAATACTTCCTGTGCCGTTGCCATGACGCTCAGCATTTTGGTGATTCTCTCGGCACTTACAAGTTGCTTGATACCGCTGCGTACATTATTCCGTACACACGTACTACGTATGCAGTCTGTCCGGTGCAGTTGATTGCACCAGCCAGTGCTAAAATTAGTTTAGCAGCACAGCACAACACACACGCACACACACACAACACACACACCAATGCAAATCCAAATGAAAACGAGAAGAAAAAAAACAAAAAGAAAACTAAATTAGGAGAGCCGAAAACCGCGATTTAGTTACCATGGCTCAAAGAACAATATACACACACATACACATACGCATACACACACGCACACGCACACGGACAAACATGCTTGTGCTTATGTGTTTAACTAACACAAGTGATATTAAATTTTCTGGCATGTACAAGATTTTATTTGGATTTCAATTTCGATTTCAATTTCGATTTCAATTTCGATTTCGATTCCGATTTGTGTGATATTACGCGTTGACGTTAGCTAAGTATTTCCCGCTCTAAATGTGTTGGTGTAAGCGACCAGCTGACCGCCTCTTCTGGTCGTCTGTCTGCTTTGACGGCTGTGCAGCAAATGCTTTTGCCGCTTTGCCAGTTTTTACTTTCCATTTTCTTCAGGCCAATACATTTCGCCCGTCTCGTGACGCGCCCTGCACCGCCCTGCCGTTCCCTTGGACACACATATGTACACAGAGATGTTGTATTTTTGGCTACACGCTGCCTTCAATTGCTCCCAAACTGTGTGCGATCATCTCATGGAATTTCACTGCACGCGCTCTTTAAACCGAACGCCGAACGCACAACGAAGCGCACAGAGAGCTTCGGTAAATCATTATGTTCAGCGACTGGAAGGCGGATAGATGGGTATATGGATGGATGGATGGATGGATGGATGAATGGATGGATGGATGGATGTGGCAGCTGGTAATTAGTGTTGTGACAACAATTTCGAATGTGATCTTGCGAATGCTCAGTCAAAACAAAGTGAAGGGCACAAAGTGCTTATCCATGGGAGGGAGTGGTGAGTAATGGCATATAAATTAGCTGCACTATTAAAAAAGAGGCATTTAAAAAGTCCGCAATTTTCATAATTAGCATTGCTCGTTGCTAGCCAATTTAATTTAATATTACATCCATTCTATTGCAATATAATTAGCGCTTATTTTGCGGTAGGAATCCTATTGTATAATCAGTTGGAAGTGAAGCAGTAGGCATAATTAGACTATGTTGCAGTCCATCATTCTGAAGAGTTCCACAGCTTGCGAAGTCGATTGGATTGTTTCTGTTTCAATCGAATAATCGAATAATGTTTTGGTTTTATGATTTAAAAAAATTTTAAAAAAAGACTCCATCGAAATTTTAGGGATCAGATTATGCCTTCAATACCATATTTTAAAAATAAATTAAAGTTTACATGTTTTACAACGGCCAGCTAAATATCTAATTTTAGTTGCACCATCAACCATAGAGTTTTACGTAATCTCAAGAAATCAATTATAAATTCAAGTTGGCAATTAATTAGCTTTTATTTTGTTAAGCAACTTATATAAAAAAAAATTATCCCAATTACCCAAAAAACATTTTTTAAATGTTTGCCCAAAATGACTTAAGAACAAAAATCGAAGATCAATATCGATATCGATATCAATACTTTCGAAATAAGTGTAATCCAGGAAATCGAATAGAAATTAAGAAGCTTTAGCTTCGATTGAAAAAGTCTATTTACGCAAAAATCAATTAAAGCAAGAGAGAACGTTATAGTTGGGAGTAGTCGACTGCGAAATACTTTGATACCACAAGTAATACCAGCTGATAACAGGTTATTACTTATTGCGGTCAAATTGCGGTATATATATGGATTTTTTTTGTAAATGTTAGGGGCGGGAGGGGGGTGAAAAAATTATGGAGAAAGTTCCTAGTAATCTTCCTTCCATGTTTGGTAAATGTAGCTCTTAAATTGCAGAAAATATAGGCTTTTGGGAGTTTTGGAGGCGGCAGTAGGCGAGTCCAATACAAAATTTTGTACGATCTTTAAAGTTCTTAAATTGCGGGAGATAAAGGCCTTTATCGTTTTTTGGGGCGGTAGCAAGTGTGGTCCATACATTTTTTCCGGCTTTTTGAAGGATGTTACTAGCAATCAATTTTTTAAATTTTATGACTCTAGCCTTCAAATTTTGTGAAATATACGGTTTTATTGATTTACATAATATATATTATCGAATTCAATAAATATATCGGTATCTAATAACTGGCACACTGGCAAATCCTCGTTTTGGACACATAAGCGAAATTTGAATAGTAAAAAAATACGGAACTTATTAGTTTCAACAAAAAAATGATTTTGAAGTCAAGCATATGAAATAGTTCGCTTGATCCGCTTGAGAATTGTGGCGACGAAGTGAACTATTAAATTGCATACTTTTAGGAACGCTTTTTATTAACTTCAAGTTGATGTGTGTTACATCGAATTGCACAACTCCCTATACACTTTTCTGGTAATTTCGAATAAGTGATGCACTGCAGCAAATTTATGTTAATTACGTAATAAATTCGAAATTATAATAATACAATTTAGATAAACTTCGAACAAATTCTATCTATGACCATTTTTGTTTTCATTTAAATATTTCAATTACACTTATTGGACAGGAATAAACGCCTGTATTCGGCGCCTGCTTTTAGATAGTCGATGTCGATATATCATATTAATAGATCCTCTGCTTGCCATTTCCTATTCAAAAAACCTGCGCAATCTATGGCGCATTTTCACTCATTATTCATTTTAATTTCCAAATATTTCTCAGATTTCAGCAGCATTCGAAATGCAGCCTCAGTCAAATATTGGCTATTCGTTTATCAAGTACATTTATTGAAGCAAAATTAATACGACTGCCTAAACACATTGCCAGATGCTCTGCATAAAATTAACGACTTATTGGCAGTGTGTATAAATGTGCATAATACAGTATTCCACTTCAATCGTAATATTACACTTCCATCGCCGACATTTAACCAGCAGCATTCCAACTTTGACCATCCGAGTTTCCGACTGTCCGACTGTCTGCATCCCTCTGCCTGAACTCGTGCATTCCTTCCTTCCCAGCATTCTCAAATTCCAATGCGCATATGTGAAACAATTCGTGGATGGGACTGAATATATTATGGAGGACGGACTGGAGCTGCCTGGGGCGGGGTTGTAGGTTAATGCACTGACATCCGGCAAAGAATTTACGAAACTATAAAAAAAATACCCCTCATGTCACAAAACACAGACACACGCATATAGCAACGACTTTAAAAGCGAACAGAACAAATTGTTTTGGGTGAGAAGAAAATGCTTTTCGTATATATTTTATTATTGCATGCATATCGATTCGGCAGCTAGAATCCACTCAGTGTGTTAACATCGATGCCATTATTTATTGTCACTCAGTCCATAACACAATCTAAATTGAATTGAGTGCTGCAAGCAAAACCCACCCAATGCCCCAATGCTGCTCCCTACACCCACTCAACCACCACCCCTGGGGCAATCCTACGTCCCGTTCATAGCTGGACTTGTGCCAGTTGGCAAATGCTTGCCAGCTCGCGGCATGTTCCTTAAGTGTTCTACCTAATGGTAATGGTTTATTATGCATATTGTAGAAATTTAAATGTTGGAATTACGACTGTGTGTCGCCTCTGATTTTCAATTGGGCATACTCATAGGTATACACATATCTCTCTTTCTCTTTCTTTGTCTCTCTCTGTCTTTAGGCCTGTCAACACAGTTGACACTCCGTTGCCAGTTGGCTGTAACCGAAAGACGCCCTACAATTTGGAAAATCAACCTAATCCAAACAACCAAATCGCCCTGACAAACAGAAAGTGCTTGTCGGCTACATACATAATTTCCAAATTTACGAAATAACTTTTTAAAAATAAGAGGAGTTGCCCCTTAGTCGACAAAGCTTATCGTATTTTCTTTTTGTTTGTTTTGTGATATTTCTATATTTATAAAACATATAAAAAGAATTTTGTTGGTGATTGCTCTGAGACGACTCGCAAGCGAAGTATTTCTAGTTCATTTCAAATTCAATTTAAAAATTTTTATACTTTATCGAAGGTACAAAAGGTGTTCAAATTTTGGTGCTATATCTACTGGGAGGATAGAAAATGAATCACGTCTACAATTGCAAGTCGAAGCCACATATGACTTTAAAGCTAGTCACCAAATTTGGTAAATATTTTATTTCTTATTTTATCTCCCTCAGGGATCGGCACTGGTTACTTCCATCCCCGACAAACCTAAAAACCAGACATGTCTTTATTTTGCACAGCTTTTGAGTTAGCGTCATCAAATTTGGAAAGTAAATTATCAGAAACCGCTTTCATGTATCAATAAAAATATTGAATTTTAGGCAACCATAATTTCAAAAATCGATACACAATTTTAAAGCTAGAATCACAGAATATGGAACAAAAATTGCCGAGGACATCCTTCAAAGGACGACATTTACAGCCACCATTTCAAAATGCAGAAAAAATCCTACTTAAGGCTACAGTTTCTAAATATTTCCTAGATTTCTAGGAACCTCCTGCTAAAATTGGCAAGAACATTCATTGGCCACGCCTTTACCGTCCCCAAAAATGGCAAAATCTACATCTTCCGCAATTTTAGAGCCAGAGTCACCAGAATTTAGAAGACACATTAATGATTATTCAACTGCTGCCATCATACCCTCACCACCACAAGAAGGTTCTTTGCCACTTGTGATAAGCTGGTATAATACTGATATCAGAGTATTCTGAAGTCGGCTACTCCTGACTGCAAGGTTCCTACTTGTGTTTTCTACACGTTGAAAAAATCTGCCTTCCAATCGAGAAATAAATCCCTGGTCTCTGCACTTTTTCTAAAGACAATGTAAATCAATTTTCTTAATTTCAGATTATTGTTCAGAGTGCAGTGGCCTGTTGCACGTTGCACATTGGCTGCCAACTGATGACTGTTGGCTATTTCACGAGCTCCTGAATGCTGTCGCAAGCAGTCAGTTGACAGTTGACAGCTGCCAGTTGTCAAGCTGTCAACTTGTCTAGTTGTCTAGTTGTCTGTTTGACAGTCCGGTAATTTTACAGTAAAACGTTGAGTGCTTTGGCAATATAATTTGAGCATCATTTTCAAGGGCTGCTTCAAATTTGGCATCTACTTTTGCCCATGGCCCTGAGATCGACTGCGTTTGCCTTGGCTCAATTAGTTCAGCCGCAGTGCAGCCAGTCTGCCATTGGGCCAGTATCAATTATTTTAATTCACACTGCTCACTGGGACTGTGGCGATTGGTCTTTGACTTGGGTTTGGTTTTGCGTTTGGGTATTGGGTATTGGGTATTGGGTATTGGGACTTGCGGCTCTCGTAAATGTCACACGTAGATGTCACATGTGTCAGCGGTTTGAACACGTTCCGTCTTCTTTAAGCACGTACGTAAGTCCCAGAGAGTTTTTTTTTCACTTCTTCCACAATGTCCGTTCATTTGTTGCCGAACAAATCTTCGATATGTCAAATGGCTATGCTATTCCCAGAGCTATGGTATTCAAAGCTGATAAAAGCATTCCATTTGTATTACTATTCAAATAAATTGAGTGCTCCTGTTGTTTTTGCCATTGCTGTAGCCGAATTTAAATTTAGGCCAAAAGAAAGGGCCATTATTTTTTCACAATCGAACCGTAAATGTTTAGTATTGTACTTATTCTATAATAACAAAAACGAACGGGCCACAGCGGTCTCAAAAATAGATAGCAAATGAAAATTGGATAAGCGGCCGCAGCAATCGCAGACCATAATAAATAAATATAAACTCTCTCTATATGTAGTTTATATACTCACCGCAAAACAATACACAAAATATAGCGTACAAAAAATCAAATTGGTATTTGCGCCTTAATTTATTGCTTTAATGCATCCAAGTTATTGCTTACCAAATACACTCTGCCGACCACAGCAAAAACAATAAAAATACACTAAACAAAAAGAACCAATATCATCATCGATTATTTTATGCTCTTCAATTTTTTTTTTTGACACTTTTCCAAAATTTACATACAAAAGCGGCGCACGAGACAATTATCAAACGTGTAGTATACAAAAGTATATAGTATATACTATATATTCATACTAGATACCGTATACTATATATGTGAATATATATATATATAGATATAGGTATATATACCGTGGGGGAGCTGCGACTGCAACGCGCTGCGAGACTGCGGGCCAACTGAAAAATATCTAATCAAATGACTGGCCGTAAAAGTTTTTGGAATCACCACAAGAACGCTAACAAAAAATGGCAAGCAAATGGGCAATACACATGTATGTTAGCTTGTACATATGCATCCTGTCTCGTTTCACGTACGCTCGACAGAATTATGGATAAAAATCCAATTATAATGTGTACAATGTTCAGTTTGTAAATGGAGAAGGCGGTCGGACGTCAGAATTAAATTCACTTAGCAAATAAATAATTTGAACGCGAACGCGACCACGGACAAAGACGATGCAGCACTGAGCTGTTGGCAACCAAACCAGACAATGATTTAACACACAACAAGCGGCAGGAGGAGACGCAGACGCAGACGCAGACACAGCATAAGCATCAAAATCAACATCAACATCAACATCAACATTAACATCAACTAGTAGTACATCGCCAGGGTCCAACGAACAGCATCAGCGCCAGACTGAAGATAAACAAAAGTTATGATACGGAAATAAACTAAAATTTGATGTGTTGGCGAGTCGCGACGCTTGTTTGTTTTATTTTTAGGACCTGCCACATGCCGGCATAACTTTGGAATTTATATTTTTTTGTATGTAGGTATGTATGTATATACATTTCGGCCCCACTGTGGAGTAGATGGTGCCACTTGCAGCTGCCAGCAGCTAACCAGCTAAGCAGCTCTCGACGCTCGCTACTCGCTACTCGCTGGGTGGCCAACCGATTGGAGCAACCAACCCGTTCAGATTCAACTATCTTGGCCAGCAGCAGAGTTCATTAAATTGTGCAGCAGTCGCATGGCAATTTAATTCCCAATATTGCTATTTAATTACATTAAAAACAGCAGAGCGTACTTTTATTTTTTCATTCTCAATACAAAAACAAAATATGACTATTAAATGGATTCTAATTTACATACAATTTTATTATACTTGTTTGCGTGCAATGGCAATCAATAATTTTGTTTGTTCTTCATATGGATAATTGATGCTGCCAAAGTGATTTTTAAGTGATATATTGTAGCCAACAATAATAATCGTATAGGCTTTTCAATACTTCTACTTAAAATCATTTATGTAAACATTTTTTGTTTTTTTTTTATAAAAACCAGAATTCAAATTTATGTTCGATTTTAAGAATTCCAAGATAAAAATGGTTTGCAATACTTTAAAAGTCTTTTAAATGTGTTCATAATAGATTTATACTCATTTCTAGATTTATTCGTTTGTCAAACATTTTAACTTATTAGTTATTATAGCCAAAGAAAATCACTCAACGCTGAATACATTTCTTATTCCAAACGAAAATTCGATTTCAAAGTAGATACAGTAAAGTATTCCTAAAACGTTAGCCAACCAACTGCGTAGATCGCATGGCAAGCCTTGCCAAACTCATTAAAATAGTATACATATCACAGATATGATTTGGCTATGGTATCTGCTTCAGACATTTATTGAAATATATAAAGCAAACATCTGCACAAGACTATTTTCATCGGCCACAGTCGAGCGTCAAACGTCGAGCGTCGAGCTATTAATTAGCCATAAAAGCCAGCATTTGGCCTTTCGGTGCTGATATACCCAATACCCTATAGACTACAGCCCATAGTCGTTGGGCACGGGCCTTTCAATTGGCTGTTAACGAGATCATCAAAATGACATTTCTGCCAGTCCATGCACACATACCAATGTCGGCTGACTGCCTAACTGCCTGGCTGACTGACAGACTGAATGTTTGGCTAAGTGGCTGGGCGTATTTAAATTCGGAATTCACCCATCGTCTCCCTTCATTAGCATGCGCGGCACGTCTCTGGCAGTGTTTGTACTTCGGCGACCGCTCCTTGATTTGGGCCATCCTCAACAACTTTCCTCCCTACCAACGTCAATGAGGTGTTCAATTGAGGGCACTCCGAATGCGACGAGTGCAACTTAAAGCTGTCCTCAAAAGTTCAGCAGCTCTCATAGATTTCTCATCATTTGCACCGACTGCGTAAAGCTGTTTTAAATTGTGATCTTAAATAAATACCTGATATCAATCTGATGTAAATTAAGAGTATACAGATTAGTTCCGATTGTTAGTTATTATATATATATATATATATATATATGTATATCCGTTTTTAACAAACATCTTCCGTTGCCGCTTTTGGGTGCTCTAATTTACTCCAAATTGGAGAAAGTAAAAAGTTCACCTGGTAAATGCTCCTTGATCAATTTACATGATTAATGTCAATTTGGTTCTGTTTGTTTATGACTGATATGTAAATTTGGAAATTTGCATTTAATTAACATCCATAAGCAATTCGATGCAATTTTGTTTTCAATTAAACGTAACTTTAAACATGCAAATAAGCTTAAATGCATTTAAAGCCAACAGATACTAACAATACTTACTATTAAACATTGAAGCAGCAATCAACAATGCCAACAACAACAGCAACCACAATAACCACAACAACAAAAACAATGGCAACAATGTTATGCAACAATGCGAGCCAGCATCAAAGCCAGCTTCGCTGCTGCAATTACTTATACACATGCAAATACATGTACACATGCAGGTCTCACTTGATGCAATCAAGAAGCTATAAGCTCACGAATATTTAATTTAGTTCTTGTGTTCTGTATGTGTATGTGTGCTTGTGTGTGTGTGTGTGTGTGTGTGTGTGTGTGTGTGTGTGTGTGTGCTTTGGTTGAAGTGCACATTTGAATTACTAAATGAGTGGTTGTCGTTGCCTTGGCGGCTGTTTAATTGTAATTTCGTGTGCAGACCCAAAATGCTAAACAAACAGAGTATGCAATGTGTGTGTACGCAGTGTGTGGCCACAGTGGATATTACTGGATTGGATTATCAGTAGATAACAAAGTTAGATAACAAAGTACACATTCCATGTTAGTTGCTGCTAATGTTGTTGCTAATGAGAAATTAGCAAACTCCGGTTAGTCAATAGTTATTTACCCCCCCTTTCATTTTTGTTTCAGCTTGTTCTGCGTACGGCTCACGCCAGCCGATGTCTACTGTACTTGCATTCGTAATGCAGCCTTGGATTGTGCAATATATTTGGGCGCTGGTAATTCGATATGTGAGTAGCCCCCAGGTAGGCTCTGAATGGGTATTGCCATTGCCATTGGCGCATATCATTGTTAATATGGCTAAATTATAAAAGCGATTCATATGCAGTGTGTGTTGTGTGCGTGTTTGTTAACGCATAAATTGCCCAATGATTTTGACCAAAAAGCATTTGCAAATAAATTTTGCAATCCGTCGCACAAAATTGCCATATTTCTTTATTACCCAATAGCAACTGGCAAGTTTAAAAATGTCTGCAGCAAACATTTGGATAACTAAACGAGTAATTCGCATAAATAGACGTTATAAAAAGAACTCACAATATTTGTAGAGGGTACAACAAGAATAAGATTTCCAAAAACAATTGAATGCCGAATTATCTAAATTGCATACGGACAGTAAAAAGTTTAAGGATTCTTGGTGGCCTTATGCAATCGGTGCCTGACCAAGGCGTGCTCCGCGATGAATCCCAATAGAGCAAGCAATGTGCCACCGATAACCACATAGAAGGCAAGCTGCAGGTCACCAATGGTGAGGACACGAACTTCACTGCTCACCGCCTCGGATCGGATGAGGGCTGTGCGCGTTTTGATCGTCACTCTGAACTTTTGATCATCAATCCATTTGGGTATGAGGCCAGCGCTAAGCAGGAGGAGCAGCTGTGCATTGATGGCCTCCTCCCAGGGTGAGTTTCTGGGCAATACATATGAGATGGTGTAGTATTTGGGACACTCGGGTACCACCCAAATGCGCTGCATATGCAAATAGTTTACAGACTCCATCATTAGGGATGAATACCGCGAAACACCAGACTTGCCTCCAATGGTGGCTACTTCATTGGTTACATCCGCATCCAGATCGCTATTCCACACGAGTTTCTTATTCAAGCTGGCATATAGCGGTGACGTCTCACTGAAGAACAAATCGTCGGCCATCGAGCTGTACTTGTACACGATGTTAATGCCACTGTCGTCCAGATCCTGCATTGTTAAGATGTCCTTGTAGTGCAACGGATGTATATAGACGGTGGCCAAACTCGACTCAAAAATGGCACCAAATATGACGCTGACGAGACACAGCGAACCAATGAACATGCGCTCCGCATAGCTATCCGGCAGATGCGATAGATTCACCCGCACCCAGACGACCCACGTGTCCACCACAATGGCCAGTGCCTGCTGCCACAGTAGCTCATCCCTCATCCGCACAATGCGCAGCTGCAGATTGATCGCACGCAGCACCATCCAGATGAAGGCGCACACAAACGCCATCAGAATGAAGCCCAGCCAGATTTCATAGCCCACCGCAAAGATGGGCAGAATCGATTGTGGAATGCGACGGGCCTTGGGCACATAGATACACAGCTTATCGTCATAGACAGTCACCGTAAAGTCCATGTACTCCTGCACCATATAATCCTTGACAAAGAAGCCCGTCAGACAGATGTCCAGACCATCGTTTATTATGGAACCAATCACACCATTGTAGGTCCCATTGGGACTTCGCTCCCTATTGAGAAATATGACACTCAGTGAATAATTTGAATTGAATTGAATTAAAGCTCCATTTTACCTTGTAATTAAATTTAATTGAAATATATATTTGATAACAGGGACCGTAAATAATGATTATTGTCATTTTATTAATAAATATAATTTTTCTGCCACTTGGCTTCTATTTGGATAATTGTTGCATAAACACAGTCATTATCGTGCATTGAGATTTATAACAAATTATTCATTATTTTTTGAGGTCCCTGGTTAGTACACAGTGTACAACAAATGCTCACCCAAAGTAGTTCTTATCCGGCTGCTGCAGCAGCATTGTAAAATTAAGCAGCTCGCTAATCACCTTGGCCACCTCCCAGTCGACGCCGGTGATACGTCGCAGCAGACCCGTCTTGCGATCCAGCTGTGGACGCGAGTAGACCGATTTGAAGATCTGCACACGCAGCGGATAACCGTTCATGTTGTGAAACAAGAGATTGGCCAACGCCTCGCCCTCCATATAAGGCACCAGGCGGCCGAAACCATTCTCAAATCCATTGTCATTGCCTGACGCATCGAAGATGCCATCCCAATCGCCATGCTCACTGTGTGCAAACGGATCATAGATCCACATGGCCACATCTGTGAGTATATAGCGATTGTAGACTCTGTGCCGAATCCACAGCTGACGGCTGCTCTCCTCCAGCATCAAATGCTGCTGCTGGCTCAGATTGCCAACCACGTCAGCCACAATGTAGAAGTAGATGCCGGCACGCTCCGTGGACTCGGCAGCTCCTTTATTCGAGACCAGTTGCGACAGGCTGATAACCAAGGCAAAACTGTCACGCATATCCAGACCAGCCAAACTGGTGGACATCTCCAGCGGCTGCTGCTCATCGTAGCTGTGCATGCTGTGTGGCATGTTTGTGTGTTGCATAAGCCACTCGGCATTCCCGTTGCGAGCATCCGACTGCATATGATCGTGTCGCAGTAGCACGTGGATAAAAGGAATGCCTCTCATGGGCTCCACCAGTACCGCACCCAACTCTCCAGCCATGGCCCAAGTGCATCCTAGGATTAGCAGGAGCAGCAATTGAGCGAAGAGCTCGCTTTCTTGGCCACCGTTCGCCATCGCATTGCATTCGCAAATGAGAGCAGGACTAGTTTGTTGTTGGCCAACTAACAAGTTGCTAGCTGAGGGCCCATTTCATGTTTTGACACCTGCAATTTTGTTTGTTTGCCCAATTGTAATTAGAGACCAGTTATGTCAGCTGGCATTCTCCCAGCTGGTGCCGCCTTTCACCTTGAGCAAACAATTGTTGTTCAGTTCATTGTGGCAAGCAAATCGAAATGGAAATTCATTTGACTCTTATTTGTGACACTGATTTATATAGCAGCAATTGGTTTGGGTGTTGTTGGGAGTTATGTTTGGGGTAAGAAATAGACACCGGAGTTTCTTTACAAATCGACCATAAGGAATGCAAAAAAAGAAACCAATTCATCGCCAAATCAACTCAACTCAATTCAATTCAATTCAATTCAAAGTGTGGCCAAACAGCAGCGGAAATCGAAAGAAAAACACTCACCCGCGATTTCAATGGAGATTCAGTTTGTTTAAGCTGGATTTGCGCACACTGACCTTTCCTCAATGTTCAGTGCCATAATAATATTTGATTGTTGAGCAAGACAGTTCAGTAAACAAGCTTATTTACCTGTGCAGAAAGTAACCAAGCCTGCAAACTATCTTCTAAAATTGTATTTGAACATTGACTCGTATTCAAACGTAACATATTTTTTACATTTTAAATGCAAATGCCAAGATTTCCTTGCAATTCTGAGAGAGTGGGCTTCATAGACGGGATCGTTCTAGATGGGAGCCCCAACATCCTCATGCGTGACCTCGTCGCCTGTAGTTGTCAAGTGCACCTACAAAAATCAATCAATAAACTGAGCCACACTTTACTTTCGCAGCTTTTCTCTTCTCGGACTCTGCTGATTTGTCGCGCACATAAAATTATTTAAATTTGTCTCCTAATCATTCCAGAAAGAACTTACATTTGTTAAGCACTGTAAATTGAGCAATCCGAGTAAACCAATTGACCTGGAACCAGTGGAAATCATATTTAAAAAGAAAGAAAAAGTGTATGATCATGTATAGCAGTTAGATTAATGGCAGTATGGTAAGTATGTGCAGGGTATCTTCCAATCGAGCATGGTTGGCTTGAGAAATATTTGCGAAACAAGTGCAAACATTTCCATCATCAACATTTTCTGCTCCACTGTGCAATGTGCGATGTTGTTGCCACAAAAATTGAGTGTTGCTGTTGCGTTCCTTCAATGATTGTGTATGTCTGTTTGTGTGAGCGAGTGGGTTATGTGTGCTGATATTTGGGCACGTCGTTGTAGATGGGAGCCCCAACATCCTCATGCGTGACGTCGTCGCCTGTAGCTGCCAAGTGCACCAACAAAAACCATCAATAAACTGAGCCACACTTTTCTTTCGCAGCTTTTCTCTTCTCGGACTCTGTTGTTTTGTCGCGCACACACTGGGAGTTTTCAGAATGAAAAATAAATTGGAAAATTGAAAAAGCAATTCATCGCATTAGAAACGTGCATTGAATGGAAGCTGCTGGCATTGCTTTTCAGCACCACACTGCTTTATCGCCCATACGCCAGGTGTGGCGAGGACGTCATGAAAGTTGATGCAACTTCAATTTGCCTTGAAACGAATAACAAACTGGAAATGACCAAATTCATTCGAAACACTGCCGGTGATTGGGTGGTTGGTTGGGTGGTTGGGTGGTGCGGACTGTAGATTCGAGCAGTCTTATGACCGATAAAAATCAAATTTGCAGGATTAAAATTGGAAAAGGTTTGGCCATTTACTATTATGACGAGGCAGTTATAGTTAAATGCACTTCACAAACTTCTGACGAGGTGCGCCTCCAGCACAAAAGGAATCCAATAACGCCCTCTGACGTGCGTGCAACTGAAATGTTCCATGTCGATAACAGAGTGTTCGCTTAGATGCATGGATGCAGTGCAGCGGAGCGAAACGAAATCATTTGTAGAACGCAGCACGTGAAATTGAAATTTAACATTGCGTTGCTGCCGCAGTCCCGCATTATGGCAGTTGCAATCTCATATATTTTTGCACTTAATTCCACATCATTTCGTCCGAACAACAACAAAAAAATGAGAGGGTGTGAGAAAAAAGCAAAAGAACCCGTATTGAGCCCAGCAGAGTAGCGCTCGTGGCATTCATGGTTCTGCGAGCTATAACTTCCGTTGCATTTATATTGTTTGGACAAGAAGAAGAGAAAATGGGAAAATGCAAGCATGGCAAATGTGGCACCTGGCAACAGCAGCACCAAAACTAGCACAGTATCCGCACATGTTGCCAACTTGCGTGTGTGTGGATGTGTGGCATCGATTAAATTGACTTTGAGTCGCGCGGTTGCCCTCTTCTTGCAATTGGATTACAATCTACGAATCCTCAATGCAAACCAAATATGCTGTTGCCACTCCATTTGGCAAACAAGTCACTGAGACACAGACTCAGCCTCTCTCTGACTTCGACTCCATCCATTCAACCACCCGCCAGATATGCAAATACAGTTGCTTAAATATACATATTGCTATCATTTTGATTTTACCATTGAATAGTATGGAATTGTGACCTTTTGAAAGTCACTTAAACAAACTAAACATATAATAAACTATTATCTGTTATGTATTTTGTATCTTGTATATAATAACACATTATCCCAAATAGAAGCCGACAAATAGATTTTCGAAGTACATGTGTACTTTATGGATGCCTCAATTAGCGTCAAAATTGTTAATATTATTTTCTCTTAATAATTTTTCAACAAAATATAATTAATCATTTTTAATCTCTCTGACAGATTTTCATACAAAAATCGCACGTTCGTTTTTTCAAAATTATTAGAAAATATTATTTTAGACACCATCTAAAATGGCTTAAAAGATAATATAAGAATTTCATGTACACATATTGAAAAATGTACTCTGAAATTAACAAATAAATGTTTTATAGAAAAACAAAACCTTCCGTTTTAGAAGAATTCTTTCTGAATAATAAGTTAGCGCCAAAAAGATGTCGATTTTTTATCTGATTATTATTAAGCTTGAAAAAGAATTTGATTTAAACATTTTTTCATTTTTTAGATTTGTAATTGGTTGTAAAATATTAAATAATTTGCACCTATCTAATAAAATCGTTTGTTTTGACATTTTTTTAGAGTCTGTCAGAGGACAATAATCAAATTTTCTAGATACAATTAACATGACCAGTCAATCAAGTCGAATAAAATTAAAAAAAAAAAAAAAGTTGTCCAGTCTAGAATTTGGAAGACTTAAGACTTAAATATATATTGTTATTGATTTTGTATACATCTTGTAATTTTCTGAACGCTGAAACCAATGTAAAACAAAGTCGAGTTATTAATTTTTCGCTTAACGTATTTATTTGAAAATTAGAACCAACAAAAAAAAATTAACTAATAATATGATAACTTCTCTTAAGTTTCTATCTCTCTTCTCTCCATTCTTTGTACAATTTAAAAATAGTTTAGTTTTTAACGCCAGCGGCTGTTTTTTCTTTTCTTTTTTGTGTGGCTTTTTTCAGTGGTCCATTGTCATAATCGCTGCACCACAGCGGTCCACGCCGAAGTTCTGACGCATACGCTCGAGGGCAGCTCGGCTGAAACCACGTGCCAGGAGCTGCGACTCCGCTTGGGCGATCACCTCGCGCATGTAGTCCAGTGCGCCGGCACTCTCCGTTAGCTGGCTGCAGACGAACTTGTGCCGGAAGCGCAGTTTCGCCTTCTTGATCTTGTTGTTGTAGCGCGACTTGCGGCACGATTCGGCACGCTGACGCTGTGCATCCCGGCTGCCCGTTACCGTCTGGGTATCGGTTTGGGTGTGAACTTGGACCTGGCTCTGGGTTGCCTCTGTTTTGGTTGGTGGTGCACGCCGTTCCACCACGATAGGATTCTCGATAAGCATTTGGTCCACATAGCGTTGCTCCTCGTCTGCATAGTGCGTCTTTAGATGCTGCAGCTCCATAGCAACCAGTTCGTCAATCTGTTCCGGCTTGTTGCTATGCAGTGCCGGCACTTTTACTGGATGCACACTGCCACCGTGGACTGTATTGTAGCGATGGCCCAGCTGGCTATAGAATTTGTTGAGATGAATATTGGTCTGTTCCATCTTTTGTTCGTTGATCAGTTTATCGCTTCTGGCTCTTGGTCTGCTCGGCCCGAAATCAGAATTGCATTTGAGGCAGCACTTGTCGACGCAGCGCTTTTATAGGCTGCACATATCGCTCAGGTCAAACCTTTATTGAATCAACTTGCAACCATTTTATGATCTTGTTTGTGCGCCTCAACCAAAATGCACCGCCCTCACACATGGGCAAGTACCTGCCCCAAAGAACATGTAAACAAACGGATTAGCGCGAGAGGCGCATGCCACCTCATTGACCTTAAATTCTATCACAATTGCTACCTGATCAATTTCCGATAGGGCCATTGAATGGTGCATGTTTCGATTATGTGCTTTTGCATTATTTCTTCCCATTTGTCAATAATACATATATAAAATCAGAAAGCAATCGGAGTGAATGTTAGAAAATTGTTAAACTTTTAGCTTATTATTCAGAAAGTATATTTATAAAGCGGAAAGTTGAATATTTCTAAAGGCGAGGGTTTTCATTTCCTAATTCCAGGTTAGGATGTTTTTTCTGTATAGGTGTACACGGATATTTTTACATACACACAGTTTAGATAGTTTATCAAATGAATATAAATTAATTGAATGGTCGAGAGAGCCAGCTTGCACTTCTACTTTTTATAAATATCTATCATTATTATAAAATATATTTCAGAAAAATAGAAAAATACAATACTTTTGGAAATTATATCTTAAAACGAGAAAAACTTCCTAGTCTTCAGGGAGATTTTAAGTTTTTGGCAATTTTGTTTTAATTGTGTGTGATTGCCAGAATATGCAGTCTGAAAATAATACTTATTAATGAGTTTATTATTATTAATTTATTTTAGCAAATACGTTTTCAATCCAAGCATACATTTATTAATATGAGGTTCCAAAATGATATGTAAATGCTAAATGAGCAAAAAAAATAAAAACTAAAGTCAAATAAAATGCATAAATGTTGTATTTTCATATGCCTATTTTTTGTTTATGCCTAAGAATGTATTTTGATGGAAGGGCTCAGATTGTACCTAAAATTTAAAATTGTTCGAAACTGTTCGATTCGAAAAGTAAGAGACCCGAGCGCATTAGCACACATATTTACATCATGATTAGGGAATTGTGTATGTAGATACACACGCACACATACAAATGCACAGATACATTGCGATAAGAGCATAGAGCATAGTGGAATATGCAAACATGTGGCACAGTACTCAGATACATATTCAAACATACTTAAATACACGAACACATATTTGAGATTCGACTGAGCAAATGTAGAAATGTTGGTCAACAACTCGCCAAGTTCAAGTGCAAACTATCTGGCAAGCAGACAGTGTTGAATTGGCTACACACACAACTAAGTGCCACATTGATAACAGCAAAAATTCGAGGCGTGGTTCAGGCTACTAACTGACAAATGCTCGGGACAGGGAAATACGAGCACGATAAGCACAAAGCCATAAACCAATCAACAATCTTCTCTAGCTGCTCGCCAACTACCTGAGACGGGTTTAACCCGGCTGTGGTCCTGTCGCTGATGAGTGGTCAAGTGCTGCAACTGTGGTAACACTGGCAGGTAGCCATTTTGTATTGATAGATCGACCACCATGCCAATTTAACAGGCCACAGGCTGCTGGACACGATGCTGCCTGTTTGTTTTTTTCCATTTCTGTAGGTAAAGGATGAGCAATGGTCACAACAATTAAATTAAGTGCCTCTGGCTTTGCAATAACAAAATCACTGAAAAATCCCACAATAACACAATGTGTCAGCGGATTAAACTGTTTGCGTTCGTTACTCCATCCCGACTCGCAAAAGAAATTGGATTTCACAACATTGATGATGAAATCAATTGGGCAATTCTACAACCTATTCTTGCCGAGACTATTATTCTTGACGAACGATTAATACTACACTCAGAAAACATTGCCCTGAAATAAAAATAGCTCTGATAACTAGATACATTTTATTTTTTAAAAATAATTTTTAAATACATGTAAAAAGTCTTTTGCATTTATCAGAAACATTTTCCTAATAACGAAATATATTTCAAAAAGAGACAAATGCAATGCAAATTCAGAAAATATCCATAAAATTTGGTCTTTCGGCGACTAAACTTTTTCAAATTAAATTATATGAATATTACAACCTGTCTAAAAGCCTCTTAAAATAATAATATTTAATCTTCGTATAATTAACAAAAAAAAGAAGCGGGAAATTGAACATTCATTTTGTAAATGTTAAAAGAAAAAATTTACCCTAAAATGAAGAAATGAAAATATATTCTTTCTGACTAATAAAGTGTTTTACCCTTCGTGCCAAAAGTATGTAGTACTGTTCCACCAAATTGGGGGCGCTTTTTAAATTTTGCCATTTGCCATAACTTCATAACTTTAATAGCAATACCTTTTTTCTTATCTAGATTGAAGTTTGGAAACGCAAAACACAGTCCTAATTCAAATTCTCAACAGCGGACCATTATTATCATATACGCAAAGTTCAGTTGTAAAAAGATTACGATTTCTTTTTCTAGACTCCAGCTGTGTTATTTATTTATTTTTATTTTTTGCTTTTGCAAATTAGTAATGCCAAATTCGTTTATGACTTCATTAACTTTGGGAGGCGCCACTGGGGCCATTAAATTCACAGCTTTAACGAGCTGCTCAGCCTTAATGTGCCAGCGATTTCTTGGTAAGCCAAATAATGTAACAATAAATATAACAGCTGTATTTAAAAAGATATGTACATATGTACTAACGTAGACAATTATGTATATCCATCGATTTGAATGTGTAGCGATGAGTTAATTGAAAAGGATGGAGAACATCCTACTGTGGAAACAGTTGATCTGAATATAAATTACTCACTCCAGCAGCGTAAGGGGAAGCCCAAGATGAGTCCTGTCAGCGACAGAATCCAAAAGCCCAAGCATGTATTATATTACAAATCGACGGGAAATGTTGTGATAGGAAAAGCGATTCTATTTCCAGCCGGCTGCTAAATGGGGGACAAAACGTCGCTCATAAGTATAATTAAAAAAACATTTATATTAATTTTGTCGAATACTGGACGAAAGCAAACAGAAGTTGACCCGGCTGGAGCATTCATACAACTACCCCAAGCCCCCAACCAGCGCCACTTGAAGTTGGCCATCAGCGTTAGTCCAGTCAAGTCCCGTGCTGACAATTTCCGACTATGGGTGCCTGAAAAAAAACCGGAGCCATAAATACGCGCATACAGCAACATGCCACATGCCTCACTCTCCTTACGCAACGCCAAAGCCATTGAGTTTGAATTATGTCAGCGCAGTAATAAATTGCTCAGAGCATTAAATTAAAATATACGATACATGTGTGTGGGTGCTAGTGAGTGTGTGTGTGTGTTTGTGGGTGTGTGTCTATACAAGGCGAGGACGAGAACGTTAACACAAATATACATATATATATATATATATATATGTGTATATATATATATAGTATTAGGCAGTTGGCATTGGGTGCCCAATAGGATTTGTGGCGAGAATTTACTACAAAATGACAAACATGTATCGTATGGATTCTAAGGCATTCACTTGATCCTTGGCAACTCTTTTCTCTCTCTCTCTCTTTTTGGGTTAAAATATTGCACTGCCTGGTGGAACATTGAAGGAGTAGTGTTGTTGGCAGGATGAATGGAAATGTACTGTGGGTGTACATTTGCTTTTGTACATTTCGCATACATGCAAACTATTTTATTACGCTTTGGAACAACGAATGTGTATATAACCAATGATATAACTAAGCATATGTCATTCTGTATTAGCCAAAGTGAGGTTGGATCAAGACGAAGCATTTCGAAGTATTTCGGATGCGGAGATGAACAAGATGAACAACTGTAGGCGGTAAGGGTGGGCGTGGTCATATTCAATCAAAGTTGTATTTATGAGATTTATAGTTGGGTTTTGGGTTATTGAGTTATTATAATTTTGTCGTTTGCAACAAACTCAATCAACTTGAAAGAAAGAATTATTTTTGTATAGGATGTCGGATACCGATAGGAACAATCGGTCGAAGGCTGAATTTACGTTCATAAACAGTTTAATTGTTGACCAAGTTATCCGAAGCAAACTCACCAATATGCTGTTAAGATTTAGTCAAATAATTATTTAAATTTAGACAACAATAAAGTCGATTTTATATCATAGATTACATGGGAGCAAACGGGTATAATTTTTACGTTTTTTAGACTACAGTCAGCAATATTCTTTATAATTTACAAATTTTATACCGTCCTTCTTGACCATAGTGAAAAGTTCATATTTTGCTTAGAACGCAATAATTTTGTATATATTGCTTAATGTTCATACGTCGGTTGTAATTCTTACATTTAACCTTTGATTGTGAATTTACAAATTAATATTGAATTTTCCATTTGTATTTAATACAGTCAAAATTATGATTTTAACTATAAATTTGTAATTTTTTAAAATTTAAAAATACCAAGAAATATGTCGGTTCTTAATATTTCCCACACAAGTTACAGTTACAGAGTTTTCCAGAACAATATATACATTCAGTTTTCCTATATACTTTGCTGTAATAAATTAATATTTGAATACAAATTTTGTAGATATGTTATCAAAACAGACAAAAACTACAAATTTTGTGGTTTAAATAATTTTCTTTTGAAATAATCGACATCTTATTTATACATATACAATGGACATACTTTGAGTGCATGTGCAATTATCATTTGGCTTGAGAGATTTTTAAGTTCACATTTTATATCTGATATCAATAATAAAAGGTTAAATGTGAAAAACACACTTAACATACACGCTGGCAAATATATAAGTACAGTCAAACTCGTCAGTCAAAATCGGGAAGTTGTTGAGCATTGTTCTCACTCAATTTGGTTAGAAAATATAAACAGATAATAAACAATTTCCAGTGTACCATATAATTCTGCCGCATGGCGATATTTAAGACTAACATTGTAGTATATACATGGAAAAATAGTTCCACCTTATGCATTGTCAAATGGTTCAGATCAGTGCTAAGCGAACATGATACAAGCCTATAAGCTATGCTAGCTTTCCTAGTAATCCGTGAGCAGATTAGCCCGAGCAACCGCGACAACCGCAATGAACGCATTCCACAATGCGACCCTCCTCTAGTTTAGATTTTGGCACACGACAAATGCAATTGGTGCCGAAATTCGTGTCGCGCGTTTGAATGCAACGCAGACAGCAAAGATTCTCATAGCCAGACTTCTTCCACTTGGCTATCAAATTACTGTCGGCAATCTTCTCCTTCAGGCAGTAGTCGTATAGCTCGCGACTTATGGCCTTGCGTCGATAGAACAAGTCATACACGTAGCGCGTTTTCTGGTGATGAATCTTGAAGATGGGCCACAGAGATTCCGTAATGCGCTTGCCCTCGTGCGGTTCCGTCTCGGCTGCAAATAAGAAAAGCGTTCAAAGTTGACTGCATACAGGAAACATACGGCAACATTTAGCATTTTTAATCACCCTCGCGCATTTTTTGTTCCAACTCTTCCAGCGTTGGTTCAATAAGTTCCCAGCCATCTGGCGGCGGTTTACGACTGCGACGAATTTTTGGCATTTTGATTTATCTATTTAATGTGCGCGTCCCAAAACAAAATCGCTAAAATGCTACGAAAAGTGAAATAAAGCGCAAACAGCTGACGAATACGAACATTGCCTAGTGTTGCAAAATACTCACATTATGAGCGAGCGAACAACACCACTTACTAGTCAGAGCTGCAGCAAGCAGTCACATCGATAGGTGCTGCTGCTATCGATAACAGTAGTAGTTTATTTTCCATTTCAGTGTATATGTAATCGTAGAAGTAATGAGTTGATTGTTTTTGTTTTGTTTTTTGTGTGCCTCGATATAAGCGTGTTATAGCTATTTATTTAAATTTGAATCTGTGGTCAATTAGTGCTGTTTAGCAATATTCAATTGTTAACACAATAAGTGGATCAGCAATCAAGCGCCGCGAACACTGCGCAGCCAAAAGTAAGCAAAGCCCAAAAAAGAGACAGACTCCGTGTGTGCTGTAAATGTGCATGTGAATGTGAATGTGCAGCAGCACACAGCCCACAGTGCTCCACAATGCAAACTAACCCACATACACAAGTTAAGCGCAGCTTCACATGAGAAGCAGTGCTGTATTATTGCCATCGACTGCAGCACTTCGTTTTGCTTAGTGACAATAATTACTGAATAATTACTCGCTCAACTAACAGCGACATCAACTTTAAAAGCAAAAAAAAACACACTCACTTGTGTGTGTGTGTGTGTTTTGCAAAGTATATACCTATATATATATATATATATATATATATATATATATATGTATATGTATGGGTGTTAGTGTACTATTATTATTAGTGTTAGTGTACTATTATTATTGTTGTGACTTCGCTGCCTCACTATTGTCGTATTTGTTGTAAGCCCCGCTTTCATTCATTCATAAGTCCGGTAGCTTTCTTTGCGGCCAGACACAAGATGTCATATCAACAACCACAAACGATAAAAAAAAATTTGGCCTTCGCCTAATGTGCGTTCGCTCGCCTGCTCTCTCTCTCTCTCGCTTTGTCTCTCTTTCGCACTCGCCCGCATCTTTGCTACTGCATTTTCCATTCATTTGGCGATTAGCGCGTACGCTTTGATTGTCATTCGCATTCGTTGTATTTAGTGCATGGTACGTGAAATAACAAAATTAAGCATACACACAAACACACAGCACACAGCTGCAGAAAGAGAGATCAGCCTCCCCCTCCCCACCCACATTTTGTTGGCTCATTAAACGCCCCCTTCGACGGCGTGTCTGTGGCTCTGTCTGCATGTATGTGTGTACAAATGTACTATGTATGTATGTAAGTGGGTAATGAGCGCTGTAAATCAGAATTCTGTTGTTTTGTTTTGCTTTGTTTTCTGTATGTGCACATTCCTCATTTCTGACATTTTCCCCAATGTGCACACATACATACACATACGTACACCCTCAATTGTAAAATTGGCAGCCAAATCAGCAGCTCCACTTGAAGCGTATTCCATGGGGCCGAGTCACCCACCACTCACAAACTACCTGCAAATTGGTCACAGCGTTTATCTAATTTTAAGTACCTCTATGTGTGTATGTGTATGTACGTAATCCATGTGTGTGTGTGTGTGTGTGAACAAAAATGTTAAGACTTAAAGTCGCCTGTGCTTACTGATAGATATTAATATTGATATTGATAAGATTGCAAAAAAGAAAATAATTTATTAGTTAAACAATTGTAGTTATTATATTTTGAAAGGTTTGTGAAAGTTACTTCGAATGTGAAAATGGCAATATATTGGTCTGATTCCCCGTTTCTATTTTTATCTTTTAAATGTAGGATATCTGCTAGTCGAACACTCGTCACTAGCGCGGTCTATGTGTTTTCAACTGAGTATTTCAAATACTCCCCCAAAATGAGAGCTCGTGATTTATTGCATTGCTTGGCAAAAATACTTTTCGCTGTGTACTTTTTGAAATGAAATGAATTTGATTTGTTTTCCCAAGTGAAACTGTAGAATCAGATCAGGTTGATAAGCAAGCTGTACGTCAATTCAAGGACGCTTTCCATGAGCTGATGCTGTTCAGACGCATTAGTTTAATGCACATTTACATTATCTGCCTGCACCTACATAGTAATAATAAACAAACAAAAAAAAGTTCAAAGTGAATTACAAAATTATACTGAAGATGATGAAAAAACATTGAAAGATGAGATAGATATAAGATTAGTAACAGAAAAGTGAAAGTTTTGAAATTCACCTAAATAAACTGATAGCGATGAGTGAGGAGACTGAAATGATCCAAGGAATCGAAGGAAATCGAAGTCGTTGAGCGTTTTTTCTGTTTATCACATCTGTAGAAATGCATGTATGTATATGCATTGTATATATGTATATATCTCTCGGTCCAAGTGACTGACGTCTAGCCCTATCACATGGCAAGTGGGCGTTAATTACCGAGCAAATAGTTCGCTGATCGAGTGAGTGGGAATGGAGAAAGACACACAACAATATTTTATAATTATCACGTATATCAGTAGATCCCATCAATTACAAGCTGGAATGTTCTAGTCGAGGGAGCTCGACTAGGATATACTCTGAAGGTAGCAGGCTTGCTGACACTGACAGTGGTTTCTTCAATATGAAAATACGTTTTGGCCAATAAAATATGCGTTTCTTATCGATTCAAGTGCGATCAGTTGCTCAATAATATGTCTGGGTACATTATATATCAGTTTATCAATGAAGTTAAATACCCCAAATATGCCTATAGTATGTGAAAACTTCTAACTAACTTGCAATCTCTGGGAGCTGCTCAGACTCGGGCGTTGATGCTGATCAAGAACATATATAAGTTATTTGTATATATAAATATGTGTATTTATTCAACTGGAAATGTACGCAAATCTCTTTCATTTGTTTATCTTAGAAAATAAACGAGATAATTATTTAAGAATGCGTTGAAAGTATATCAATATTTGCAGTCACACAATAGCAAATTGAATCTTCACAATATTGTTGATCTATTCAGGTAAAAAGATCCTCACCATGGAGTCCACAGCAGCCGGCAATCTGCTGGAGATCATGGATCTAGCTCGCACTCTGCGCCAGGAGCAGCTGTTCATAAAGCAAGAACAGGCGGCCTTCGCACGGCTCACCGATGCCCTGGAGACAAATGCGGCGACAATAACAAAGGTAACAATAACAACACCCATATTTGTTAAACATATTTAAAGCGATGTCACGTCCCATTGCCTTATACTGACTGAGTCACCGTTTGCACCCCTCGTCCATTTAGCTGGCATACATATGCGCACAACAAAGACAGAATCTGCATGATCTGCTGCTGGACAGAACGGATCACGATCCCCTTGTTTGTTGTCGACGTGCGACCGCCTTCGAAAATGCCCCATTCTTGGATGCCAAACAGGTGTTGCCCTACCAGGTAAGCACAACTCACTTTTATATATATCACTCACATATTTACAATTCTACATATGTTTTGGTTGGGTTGGGTTGGGTTTGGTTGTTTGTTGGTTGTTGTTGTTGTTGCTGCTGTTGGTTGGCTGCTTGCAAATCCAGACAACAAAGAGCAATTTCCGACGTAAATAGAGGAAGCATTGATATAATAATTGCGTTCTCCTTTTGTGAGCGTAGTTGTTCCAGTCTCCAGCCTCCAGTCCAGGAAACTATTTAGTTCAAAGATACTGTGTGGCGGTATCTGAAAGTATCACAAATTGTTCGTGGCTAGCCATCAGTAGATGTAGCTATAAAATGCATATTATTGCAACTATTTGCAATTTTAGAAATTTGTTTGCGACGTAAAAGAAGATTAGGTACTTGCCCTTGCCGCCACATTTATTTTTCCTGTATTATTTTTGTTGTAAACAGAAGTGGATAAGTTTTTCGCGAATGGTCAACCACACTAAAAAGTTGCTATTTTCGACGAGTATTCTTTTGGCAACTCTGGAGACTCCATACAGATATCGCTCAGCTGGTTAGACTTATAACAAAACATAGACTGTATGCAAATATGCCAGGTTGCTTAGTATTGAGTGCGCTTACTGCACCTTTTGAACCTTGAACTTGTAGCAACAGTTAATCGGATTTTGTATTCCATGTTTATAACTTATAGTATGCCCTGGCCTATGAGGATCTGTTCAACTATCTGTACAACACACCATATTTGCTGGCCCTGTCGCTGGCCACAGCGGATCGGCTGTCGCTGCTCGCGCCGTCGCATCTGGGACAGATTGTGAACACAATTGTGACGGGACTCTATGGCAATGCGATCAATACAAAGGATGTGGAGCTGCTGCTCAAGCTGCTGCGAGAACTTATCGAGCTGCAGCTGCTGAACAGCGATCAGCCTCGTCGTTTGCTCCGAGCAAATGGCAGCGCCTTTGCCCGCCTCTATCAACGGCTGGTCGAGTCCCTCTTCTCGGCGCGCATCTTTTTAACGGCCGTGCTGTATGAGCCGCTGATGGCAGTACTCAGCGAGCACGAGGCATTCCTCGATGTGGATCCGCACAAGTTGCTGCAGAGCTTCACTGCTCGGGAGCGCCAGCGTCGCTTCGGTGAGGATGAGACCAGTGCCGCCTATCAGCGCAATGTGGCCCGCTTCCATGCGGAGACTCTCGGCAATTTGCATACCCATGCGCAGGCATTTGTGCGGAGCCTGCAACAGAGCTGGGCATTGTTTCCCAGCTCGCTGCGCTGGCTGCTGCAGACGCTCGGGCAGCAGTTGCGGCAGACGCAGCGGCACAGCGATCACGATATACGCCAGCTGCTCTCCGATCTCGTCTTCACCCACTTCATTTGCCCGGCGATCGTCAGTGCCGATCTGCTGGGCATCGTCGATGCGAACGTCAACGAACAGATGCGTCACAATCTCAATCAGATTGTTCAGCAGCTGCAGCGTCAGGCACTCAGCGATAGCGACAGTGAACTGACACAGCTAATGGAGCTGCTGCTGTTGGGCCAAACGGGCGAGGACATCGTTGCCATTCTGCCGCAGCAGAGCGACTTTGAGCGCGCCCAGCTGGCGATCAATGAGCGTGAATTGCAACAGTTTGCCGACTTCTTTCGCCTGCTTGCCGCTCGCGCCGAATACGATGTGTCCGCCGAGCAGCGACAGCGACTCCGACGCATTCTCGCACGCATACCCAAACAGGAAGCGATCCCGCCAGTGGCGGCATCGTCGTTGCCAGCTGCTAGCGATGCAGCCGCCAGTCCCGAGAAGAATGGGAAACGCTCCAACAAGGGCCTCATGCGGCTGGGCAAGGCCACCAAAAAGAAGCTCGCCAAGGGCATCAACTTCACAACCAACACGGCCACCACTACCACTACCAGCAGCAGCAGCAACAACAACAGCAACAATAGTAATAACAATAACAATAGCTACATCAACAGCAATCACACCAGCAGCAGCAGCAGCAGTAATCTTGCTCCAGATGTGGGCAACGGAAGCATGGCAAATGGTGGACAGACTGCTTTGGCCAATGGCGATGTGGAGCCGTGCTGCTCCTCGCACAGCGGCAGCAACACCAGCCTCAGCTCCTGCGGTGGTGTCGCCACCATCAGCAATGGAGCAGCTGTGGCAACAACTTTACTCGAGCCAGAAGCATCCGATGGGGATGGGCCGGTTCTGATGTTCAGCATTTATAATGCGGCTGGCAAAAGCAAGTTGAAGCCGCTGACCGAGGAGGATCTGTTGAAGATGAACTGTATTGGCCAGGAGATTGTGCCAGTGGCTGTTGCCGCTGCAGCCGCATCCTCGAATGCGGACGATGTGAGCAGCTTGGATGCGATGCGTCGACCGCTGAACGATGATGCTTCAATTGGCAATTCGGACAATTTGGAGGCAATCAGCGAGGCGGCTCACTCGGCAAATCATTCGGTGGCCAGTTCCCTGGATCTGGAGGAGCAGCAGGAGCGTGATGTGCACGATGCTGAAAACGATGACAATCTCTCGGACATGGTATCCGCCAATGTCTCGGGCCGTGGCACACCCAATATTAGTGGGCGAGACACGCCCTCATCCCAGGTAACGGATGGCGATGGCGCCGGCGGTGAGTTGGCCCATCATGTGGCCCGGCCCACACCCCAAATGCAGAAGATGCTTCTATCCAAGGCGCGCTCGGACATCGAGGACAAGTTCTGCAAGTTCGAGCTGAAGAAATTTGAGGGCGATGAGAATGTGAGCATCATTTCGGACACCTGGTCGACGGATGTGCTGGCCAGCGATTCGGAGAACACGCTGGACGCCAGCAGCGAGCAGCAGCGCGAGCGGGACAGAGACAGGGAGCGGGAGCGCAATTTCTCCACACCACTAATACCGTCGGCTGTGGTGCTGCCAGGCGATAATAATAATTTTGTGGTGGAGGCACTTGCACGTGCCGCTGGCGCTCCTGTGCTGGATGCCTCCGATCAGCGTTCCGAGTCCAATTGGAGCACCGATGTGCTCGCCAGCGATTCGGAGAAGCTCGCGGAGATCGATACCGATGACAATGCGAGCATCACAGCCAAATCCGATATTGCGGTGCCCCTGGCACTTGCCGCCGTTCTCGACGATGGCGAACAAACGCCAGGCAGCAGCGGCGATGCGGACGGGGATGGGGATGGGGATGCCGGTGGCAATGGGGGGAATGCCAGTGCCAGTGAGCGCAGCCAGGAGGATTCCGCCTTCTTCGATGCGGTCAACTCGTACGAGGATGCGCACCATTATCAGGCGGCATCCTCGCTGGCTCGCAGCTCGGTGCGCACCAGCTACCATGGCCTGGGCGGCGATAGCGGCGACAGCAGCTTCCAGCAGCAGTACAAATGCAGCGCAGCCGAGGGCAGAAAGAGCACACCCCTCATGGGCACCGCCTGCATGCGTCGGCAGACGTCCGCCGAGAGCAGCATCTCCAATCAGAGCCTCAATCTGGAGGAGCCGATGGCGACGACCAGCAGCAGCAGCAGCAAACAGCAGTCACTGCAACAGCACCAGCAGCAACAACAGCAGCTGCATCATCACCATCATCACCACCACCATCATCATCATCACCACAAGAAGAAGAAGCAGCAGCAGCTGCTGCTGCACCCGGCAACGGCGTCGAGTGGCCATCAGGATCTGATTGATTTCAGTGACTATAGCGAGGACAAGGAGGATCCGCCGGGTCTGGTGCAGCAGCTACTGGACAAGTTTGGTGACGAGCAACATTTGCGCGGCGGCGTCCAGCATCGCCGCATCTCCATGGAGCAGCGCACGGCCAGCGTGGATGGGAGACGCAATGGCATACTCGCCGGCACCGGCAACGGCACCGGCAGCACCAGTGAGCGGCGTCACCAGAGTCTCAACTATGAGAACCACGAGATCATGCTGCAGGCCATTCGGCCCAATGCCACCGAGCCCAAAACGGACGACGATAAGCAGCAGGAGCTGCAACTGCTCTGCGCCCGGGCTCAACAGCTACAGCTGCACGATGATCCGCCAGCTGGCGATGCAGATGCAGATGGAGCTGGAGCTGCTGCCGGCGCCGGCGCCTCGACCCCCGCTAGTAGTAGTACTGCAGCGGCCAAACCGAGCAAGGCAACCGGAGCGATACCAAAGAGCATCAGCTTCGATGCCAGCGCTGATAAGGAGAAGCATCGCAGCCAGCGGGAGCAGCGAGATCAAAGCGCCGGCATTCTAAACAAACTGAAGCAGGGCATCTTCAAGAATCGGCGCGGCAACAACAGCAGCAAGTCCACCTCGTCAGCGCAAAGCCAGCGTTTGCCGCCCAGTGCCAACAGCAGCAATAGCAACAACAGCAACAACAGCAACAGCAGCAACAACAACGACAATAACAATATCGGCGGCGTCAACGATCCGAATCGTTGCGTCAGCTTCGATGCCAGTGCCGCGTGCGTCAGCTTTGGCGCCCACTGCTGTGATAGCAGCGAGGACATTCTGGCCAAATACAGGCGCAAGGTTAGCAGCTCCAGCGAGGCAACCAATTCGGATTCCACCGGCAACGGCCATGGCGGACGCGGTAGACCCTCGGCCCATGGCCAAGTTATCAATGGCGGGTAAGAGTCCTCTCTCTCTCTATATACCCATCTCTCACACACTCACTCTCTGTCTGCTTTTGTTCCTGTTTGTTGATTCATGAATTAGACGCGAAATACTCGCTGAAGTCTTGGTAACGAATCCAAATGAAACAGCAACATATTTGCCTGTCTCTCCTGTTCTTGCTGGATCATTCTAACATTATCTCTCCCTCTCTCTCTCTCTCTCTTTCAGAGAATTGCCTGGCGTGGTGTTCAGCAGCGTTAAGCAGAAGCTACGCATGGTTTTATCCAAGACTGATCTGCACAGCGGCGACTTTCGGCAGACAACGCTGCGACCGTTGGACGCGACCCCGCTGCAGACGTACCTGCAGATTCAGCTGGCGCAGTGCACCAGCCTGCAGCGATTGCCGCAGATATCGCATGTTTCGGAGGCGTTGCGCTGCCTGGCGCAACTGGAGCGGCCGCAGCATGCGCAGCTGTTGCTCGAACTCCAAAATGATCGGCAGCGTCGCCAGAGTTACCTGCAGTACCTGCTCGTCCATCGACAGCAGCTGCTGCTGCGGTCCGAGCAGCTGGAGCAGCTTGAGGAGCGACTGCGTGGCGAGGCGCGCAGCTGCCAGCGTTGCCTGCTGCAGTCGCTGGTCCGTCAGTATTTGGGACGGCAGCAGTCGAAGCTGCAATCCTTCCGCGCCGAGTTCGCAATGCTCAGCGGTAGCGATGAGCGACTGGAGGTGATCGAAGAGTTTATCGAGAGTCTGCTGCAAGAGTTGCGTGTGGGCGGCATGCAGGACGGCTGGCAGCGGGAGTCGGCGCGCGTGGCCATTGAACGACTGCTGTTCGAGCTGATGTACGAGCAAGTGATGTTCCCCAACGAGGATGCTGATTTATCCAGGGATTCTGTGCTCGCCGCGCATATTCTCAAACTGCAGCGTTTTGTGCATCCGGCGCATCCAGCGCTCTGCATCGCCCAGGAGTATCTGGGCGAGGCGCCTTGGACGTTCGCCCAGCAGCAGCTCAACTACATGGCCGCCTACAAAACACCGCGCGAGAAGCTGCACTGCATCATTAAGTGAGTCGATTTGCTTCAATTTAATCAAATCAAATTCATTATTTTACCTAATTGCTTTTCACTCGAATTCTATTTTTGCAGCTGCATCTCCAGCATCCTGAGTCTGCTGCGCATGTCCAGCTGCCGTTCGCCTTCCGCCGACGATATCCTGCCAGTGCTCATCTATGTGGTCATTATGGTAAGTCATGCATCTTCACACACATATCTGTGATATTTCTTAAAACGGTTTTCTTTGATGGCAACTTGTACCTATGGTACCTTGTACCGACAAACTAATTATAATAATTCAATGTGGAAATTCATCTGCGACGTTTTTCAAAAATTTATTTAAAACAAATTAAATCTTATTTGTTCAAGAATTTATTCGAACTTGAATGTACTAATAATAATCTTTGACCTTCAAAGAAAATCAATCAAATACATTTTGGTCGTTATCAAAATAATATCTTCATATTTCTGTTACAGGCGAATCCGCCGTTTCTGCTCTCCACCGTGGAGTACATCAGCTGCTTTCTGAGCAAGGCGCTGGATGGTGAGGATGAGTTCTACTGGACGCTATTCGGATCCGTTGTCAAGTTCATCAAGACCATGGACTACATAGACTAGTGCACAGTGGAGGCTCTAGAAGCCTTCAATCGGAAATATTGGCTCGCATTCGAGTCGTAGCTTATGTATATGTTTATATGTTTTCGACTTGGTGTCCAGTCGACGTTTGATATTTCTGTATTCGTTAAATGTGAACGTTATTCTACTTCTATGCATAAATACTTATATTTAGATCATACATACATATATATATATATTAATATACGATATTTACACATGTATAAAATCGAAATCGAAAACGGCGACACGAAGCTAAATTTGCTAGCAGCTAAATGCAGCTGCCCAACGATCTTAACTATTTTTCGATGAGCCCATTTTTTTTTGTTGTATACTCGTACATACTTAGTAGGTACATGCTGTAAACATAGTACATACATAAATACATACATACATACACACTTACATACATATAAACATATATTTAGCTATATACATATACATTTATAGAAGCATGCACGACACATGAAAATCAACTTAATATTCCTTATTGTGTAACACAAAATTAAAAAACAAATTCCAAAAAAAAAATATATTCACATTGTTTTTTATTTTTTATTGTTCTTAATATAAGGATGTGTATTTTGAAAACTTGCTAGGAGGCTTTTAAGAATTATCCAGATCGGAATATACCTCTAAGAAAACAAAAAAAAAATGACTTGCGACTAAAAGCATCCAAGTAGTTAGGCTCTTAGATGACCGCCATGATCCTTGACTACAGTTCGATAGAACCTGAAAATCTGCAGGGATTTGTCCAAATTCAAGGTGTTTTTGTACATTTTTATTTGCTGCTTTTCTGCTATCCATTTGGATCAGCCTGGAGGTATGCTTTAAATCTTTATTTTAAAATATATACGCTGATGTTTTGTTTAATATTTACAGGTGTGGGCTATTTTGTTTGTTTATTTAATTGTTTATTCTGTAACGAATATCAGCAGAAGCTGAACGCTGCCATACAGAATTATTTGGAGACTGGCGATACGAATCCAAATAAATATTAGAGTAATCACAAGCAAATTAATTTCAAATCAGACTTGAGTTCAGACGGTTCCGGACATCAGAGCCGTAATGATCAACACAAAATGAATTTAACAAGAAAAAAAAATAACAATACGAGAATGAGACGATTAAAGATGCTTTTGTGGTGGATAATGGTGCGTTGGATTTACTGACGCAACGCGTACTTCTCCAGATTGGTGTCACGCCCGCCCATCAGGTAGCTATTGATGCACATCTGGGACATGATGCGTACGCCACGCTGCTGCAGATAGGCAAAGTCCTGGGCGGCCAGCGGTGCCTTCTTCGCATCGACGAAGCAGTGTGTGGCCCTCGCCGCCGACGCATCCGAGCTGAAGGGTGTGCTGGGCTCCAAAATATGGGCACCGCCGGCACGCAGAACATTCTTGATGGCCGCCAGATTGCGCTCCTGTAGACTGAGTATGACACGATGATCACTGAAAGCACCGCTGTCCATGTCCAGTTCGGTGCGCCAACGATGCGCAGCAGCAGCGATCTGCTGCTCCTCCGGTGGCAGCGTCGGCAAATTGAGAGCCTTGGGATTACCCCACTCGTACTGGCACTCATCCAAAAAGACGCCGCGGGCATGACACTGATCAATGTAGCTAATATGCAGCACCCATTTGCCGGCCGCCATGCAGCCGAGCAGCTTCTCGCCGCGATTGGGATGCTCGCAGAGTAGGTGCGTGCAGGCCGGATCATAGTTGGACAGATTCTGGCAGATCTGGCCGCCCAGCATACGAATGCGTTCCATGAGCAGTATACGTTTCTCCTCATCATCGCTACAGGAGATGCTGAAGCATGGCGTGCCCTGGTGACGCATGAGCGACAAGTCAGTGACGTCGGTGCTGCGCCTGGCGCCATTAAAATCGGCCGGATCCCGCCAACCGACCATCTCCTCGCTGCCGGCTAGAGCAAATCCCTCCGACTCGAAGGGCTGCACAACTTGCGCCTCACTTCTCGCCAGGCCGTCGTGATCACGCTTCAGGCTGCTGCGACGTGTCTCGCGACTCTTCAAATAGTCGGTGATCTGCTTGAGTTCCAGCGAATTGTCCGTCGTCTCCTCAAAGCTGATCTTGTCAAAGTTAATGGTGCTGCCACTGGGCAGCTCTTCCTGGGCAGCTGCACCTGTTCCTCGGGGACTTTGTGTACTGGGTACAGATGGTGAGCCGCCAGCTGCTGCTGCTGCTGCTGTTGCCACAGCTGATTCCGGCTGGAATAGCAGGCGTCCAACTGATTGCTTCTGCTTCTGCTGCTGCTTCTGCTTTTGGGGCTGCTGCTTCTCTTCTTCCTCTGGTTCGCTGTAGTCAATGCCCAGCGTCTCGCAGGTGATGCGCATCACTCGCTTCCGAATCACCGCGATGGGCGTGTCCGGCTTAATTGGCTGCTTGGGCAGACGCCAACGTCGCTCGAAATCATCGGCCATTCGCTGCTGGAACTCTGGCGTCAAACAGAAGTTAGGTATGCCAGGAGCTGGCCGCTTTGACTGACGGTGATTCACCGGCGTGCACGCCTGCCGCCTAATCCGCTCCAGCTCGGGCGTCGGATTCTCGCGCATTTCGCGTATGATCTGACGGACACAGTTGCGCGCCTGACTCGTCTCCAGGCGCTGCACCACCTGCTCGAGAAACTCAAAGTTGCATGCACCAGCGGCGCTGCTGCCTTTCTGGCTGAGTGGTGTCCGCGGAGAATCTGGTTGGGTTTGTGGGGCCGGAGAGACGCCACTGGAGCTGCGTCTTCGCGCACTCGGCATGCCCGTGACCAGCTCCGAGATGCGCGGATTACGCAATGGCGTCAAATCCGGCCGCTGCTCCTTATCCTGCTCCTGTTCCTCCACATCCAACTCCTCTTGCTGCTGCTGCTGCTGCTGCATTTGATTTTTGGGCGTCAGTGTTTTGCTCTTGTTGAGGCCCGGTGAGATGGGAAACTCGCTGGCACATTTGCCCACCAGAAAGCGACCGTAGGGCAGCTTCTCGCCACGCTGGGCGCACTGCAGCAGCCAATCGGCATGCACCACTGGATAGCCCCATTTGAGGGCACCCTCGTATTTGGAGCCCTCCGCGCTGGAGCAAACCAGCAGTGGTCGCTCCCTCTTAACGAATGCCTTGTTCAGCTGTGCGCCAAGCAGCTCGGCCAGCGCATTGATGAAATCTCGCTCCAGACCCGCATAGATGGACACCACAATGGTCATGCCGCGCAGCGGTTCCTCTTGTGCCCGATGCGGCACGGGTCGGTGATAGTACTCCAGTGGCAGCAGCTTGTTCTGCTTCATGCAGCTCTCCAGGTAGAGTTCGGTGACCACATGACGTGCTTTGATCGGCAGCACAGATTCGTCCAGCGCCTGCTCGAAGCTGACAATGGCATAATCGACCAGATCCGTATAGCTAGGTGGCACAAGGCAGCCCTGTGCAGCTCGGCACTCGTTCAGCATCTGGTCGTAGAGTTCGCTGCTGAAGCACGACTCGTGCACATAGACCGAGGCCCCCATAAAGTAATCCAGCTTATCAAAGTCAATGGAGAGGGTGCTGGCACTCAAATCCGGCAGGGCAACTGCCAAAGATGTTGGAGGAGGTGGATGTGGATGTGGAGGAGCAGCAGCCGTTGAGAGTGAGAGCTGTGTGGAGCTGGCAGCGGGCAATGGCATTGCTGGCTCCTGCTCCTGCGAGTAGTGTGTGAGCAGTTCCAGTTCGGGTTCGGGTTCAGCATCTGGCCGTGCCTCGTCCGCCTGCTCGAACAGTTTCTTCTTGATGGGCACCGCCGGCTGCTTGAAACTGTGATTCATGGAGCGCAACGTTCGCTTGCTGGCCGGCGAGGCGGCTTCCGGTGGTTGCCCATGCGGCAGCGAGATGCGATGATTAACTTCACTGACAATGTGACCAGCACGTATGCTCTCCAGCAGCCAATCCAGTTGCACCACCTGCACGGACGAGAGCAGTCCTTGCGCTTGCCACTGTCGATAGTCAGCATCTAGCAGCTGGCCGACGATGATGTGCGTCAGTGCTTCGTGCAGGTCATCGTATCGTGTGGCGCCACCCGTATTCAGAACTCGACGCAGCTTCTCGCGTTCAACGCTGCGAAAGCCACTCAAATAGATACAGCAGCCGTCGAGGAAGCTGCCAGCTTGCTTCGCCTTGCGCGGACTAATCTCGGCCAGCGTCTGCTGATATTGGCCGCCACTGGACGTGGCCTGTTTGAGCAGCTTGGCAGCACTGCTTGCGCTTCCGCTCCCGCTCCCGCTCCCACTTCCGATCCCGCTGCAGTTGCTCGAGACGGTCTCGTTTAGTGTGGTATTGTCGCTGCACATGCGACGACCTGGCGCGGACACGAAACTGATGCGCGAGAGATCCGAGAGCTGGGTGTGATCCGCAGCGGTCTGGTTGCCATGCCGCTTCGTCGGCGTGGACATCTGCTTGCGGGGATGCACCTCGTACTGCTTGGTGGGCAGCGCATAGCCACGCTGGTGACTATCGAATATCCATTCGGGCAGCAGGATGTCCTTTTTGAAGCGCAGCGCCGCCTTGTATTTATCGGAATCGGTCTTCGACTGCTCGGTGATGACAATGTCGACCAGCTGGGAACGGAAGGCGCGATGATAGATGCCGCCATTCTCATTGACCAGACGCATCACAGCATCCTTGCGACTCGTCTCCAAGCCGCTGCACGTGATGTTCGCGCCAAAGAATGTGGGCAAACGATACTTGTCGAATTGTGGATCTGTGGCGCTTATGCCACCGCTGCTGGTATTCTGTGTGCATGCCCAGACGCACTGCACCCAGTCGACGTGCATGACGGGCACACCGTTGAGCGTGGCATGCTCGTACTTGTTCGTCTTGATTGTGTTCGAGATCAGGTGTGTTATGTTGCGTCCGAAATTCTGGAAATAATGTCCGCCCATCCACTGGACGAGCTGCTTCAGCTCTTCCTTCTCCTTGCTGCTAGTGCCGCTGGCCGAGATCTGCAGATCGCGCATTGCAGTCGCATAGATAGGACTGCTGCCCAGCGGCACTGGCTCACATCGGCCCAAGCACTCCACAATGCAGGGCGGTCCCAGCACCAAAGCCTTTGTCAACTGCAGCTGCACGAACAGATCGCCCTCAAAGTGCGCCAGTACGAAGACATCCTTCTTGCTCAGTCCGCCGCTGGCGATCAGTGGGAAGCCCTCGCTGGGACGAATCTCGCGGATCTGCGTGTCCGCAAGCTGGGCTCGCATCAGCCTCAATGCGTTGGCATATTGCTCGGCGATTGCCCGGTCGGCATCCGTTTCGCTCTTTGTGTTGTTGACAAAATATGCGCATATCGTTTCGTCCAGGCTTGTGCTCATCTTTGCAATGCTTTCGCCTTATCCAATTGACGCTATTTTGCGAATGTTGATGCTGCAATTCACTGCACTTTTCTCGCGTACTCTTTTTGGCGCGTTTGGCGATGTTTATGGCGCGACTGCTGATAACTGTTTATCTCAAATTTTCTATCGCCTGGCATTTGTTATCGATACTTAATAGTGCTCTCAAGTGAGTATATTTATTTTTGAAAGCTCATTTCAATTATATTGAATGAACATTTATATTTATAGAAAACAAAAATGCCAGTTTAGGCCAGCTTGCATCTACTTAAGAGATTTCATAAGCAATATGAAAAAATTCATGCGAATATGTACTATATATTTATATACGATGGCTAACGTTGCTATCGTATTGCATGGCAATGCTTCAAGAGGGTGGCAACCCTCCCTGCCACACAGTTCGAATTTCGCACAGTTGGCGCGTAATTCAAATTTCAATTGGCCTGGCTATATAGCATTTGTATGCAGAAAATAACAAGAAAATAATGAATGGGTTGCACTGTACAATATCTATTTATTTGTATGTTTTATGCGTTGTGTTTTAACATTATTCAAGGTTTGATTTACTTTTAGTTATGTATATTTTGTTTGGAGTTGATTGCAGTTTACATTGCTTAAAGTACATATTTATTAATGCTTATTTTGCTAATTTGCTGTTTGATTGAGTCTATTGTAGTTATTGTTCACGGTTGTGGGATAAGTGTTCATGTTGATGTTAAGCATTAATTTGACTCTTATCGTAAAAAAAATAATACAAATCATATAGATTATACATATAAATTTATATATAGTTAATTATACAAATACACATGTTGTTTATGTATGCACGCAGATACTTTCGGTCACTGATAGTCAAATAACAATTAAAGTTAATTAAATAAATAAAATACAGCTATGTAGGCCTTAAAATGCTAAATAAATCAAATTAAATGCGGGTGTTAGTTAAATTAAAGTACCGACACTTTTACGTGGCGAAAACAATCAAAAGGACGACAAAAAAAAGAATACATGTATATATATGTATTTATATGCAATATGTGTTTATATATGTGTGTATATGTGTATATATATATATATAGTATATAGGATTTTGAAACAAAGCAAAGAAACCACGTGGCTACGATTCTATGCAAAAATTCATTGGGGTTGTGACGCTTTGATTTGATTTTCGTACTTATTTTAAGTTCTACAACCTACGCATATGGTTAGCAAAAAAAAAAAGATGGAAAAAAAGAAACAGAAGGTAGATGGTTTATTAAATTGACAGCAAAAGGAGTGACAAAGATGGACACTGTGTCTGTGGGAGCAGGTTGGCACATCTACGCACAACTGCGCGCTCGACGTTGAAAGCGCTTCATGCGTCGATACCAATCGCCCTTCCACTCGATAACTATTGAACGCGGTCCAATGCCCAGATAACCGGGCGGCGCCTCCGAGTCTCGCCCCAAGATCAAATAGGATCTGCAACGAATGCAACAAAAATAAAGTGAGTTTTTGATATCATTCTGTCGTAGTATAGTAATTATACAGAATATAATGATCTGACATTCCTGGTTCTTTCATTCGTTCATATTAATACCTAAAAATTTAAAAGCTTTTAAATAGTTTATGGGCAAGAAATAAATACAAAACACAGCAAATATCGCGAAACGTGCTCTGAAAAAGAAGAATTTCAAAAACAATGCTTTGGCCCCTACCCGTAACCGATCTGTCTCAGTTATTAAATATATCAGATCAACAATTGTTTTGAAATTTACTAACGCATCCGGTTGGACGCCCTTTGGTTTTGCCGTTTCATCCAGTGACAGGAGAACGGAATACAGAACGATAGCAAAACGAGACAATTTACTGGCGAACAACCGTCTAACCTAACCGTATATGGCCAATAACCAGTGTTGTTATAGTTTTTGAAATTTCGACTAACATACACAGGCCGAACTTCTGTATCCTATAGCTCCTCTGGGTAAAACATATCTTGATGATGACTATGATCTTAAATGTTTAGGCTTTACCGTATGAAATACGTTATGGAAGGAACGATTGGGAATGATTGCCCGAAAGTTATGTAATTTCAATAGCAATAACACTCTCCTTTGCCTGCAGGTATAACTACTAAATGTAATCTTTTGTAATTGCTTGGGTTCTTGCGTGGATAATTTTTAGTTAGCTATAGTAATCGATTGCTACCTGTTGACTTTGATCCTTGGACAGCGGCACTCCAAATTCTTAATCGGTATGATCCAGGTCATAGGACCTCGTTTCAGCATTGTATTCGGCATTCCGTAGGCGCTGGTTTTGCTGTGCTTGAATACCGCCTGGATTTGTAGATCGTAGCGCGTGGCTTCGCTGTCGTTGGGATAATCCGGAACGCTGGCGCTGTTGATCCCAGCTGCTGACCGGTACTCGTACTCCTGCCCCCCAACCTGTTGCTGGTCCATTTCGTAGTCCACGTCCATTGGATCCATTGCGCGACGTCGCTCGCTGCTGGCCGCCTCGCTGCTCGTATCGCGGCCAATTACTTTGGCCATTATTGCTGATTAGAGAGAGAGAGAGAGAGAGAGCGAGAGAGAAATATGGAGAAATCAATTGCTTTCAAGGTGGTTCCTTATTTATTTATTTTTTTATTTTTCTGTGCTGTGGCAACATACCGTAATCTCTTTTGCAGTATTTGTTGAGATTTAATCTTTTGGTGCTGATTTTGCACTTTTCGCACACTAAAATAAAGAGAAACAGAGAGTTATTAAAAAATAAGTAAGCGTCGTCGCTTAGTAATGATTTCTGCACAGATGCATTTGTAAATTAGCGCCAGACCTTCGATGTAATCCTCCCTGCCCACCCCTCCCCGTGCTGCCACGCCTACGACGTTTCTTTTTTTGTTCGTATTTGTGTTTACAATTTAATTGCAAAATTTATGTCTTTATGGCCAATGCCAATTAGTACGTCCAACAGACACAGAAACAGAAACAGACGCTGCAGCAGCAGCAGCAGCAGCAATAACAACATTAAGGCGCGATTGGCATTGCATTAAAGCTGCCACGCCCCGACCCGCCCCGCTACACATGGGGCAGTCTAAGGTCGCCATTGCCCTCTTTTGTGTTGCACTAAAATTAGCCCAGCGATCATTTTGCTCTCGGGTGTTGTGATAGCTGGCAATGCAAATTGCATCGTTTGTTGATTGTTGTTTGTTTCGTTGCAAGCGCTGTTGTTCTCCTTCTTGTTGTTGTTGTTGTTCCTTGTATTTTTCTTGGTACACATATTTATACCCATTACAAATTTGTTGAAATGAGCATATCCGTTTTAAGCAGGCAGTGCTCTCAACAAATTTAGACATACTGTTTCATAGTGATATTTCAAAACTATTTCTATTTCGCATCTTGCATCTTAATTATGTTGCAAACTTTATATAATAATGACAGCTCTATTTTATATAATGATCTGACATGCCTGTTCTTAAGCATTATATAAATTATGGATCTTTGCATATATAATATTTCTTGCGAAACAAGAAACATATGCGAATAGCAAATAGTATTGCCCTTTGTGAAACTCTTCTCCTAATATGCCGCGTTGATTTTACCATTTTTAAATCTCTAAATAATTTAAAAAATTAACTAAATATTTTTCTGGCCAAGAGCTTATTTTGTATTTGCGTTAGCACTGAATTGAAGACTGCAAAACTTGCCAATTGTGACCAGTAACTTGGGGAGTTCATCTAGGTGGAGTTAATCTACGCAATTTACGCGAAACTTTTTCCTTTTAATTTTTAACAAAAATCTTCCGTTTTTCCGGTTTTTGGGTGCTCTAATTTACACGTCAACTTTGTAATAACTTTTCCGTTTTCTTAAATTGGAGCGCGTCTGATTGTTTCTTGTTTACCATACAAATATTAAGATGGTTTCATCTGATCGATTGTAGTAATGCCCTCAACTGAATTCCGTCTCTGTGATCTGTTTTATGGCTGATCGTTGCATATTTAATGAACAAAGTACGATGATGATGTGCAAAAGAAGCAGACCAGCTTGCAGAGAGTGTGTGTGGCTTGCTTACTGGGTATCATCTAGTCAAGCACATGTACATTGTTTCGCAATCGTCATTCAGACTGCAGCTGTCAATGTCATCGGCAAGTCGTGACACAATTGAGGCAAGGCGAGTTGCAAATACGAGAACTTTGTGCTACATACATACATATATGAGCAGGCGAGCGATAGATCGATTGATCGATCAAAGTGGGTGGGGAGGTAAGCTTCTAAATTTGGACGAGTGCGCCAACATTTCGTGGATGTCGCCACCAATTTGGTATTTATTGCACGCACTTTCAAACAGCGCAGCGCAAACGAAACCCGAATTTCATTTCACTCTAGTTCTTCCTGTTAAGTGGCCCGGCCATATTTATCGCAGCTATTTGCGGCTCTGGCGCTAAAGAGCACTGGATACGCCCACAAGCCCCAAACTCTATATATATATATATATGTATGTAAAGAAAGAAACTAAATATTGTTGAGCGTCATTCGTGCGGCGCTTGCAACTCATGCAGAGTGACTAGTTAATCATTTACATAATTGTGCATTAGATTAACATGTCATTAAATTTCGCATGCAAAATCAGATGCGAGATGTGAGGTCGATAAGTGGGTGGCGCCCCAGGCAATTGGGGTTTTGCGACTGGTGGTGTGAGTGGTGAGTGCTGGGTATGTGGACTGTTGCTGGCAAGCGGCACTAACTTTAAATTGACTCAAACTCGACAGAATTTCAAATTAATTTAATAAGATTATCAAATTATAAATTCATAATTAATATTCATGTCGAGCTGTCTCGCCCACGCCTCGATTTTGCACAGCTCGTACTCTGCCGTCTCTCACTCCTTCCTGCCCCGCAGCGAACCCTATGCAAGGACTAACTTTTTAGCCATGTGTTTGTGTGTGTGTGTGTGTGTATGTGTGAGAGAGAGAGAGATAGAGATAGAGTGTGAGAGTGAGAGAGTGAGAGAGAGAGTGGGTGTGTTAGAGTTTGTCCATCTTGCTTGTGCGCTTCTTGGTTACAAGCGTGCAAACTTCAACTTCATCTTCAACTTGGGTTTCTCAGCATCAACTTTGTGCTTTTCTTTGCCATTGACAAATAAATTTAACTGACTGACTGCCTCTTTAAGCAGCAACAGAACAGCGCCAGAGGTGGCCGGGTGTGGCAGGAGGTGCAGCCGGGCCACTTTAACTGCAAGTCCTATTTGCATTTGATGATGGATGCTCTTCTGAATGGGCGCCCAATGTGTGTTCGCATTTAGTTCTGTGCATACAGCTACTATTTTTTACACTTTACATTTCTTATTCTTTATTTTGTTTTTCTATTTATTTCCGATTTTTTGCTTTCAAATTGTATTTCAACTGTGACTTGACTTTGATTGAAGCTTATGCTGACAACCTTACAGCTTCATGCTTTGGCACAAGCTCCCACAAAAGACAAAAGCGCATTCATGTTCAAATCTATGCATATATATATATATATATATAACTCAACCAAATCGATTCTTCAGAATAGACTAGCAGGAAAATTCAATTTCCCCTATCTATGTATCTGTGTACTAAGAAGTATGTTTATTAATCAATTTGTTTATTTTACACAGCATTTCCATATGCTTATGATTACGACTATATAATAGAACTTCCATTAGAGCGATTAACCCATATTTACAAACATATGCACATCGCTCTATCCCAATATTCCAGACGAATCTATATTCATATCCTTGAATGATGGTATTACAATTTTATTTTCAAGTTTATAACGCATTGAAGCAGATTTTTATGACCCCATAGGGTGTATCTATTCTTGAGCAGCGTTCAGTTGTCCATCCATCCAGTAGAAGCTATTTTGATAAAGTCTACCTAATGGGACCATTACATTTGTTATCGTAGATTTGTGTATTATAAAGCTCTTTATATTTGGCAAAAATGAACAATCGGTTTTAAGTTGGGGGATCGACATAGTCGATCTGCACCATGGGATTATCCGTTGCTAAATGCAGTCTGCAAATAGTCGGCGGCAATTAGTGGGCATGGCAACAGGCTACTGTGCCGGAGTGGCACTTAAAATTGGACGCCGTTGCTCATTCATGAACAAATTAAATAAAGAAACTTTTTAATACATTTGCGTAGCAAGTTGTGAGTTGGTCGCCGCCTGTTTTTCTATCTTTTTGTTTGCTGCTCACCATTCGCTTTGTGCAAAGTTTACTTTTGCTTTTGCTTTTGCTTTTTCTTTTTCTTTTTCTTTAGCACGCGCCACCTTAAAGCGCCAATAGGATGGGGCAGGGAGGCGGCGAGGCGGCGAGGCGGGTGTAAGGCGGCTTTAGCATGATTTATGCCGTTGTGGCGCATTCTGTTTGCTGCTTGTTGCTGCAAGCACTCTTCCCATTTACCACCATTTACCTTCCACAACCCCACTGGCATGGGCAAAAATGTAACTAAAAGTTGCGTTTAAACATTTGCACTATCTGTTAAGTGCTGAACGCCCACGCGGCCATCTTCTGCCCTGCCACGCCCACAAACGCTCTGAGTTAACAGCTAACAGCATGCAGCTATGCCCCCCCAATGCCTTTGTCTTCTTTGGAGGCACTGGGCCGCCGCTTAACCGACAACCGACTGCACTTTAGCGGATTTGTGTTTTCTCACCCATTTGAAAGGATTACAAAGCGAGAGTAGCGAAGCGGCAAAAGTTTTGCCGTCTGACATTGTTAGTAGAAGCGACCACAGCAACAACAGCAACAACAACAACATCAACAATAGTGGTTAACACACACACGCACCCAATGCTCATACTAACTATGAGAGGGAGACATTGAGAGAGAGAGAGAGAGAGAGAGCACTTACTTACCCCTGCCGCCCTCGGTGCGATAATATGGGGATTGGGCGGCCGCCGATGAGGCGCCTCTGTCCACGCCAACGCCTCCAGTTGACTCATTTGGCTCTGGCGCCGTATTCTGCGTATCCAGCATGTTGATCGAGCGTGGTGATTGCTCTGCAAAAGACAGATTACACATATATTAGATACGGCTTAGCCCTGACTTGGCATTTACTGGTTGTGGCTGACAACATTTGGCGATAAATTTCAAACCCACGCAATTTGAAAATAAATATGTATATCTATGACTGGTATCGTATCTCATTGCTTTCATTTTTTGTACTATGATTTGTAAAATCATCTAGCAGACAGGCATCCCCACAGACAAAGTCTGTGACTGCTTCACATACATATAACACGAAATAAAACTAACTCTAATAAGTTATATGTTATCTTTTAAAATATATATATAATATATATAATGTTAAATATTTTTCAATATTTTTCTTTCTTGTTTCTGATCACACAATTTAAGTTTTCTGATTTTTTGTTTCAATTTATTTTTTGAGCTACGTTTTTTTTTCAACAATGTAAAGAAATTAGTAATTTACTCTATATATAAAATATGAAAAAATATTATATTCAAAGGGTTCTTTTAACATTGCAATATATTGGAAATATGTGAAGAATCAAGATTCGTGTTGAAATCGAACCGTGAACCGAGTTCCAAACAATTTGGTTTTATGATTGTGGTCTTGGTTCAGATATTTTCGAATTTTTGATTAACTCATAATATAGAATAAGTAAAATAAAAAAAAGCAAAAATTGCTATTTATCTTAGGCACGCCAAATATTACATACCCTTTTAGACCGGAATTAATCTGCGGACAATCACATTTTTGTGCAAAGTTCGAATTGATGAATTTGAATATATTTTACTCTTAATCAAATATTTTTCTTATAATGCCTGCCTCAAGTCTACAACTCTCGATCCCACAACCTATAACTCATCTTCAGACGATTGCTCCTATGACAGCTGAATGATACAGTGTGAGTACGAGGAACTTTATGACATGCATATTTTGTGAGTTTGGACAAGATTTGTTGGTTAAAATATAATTTATGCAATGCGAGAACTAATCTTTCGATCTAATAGAAGTTATATTATTTAGTGGTTCGATTCGGGAGTCTTCGTCATCGTAATTGACCAATGTAAAAATGGATATGGACCACGTTTCATCAATATAACTTTAAAATTGAGGAAGTTCAGCAAGACTCAGAAGCGGTCGCGACTATATCGACTCAGCTAGTGATGCTGATCAATAATATATGGGGTCGTAGACATCTCCTTGAATGCATTTTAATAGCTTCTTTAAGGTTATACAAAAAATAAAATATAATATTGCATAAATATGCACTAACTGCTTTGTGAAAACAAAACTGATAATGGGGTAGGGGGATGCAAAGTAATTAAGTGTATACAAAGGTAATCATCACAAGTGAGATCTCGGGTACTACTCGGGTCTACTTACTGATGCATGGTGCGATGTGGGAGCGACTTTGTTGATAGCCGCGGGCGCAGCGATTGCAGGTCAGCCCAGTGACGCCGTCCTTGCAGGGACATTGACCGCTCGTGTTGTTGCAGATCTTATCAGAAGAGCCGATCGGGTGGCACTCGCAGGCTGCAAGAAAGGAGAGAACCAGAACAGATCAGAACGAGTTAAGTACAGTTATAAGGCATTGGGATACGCTGTAACCAGATACAGATACAGATACAAATATGATTATAGATACAGATACAGATACAGATGTTGGTAGAGATTGTTGTTTCACTTGCAGCTGCGTCGCGTTGAGAGCTTAATTGCGCTGGCCGCACTTCAAAGCCTTTTTGTTTTTTGTGTTGCCAATCGCAAATGCAATCTGCACGCACACACACACACAACAAATGGCCATGGAGGCTACTTGAATTCAACTTATTGTTGCTTTCAAGTTTTCTCTTCCTTCGAGTTTCTGGGAAGCCAGCGGGTGACGATTGCCAGTCCCCCACCCCTCTCGTTTCCCGTAGCCAGCTCTTGCTGCTCGCTTATGAGCCGTCGAAATGTGCATTAACAGATAACAGAGAATGCATGCATCCACCCAACACCCAACACCCAGCACCCAGCATCCACTACCCAACAATCACCATTCACCACCCACTGTCGGTTAGCCAAATTGAGTGCATGCTGTCAGTTCATTGCTGGCCAATGTTGCCACACGGCTAATTGCAAATGAGAGTGCGAATGTGCTCGGACCAGCGGCAGTCTTTTATCCCGGGTCCTCATTGCTTGAGTGTATTGCATGCATGCAAACTGACTCAAATTATTTAATTTAAACACGCACAAAAATGCAATTGACCCCAAATCAATATTGAGATTGCCAGCAGTCGAGCATCGCCCACCGATTTTGTGATCAATTGAACATGATCGTTGTTGTTTGATCAAAAGATTTGGCTTGTGGCATGTGGCTTGCAGCATGAGGGGAGAGTACATCAAATGTTCTCGACGTGATGGAATGAAAATGTGATTGAAATCGAATCAACTATTCGTCTCTCTTACTTGTACCCTTGTAGGGTTATTAGAGTTTTGTTTGTGATATGTGTAACGCCTGTGCGATTTAATATAAATATAGATATAATCTTGATCAACATCACTAGCTAAGTCGATATAGCCATGTTAGAATTTTCCTATTTAAAGCTATCTTTATAAAAATTCGCATGTATCCTAATTTTTGTTGCAGGCAGGATAAGTTCAAGTAAGAAAGTCTTTTTTGTTCACTGAAATATCTAGCCCAATTTAACAACAATCGGTCAGTTTTTGAAGTTCATAGTATTATAGTGAAATTTCGATATCGGCCTACAAGGTTTATAATATTTGGCGGTTCTTTGTTGCTTTCTAAGCATATTTTGAAGATCTGATTTCCTAGTATCATCCACTTATTTCCTATTTGTCGCATTTATGTTCTTTAATTAAGATGAGCTTCAGTATGATTTTTTCCATTTTTTGCGTTTTTTTTTTTGTTGTTGTCTGGGCCAGCTTTTAATTTATACATGACGCCCCGCAGCGTTCTACGACGTTTCACTTTGCCCTCCCCACAGAAGTGGACAAATGAGCCTTCGTGGGGGCCACTCATCTGGCTGTGATATATATTATCAGCTGACTGGTCTTTTGCTTTTCAAACTTTGCTTTTTCTTGGGATTGGGCTAGGTGTGTTGGTTAATAAGCCGCTTTCGGCCACACTTGAATTGCAGCAGAAGGAGACCCTCAAGCCATTTGCCTGTTTAAAGCATTAAGTGGGACTGTACTGAGGCTTGGAGTAAGCTGAGACTCTGGCATACAGCATATTGCCTAGGACAGAACTCGCGAATGGGAATAAATGAGTGGGGCATGGAGGCATGAAGCAGAGTGTGCAGCGTGCGTGCAACATTTGGTAATTTAATCCGATTTACAATAAATTAAATGCGATTTATATGCACAGAGCGACACATCCGGAAGATAACAACAACAACAACGACAACAACAACAACAACAACAATAGCAGCACAACAACAACAATGACATTGACAATGACAACAACGACAGCAGACAACAATAATAACTTGCTACAACAACAGCGCTTTAACCATTTTGGCGCTTGTGTCCATTGTTGCTGGCCGCAAGGCGCACTCAGCTATGAGGGGTCCAACAATGTGGCTGTACACATGTATATATATATCTATATATGCATATGTATATGTATGTGTGTGTGAGTGCCAGTATATGCGATATCTGAGCACACACAGCTCGCACGCTGGAATCCTGCTGAAATAGCCAAGGCAGAACAAAAAAACAAAAAAAAAAGGAGCAGCAACAACGAGTTCATTACGCATCCTGTCCCATATCACAGCTATGGATATGAACTCCGTTTCAGTTCCCGCTCTCAACTCAAATATGCATATGTACCGACATATGTAGGTGTGGATGTGTACACGGAGAAAATAGCATTTTCAAAACTGCCAATTTCCTTTCAGTTTCTAAAATGAGGAGTTTCATTTTTAACAGAAATTTTACATCTTTTTTCTGAGAAGTTGAAAGAATTGCATTCTCAATTTGAACTTACAAAGCCACGGTTATAAATTTCTATGGCATGAAAAAAAAACAAATGTATTGAAATTGCCTATTGTTTTGGTTTTAAGTCAGTAAAATCTATTTATTTTCCATTTGCTTGTGCAAATAGACGTTTTCAAATGTGTCTCTTACTTGTTTTTCAGTGTACTATATACATGTGCCAATGTTATACATATGTTTTGCCGTATTTCTGTCGGATTTCGTATGGCATGTGGAGCGCTTTTTTTGCAGACTGACCAGGAGAGCAAGAGATTATGAATTTTCATTATAGCAAGCCACAAAGGTACACAAACAGACATGTGTGAGCAGTAGCAGTAGCATAATCAGAGTCATTGCAGGCACTCAGAACACCCACATTCAGAGAGCCATATCATATGCAGCATTTACAGCAAATGTAATCGAGTAGCTGCATTTTTGTTAAGCTTCAGTCGGTTTCTATTTAATATTTTGCCGTATGCTGCATGCTGTTTGGTCTGCTGATTCATTCAACTGGCATATCAGTTGGCAGGGAGCACCTTTCACTGGTTTGAGTCACTGCGCGAAAGGACGACCCAATTAACTAAAATTGAATCACATTTGACTTGTCTGCTGTGCTTTCGCATACAAGTACACAAATGTCCAACAAAGCACGACACAAAGAGAATCTGTTGCAGCTGCTGCTGGCTCCGCATCTCAGTCAGTCTGGGCACAACTCCTGCTCCACATTCAGTGCGGTTCCAGCTGCGATGCAGCAACAACACATGCTGACTGACTGACACGCTGCTCCCCGAAAAGGGCTATTTGAAATATTGGCTCTTAATTAGGACAGCGCACGTGAATCATTGCCAATGTTAATGAAAGCCAGCCAAATGAATCAAAGTTACACATTCATCATTTCGAAGCTAATTCACTTTGATCATTACAAACAAAGACCACAAGAAACGGGGAGCTAACTTTCAAATTTATTTGTTGTGTGACTCAGTCAACTGCTAGACTTGATTCAATTGTTCACATAGTTTCAAAAGTCCAGAAGACAGTCTGGCATCATAATTTGTAATAGATATTTTCAATATTTTCAAAATAAATCCAGTAGGCAGACAGTAGACAGCATCACCATTTTTCATAAATAACTTTTATTTAAACAAAAATTGAAACTACATTTTAGAAGATAGAAAGAAGAATATTATAAAGATATTCAATGCCTATATTTTTGAGTACTCTTTTATTACTAACTTATAATTATTTTTATAAAAATATTTCAACTTTATTTCAGTAGTTTGAGCAGTAAAAATAGCATTTAAATGAAAAAAATGTGTACAAAAGAATGAATAATTGATTTATATTTATTATTCATTTACAGTTTGTTGCTAGACGCTTCATTAAAAACTATAAGCTTGGCTAGTAAACAAACTATTGATCTCTGTTTTTACACCTGCTAAAACACATTTATGTAGACACCTGTACAAATTACGATATCCATCAGTCACAGTGCAGTAATTTCGGGGCAGGCATTCAATTTATTTACAGCTATTGCCTACTGCTTGCGGCCTATTTTATTTTAATATATGTAACACACACATATATATATATATGTATATGTATATGTATATATATATATATATGTATATATAGATTTGGGCTGTGCGCTGATTCACTTTTATTTACAGCGCTCAAAATCTGTTTGGCTGTTATTTATTTTGTTTGGCTTCCTAAAAATTAATTAACCAAAGTTTCACTCGCACTCACGAGTATACTCAGACTCGCACTCGCACTCGCTATTGCATTCACATTCGCACTCACACAGCGCGGCTCTGGACGAAGTGTAAACATCATAAAGCAAATCAAGCGCAATTTGTTATTGTTTATTTCTACTTTGCGCAAGCGAACAATCTACAGAAATATCCACGCCCACGCCAACGCCAACGCCCACGCCTACAGCCCCCACCCCCACCCCCACCCCCACCCCACCTACAGACTTCAACCTCAACATCCCGGCACTTAGCTGACCGCAAGCAGAAAGTGCTTCGTCGTCGACGCAGCGCCCACTTCCCATCAATTGCCATAAGATTTTGGCCCCAAAATTTCGTAGTCCAGCTGAAAAAATGGTGAGTAATATAAAAGCACAGCTGCCACCAGTCAGCCAGGGGAAGGGGTTGGCCGCAGGGTGGGCGGGGTGTTGCGCCTGCTGTTTGTTATTATTAGCAAAAAAAAAAAAAATCATGCAATTTTCAAAAGAAACCAAACACAATATAAGAATTATGAAAAGATTGCCTTGTCGAGTCGAGTCGCAACCGAATGATTTGCCGGGTTGCGAGGGATTACACCTGGCCGATTCAGGTGAACACTAAACAGACTACGCTTTACAGCCAGATGGATGCATCTGGCGGATACCCGATTAGATCATTCTAGTTGCAATATATATAGCAAAATGAATACCATTCGCTTAAAGTGCGAGTGTATTCATACAACCTCAACACCAACACATGACTGGTCATAAACATTTCAAACCCACACAGATATGAACTCCTTCAACGAATTCATTTAGAAAAAGAAAATTACACTGGCTTATTAAACACAGGTCAGAATTAAAACTGTATTTCAAACTCCCAGTATTTAAAACCATGTTTTTTCCAACAAAGTTCAACACAAACTCAATGTCAGAGTCAAGCAAACCCATTAAAACATTAATGGACATCATTGCTCTGCCTGCTGAATAGAAAATCGAAGCTGAAACTGAAAATCACGCTACACCCATACAAAAGCATCTCAATGTGGATATAGGACATCCAGCATCATGGGGAAGATTGTTGTTTAATTTGTTGAAAAACAGCATTGCCACTGAATCCACATAAACTCCCCAAAACTCCACATAAACAAACTATATATAACTATCTATAGGAGTTGTTGTTTTACAAGAAGAATGATAGAAGCAAAATAACGGACAACATTAATTCAATTTTCAATTGAATAACCTTCAAAACTACTTCAATTCGATTGATACATTGCTCAAATCAATTCACTATTTAGAAGAAGACTTCGTCCCAACCTCGATTTCGCACTACTCTTTCTATGTCACTAATTTATATTATAATGTTATTAGAAAAATAAATAATATTAATAATAATAAATACATAATATTCATTTACATTAAGTAAACATTGACAGTTTAACCAAGTTAAGCTTACTGGTCTCTGTACAGGATATTGTAGACTAATAAGTCACCTTACTAATCCAAGTATAGTCAAAGACTTAACATAAGACAAAGATTCTCGCATTTGTGCAGGAATTAGGATTGATGGAAGATCTCCAAGCACAGCAGGTCAAACAACATCTTTTGATTTGAAGATACTCTCAAAAGCACAGCATAAAACCATTTAAAATGAACATTTGAATTTTAATTTCATTTAATATCAGGATAAGTAGGCTTGAGCACCAAGTACAAGTATTATATTTTTGTACTAAGCTATCGATTTTTTGGTGCATTTAAATAGAGTCTCAGAATATCTGTTTTTTACTTTGTAAGGTTTAAGGGAAATTAAATAATCATTGCATATGCAACCGTACGCTCTGCTCTGCTTTTGCCACATAGTTTGTGGATGGGTGTATGTGTGGGTGTGTAGGGGAGGCGTAGGGGGGGGGGGAGGGAGAGGGGGCTGGCGTGGTCTCTTTTTAAGCATATTAATAAATCAACGGCTTCGCACGACGCGACAAAAGTTATGCCCATGATGGCATTGCCTCATTGCTACTGCAAGTGCTGCTGCACCTGCCCCTCGCCAGGCGATCCGTGAAAGTTTATCGCGGTAGCAACTGGCGCAAAAGTTGGCACAACTTTTGCGACGACGCCAAATGAGCAAAGATGTCGCCAACGAATCCCTCACTCAGCCAGAAATGCTGTTCAAGTGCTGGAGGGGGTGCTCCCACAATTTTGTTGCATGTACTAAACAAGACGGCATAGCAAAGTTTTTCGGCGGCAGGTTGCGGAGGCATTTCAAGCGCAAGAAATAAGAGGTCAATTGTATTCAAAAGTTTGCCACACTTTTCAAATTGTGCGTTCAAATTGAGGTGCAGATATAAAAGTCTATTGAAAATTAAACGATGCGCATGAAAGTAGGCAATGCCACAATGTCAAAAACTTGGCGAGCAGAAGGTTGGGGTTGTGGCTGATGGCAGTGCCAATTTGACGCTCGAACAATTTGCACAGCTTTAAATGTCGACTCGCATGCAAAATGTCATAATTCAAATCCCGTGACCCCATCCACACCCACACCAACAATAGCCGCCACAGCCAAAAAGCGTGGCCAGCACAGAGCATCGCACTGGGTGGGTGGGTTTGGTTGGCTTGCTGTGGTGCGGCTTGCCTGATATGCAATGAATACGATACTAAGTAAAATTTGCTAGGGTTGATCAGCCCGTTAACTTTTCATTGCAATGGGGTGACTTGTACACTTAGAAAAAACCAATCGTCCCAAAATAAAAGCCTCGCTCAAAACTAGAAAGTTTTCTCTTATACAAAAAGCTGTTAAGTTAGGAAGAAAATTTAAAACTATAAAGTTTGTTTTTCTATTTTCCAGAAAAGCAAAAGTTTCTTTATAATAGAAAACTATTTCTAAAAAGTATAAATTCATAAAATGTTAATGAAATTTGCTCACTCGACTGCTATGCTTGGAGTTTAGTAATAAAAAAGCTAATTTTGTATATTCTGCGTACACATTTAAAAAAAAAACCCTGGAAAATAGACATATTTTTATACATTTTTAGGATAATATATCCCGGAATTAAGAAAAGAAGACACAACCTTCCGTTTGCGAATAATAAGGTCAGCTGCCCTTGGCAGTTTTCTAAAATTCAGGGTGATTATTTACTTTGAGTGTAGGAATGCTGTCTGCTTTTGGGTAATATTGGTATTATCAATTGATTTATGAACTGCAGATACTATTACAGGAATATCCCAATCTTTTTTACAATTGCCAATCAATGAATCTGATTGCATACTCAAATGGAAAACTCAAAGCTCGTTTTTCTGCGAATGCGATAAATCAAATCAGAAATTGAGGTGTTGCTATATTTATAATAATAAGTCTCACACTTTAAATACGTTTAATATAAGGTATTTTATTATTATTTGCTGAGTCTTCCAATTTCACGCTCCACTGTCTTCAAGAGCATGAACAAACAATAATGTCAAGCTGCGCTGTGGCTACACGGTATATCTCATAGTCGAGCATTCTCGTCGAGTTGCTGGCATCAACTTTATTGCTTTGCCAGCGTAAAATTTGCCTCGCCGCTTAGTTCAAGCTGCCCCACATACACCCCTCACATAGTTGTAATAGATTTCTGTAGCTTAGTTTTTAAAACCGTGCAGACTTAGTGGCTGGCAGCATTCCCCCTTTTTGTTAGCCTGATGATAAATGCATTTTGGCCTGGCATTCAATTAAGTCAGTTGGCCTTTAACCGATTTGTTACAGTTGCAAGGCGTATTTTATGAAATTCTAATGATGTTTGAGTGATAGTCCAACATGCCCAACCCCTAAGATACACCCTCACACACACACACACACACCCACACACACACAAACCCCCATGCAGCTGCTGCTGGCTGTCTAATGATTATGTTGGCAGCGGCTGCGTTTCATGAACTTGGCACAAAATGGGCAGTAAAAAAAGTTGCTCCTCTCTACGTGCGGCGGTTGTGTGTAATGTGTGTGTGTGTGTATGGGTGTGTGTGTGTGTGTCTGTCTCTGTGTGTGTCGCATAGGTAATTCATGACATTATTTTAATTGCTGTTGTTGCTGTGAATGTTGCTGCTGCTGTCGCTGTTATATTTCGCACGTGACTTTGTGATTTTATGGCTTTTAATTTCACGTATTTAGTTACGGATATTGTTAATTGTATTCATGGATGCCACTCCATTCCATTCCCCTTGCCCCACCCGAAACGCTCTTTGTATATACTCATATATGTGTGTCTAGTTCGTGTCATGTTGCAGAGTCACAACACAAGTACAGGCACTGGCAATTTTCTGCATCTTTTGCATTTATAGGCTAAGCAGAGCATAATTACTAAACATGGACTTGTAATGAAAAAAACTTTCTCAAATTGTCGCCATCACAAGTTCATTTTGAAGGTACACATATAGAGTAGTATATCAGCTAGGGTTCGTAGCATCTGGTGTCAAGTATTTTCTTGGTGTTGCACGGCGCATAAAATTAATGATGTCGCTGCGGTGACATAAAAAGCAATGCCTACTTTTTGGGGTGGGCATTGCTTTTAATTATCCAAAGATCTGCAACAGCAGCAACCACACAACATACAATCACAAAACTATTATGAATAATGGTCAGACATCTACAGCTGTGTGAGTGTGCGTGCGTGTGTGTGTGTCTGTGTGTGTGTGTGTGTGTGTGTGTGTGTGTCTTGCAATCCCTCATTGGACAAATAGTATGTAATTTTCCGGTCATTGAAATATTTGCGCAAATAAGGAAATTGGCTGAGCCGAAACCCAAAATGACTTTGACAACATGTCGGGGCATGTATATGTGTGTGTGTGTGTATGTGTGTGTGTGCGTGTGTGTGTGTGTGTGTGGGTGTGCATGTTTGTGTAATGGTTTGCTTGTGCATCCGTTTGGACAGCCCGCAACGTCGGCACCCACCGTCCCTGGACCACCCTTGTCTGATGAGTTATGGCTGGCAACGTCTGCTTTATTTTGCTCATGTCTGCTCGGCTCAAGTAAATCATTTGAATATTTAAATTAAATCGAAATCATGGCAAACAGCAACAACAATAACTGTGCATCAGCAACGAAAGCAATGTCGACTCCACTCCTGGCCCGGAAGTCTCTCTTCACTCGGCATTTGCCCTAAGGCGTTAATTATAATGCGAGACATGCGAGAGACGCGTGATTTGCAATCTGCGAGCAAACTTATGATTTCTCATAAGAAATAAGTCGCAAATTCAGAGGGCGAACTGATATACATATACAAGTAAGATAATAATTAAACATTTATCTTATAATGAGTTTCATTAAATAACCGAGTCGCATAATGTGAAGAATGTAAAAGCTAATGTGGTTTAGAATATATTTTTAATAATAATAGAAAAATTTAAAAATCTCATTAAACCTTTCATCTGTATAATAGTAAAACTAGGAGTCTCCCTAGTATAATAAGGAAATCTTAAAAAGCACATCTATTTAAATTATTTATGTAAGTCATACCCAAAATCAGTTATCAAATTCGTAATTAAGTTGGGTAAGTATTATCAATAATCAGAGAAATAAATTGTTAAAGTGCTAGTTAGCTCTGTAATCTATTTTCCCTATCACTAGACTAAGTCTAAGCTAGGGGCCTATTCATATTGGCATACACAAAAACTATTTATATTTGCATTAAAGAATATTAATAATAATAAAACAGTCTTGAGTAATAGGCTACTAAGAAGTTGCTTACATTTTTATTTGATTTGATTCGTGGAATGCACTTTCTTTAAATTTGTATTCTGCTTCTTGCCAGCATTTTATTAGGAAACTCAACATTGCGAATTGATTCGTCTTAAAAGTGGGTTCTAAGTAAAATGTTTTCAACAAGTCATCTGTGCAAATCATTTGTCAGTAGTTGTACATTCGTATGAAATTCAGCAGTCTCACATTTTTCGTAGTAAAAATCTTTTAGTTGCAGCTCTTTTATTTGTATTGTGTTGTTTGTATTCTCAAGAAAAAGCTTTGCAAAATGTTTAAAATTTTGATTCTTCAAGGTACTTTTCTATATATACAAAAAGTATTTATCTGTGCAAATGGCTTTCGAAAATGTTTGCTTCATTATCAATTCACATGCATCAAAGAAACATTTCATCGCCATGTGAGCTGAGCCACTTGTTATGGGGTCCATTGCGTCAACCGGATGCTATTTTCTTGGTGTGCTGATCCCAATGCTGCTTGTCTGCTTGATCTGAAGTATTCGCAATGGGAATGCGCCGCAAATTTTGCATTAAGCATGCCGGCTGGCCAAGGCAAGTACGGACAAGTCCAGACAGGCTAAGACAGTTGACTAATTGAAAGCCAACCTCTCTAAATGGGCGCCACGGCACAAAGCAAGAAACGAAACAAAAAACATGACGTAAAACATTTTGCCAACAATCACAACAAGAACAACAACAATCAGAGCAGCCTGAACAACAATGCGAGTAAATGTGAAACCGCAATGCAAAAATGTTTTAAACAAATTGCAAGCGTGTCAAAATTAAAATGAATAAATTTCTTTCAACGATGCGCACATAAAACAAAAAAAAGAAACAACTCCAAACCGACAAAAATGTCGGAAAAAAAGTCAAATAAAATTCTGTAAAAAGAAGCCGACGCCAACTTTTCAACTCAGCAAAGCTTTGAATGTGTGTGTGTGTGTGTGTTGTGTGTGTGTGTGTGTTGCTTGCTTAACTTATTTACGATTTGCACATTTAGCTGGCCTTGTAAATTCGGTTGTTGTTGTTGTGTCGTATAATTAATTAAAAATCGATAAGATTTTGATTTGGTTTAACGGCTTTCAGAATTATGATGCTTAGTCAGCAGCGATGTCATTTGAAAAATGATGACAAATGGGACAAGGCGTCGTATGCGCAATTCACAGCTGGGCACTGAGCTCGAGCACAACAGGAACTTCAACAAACAACAACAAGAACAACAACAACAAGAACAACAACAACAACTGATACCCATTACTTGCATACAATATATTTTGTGGGCAATATATAGTTTGTTTATTTGCTTTTCTTTTTTTTTCGTTGGTGTACTACTTAAGTAAATCTTTTGTTTATTTACAGAATGCTGTTTGCCAATTGGACACACGAAATTTGAATATTTTGTGCAGACGTCAGTTCTGATGCGATACGCCCATTTAGATGGATGGAAACGATTTTGCGTGTGTGTTTTTGTGTGAGCCAAAAATAGTAATTGCCCAGCCAGCCATCTGCTGCTGTTGTTGTTGTTGTTGTTGCTCCTGTTGTTGTTTGACTCGAGCTGGCCAACTTACTTGGACGAGCTGATTGGGCGTCTAGTGAAAATTATTGCCAGTTCATAAATTACAATGCCACAATGCCCAGTTCCTGCTGCTCTCTCTAACTATACCCTGTACTCATACATATTTCAGGCTATACACAAGTTGCATCTGTTCTAACGCTCAGATAAAAAACACATTCAGTAACATAATTATGAGATGGGCACAGCGTATCTTGCAGTCAGGCAGCATTCTTATTTCTTTGTCTTTTCGGTTTTTTCCTTAATTGCCCATCGATTGGCAAATGCGCCAAATTTATCGCCCACATAAATTATATATGAAATATTTACAAAGGTCGCTGTGTTAAGGTTGGAAAATTTAGATTCCGTTAGAGCGCTACGAGATATGGACATTAATTTGTGCTAATTAATGTAAATTTATATATATCGTATTGATATTTATTTATGAGTTTCTTTTGTTTCTTGTTTATATTTATTTATTGAAGTTTTTTTTTGTATGAGTGTGTCAACAGTTAATTGATTTACGAGTAGTGGATTTGGCTTAATAGTCACTCTAAGCTGAATTGATTTTTAATGTTAATTATTTTCCGAATTTTTAATCAAGTATTCTATTTTAATCTGTAGCCTTTGAACTTGTTGTTGATAATAATAATAAATGCAATATTTCGCTACATAAAGTCACTATAAACTGAATTGAATTTTAATATAAATTATTTTCTACATTTTTAATTAATTATTTTATTTTGTATCTTTGGCTTATTCAATTTGTATGTAAAATACAATATTTCGAATTCATTTTTAATTTTTGTCATAATTGATAATTAATTAATGTTGACTCACCTTTGCACACCTTGCGATGACCAAGCGGTTTGCTGGGATCCCTGTAGAAGCCCTCCCTGCACAGATGACAATTACGTCCAGTTGTCGAATGACGACAATTCTGGCAAACGCCGCCCGAGACGCCCTCCGACAGTCGAAAGATATCCATATTGAAGCGGCATTGACGCGCATGATTATTGCAATTACACACTGTAAGAGAGGGGAAGAGGAAGAGGGAAATAAAAAAGACAATTAGAAATAGATCATACACACATATAAATATCATTTGTCTGTTAAGACTACTAACTGCGTCTTAACAACAACTAGCGATGTTCTAACAGAACCCACAAAAGAAAAAACTGGAAATGCAATAAATGGAAATAAATGAAAAGCAAAGAGTAAATCGATGGGGCAAAAGATGGGCTGGTGTGGACTGGGTTGGCTGCTGAGTGCTGGCATCGATGGGGCCGAGGCATGTCATTTTTCTAGCGGGACATTGGCATCAATTGCATAATTTATACGACGGATTGATTTGTTTGATCGGCTTTAAGAGCAATCATCGAAATCAGACAGAACGACCATCGCCACTGGTCGTGGCTTTATGCTGGAATCTACTCTATCCATCATCTGGCTAAGATCATTTTGTGATTAGCCACAATGCGGATTAAGCTGAACACGTTGAAGTCGATGCAAGCATGAAGCGAACCTTCTTCTTCTAATCGATAAAGTACTAAGCAATTTTATAAAATAAAAACGACTTTAATTAATATTTTCTTACATCAATTTAATTTTTTTATTGTAATTTCTACTATAATTTTGGACAGAGCTGCATTTCGACTAGGTACATCTGGAGTCAGTTTTGATGTTGGATTTTCATTTTCAATAAGATGATATCTCAATAATTGTAATTTCTGCAATTTTTTGCTAAGTACATATGGAGTCAATAGAAAAATCTATATAGAAAGTCTCTGTTGGCTATTGATATATATATGCCCAAAATGAACATTAAGCAAGGCATCATTTGCAAACGAACCAACCCATAACATGTATAATTTATATACATATTCTAAGCTTCATAGCTTGGAAAGCGTATTCAAAATTCGTTGTGTGTGTTAATTTCATGCTTTGCCTTTTGCAAACAGTTTTGCTATTGACATTAGATGGCGACTGCTGTGTTGGCATCTTTAGCTCGGTTCGAGCTGCACGCCAAGTTGAAGCTGTCAATGCCACAGGCCAACGCTTTCAGACACAAAAAAAAAAATAGAAAAAAAAACTTGAAGCTTGTTCCAGCATTACAACTGTCCACCTAACCATACTCTGTGTGTGTGTGTGTGTATGTGTGTATATGTGTGTGTGTGTGACTGCACACATGTTATAATTATCTTTCACACATTGTGAGGCGCAGACAAAGCGACTGCCTGTCGTCTGCTGCTGCTGCTCGCCCTCTCTCTTTCTTTCTCTCAACATCTCTCTCTCTCTCTCACCATCTCCCACTCAGCGCTTCACATTGCTGAAATGGGCGCGCGCCAGCCGCAGACAAAGTTATGTCAGCGCAAATATTTGAGAGCAGTCGAGTTGTCGAGCTGTCGAGGCCATCTAGTACAATATCAACATACATATAGAGGTGCATGTGTGTGTGTGTGTGTGTGTGTGTGTAGCTCTAGTATGTGTTTGTTTGGCAGAATCATCAACAAAAGCTTTGTGTAAATATTTAGCTACAAAAAGGAAAACAAAATACAAAAAATGCAAAGCTCAGCACGGTGTGTGGCTAATTGGCAAGCCTCCAAGCCAAGTCCATCCGTCTGAGGATCGAGCGCCTTTATGACAATAGGTTCGGCTTCCATTTCCATTTCCATTTCCAAAGCACGGTGTTAAAATAAAATGCTAGATAATTAATTTTAATGACACACTTACTGACTGGGCTGCTGACTCTGCTGCCGAATGCAACGTGATTTATGGACCAGTATTTCGATTTCGTGTTCACCTCTATCTTTATCTCTCTCGGAGATTACAAAATGCGCTCTAAAACCTATGCATTTAACTGTTCATTAAGCCACGGCGCTATCTGAGCCACGCAATACGATGCCGATGCCGCTGCCGATTGGTAATTAACTTCAAATTTGATAAGTGAACCCAAAAACTTAGCCACGAATACAGTCAAATTGTCAGTTGTTAGCTGCATCGTTGTATCTGCATCTGCATCTGCATCTGTATATGTGTCTGTGTATCTGCATCTGCAACATCAGCTGGGCCTTCTAATTAAGTTTCAGCTCAAACACGTTGGCCATGTCTACAATCACAAAAAATTAATCGCCACAAAATGTAGAAAATCGCCCATAAAGCTTTTCTGCTCTCTGAAAATAAATTCTTCACTTACGAAATCTTGAAAATTAAAACCTCACTGAGAAACAAAAAATTTATTCTTCAGCTACAGCTATGTCGTATTTTAAAGAAAATTCGAAGAAATATATTTTCCAAATCAAACACAATTTTTTGATATGCCAAATATAATGATTTTCTCTACTTCTACCTTCTTGAGTTATGTTATATTTGCAAAAAAACCAAATATTTACTGAGATTAAAAATCCTTTCGTGACAAACCAAACCATCTTCAAGTTTTGAGAGCTATGTTCTATTAAAAAAATTGATTTCCTAAAATTTAAATAACTTTTTTGATCATCCATAAATAATGTTCTTTCTCTCTTCTTCTTCTGCATTTAAAAGCTATTTTTTATTTTGAAGACTATTCTAAAATCCCTTATTTTGCTGCTGGAAGAAAACCTCGACTAGCAAGAAGAAGAGCCAGCCAAAATCGCCTTAGCGTTGACTTTTGTGTTGTGATTGCTGTTTGTATTGCTTGTTCAATGTTGTTCTATGTTCACTGTCCATTTTCGATTCCCGATGTTCGTTGTCCGCTGTCCGTTGTCCGTTGTCCGTTGTCTGGTGTTCGATGTTTGATGTCCATTGGCCGTGACCTGGCAGCGTTTTGAATTTTGCTTTCCTTTTGCGCTCGTCGACATTTCATCGTTCTATGATTGATTGCCCTCGCATCGTTGTGATTTTCAGTTACCAAAAATTGCGAATTGAATTGGATGTCCGTGTGGCAGCGATAACTGAGAGCAACGTGAATTCGAGGGGGGCAATAGGATGGGGCATTGCGGTTTAGTGTGTGATTGTGATTGTGTGCGTCCAGCCCGCTTCCTGTTTCTCCCTGCTCCCAGCTCTATGCTCCCTGCCTCCCGATCCCCCAGCTTGTTGGTGTGCGTTGCGGTTGTGGTTGCTGCTTTTGCGTTTTGCGCTGCAATTTGACAATTTCATCGCAAAATTGTTTTGGTGTTTGTGGCCATGTTCAGTTGCGGTATGTTAACGTATTTGTGTATATGTGTTCGTGTGTTCGTGATTTATCACGATTCACAAATTTCTGTTTACGTGTATGCGCTGGTAATTAAAAGTAATCATTTCTTGTAGTAACACAATGCTTACCGATTGTTAGCCGGCTCTTGGGGTAAAAGATCGAAGTGTGCAAAGTAATAAAAAAGTGAGAGAAATGCATATTGATTGAATAATATCGTAAACATGTATATTTTACGATATAAGCCATATAGCAGTACAGTTCTTTTCCGTTACGTACAAATAATTTACAGCCGGACATATATTTAATTATTTTGTTTTTTTTTTTTAGTGTCTGCAATTATCAAACATTTTGGTACGCATTGACCTATTCCAATTGACCCAGTTCACTGGTTGGCTACTTGGCAATTGGTACTTGGTACTTGGTACTTGCATGTAGCATCTAATTATAAACATTTTCTGTTTAAATGCTCGAAGCGATCATTAAATTTTCCCGTTCGGTATAAACTTTTGTTTTATGCCTTCATAAATTGCTCACACTCTCTTCTCTGGAAGCGCCCATAATACGTGGAAATCCATTGCTGATTGTTAAATATGCCATCGCTTAGGATTAGCACAATATATATGAATGTGCATATATAATTATATCGAAGCAATCGAATAATTGGCTAACAATGTGTGTTGCTGAAAACTAAGTTGTTGAATTCACAATTTCCTAAAGTTAAAGCGCAGTTTTTAACTTTCCACACTCGGAAAAAAAACGCAGTTTCATATTTTTAGAAATAATTTGTATTATGTAATGTATTTTTGAAATATGAAAAAAGCATTTATAATTGAAAGATGTTTTTTTTCTTCGTATTTTAGTGAATGACTTCTAATAACAAAAACAAATTTCTAGTTTTCAGATAGATTCTTATTTTTTTGGGACGATTTTCTAAAGAGCAGGGCGATTGTTTTCCTGAGTGCACTCAGTGAACGAAACCTTTCAAATCCCTGAAAAACCAAGCTAGTTAAGTTTGCAACAGTTGTTGGAATTTGGAATTTTAATGCCAGAGACATGAATGCGTCAATTGGAATCAACATATCGTAAGCAATTTGCATTGCAATCGCCCCACGATCGACGTCATTGGTATTTGCCACTTGTTTTGCTCGTTGGCTTCAACAAAAGCTGTACACATAAGCATATTTTGTGCCGCTTCCTTGCAAGTGCAATTAAGGCGGCAGGCGGGACAAAGCAGACAGACCGATGGATAAAGAGAGGGGTAGGTGGAGGATGCTGGGTGACTTGCTTGCAGCTTTCGCGTGCCACAGCTGCAACATTTTCCTTGTCAACGGCAGGCAGGCAGGCAGGCAGGCAGGCAGCAGAACAACGATTACAAATTGTTTGCTGCCAGCGGCAAAATAAATAAATAAATACACAAAAATGTCTGCTTAAAAATAAATTTTAGCTCAGTGTGGAATTCTGTTTCAACTTGATGCTGCTGCTGCTGCTGTTGCTGTTGTAGTTGTTGTTGTTGCCTGTTGCCTGTTGACTGTTGCAGTAGTTGCTGTTGCTTTGGGGTTTGTTTTCCAATTAACGCAAACGAATTAACATATAAATATATGTATGTATATGTTTAGAGAGCCAATGCCGATATCCTGCCGCTAATAAAAAACAAAGTTCATGACTCCAGTTTAGCCCACACACACACACACACACACACACACAGATGAACAAACACTCCCTGTGAGTGAAGCTAGATTGGTATTGTGTGAATTTATGTTTAGTTTTTCGTCGAATTGCTTTTTGTGTCTGGGCACGTTGGGGCCGTTTTGTTATTTTATTTAAATCAAGGTACAACATTATTTTCAATTTGCCCCAAATGAGACGAGCCACCACTTGGACTCGATTCGACTCGACTCGACTCGACCCGATTTGACTCGACTCGATTCGACTACTCTGCATTTTTTCCTTTTAATTTCAAATTCCGATTTCAATTTCTGCTCTCAACAAATTAGTGAAATGCAGCAACAACCGAGGATCCCAAAGAAAACAATAAACAAATTTTCAAAATGTTTGTGTGCTCAGCTTCAATTTGATGTTAGTTTTTCCTCAAGAGCGAACGGGCCAGCAAGCAGAGGGAGAGAGTGTGTGAGAGACACAGAGAGAGAGATGGAGGTACAGTGTGTACCAGAATGGGAAGGCAAGTGAGGGTGAGTTAAATAAACGACTCGTTAAGACACATAAATAAAACGCACCAAGTTTCCTAATTAAGTCGCCCCACTCACACTAACACGCACATAACGCAGGCAACACACACACACACACACACACGCACACACAAAAAGTGGCCCAAAAATAAAAGAAAATACGTTAAGACGAAAAGGCAGCATATTATAAATATATAAGAGTAACGACATGGCCAATACACTTTCCATTTGTTAATCGGCAAAATTTATTCCAACATAAGAATGGGAATGAGACTTTTTCCCTACATCTATCTATATATTTTTAAGAATAAGAATGGGAATGAATTAGTTTGACTACAAAATAAGAATGAAACCTTATTCATAATAACACTTATGTATTTTCATTTATTTGAGAAATTAAATTAATTAATTGGATATTTAATAAAATATTTGCTGCTAAGATTGTTCTCTAGTTTGTTTAATACAAAAGTACCGCTCAACTTAATTCAACTTGATCTATGGCATTCGCGAGCCAACATAACAAACTTAAAGTTTCATATAGCATTTAAAATCGGCTTATACATACAAAAGGAGAGACTCCCGCATGGAAAGGACATATCTGGCATACGAAAAGATGCTATGATATATGGAACGAACAACTGACTGTCTGATTATGACTAAGAACTTGCTTTCGATAATAAAATTAAAAATAATAATAATACAAATAATAATAATAATAATTTTTATTATAATTCTAATAATAATAATAATAATAATAATAATTATAATTCTAATAATAATAATAATAATAGCAGGCTTTCTAACGGGACATTGTCAGTTCATATTCTGGAAGATTGCCCGCCAATGGGCAATCTAAGACTCTCATAGCTAAGGTCCTGCATTCTAAATACTGGTGAAATGATAGACTCTAAGATCAAGTACAATTATTTCATTTTTCCCATAATTGCGCTTGAATCAAGACTTATAAATTCAATACAAGGGAAAGGCAGAATAGACCCATTATAATTATCATACTTTAATGGGTCGCGTTTTTGAACAAGTTTGCTGTGCAAATAAAACACATAATTTTATAAGTTAATTTAGGTCAACGAGAATTTAATTAAATTATATTATAGACATGGAGAGACTGGTTGTGAATATTCAAAATCAAATAGAATTAAATATAATTATATTATTATATTATAGATACAGAGAGACTGATATTAAATATTCACAATTAAATAGAATTAAATATAATATAATTTTGAATATGCACGATTGGTCTTCCTGTATTTCGCTCTCTCTCTCTCTCTCTCTCTTTCTCTCTCTCTCTCTCCCTCCATTAAAGTTTGTAATATTTCCATTTGCTAGGCTTAACAATTATTTAATTGTTTTTGGCAGCGAAGCTGCTGCTGAAGTAAACTATGTAAAAAATTCATTGAGTGTGGTGCTCAAAAAAAAAAAGAAAAAACAAAAAAAAACGAGCAGTGTGTGTGTGTGTGTGTGTGTGTGTGTGTGTGTGTGTGTAGGTTAGATAAACACAACAGCAGCAAGATCAAGCAAGCAGCAGCGCGCAGGTGATGCCAAGACACAAAGACACTGAGCTGGAAAAAGAGACAGCAACTGAAACAGAAACTGGGACTGAGATATAGGTATGTATATATGTGTGTATGTGTGTATGTATGTGTGTGTATGTGTGTGTGGATGGATGTATTCATGTAAAGTGTGGCTGCTGCCTTGCTTTGCTTTGCTTTGCTTTGCCCGCCCGCTGCTTACAGCCAACGTCAGCGTCGCAGTTGACGTCGACCTCAAGTGTCTGCTGGCTGGGCTGCCGCTTGTTGTTGTTGGTTTTTTGATCTTTGTTTTGATTGGGATTCGGATTGGGATTGGGAGTTGGATGTGGATTTGGTTGCCAGTTGCCAGTTGCCAGTTGCCAGTTCAAAAGATCATTCGGCTGCGCTTTGCATTTGCATTGTGTGCTGTGCGCTTTGTCATTAGACGACGGCTAAAAAGGAGCTGCAACAGAAGCTGCGGTGGTGTTGAAATGTCAGCGGCGCGCACTTCGAGCACATGGCCTCCAAGTGTGGCAATATGTTTTGTTTAACTTTTGGGGCTCGTTGTTGCTGTTGTTGCTGATGCATTTGAATTTGTTTGTTTATCTTACAATATCTCTCTGTATATATGACTCTCTCTGTCTCTCTCTCTCTATGTACCTCTCTCGGTGGCAGCAACTGCGAGCAATCGTGGACTCTGTGCAACGGCTGACGTGCCGAGGCAACGCCTTAATTACAACGGCACGGCTAATTCATATTAATGATTTTTAAATGCGCAAAATATGCGCTACTGATTTGAAGTTGACAGCAAGACTCCCAGAGCAGAGCAGAGCAGACAAGCACTTTGAATAGAGTTGTCGATTGTATTTAATTAAGCAAAACCATGCTCTACACCTCTCCTGCCCTTCATTCCCTTTCTCCCCATCCCCATCTCGCTCGCTCTCTCCCTTTTTTTTGTGTGTGTCTCTGTCTTTATTGTGATTAGACTTTGTCCTGTAGATGGCCTATCATTTTATAGCTGCTTTGGTTGTAACAAATTCTCTAGAATCGAAGCGGCAACTGAAATGCGATGCGCCCAAAAGGTCAAAACAGCCAACACATAAATCAGCACCACTCTCTTTGTCTTTCTCTCCCTCTCTCTCTCTCTGCCTCTCATTCTCTTCAGCGAGTCTGCGAGGCGGCAAATTTCAATGTCACAGTTTGCAGTTGCAGTTGATGTTGCAGCAACTTGTTGCCCTTTCCCATAGCGGCTCATATAACTGGCGAGGCAGACAAAGCAGTTGCTCTCCCACGTATATGCGTATCATGACTATTTCAAGTGGTTTGTCACACACTGGCCACTAATCAGCATGACGCTTCAAGTTGTGCGTCTGCCTCTGAGCTCGTTATTTGCATGATGTGGCAAACAATACAAAGGAAAAAAAGTTAGTAACTTGTCTAAGAAATATTGTTACCAGTTGCCATAATTTATATTATGGCAATTCACTTCAAGACTTTTGGCACAATATCAATAAAATGTTCATTCAATCAATTAAATTGCTCCGTTTTCAGTATTTCTTAAAAATGCTTAATTTATTTTGCTTCAAGTGCAGCACAGCGTTGCTTAAGTGTATGTCGGCATCGGCTTCGATTTTTACAATTATTATTATTTACTTGGTTTTTTTACTTTTTGCTAATTCGTCTTGGTCACATTGGGCGTACGTGTTAAATCTCCAGCTGGGCGGCAAAACGAAGGTAGGAAATTCAAATCCTTTTGTACGGCAGAGTTTTGCCATTTATGGCACTTAAGCAAATTAATAAAAGATGCCTTATGGGCGGGCAAAACGGGACAACGGGACAACGGCACAATGGCACTGGGCATTTGGATGAGATTGTAGATGAGGATGAGGATGCGGATGAGACTCGTGTTTGGGCTTGGTTTCTACTCTATCTCTTCTCGCTGCTTGGCTCGACTCACTTTTGTGTTATTATGCATTTTAATCTTTTTGTTACGCTTCGAGCAGGGCAGGGGCAGGGGCAGAGGAGGGCAGTGTCTCATTGATTGTGTGCTAGTCGAGGCTTCGATTTGGTCAATTGTTCAATGAGTTTTCCAAAGCGGCAGCTGTCGTCCTTTTGTTGTCGCTGCTGCTGCTGCTGCTTCTGCTGCTGCTGCAGCCTTGTTGCACATTTTGGCCCGAATCCATTCAGCAAAACTATGCAGCCCGATATGCATGCAAACTATGTCTCTGTCCCCGGTCCCCTGTCCCCTGTTCCCTGTTCCCTGTCCCTTCTGCCACGTCCCTCGTTTCTGTCTCTGTTCCTGTTGCATGATGCGGCAGCTCTGCGAATTGCCTAGTTGCCTCTGCATTTATTTACATTTGCCAGGCGGACAAGCGCACAGATGGACGGATGGACATGCGGACGGACGGACAAACAGATGGAGCTGAAAACAGAGTCGGCCTGTCTGGGCTGCATTCCCATTGCCATTCATGCAGCCAGCGCATTTGTCAAGCCATTTTTTGTATCTTTTCTTTTTTTTTTTGTTCATGCTTCGCTTTGCTGTTGTTCCCAGAGCGGTGAAATGCAACCGAGACCCAACAGGTGAGTGTGTGTGCCTTGCGGTGTGTGTGTGTGTTTCTGTGTGCACACACATGTTCGCCACATAGTTGCCAAATTGAAAATGTTATTTTATGAAGTGCTCGGCAGAGCTGCAGCAAACAAGAACGATCAAAAATGATACAATTTGTATACTGCCAGCTGATCCATTAAAGCACGCAGAACTGATTCTTATTTAAAGAGTGCTCAAGATACAAATACAATTTATAAAACTTCAAATTCCCCTTCCCATATCTGGGCAAACAAAAATACGCGACTCTGGAGCAAAGTAAACTCATAACAGGAGGTAAAACATTTAAGAAAACTCAGAATTTGTCACCCGTAAATTGATCTTCCTTTTAGCAACAGTTACTTTCAAATAATTTGAACTCTTTTCATGCGATTCACAACCTCAGTCGATTGTTGAACTTCAAAGAAATTAGATTAACTTAGATAACAGACGAAAATTTGCTTAATGCACCAAAAGATAAAAAGAAACTATCTTTCGCAGTTTGGCATTGTCAGAAGTTAAGTTGATCGTTTATCTTTGATATTCTTGGGAATTCTCATATTCAACTTTAGGCCAGAGAGATGCTTATCGGGCCAGTTGACTTATTTGCAGCTGCATTTGGGATACCTGATAGTTGAGAACTCAATTCCCAGTTAGCCCGAGCGGAAAGCGGCACCAGCAGCAATTGTCAATGCCATTCACTTTATGGTCGAGGTAAGTTGGTAAGTAAAAAAGTATTGTCAATTCAGAGTCAACAGCAACAGCAACAACAATAACTTTAAGCATGGCAAACAAATCGTGAAAGTAACAGAAAAAGAACAGCAAATCACAATGAGAATAACAACGACAACAACAACAACAACAACAGCAGAAATAAATGCGACTCAATAATAATAATAAGTAAAATGCACAACATTTACCTTCGAAGAGATCGAAGCAGATCTGCGATACTCGATACTCGACTCGATACAGCGATTTGGTCATGATTCGGCAGCAGGAACGAATCTTTATTAATATTTTTGTTGCAAGTTGGGGGCCAAAAGAAATGTGCGCGAGGTCAAAATGAAATCAACTGCGATCTGGTCTACTACTTTGCGGCCTGATGGGCAATTGAACCTTAAACCTGTCTCTGCTAGAGACTCGAGAGAGCTGCAAGAACTGAAATACTTTGGGGAACAATGCAATTTGCATATTAAGACAATGGCAGCGACAAATATTTTTGCATTTAGTTTACTTTAGATATTTGGCTATCTGAATTTTGGTCTAGGCCTTGGCAAGCGCGCACGACAGGCAACAGGCATTAAAATCAGCAGATAGAACTGAAAACCATACAAAAACAATAAGGAAAAAGGCAACAAAAAAAAAAACACAAATAAAAAAAGGAAATCACACACACAATAGAAGGAGCAGAGGCAAAAGTTAATTGTGCAGCACGGATCGGGGACTTTTCGAAGAAATTAACACTTGACCAGGAACTAACATTGCCACACACCCAGTTTGAGAGCCAGGCTCATGTCGAAAGCCACAAAAGGAGCATCAGGCTGTATACAGATAATATTTATGGGCAAATGACAAGACAAGAAAACGACAACCAAAAAGAAAAAACAAAAAACAAAAAACAAATACCTACTCACACAAAACAAAAGCCAAATGCCACAAAATATGCGAGTGCGAATGCGAGTATCTTGTGGTTTTTGCAGTTGCCTGTATCTTTGTATCTTTTGCCGTTTACTTTATGTATTGTAGGCAGACATTTTGCAATTTCATATTGCGGGGCCTAGGACACCGCCTGGTCCGGGACCAGGGTCCTGGTTACCCGGTCCCGTGTCCCGTGTCCCGTGTCCCATGTCCGGGACTGTGGACTCGTAGCTGGTGTTTATTAAATGCTCGCTGGCCAAAAACTCTTGACAAAGGCGAGAATCCCTCTTGGGGGGCAGGCATAAAAAACATCGTCGAGGCCTTAACGACTTTGCCAGTTTCTCTCAATTTTTTTTTTGTTTTTTCTTTTTTTTTTGCCTTTTAGGCTATCTTTCACTGGCTGACTGTTGTTGTGCCTCCTACTCCTTACTCCCAGTGTGTTTTTGTTTTTTTTGTTGGTTGGTTGGTTGTCACATTTATCGCACTTTTATAATTAAAAGGAAGGCAGGGCGAGAAAAACTAAAGGCTGACAGATAAGCGACTGAGCCACAAAATATGAAGGAAGCCAAGTGGACGCCAGTTCTGTTGGCCAAGTTGTCCTGCCAACGACAAAACCAACACCAACAATAACTGCTGCCCGGCTATCAGTTGGCTAAATAATGATAACAATAAACAAAAGCCAGAGCGCATTGTTGTAAACATTTATTTATTTTTTATGTACCCCTATTTTTGTTGTTGTTGTTGTCGTTGTTGTTGTTGTTGTGCGCTTTAAATAAATTACATATTTATGTATCTCTGCCAAGTGGAGAAGGTAACGACTGCCACTGCGATTTACTTGGCTAGTTGGCATAATTGTCAACCCCAGAGAGATAGGCAGAGAGACAGAGAGAGAGAGAGAGAGAGAGAGAGAGAGAGAGAGAAAGAAAGTGCCAAGATTAACAACTTCCGAAATGGCTTTTTTAATGACACCAATTATGATTTTCTTATCGGTGCAGCAGCTGCCCGAATAACTTGGACTCAGGTTCTTTTGATTCTACTGCTGCTTCTTTTTCATTTCCAACTTTTAATGAAGTAATTTTTCTCTTGTTCTCAGCAATGGTGGGGATGAGTTTAGTGGAGTATGGAAAGCACTGGTAGCGTTTGCATTGTTTGGCCAATACAAATATTGTTACATGGCAGGTGACTTTTAGGCCGGGAAACTTGCGACTTTCGCCTCTTTGTTTGTCATTTATAATCTCTCGCGCTCTCGGGTTCTCAACATTTTTTTTTTTTTTTTTTTTTTTTTTGGGTATTTGTATTGTTTGTTGAGTCGCTTTTCTTGCTCAGCCTACGGAGTTGGGGTCGATAAGCAAACGTTTGTTATGTACAAAAAGCAAAGACAATCAGCAGCTACCAAGCAGATGGGACAGCTAAGATAATTATTTGCTGAAAATCGTGGGGGTTAGCTAGATAACAGAAACAAACTTCAGATTTGCTTCCTAACTGAGCAACAAGCGCACTAAAGTGTGCATAGAATTTGGAAGCAGATGAGTTCTTCTATTTTTAGTACCTATTAAAGCAAAAATGTACTAACAAATGAATTTTTGCTAATAGGCGATGAAACCAACGACCCAAATAAAATATAATTATTATTATTAATCTCTTTTAAAAAAAAGACCTCACATAATACAAAATTGATAACTATTCTACACACAAATAAATAAAATATAGATTCTCAAAGATATGGTTGTTTATTTATTGAATATCGTATATTGAGTGCAGCAATCTTGTAATGCATATATTCTTATATAACTGCAGTTAAAGATTTATTTATATATATATATATATATTATTTATATATATATATATATATAATATCCCTTACTAAGTTCAGCTTTCTGCATGTTTGTATGTATATAATATTGCAGCTAAAGATTATAGCAATTTCTTTATATATATAATTTGCTGGCGCTGACTAAAGGGTATTTACTAGTCGCGCAGAGTCTACTGGAAAACTATTTTATTTATGTTTTTCTTATGCGTTCGCCTTGAGACAATTGCCCACTTTCAGCATTCGTCAATAGCTCATTAAATTTGAGATGCTTCACACCTTTCACCTGCCACTTGAGTTGCAACTAATGAGTTGTCGCATTCAAATATTTGTCGCCTGCACTTAAAAGCCCAAATTGTTTGAATCAATGAGACGTCCAATATGCTGTTTGCCTACATAGCAATTTCAATTTGTTTTAACTGATAATTCGAAGCTCTTGACTTCGTTGTCGCTAATGAAGCCAATGTCAGCTGCAGTCCAGTGTGGCACACCAGCCACTGGCGCCTTCAATTGTGCAACGTCATCAGGGGCGAGGTGGAAGCTGTGGGCTTGCCGCTCACACTGTGCTTGATTAGTTAAATGTAATTGAGTTTTAATAGGCGCACTGAGCACCCAGCTTAAATACTGCCCGACTAAGGGGCAAGGCACAAGTTGGCAATCTGAGATGCTGATGCTGATGCTGATGCTGCAGCTGATGCTGAAGCTGATATTGATGCTGATGCGGGTGCTGTTGCTGTTGTCGTCACTGTGAAGGTCGCGTGGGTGCTTGGACATGACGGGAAGATGCTATGACAACAACAACACTAACAATAACAACAACAACAACGACAGCAACTCATTAATGACTTGTCTGAACTGGCGATTGGGAAAGCTCTCAGTGAGCCTCGCCATCAACTTTCTGGCTATGGACCATCAAATCTCATATCTTGGCTCGAGTCGAGTCGAGTCGAGTCGAGCCGAGTCGCGCTTAACAATCACTTAGCGCATTATTAAAAACGCTTTTTGATTGCGCTTTGGCGTGTTTGGTCTTTGCATGTCGGCCGATTGAAATCGATAGGCGTTTCAATGCTTTGCTTTTCCCCTTCATAATCAAATGGGCTACTTGGACTCTAGCAAGCGATATGCAACACAAGCTTTACTTGGATGTACTGATAACTAAGCGGAAATAGGTGTAATCTAAAGAGATGTGAAGTGGTTGAAGTGTTGCTCTTTGTTTTGCATTTCATATTTTTTCCTTTAAATGTGAAAACCTCTCGCATTAAATTTCAAATCAAATGTATGCACTTAATCAATAAATAGTTTCAAACTGTCGGTATCGAAATATTGAACAATAAACAAATAGAAAAACACTTGACCTAGAGCAAGCGAGAAATATATTTAAATTATACAAATTTTGATTTTCCTGGAATGCAAGCAAGAATTATAATTATTACTCATTTTGACTATTTCGCAATGGAATCCAATAAAATTTAAAAAACTTATTCTTTGTTAGTAGCTTGTGAAACCGTTCGGAAAATGTAAGCAATCAATCAAATAATAATTAATTAAATATTAATTAATCAAAGATGCTAAGCAAATATGTTACCAGTTCTATACAAAAAGAAGCAAGTTGTATTTGTGTGAGGGTATTTTATATATGTGTTTTTCCCTCTTGATTTTAATTGACCATGGCCAAGAAGTCGCACTTGGGAATGTCTCAATCAAAAGATACGACAACCCACGGCAAATCAACATAAATATTTGTTGTTGTTGTCGCTTTTGCTGCTGAGCCGGAAAAAATCGAAGAGACCGAAACTTTTTCTTTTGTTTCTTTTTTCGAGGCACGCCCCGCGCATCGATTCAAGTGTGTGTGGTTGTTGTTGTTGTTGCTGTGATAGTTGTTGATAATTTGCATTTGATTACGGGTGTTAGTGTTGGTATTTGTGTTTGTGTTGTTGTTGTTGTTGTTGTCGCTGCGAAAATTGTTCCGGCAAAAGGCTTTGATTTCTAATCTGAACTGTTAGATCTTAAAGCAGCAAGATTATAGCTCAGAGCACAGCTGTTTTTTTTTTTGTTTTTTTTTTTGTTTCGACAAGGGTTTTATATGATATTTGATCTGGGCAAGGCATTTCCAGCTACGTCAATGAAGTTGTCAACGTTCTATGGTCGAAGAACAGTGAGAGCAGAGACGAGGTAGACAGGGAGAGAGACAGGGGGAGAGAGAGAGAGAGAAGCGAGGCTGGGACATACATAACATGCCGCTAATAAGCTCGTTTGCAGCCCAAAATTAATAACACCAACAATGGGACCTGGTTCACAACGAGGGCACAATTTATGTAGCACCCACAAAAAAAAAGAAAAAAAACAAAAACGACAAAAAACGGTAACAGTAACAGCGACTACGACAACGACAACGAGAACGGGAACGGGAACGACAAAGGCAACTCAATAACAATAAAAATAACAAGATGTCATAAAATGAATAGCCAAAGAAATAACAAGTACAATGAGCCTTGGCCCCAAACATTTCGGCAAGCCAAGGAAGGAAGCCAAATAAATAAATAAGTGAGTGCATATAGCCAAAGCAGCAAGCTGCGCGCTGCAGCGATTGAGCTGGAAAGGAATCGTGCCGACCGAAAAAAAAAACAAGAAAGGATAATTACGTGCTCAAGATTTTTTTATGCGACGCATTCAATAATAAAAAAGCCAAATTAAAGTGAGCCTTGAGCATTGAGCGGGAGGAGCGAAAGCGACTTGTATAGCGCCCTTTGGCAAATAAACAGCAACATAAACAACCACCCAAATGTGTTGGCCACGTTTCGAAATAAGAGCAAAAAAAAAAAATATATATAAAAAAATAAAACAGACAAAGCATAAGAAGAAAATTTGTCAAATGAAAATATTTTGAATGCTCGCTGCGTCAACGCTGAGATGGAGGGAAGAAGATGAGTATCTGTATATCTGTATACAATCCCAGATCCCAGAGCTACATACTACGACTACAACTATATATAATAAAATTCACATTATGTATTGCTATTATTGTTGTTGTTGTTGTGCTTTCCCTTTTTATACGCTTCGATGACTTAATCTCGTCGTCTTTTAGCGCTTGTCACCCCCAGCCACCCAAGCCACACAAGCCGCCCCCACCTTGACAGAGATAAACAAAAGCCAATGTTGAAATCGAAAGAACGCTCAACTTGTCTCGAGTCTGAGCTGGGTATAGGCCTGTTGCTGTCCAGCTTTTTTTTTTTTTAGATTGGTGGGGGACGGGGTGGAGATAAAACCCCTTTTGGTCTTACCTTTTCAGACAGGTGTGCGCTTGGCCGGGGTTGCAAAAACCACTATGATGCTGAGCAACAGTGGTGGTTGTTTGTCCCGACAACAGCAGCAAACTTCAATTTTCAAATACTTTTCCGAATATTTGTGTAAAATTTAATTAAAGCAAAAATGCTCAACATAACATTCGCTGCTTGATGCTTGCTTCGCTCTTGGCCCACTAGCAAAATGCGAAACAAAAAACAGGCAGAGAGACAAAGACAGAGAAAGAAAAACAGCAATTTTAATTTGATTTAAGGCATGCGAGAAGGAAAGCTGTAAAGCTGAAGTAGCTTATTTTATTATGTTTGTAAAATAAAAATAAATTCAATTAGCAGCACTTTTCAATAATACAATATTTGTAATGTTCTTTTCTTTTCAATAAAATACATAAATCTTTCTCTACTTACGACAATGCTGCATTTGTAGCAGTTTCACGGTGAAATCTACGCATAGTTTTGCACAAATATATGTATACAGTAAGCTCTCGCTAGACGCAACAAAATTTTCCACTTTGAATATTCGATTGAAAGTGGGTGAAAATAATAGTATGTAATAGGCAGAAGGAAGCATATCCGACCCGGATATCATTGACTATAAAATCCAAACGGATTTTGATTTTATCGATTACTCTTATACTTTCTTAAAATTCGATCAAAAATACCATAAGAATAATTTTTCGATAAATTGCTTAGTTCTTTCAATATCGACAAAAATTCCATGGGGATATCGATTTTGTCAATAACTTTCTCATATCGATAAGAAAAAGACTGAACACAGCAATTACGGGCACAATTTTTAGATATAAAGTCTTTTCATCTACTTCAGTATGATATGGACAACTCATGATAGGTAAATACTTGGGTTCGGGGTATCTACAAGGCAAGCGCGTTCTACTATATCATTTTAAATTATTTTTGTTTTAATTTTAAGAAACTATTGCTCTTATACAGATTTATTCAGTTTAAACAGATACTTTAATTTGAATATATAGACAAATGCATCTAATTTGCAAAAGAAAATTGGCCAATGGCAAATTTAATCTTTGTTCTCGCTGTTGGCCCGATTTGAATGGGTTGCCCTTAGCGAGGGCGTACTGTAGCAACCCATTGCGTGTGTGAGTTTCGTAACTGTAAGCTGTAGTTTCCATCTCAACTCCCGCAACTCTGAGTGAATTCTTGCCCAGCTTCGAGTTCATTATTTGGCTGACCCCCAAGGCGAGGCAAGCAAACACCTGCTGCAAAGAGCCGCAACTCGTTCAGCCAATGGTAACAAATGGGCGAGCAGCAGCATCAGGGCCATCTTCATTATGAGTTGGCCATTGTGATGATGATGGAGTTTCATCGTTTTCTGCTCGTTCGACAGTTTCAGTTTTAATTGCATTTGACTTTTGTGTTGCCTTTTGCATTCAGCTCGATTGAGTTTTTAGTTGTTTTATAACATTTTTTGTGATATTTGTTTTTAGCTGTTGCTCATTCGGCCTCGAGGGAGATGGGGGTGTGGCCCCCGACGTGTTGCAAGTTGGTCAGCGTGTCGCCAATGATCGACTAATGAGCATTTTATTTGACAGCATTACGACTATGCATATGTAGCTACATACATAGATTTTGAGGCCCCCTGTCCCCCTTACCGACCCTCACTTGCTCCCCAGCGATTATCCATTCCTCAACTCGACACAAATTGTGTGTTAAAGTCTTGTGATTAAACAACTTTGGCACCAGCTTGCCTCGCTGCACTTTGATTGCACTTCACACATCACACCTACGCCAACGTCGCTGTCGCTGTCGACGTTGACGTCGACGTCGAAGTCGCTACCGACGTCAGCGGCAACTGTTTCTTTGTATTTGGCACTGCACCTTGTGGGGCACTTGCGCAACTTGTTCGCTCGCTTGTCTCGTTTTTAGTTTGTTTTATTTACTTATGTTTTTTTTTTGTTGCTTTGGTATAAATTTGATCGCTGACAGGCGGGGCGGTGTGGGAGGGGTGACTGGGGGTGTGACTGCCGCAAGCGTAGCCCAAAGACGTGCATGATTTAGTGCAGTCTAGGCAAATTATGTTCAGCTCTTCTCTCTGCTAATCAGGTGAGAGAAAGCAAAGGTGTAAACCAGAGAAATGCATTCGATCGCATCTGTCTTATCTGTTCTTGGCACATGTATTTTCTGCCTACTTTAAATGTTATTTAATTATTATTTAAAATAAAATTAACCGGCAAGAAGGGCTTTCCTAGGCATGCCAAAGATTATAGCCCTATCAGACCGGTGATAATCTGCTGACATACAAATTTTAGTCCGAACTTCGAAATATCAATATTATTTTTACGTGAAAAACCTTTAAGACTTAGTAAAGAAATAACGGGCAATTTTAAGCTTAACAAAATTGATTGTCTAATTTTTTGGTTGCTATTCTTGTGCTTAAGAAAGAAAAAATATTTCGAATATATTTATACACCTTAAGTCAATCGGGTTCAAATCGAATTTCTGAATATATCAATTCTTTTTGGATCGAATTAAATATTATTTAAATAGTATTTGAAGTTGTATTTTTGCTAAAGTGACTTTGCTCGAACGATAAAAATATTTAAAACAAATTTTAGCGGGGTGACTTCAAAAAACAACTACAAGTAATATGGGCAACAATGGTCCTGATTGAGTCAATTAACAATTATTTCTTCGATTTTAAGTTAAGCTCGGATTAATCAATGACTGAGTATGCATTATTATTGACTGTGTATATTGTTTATATATGCATTGAGTTGATATGCTCAATTATTGTTTGTCTTTGGGCAAAACTTTTCCTGTCAATCGCCGAACTTGAGCATAGTATTTAACGCCAACAACAGCAACGACAACAACAATTTCATCAGCTGCACCTTGCCAACAGCAGCGGCAACAATGAAAGGGGGTCCAAAACAGAATTTAGTGGGGTGGGGGGTCTTGGCCGTGGGTAGGAAGGAGCGCATATTGCATGTTCAAGTAGTGTGCGGTTGCAAGATGCTAGCTGGTAGCTGTTGGGCAGCCGACGCCTTGAAAGTTGCCAACATAAGTCAACACTATGTGCTTGTTGTTGTCGATGTAGTTGCTGCTGCTGCTGCTGCTGTTGTTGTTGCATGCATAAATCTGTTGCATGTTGGAAATGTTAAATGCGACGACGACGACGATGGTTTTCATCTGAGCTGCATCTTTGGCGCATTTGCGCTTCAATGCGATTTATTTGCCCGTTGTTTGTAATGCCATTTATTGGCGTTGTTGTTCTTGTTGTGGTGGTTGCTGTTGCTATTGCTGCTGTTAAATGCTTATTTACATTACGTTTAGCGGCACTTGACGGGCGGCTCCTGCAGCTTCAGCTACAACTATGCAACTGTAACTGCAACTCCATATTCAAGTGCCAGCCTCGCATGTTGTCCCCTCGTTTGGGGCGGCAACTTCCCAGTAAAGGTAAAAAAAAAGAGAGAGACGTTGCCGTTGCAAAAATTTTGATTTATGTCGGCGCTGCTGCTAGTTTATTTTATTTTTTCTCTTTTTTTTTTGGCTTTTTATGCCATACATATCATTAGCCAGGCGATGCATGAGGGCTGCTCAAGAATTTATTTACCAGCCAATGTTGCTTATATGAAATTTATCAAAGTTCAGTGCTCATGGACTTTTAACTGAAATCCCTCAGATTTGTAGTAGACAACATATATACGAGCTGCAGTATTTCAAGTCACAGCGCATAAAGTAACAGACAAATTTAAATTGGATAAGTTTTTATGAAATGTATTCTGTTTAATATTTATTTTAGAGTTTTAATTATCAACTCAGACCATGAGTCAGTAAAAAAATCAAACCCATAAATAATGCTTATCTGTTGATTTGAATTTAAAAAAAATACAAATACATAAATATGCATACAGTGATAGGCCTCATTTTGTTTCCGGTTGCTTGGCTTTGATGCGAATGCATTTAGTGGCACCAATACCATTTTCCGAATATGTCCGAGGATTTTCCAGCAGTATAGTGCCCCAAAGCTTGTGTGGATCGAGTGCCAAAAAGCTGAATTCAGAAGCAAAACCTAACTTTATTGAGAATGTATGGGGAATGCTGACACAAAAATGAGATGAGTCTCGGAGGTAATTTCAAGAAAACAGTTATCAAAACATCCTCTTGCGAAATTTACTTAAGTTTTGTAAACTCTCTCAATAATTCCCTTTTAATAACATTTGGTGTTGTATCGAAAATGGGTGAATATTAAAATTATTTAATTAAATTAAATAAGCTTAAAATTAATGCAAAATACAATTGAAACCAAAGTTGATGAAGTGCTTCGCTAGCTAAGCCAATTGTTCGCTGTTGTTCCTCTCTATAAATAATAATTACTAATTTTTCTTAGAGTCCGAGCAAGAATTAAATAATCAATTTTTTCTTTGAATTAGTATTTATAAAAATAGCTAAGTATCCAAATAGTAAGAATAAAATTATCTATCGATTTCCAATGTTATTTTTTTTGTAAGTTGTTCAACAGGCACACATCCAAACCAGCGTACCGGCCTAGTTCGTATAGCATGGTCACACTGACATTCACTTTAATTGCAAGTTATACTGCAAAGCTTAAGCGGTTTAGAGAATGTTAAAGGCGACATGCTAACGAGGATTTAGCCGTTGTGTAATCACCAAAGAGAGAACGTCGAAGAGTGCGGAGAATAAAATCAGGAAAATAGTCATCCAAGAGTCGCCAGCTTTAGTTTCGAGCGCAACTTTTGTGGCAGCCCGTGCTAATCTCTTGCCACAGATCCACAGAGCTGCCTGCTGTGTACAGGCATGATGACTTACCATTTTCAGGCAGACGGTAGCCCAAGTAGCTGTTGTTGTTTCATGTTGTTGTTGTTGTGCATGAGCAGCTCGAGAATCGGCATTAGACCAAAAAAAAAAAAAAGAAAAAAAAAAAACAAAACAAAACAACAACAACAAGAAAACATCGCGCATTCCCAGTTTCGATTTAACATTTCGCTTATTGACAGAGCAGCATCGGGAGGAGAAGAAACGAGGAGCTCAGAGTTTTGAATTCAGAAGAACTGCTTGCCACGACGCAAGTGCAGCAGCTGTGAAACAGCAACAAACACAACAGATGTGGCTGTTGTTGTTGTGTCTTATTTATATATTTATTACATATATACAAATTTATTAGCAAGAAGAATAATAATTTAATAGATTCCATGAAAGAGCCGAGACTTGAGACATCAACTGGCAAAGGCAAAGGCAAAGGCAACCCACAACAGCTTTAGACAACTTCAGCTGGTTCCTGAGGCTAATGTTGACATTTGTACAGATGCGGAGCTGACAGCCTATGAAATATGTATTTGGCTACATTGCAGCGCCACGAGGTATGCAACAAACGTGTAAGCCGTTTCTCAAGATGCACACATCAAAGCGGGCGAGAGGGTCGGCGACGTAGGACTGACCCAAGCCCCCTGATCCAATTAACTGCTTACACAAAATACAAATGGCCAGACGAATAGACAGCAAGACTAGAGCGGGGCAGAGCGTGGAAAGAGCCAGGGAAAAGCGGGGAAGGACAGGGCATAGACCAGGGAGAGAGCGGGGCAAGAGCTGGTCAGACATGGACAACATAGACATATGCCAGGGACCAAATAATAACAGTGAAAATCAACGCAACGTTCTAATGTCCTTACAGAGCTGCCCTCTGGCTACGGCTACACTTTAGCTCGCTCACCCACACACACACACACACACACACACACACCCTCATAGACCCACACACATACACACACAGAAACAGAGCCGTGGTAGCCCGCTCTATGCTTTGCCTTTGATGCTCTCACCGAGGGACCATTACATTTCCGACTTGAGGCAAACAACTACTTAGACTTAGTTCCCCTGGCATATATGTAAATATATATATATATAAAACATGGTGTTGCATTAAGCTATAACTAAGTATTGCAAAAGTAGCAAAGAATATAGCAAAATCAGTCAAAAAATGTCCCTGAGGGCAGCTCACCTTTTTAATCAGAAAGTATATTTGTAGCCGGCAAGTTTGTGCTTTTCCAAAGCTATTCTATTGTTAAGTAAAGTTTAGATATTTCTAAAATTTAAATGCGAAAAAAGCAAACTTCCGAAACGTGGTATTTAGAAGAACTCTGACTAAATATGAAATGATTTATGGAAGTCAAGACATTAGACAACTTGGTGTATTTCATTAAAGGTGTCTCAATCTCTGGTGCCAGATTCACGAAACTTGTTTTAGAGATGTCCCAAAAAGCAATTAACAACTGACTGGCTGCTTTTCTATTTTTCATTCTTCACATTTTTTTTACTGAGAACAAAACAGATTTTATTGTATGATTTGACTACAGTACTCCCTCCATCAAATGATAAGACATGATGATTAATTAATTCGAGTTTAATTTTTAACTAGAAAAACTATATCTTTTTGTCATACAATAATGATAATTTTTGAGCTGATGATTATTTTTTGGATGAACAAATAAAACTCCAAAATAATAAGGACAATGAAAATTATGTTTTGGTAATTAAATATTTGAAAGAGCAACTGAGCTTCGTTCTGACAGCCTGCATTTTGCTATTCATGCAAATGCTGGCCGCTGGCTGACTTTTTGCTTTTGTGTGTGTGTGTGTGTGTGCGTGTGTGTGTGTGCGTGTGTGTGCAGGAGTGTGTGCGTTTGTCTGTTTTCGGAGACCGGCCAATGTGTGTGGCTGGCTTTTGCTTTTGACATGGCCTGATGAGCCTGACGCTTTAGCATTGGCTTTGGCTTTAGCATTGGGGTTGCTTAGCCCGCAGATGTAACGTTATGTGCATAAAAAATAATCATAATCATTTCAGAGTCGGGCATGGGCGTGGGCGTGGGCGTGGGGCGTCAAGGCAAATAAAGGGTTCGCTTTGCATGGGGCTGGCGACTTGTTGGCTTGAAGCGCTTTGAGCACTTTGCCTTAACAATAAATAAAATATAAATGCCAAAACAGCAAAAACAATAAACAAGTGATTTTCACTTTTCACTTGCGAATGCTGTTTGCCTGTTTGCCTGTTTGTCCACGTACCCGGACTTTGTTTACCGTGTGCGCTTGCTTATTAAAAAATATGGCTAAGTGAATTTTGCAGTCAAAAACAACAAAAAGAAATTTAATAAAACAAGAACATCATCATCAGGCAACTGTTTCAAATTCATAAACATATAACAAAAAAACAAACGCTAACATTCAACAAGAGATGGCTCAGGTAGTTAGAGATATGGAAATGGAAATGGTCTGTATACGTGTGTGCGTGTGTGTGTGCGTGTGTGTGTGTGATAACCAGTAAATCAGAGCGTATGGCAATGACAACCTCGTCACAGACAGCGGCTGCCATGACGAATGGCAGCCCAGAGCTCCAAAGCTGTCCAATCTCCTCATCCTCATCCATCCCCCAGCTGCCTTGATGGTTGCCCTGGAGGCACTGGGGGTTTTTGTTTTTTGCACTGAAGTGCGCATTTGACAAGCCCAGTAAACAACAATTAAAATGACAACGGGCCGAGTGATAGAACGAAATGGGCAAAAGGATTTTTGCACGTTTCGCTTTCTTTGCAGCCGTTCCCTTAAAAAAAAAACCGAAAAAAAACCTGATGAAAACTAACAATGAACGAGATTGAAAGACGGCGAGCTCTGCACAAAATTATAGCCACAGGACATAGGACACAGGACACACACACACACAAAACAAGCGAAATCAGAAACTAAGCTGCAGTTGCACAAATGATGTGATAAACAAGGCCAAAAAATGCCCAATATGTGGCTACGAGATGGTCAGCAAAAAGAGAAATAAAACGCGATACAAACGGAAAAAACAAAAGCGAACTATTGCAAGGGAATATCTTGGGGACATGACAATGCAATTTCGAGCCAATGCTCGAAGCATCGCACAATGAAAAATCTATCAACGAATCGTTGGCTACCCCGAGAACCCCCTCCCAGTATATTCTCGAATATGTTTGTCATGCTAGTCTAGTCGCAGTAGTTAAGAGCACGGAGTTTTGATTGATCTCTGAGGAATCGCAGCAATGCGTGAATCACTCTGCAATGTGGCACAAAATAGGCAAAAACAAGATAGAACTAAAAGCACGTCGAAGATTACATATCTTTGCAGCCGAGTCAGCTGCCGATATCGTGTAAAAAACCGACCTCTGTACATAAGTCCGATGTTGATGATTTCTTGGCAAAATGCTTGAAGTATAAGAAGAGTATTTTGCTAAACGAAAAGTTCCTTATACGAGTTCTCATCTTTCGCAATGTGTACAGCAAGGTTTAAATCTGAGGGAATTGTTCGCATTGAAACAGATACAAAGACGGACAGACGAGCATGGAAATATCGACTCCGATAGTGATGCTGATCATTTATATATTTAGCTAATGAAAACAACCCAAAAAAATAGTCTCAATTTTGGAAAATAGCCATACTCTTGGCGGCAATTGTAACTCAGATTACTTTTCAGAAAACATATTTCTAACGTGCAAGTTTGTGTCTTTCTCAAAGCCAAACATTTCCATTTATAAATGCAAGGTGCGATTTTTCTAAAATTTAGAAATACGGGTTAATTCGATTCGTTTTCATATTAAGCATTCGAATTTTAATATTTCACACATTCGAGTATTCTCGATAGTTTATGAATTTATATCATTTATTTGAAAAAATCGTACGATTTGATTCAGCTACTCGACCTCTAAGGTAGACTGCAGCTAAACTCAATCATAGCAGCTGAAAAACAAACTTCTTTTATCTCTACTTTTTAGAAATATTTTCTATTGCAAAGAAATACATTTATAAAAAATAGGAAAAAAGATTTTGGAATATACAACATTTTTGTTCGTATATTTGAAAGTTATTTCTAAAAACAAGAAAAAATCCAAATGATTTCTAAGATGACTTAGACACACAGAGGACAACTGAGCTCGTAATATATCTCAACCAATCTCAAAACTGGGCAAGGAGAAATAAGTTAAGCTAGGTTTATGCTGATCAAGAATGGGATAATAATATATAGTGTATATAAAATACGATTCGCTATGCATTTTAATGAGTTTGGGGTAAGTTTTCAGGTTAGGTTTCGGTTTAAAGCAAAATAAATCAGCTTTTTTGCTTGTAGCGACTTTTAAGCAGGTCGATTAGAATTAGTCGTTGTTGATCTTTACCAAACATAAATCAAATGCGTTCTATATTTAATATAAATAGCTTCGTCGAGTAACTCTCGAGAGCTGTTGAGAAATTTATGCGATGAGAAGAAAACAAACAAATACAAATCTGATTCAAATATATATGTTCTATAGCCTTGAAGCTGTTGCTTTATGATGGCTGACGCATCGCCTCCTTATGCACATGTATACCTATGTATGTATCTATATATATATATATATATATGTTTATATATATATGTACATATGTATTTATATATATAGTGTTTGTCAAATAGCTGAGCGGTCGCTTTGGCTCATTTGATTGGACAAATTGTTTGGCTAATTTGCACGGCATTTGGCTGAAAGCGTCGCCACATTTATCATGACGCGTTTAGCATTAAAGCGTCGCATCAGAGATACGTCAGCACAAGGGGCATGTCAGGGGGAGGTGTGCGGGGACGGCGAAGTCTGTCAGTGTGGATAAAAACTATTTTTGGCCAGCGCCAACCACACGGCGTATGAGTAATGTTTTGATTTGCCAACGGCTTAAGTTTTAAATTAATTTATTGCTGCCGCTGCAACCCAAACTGAACTGAATTCAACTCAAACCAAACACAAGTCGTTTATTTTAGATTGTTGCTGTTTCTTCTTGTAGTTGTCGTTGTTGTTGTTGTTGTTGTTGTTTCATTGCTTTTTAGTTGCCATCAACTACATATTTGAAAATCATTGCGAGCTCTTCTCCACTGTTGCAAATATTTTTAGCGCCCACAATGGGGGCATATCAGAAGGGGGCTGCTGTGTGTGTGTCTGTATATGGGAGGCAGATAGGGGAGGGTAAGGCCATGGCTTGCATTTTAATTATGATAAAGTGCTGTTAATGTGCCTTTGATTGGGTCTGCAGCTTCACACCGCTTTTGGGCTATCAGTTGATCAGTGGACAGCGGCAACAAAGGTCAAAGTTGCGAAAGGTGAGCTTTGCAATAACTTAAGAGAGTGGAGAAAGAGAGACGCAGAGAGAAAGAGAGAGAGAGAGAGAGAGAGAGAGCTGTAGCACTAATAAGTTATTTCCAATCAGCCATTGGCAGGTCAGCTTTTTATATTATATATTATTATATTGATACTAATACAATGAGCTCGACTACGATATACTCTAAGCCCATCTGTTAAATATATTATTCTAGTCTCACTGCCCGATTTCCGTTTAAACTTTGCACACTCAAATTTAAGCAGATTTGCAAGTGGCAATTTCTAATGCGTTCAGGTTAAAACAAGTAACACTTTGAATTATAAACAGGAAGGCAAACCAAAGTGAATTTCTGCTAGGCAAATTCTAAATATTCCGTTCAAAATGATGCATACTTCCCAAATTATTGTTGGCATTCAGTTTTGTTTAATAATTATATCAGTTGCAGCTTCTGTTTCTTTAATTACTTGATTACTTATTTCGATTTACGGTTTCAGTTCAGATTTGACTATGATTGTAGTAGTTCTATGACAGCCTTATGATATGCGATCAAAGACAGTTGTACAAAGATTCTAGAAGTGTATTGCCGAAAACCATCAAATTAAATCACACAAATTGCGATACACTTTGATTGCAATCAATAAATCAATTAATTGTTGTTTTTAGACTTTTAGACAACATATTCTAAATGAATTCATTTATATTAGTAGTGATTAGAGCGGGTAGTGATACTGATCAAGAATATATACATTTACTTCTCCTTCCTCTCTCTCTCTCCCCCTTAAGTGCGTTGCAAATTTCACAACTCAATTATAATACTCCCCGAAAGGGTATCCAAGGAAGAAAAAAAAAACCCAAACATCAATGCAAGTTTCTAGGTAAATTCTCACTTACATAATCTCAACATGGTCATCGGATAATGTTTGCTTAATTGAAATCGATGCGGGATCTTTGCCTTTCTTACTACAGACATGCAAATCCAATCGCATCGTTGGGCATAAGTTGTTATTAGTTATTGCTAATAGTAATTACACACACACACACACACTCGTACAAAGACTCATTATGTGCAAGAATCAGGCCCGTTTTCATATGCCGGTCACATGGCAAAAATTTTCCAATTTTCTTTGGTTTTTTTGTTGTTATATTTTTGCCAGTTGCCCTTGTTGTTGTTGGTTGTAATTGCCAGCAGTTGTTGCTGTTGTTGAGGTCACATTGAACGTCAAAAGCAAAAGTTGGCAGCGTTAATTTCGTTTGCCCATAAACATGCAACATATGCGATGTGTGCAAAGGGGCAGGCGTGTGTTCCCTCTGTGTGTGTAAGTGTGTGGTGCATGTGGAAGGGTCGCACTGCATTTGCAACCCTAATAAAGCGCAGCGCGGTTGCTGCCACACGTGGCCTGCCTCTGATAACAAACGCCCGCTTGCCAGCCTGCCTGCCTTCCCGCCTTTCCGCCTTCCCGTTGGCCTGCCTGCCTGCCTGCCTTTGCCTTTGGTTTGTTCTGTTTGCCTGGACAATACCGTGCCACACTGTGATTTATGCACTAAGCAACGGCTCGGCTCGACTCTAGTCGCCTTGCCTCCCGGTCGCGCCCCTTTTGGCCGCGCAGCAAAAACAAAACAAAAAAATGCAATTCTTATCTCATTGTTGCTGTTGCTGCTGTGGCATGTTTGGCATGTGGCATCCACGCGAGACGCGCATCGTACATGCCACTTGCAGCAAGTGCCACAAAAACATTGACACATCGTTTACAAGGCCAGCATACTAAAAACCATTCAGTGTGAGGGACAGAGACAAAGAGAGAGAGCGAGAGAGAGGGAGAGAGAGCCTGGGGAGCCCTGCAATGGATCGTGCCAAAATAACAAAAAAATAAATAAATAAGAAAATTAATTCCAAATTTGCGAGGAAGAAAAACAAATATGAAATTGAAACCCTCCCTTTAAATTAACCACACGGAGAAAAAAGTGTTGCCAGTGACAACTAAGCTTCAAAAATAATTATCAATATTCATTAAAAAAAAATAATAATAATTCAAGAAATAAGTAAATATAAACATTTTTAAAACTGCTGAAATTAATTCACATATTTTTATGCGAGTGGACAAAATTATTATATATTTGTAATGGGTGAATTTGTATTGCCATTTGCCATTATCATTTGCCCTTTAAATTGGGTGACTCTAGTTCTCAAATTGTGTGAGTTATATGCTTGTATCAATTTACACTGCCGGGTATATCAGTTTTGGGTCGTGACCATAAAAATTCTTAGCAATCTACTAACAAAATTTGGGAAATCTAGCTTTAAAATTTGAACTTCGTCTGACGTGGACACAAACGAATACTTTCAGTTAGAGCGTATACAAAATCTTCTGAATTTATTTATAGAAACCAAAACAACCCATTTTTGGTCCTTTGGTCGATTTTCATTGTAATTTGTATTTTTCTTCGAAGTGCAGGCACGCACATTCTCTCTCAGTGTAGTTATGTCTATTCGCCCCCTTTGTGTCACAGTTCGATACTCGACTCGGATTCGGATACGGATTTGGATTTGGATTCGGACTCTTTTCAAAATGCTTATCAAATTAATTTCGCTTAAATTCGTGTTTATTGTTCGAGTTCAGCTTGCTCCGTTTAGAGGGTTAATTGCGAGGGTTTATCCGCAAGCCACATATGAGTATTGCTCGCCTAACCCCAACTTCAATATAACCCACCCGATCCCTCTCTCTCTCTCTCTCACTGTCTCTCTCTGTCAGACTCCTCACACCATTTTGCATTGCAATTCTCTCATTTTAAGTTTCTTCAGCTATTTGACATTGATTGCATGTTTGCTTGTTTATTTGCTGTTTGTTGTTTGGACTCGAGTGCTGAGTGGCGAGGGTTGCTGCAAGAGTTGCAAATTGATTGAAAACGCTAACTCTCTCTCTCTCTCTCTCTCTCTCTCTCGCTCTTATTCGCTCTCCCGCTACACGTGTCCCGAGTTGTTCAATTATGGCTAAGCCAAATCCGCAGCACAAATATACGCTCCCCGCCCCCTCCCCTTCCACGCAGCTAGCATGTTGCGTCCAAGACAAACAGCAAAACAGAAAAATAGCATAAATGAGCAACCTGCCCCTGCCTGCCCGGTGAGTGATGCAACCCCATGCAGCAAGCAGTTGAAATGCCATCACCAATTTTTAAGACGAAAACTAAACACACGCGACTGGCGAGCGTCGTCGTTCGGATTGAAATTGAGTCGTTTAAGCCGTACCCCTGCTTAGAAGTGCCCCTCCCCACACACACCCTCCTAGCACATAGACACATACATCAGACGGCTCAGCATCCCCTCGCCTTGTATGCTTTGCAAATGGCAGGACTTATTCCTGCTGCTGGTCGTGACTTTTATTTGGTTTTGTGTTTTCGTTCTTTTTAAGGAGTCTTTAAACTGAAACTTAAACTGAGCTAAGACATACATACATTAATCGTTTTGACAAGACTTGATAGATCAAACGGGTAACAAATTATATAAGCTATATTTATAAAAGTTATTTAAACATTTCAAAAGAAAATCATTGTCTGTCATATTTGCATACACTTAAAAGAAAATTGCCTTTCAAGCATAATTTATATATCGCAATATAAAACTGCTCTCTCCAGATAAAAACAAGCGAAACTTAAGGCTTAACATAAAATAATCTGAAAAGCGCTGTGACTAAATAAATTGTACTTACATAATATATGCATATATATATTTATATATCAGTAAGTATATATAAACGTATTAGTGCATTTTGCATTTGAATAGAAATTAAATTCAATAAAATATATTTTGCTTGCTTAAATATATTTTACACTGTCCAGTGAAGCACGGAAAATTAACTGAAAATGTTACTTAAAGAGAGTTAAGAATAACTAAAGTTGAGCCAAAAATATATATAGAAAAGAAATAGCCGCAGTTAAAAAAATCTGTCTTTTAGTTTTATCTTTTTTTTCGTAAATAAATCAATTGGCACAGATTTAGAGCAAAATTAACTGAAGTGATTTCTTCAATTGGTGAATTAAAAATAGTGCTAAATTATTATTAGATATTTTTAGTATTCTTGTTCTACTACAAACCGAATCAGTAACTCGATTTACAAGTATTTTCTCGAAGATGCAAAATGAAACTGCTGCCAATTTATTATTATAACTATATTTATTATTTGAATACTCTTAGCTTTGTCTGTGACTCGATTTGGGCAACTCGATTTATGCACGAATCACACAGATTTTTAGTATCGAAAAATATTTCTCAGTGTATGGATACGTATTTAGGATATGTATGTGTGTTTGGGGAGTACTCACCTTTGCACTCGTTGGCATCCCGAGCTGTTGCTCTACCCCAGGGCCGATCAAAGTAGAAGGGCTTGCATCGCTCGCAATCCCGTCCAGCTGTATTGTGGCGACACTCGCAGCTCAGCTGCCCCCTCGAGTCCAGCGAGCACTTGGAGGCGTGTCCGTTGCACTTGCAGCGCCCACCCACCGAAAAGTCAGAGACGGCATAATGCAATCCAGCCCCAGCAGCAACAGCCGAGACAGATGTGGACTCCAGATTGTTGCCACCCAATTGAACGCTATATTTGCCGGTGCGCAGATCCGCGGGCGCATCGATGGCGAGCAGGGCCTGCTGGAGATCGGGCTGCTGGAGCCGATGGAAGACAATGCGTATATCGGTTGCGGTCACCCAATCCTGCAGCACCGGCGATCCATCCAGATCTCGGGCCGAGGGTCTGCCCTCCAGTGTGCTGAACGCAATCCTCGAGGCGAGTCCCACATCATGATGTCCATGATTGCGATGGGCATCGCTGCAGCGTGGCTCCTGCTCATTGTGCTTGGTGATAATGGTGCGACTGTGTCGTCCAAACATCCTCTTGCACTGAGAGCTATAATATTGAAACGGCTGCCAGCTGTGGCCATAGTCCGAGCTCTTGTAGATGACCAGAGAGTCGGGGCGGGGGGCACGCGGACAAAACTGCAGACTCACATAGGTCAGCTCGTATTTCTTGCCCAGCGACAGGGTCAGGGTGACATTATCGCCACCCGATGCACTCGACGAGGGCTGTTGAATTGGTGCTGATCGCCAGCAGGTGACATTATTCGAGTTGTTCAGATCGGTGAGGGCGCGCGGCGAGAAGCTGTTTGCCTCACAGGTGTGGCATGACAGTAGCTGCTCGCTGGCGCCACCAACTGCTTGCAACGGATACTCGCAGTAGCGTTGCGGCTGGCGTTCACCGCAAGTGCTGCTGGCCGTAATGGGCGCATCGTAGGCGGCATTTACAAAGTCGGGTATGCAATGGCGAGCCTTGTCGTAATCGTAGCAGGGATCCTCCGCCGGCGGCATGGCCAACATTTTGAGGTACGAATTGTTTGGTTTGGCCTGCGCAGCGAGCGCACAGAGGGCAAGTAGAAAGAGTTGCTGGCGCCAGTGTTGCATGGCTAAGCACTTTTCACCCACACACAAATTGCACAAAAGCACACAAAACAAACAAAAACAAGAACAAAAATACTTGAAACAATCACGAATTATATTTTATGTGGTTTTCTTTTTTCTTTGAGCAGCGCGCGCAATCGTTTCTCTGCTAGTGTTTTAAATCGCGCGCGAATCGCGTCGTTGTCGTCGTCGTCGCTCGGTTGAGTCTTCGTTTTTCACGTCAAGTCGGCCTGCCAGTTAACAGTCGACTGTGTTCGTTGTGCACAAAATGCGCGCGCGCCAGCCACGAGAAGTCGGTGTGTCGGTGCGTGTGTGTGTGTGTGTGTTGCAGCGTTTGATCGCGTCTGCAGTTGCTTGTGAGGCTGTGTGTATGAGTGTTCGGCAACATATGTTGCCATCCACATTGTTGCTGTGCCTATTTTTGGTCTTGACTGTCAACTCACCACACACACACACTCTCTCTCTCTCGCTCTCTGTCTCGCGTTGCGTTCGCTCTTGTAGTCGCTCTCATTGTTTGCCTTGCGCAGTTGTTGGCGCTTGGCAACATTGCTGCTTGCAGGTGGTTGTTGTTGTTATTGCTTCTGGCAACATTTGTTGCTTTTGCCTTTCGCATGGCAATGCAAATCTTTTATTGCCCACTTGGCGACACATTTTGTAGCATATGCGACAGCTACTGCTGCTGTCGTTGCTGATTGTTGCTTGTTGTTTGTTGTTTATTGGTTTTGGAATGATGACCACACTGCCAAATCAAAACAACACCAAATGCAGCCTCTTCTCTCTTCTGCCTTCTCCCTTCTGCCTGCTGTTTCCTCAGCAGCTTCTTCTCATTTTGTTTCTTCTGTTTGTTTGCCTTTCGATTGCTATCGATAATGAAGTCGCCAAACGGCTGGCGAGGATGGCGGCCTAAGTTATTAACTTGTCGTTAATGAAAATCATCAATTTTGAACCAAACCGATATGGAGATATGGGGATGAGAGAACGAGAGAATGCGAGAATGCGAGTACGGGATAGGGATAGGGAGAGAAAGACAAGCACGTAATTACAACATGATGCGATGGCTTCATTTATGCTGCTTATCTGTTGCTGTTGCTGTTGCTCTTGCTTTTGCTATTCTTGTTGTTGTTGTTGTTGCTTTGGCTGCATTTCACTGCTAAGCGTTTCACTTTCGGCTGTTTGGCTTTGTTTGCTTTGTTGTATGCAATTAGCTCGCTGCGAGATTCACCTTTGGGCGTGTCTTTCTCTCGTGTGGGCGTGGCATTAAACGCCACAATCCACAATCGAACCATGCGTTAATTGTTGAAATTCTCACGCACTTCCTCAACATGTCAAACTTATAAGGAGCATCAATAAATATATGCAATAAACATATACAAAAAACTTTATGAAAAATTAACTAAAAAACAAGTGTAATTATAATAGTCAAAGTGGGGCTATTTTTTGTTCATAATCTATATTTTCATGTTAATAATTTCTATTTTCCCATTTGTATATATTTTTTGACGATTTTTCAGACAGCCGAATAATTTGCATATAAGATTCTATGGGAACTATCGATCGAAGTGATCAAGACAAACTTTAGCAGAATTAAAACAGTTTTCTTGATCTTGACTTGGCATAAAGATTTATACTTATTTCGGATTGTCAGCCGACGTCTTCTATCTTGGAAATTATACAAAATTATAGTAGTAGACACAACATTAAAAGTACAGTTAATAAATGATTAGATTTGAACACAAGCAGTCAACACTGAAGATAAGTAAATATTGAAAGATGTGATAAAATATAAACACAAAACAAATGAGAATCTTTAAATTTATATGTCGGAACCATCTGGATCTGATCATATAGTTGCCAAATGAACAACTGATTTGCTTGCCAAGATCTGCAGATAAAATACATTAATTTTATATGCACATCATATTTGTCAACAATTAGAAACAACAAATTCAGCAAAACAAAACAAACGAATATTAAAACACTATAAAAATCGCACAACGATCGTTCTACTAATCGTTCGAATTTTCTTTTCTATTTTTATTTTTGTTGGATTAATTATAAACTTTTAGATGTGAGCAGACTAACCCAATGGGCTGCAAGAGTATTTAATATTCGGCGTGCCAAAAGCTGTATGTTAATCACGATTTATGCATGATAAGTTTGCAATCAAAAGTTTCCCAAGGTTTTTAGAAAGCTCTACACAAATGAAGTGATATATATATATATATATAGATATATGTAATAGTAATAATAGTGAATTCGTGTGGCATCGAATGTCAGTGCTATTTGTCTACATCATCTTCCGTCTCTGTCAATCTTGCACACTCGCTTGTCTCACAAGTTGCAACCAATTAACTGAAATTGATGCCGCCCATTAAACGGTTGATTATTTGTTGTCGTCGTTTTTGCTGTTGCCGTTGCTATTTGCCACTAGTAGCAAGCCATTCAGTTTCACAGCCAACTCTCTGTTTAAATATCAAGCCACGCACACACACGCACACACACACACACACACAGATATGCTTATGCACTGGGGTTGGGCGATCTCATTTCCGCTTCCTTTGTTGTGGGGCAGCTGAATGGCTCTTCAGCTGGATTCGTTGGTTGGCTCTGTGTGTGTGTGTGTGTGTGTGTGTGTGGGTTCATGCGTTATCAGAACTTTTGCTTTATTACCTTGCTGGCAGTGGGCGTGGTCAGTCGGAACAGAGTGAGTGTGTCTGTGTGTGTGTGTGTGCCTCTGTGGCTGACTCAGCATCTGCAACAAACACTTGCAAACTGCTCGAAACTTTTGGCGCTCAATGAAAATTGCATTGTGTTGCTGTTTGAATTTCGGATTTTGATTTTGATTTTGTTCTCGAGTGCTGGGGCACAAAAGGCGCCTTTGTGCTCTCTGCTCATAATGTCCAGGCGTAAACGGACCAGTGACAGTCTCTGTTTGTTTTGTCGTTGTTTTGTTCAGTTTGTTCTGGTTGTTTTTATACCCATTGCAAGTGGGTAAATTGGGTTCATTGAAGTTGTTCCGAAGTATGCAAGAGACAGAGGTAAGCATCTCCATCTCCAACGACATAAGATATACACATTCTTGATCTTATTTTCATTTCATTTCAGCGATTTATTTTGCTTGCATTCACTCGATAATAATACTAACTAACTTAAAACAAAATATAATTTTTGATCTGAGCAGGGTATCTCCTGATCGAGCTTGTTAGCTTACAGCATTCTTACTTGTTTTGTTTGTTTTTTTGTTGTTGGCCGTTTTGCACTGTTGTTTGGCTCTTTTGGGCTGGTGGCAAGATATCTCGATTATGCCGCCTTTCGGCCCCAATGCAACATTAGGTCAACCTCAACCTCAAACTGAACTGAACTCGCATCTCGTCTCCTCTATTTACTTGTCCTCTCTCTCTCCCTCTCTCTCTCCCTCTCTCTCTCTATCACTCTCTCTATCACTCTCTCTCTCTTTCTATCTTGCACCTCATTGGCGATATCAATAATGTGGCAGGCTAATTTTGTTTGCTGAGTGCAGAGTTGCACACATTTTCAATTGGCACAACATGCGACGTTTCACACGAATGTCGCTTACAAGTAAAACGGTTAAAAGTCACAACTCACAAAAGCGAGCCACTAAACATCCCCCGCCCGATCGCCCCACCACCCTGCACTGGACAACAGGTCAGTTTTTTATTTCTCATTCTTTTTTTGGTCAATGTTTATCTCAACATTTTGTTTGTCTTTTCTAAAAAGCACTTTTCTTGTTGTTGTTGCTTTTGTTGCAATTGCATCTCGATTTTATTGCTTGAGCTGCAAGCATGCGAAAGGCAGAAAGATGTGACGCAGACACGGGCGGCAAGCTGACTGGGAACAATATCACCTTCTGCTACCCCACCCCCTCCCCCTTCACCCATCTCACCCACTCTTGCAGCCGTTAAGTATGCTGGCGACTTTGGCGCTGTGTGCAGTGCAACTAAAACGCACAGATAGATGACTAGATTCCAATCAGCGTCAATAAATAAGCTTTTTAAATGGAACAAGAAAATAAAATATATATATATATGTACGTATGTGTGTGTGTTTGTAAGTATGTATGCCTTCCATCCATGCCCACCTTCCTCACCCACCCATCGGATGTCTTCCAGTTGTCACAGTGAGCAACCAGACGCTCTGGCAGCACACAGTGGGCCCCATCGGCCATCGGGCGAACAGTGCAACTGAGATATCGATGCCAGTGTGCTTCAAGTGTTCTTTAAAAACCTGTCTTTGGTCAAATATGTATATGTATACAGACCCTTTAATCCATCAAATAATACAAACATTAAATGCCTTTAACTGGAAAACTAAAATGTAAATATAAAAAAAACGCACAATTTATAATTGACTTAAGCAAAAAAAAAGTAAAAAGTAAATTTCCTTTTATTCGTTGATAATTAGGTGGAATACTTAAAAAAAAAAAGTGAGAAAGAAGAAATCCGCAATTTTATTCGCTTTTTTGGTCCTATTTAAAAAACTGGATTAATAATTAAGAAAATTGCAATTGAAAATTAGCATTTGAAAAAATTCGAAGAGTTATTGTTTGTTGTTGTTTTTCGAAATTACGCATATAATTATAATTAATTCGTATGGGGTTACCAAAAGGAAGCTTAGGCTTAGGCTTAGGCAGTAAATTGAAATTGAACAAAATATTGTGGAATTTATCCACAGTGCAAATCCTCAGCTCAGACTTGCAGTTTGTCGCTTGTCTTTTTATTTTTCTGTTGCCGGTTTCTTTCATATTAAAAAAGTTTTTCAAGTCTCTGTGTTCGCTGTGTCTACTGCTGCTGCTCCCACTCCCCACTCCCCGCTCCCCCATCCCGCTTCAACGCTCTTTTGGTCCATCAGTCGCTATTCGATTGCTTCTGCTGCTCCCAGCTCTGTCTGTCTATTTGTTTATTGGTTCTCGTAGGTTTTGTCTCCTCGCCAGTGCTGCAATATGCGTCGTATCTTTGCGTCTGGCAACTGCAGCGGGGGCGTCCTCAACTGCACTCCTACCTGCCTACATACACATGTATTTGTATGTATATATTTATGTGTGTGCTTGCAGCTACTTAAGGTGATTTTATAATTAGCGATAGCAGCAAACAGGAAGCCAGGAAGGAAGGAAGCTGACAGTGAAAGAGAAAGAGAGAGAGAGAGAGAGTGAGAGAGAGAGAGGGAGCACTTCAAAGTCAACTCTCGTGGCCATAAAAACAGCCAATTACCTTCAAGACTCATTAAGTACTACAACCATTTGGCTTGCAGTCACAGCCATATACACTAATGTGCGAAGAGTGGGGGGTGTGTGTGTGTGTGGGGGGGGGGGGGGGGTGTCTGTGGGGTGAGCGTGGGTTGGATTGGGTTTTGCCAAAGGGCTGTGGCTCTGTTTAGCTAGCTGACCGTGACAATAGAATTCGGCGCAGTTCGCAATGTTAAGTGCAATGAAGACTTGAAGATGTTGATTACATTAGAACATTGCAGGCCACCCAGCGACAACGGCTCTTGGGGTCTAGGGGAGAGTGTCGGGTGTCGCTCTGTGTGTGTGGGGGGGGGGAGTGCTAGTAGCGCGTGCGCTTTGTGTATATTTGTACGTTGTTTTCATTACCTTCTCCCCCTCCTCCACCACCACCCGCCCACAAAGTTGTGGCAACTGTTTATGTTGTTGTTGCTGCTGCTGCTGCTTCTGGCTGTGCTTTTTTTTGTGTTCATAATTTATCCCTTTTTTTACATTAAGCAGTTCTGCTTCTTGCTTTCTTTTTTTTTTGGGGGGGGGTTTTTTTTATGGCACGTTCAAGGGAAGCTTGAAGGAAAACCGCCCAAAAATTATTGCGGTTGACCAGACTTATTTTTTATACACACACTGCACAAAAAAGCCAAGAGAAAACTTTGTCAACGTCGTGAGAGGATGGACAGAAGGGCATCTGGGAAGGGGTGAGGGGGGTTATGGGTCAGTTTGGCCTGATTATGCCAGCAAAACAAGGCATCTATCAGTCATGTGTATGTGTATGTCGGTGTTTCGACGTGTGTGTGTGTGTGTGTGTATGTGTGTGTGCGAGTCGCTGGCCTGGCATAAATCTGAAATCCGCACGCTAATTTGTGCATGATAAATTATTTATGCCCAAAATGGAAGTCAACAACAGCAGCGAAAACAACAACAATTTTACCCAAAATCCCAAATGGGTTTGTGGGGGTAAATGGGAGAGGGGGAGGGAGGATATAAGCTACAATCGTCACCTAATCCCTTGACGTTTTCACTCAACACGAATCATTCATAAAAATCTGTTGCAAATTCGAGGACCCATTTGCTGTAAGCGGAGCGGGTGGATGGGAGGGCTTGCAGGTGATGTAGATAGCAGCAACGTTTGCCTGAATATTTGATAAGTTGACTAGAGTGAAAGTTTTCCATCCGCATAATCCCCCGCTTTCATTAGAGGCACACTTCAGCGGTCCACAATGTTTACCAGGTGAGTGAAAAAGCATAGAACCTGAATTTCATTTAATAAATCATTCTTCGCCAAATTGCAACATTTTTGTTGTAAGATTGTATAACTTAATGCCGCACAATTAATCCACCTGTTTTCACCATCCATTCTATGTATTCGCCACAGAAGCAAAAGTGTTTTTCAGTTGTCCAATTAATAGTTTGTTTAAATTATAGTTGGTTTAAATTGGATGCTAGTTGGATTTGGTCAGATCCTAGTTCGATTAAGTCTTATTATCGTTCTATTATATATTATCTATGTCTAATCAGAGATAATTTTTTTAGCTGTCTTTTTTAAAATACCCTGCTAAACTAAAACACATGTTTATAGCTAAATTATTTTGTTATAATTATCATTTTGGGAACTTTAAGTGTAAATTTATTTTATGATTTGGTTTACTTACTAGTTTCACTGACAGAAGTAAATCAACGCAAATGGTACGGGCTAAAATATTTAAAATCTTATTATGTTATTAAAAACAATCTTATTTATCGAATTTGTGAAGTACTTAAAATTGATGTTTAAGCAAATTCAAAACTAATTTTATAATTCTCTAAAAATTAAATATATATTTTTTTCTAATTTTTTGGAAAATTTACCCTGAAGTGAAACAGAGAAAAATCCTTGCTTTTAGAAAGACAAAGCCTTCCGCTTAAGATATACATATACTTTCTGAATAATAAAGGGAGCTAAACTTGGCGCTAAAAATAGGGCAAGTTTCCAAAACACACTGCGATTTCTCGTTCGAGTGTATTTTAAATCGATGTTTTGCTTCGGTTGTGTGGTCAGAATTGTTGATGCAGCACTTTGAGTTAGTATGTGTTTAAATTTAATAGTCCAGTCTCTGTGCTGGCAGTCATCAGCTAATTGATTCAACATCCTCGTCCCTCGTCACTCGTCCCTAGCCCCTAGCCCCTAGCCCCTCACCCCGTACCCCGCTCACCTGCTGCTTCGAGTCGCAGAGACTTGCAAAATGGAAAATGCAAAATGCAAAATGCATTTGCTGCGCCAGCTTATTGACCAAAGTCCTTGGCCATAATCAGCTTCTGTTGCACTCAAAGTCATTTGCCTGCCTGCCTGTTGTGTGTATGTATTTATATGTGTGTGTGTGTGTGTGTGCATGGTTGTGTCTGTGTTGGCCACTTTGCTGCGCTGCAGCTTTGGCAAACACTTGGCGCCAGCTGCTGCTCCTGTTGCCTTTCATTTGGAGCTCATCAAACGGCGGCCACTTTGCTGGCAGCATTTGTTAGCTTTGTTGCTTGCTGCTGCCCCTCTGAGTTGCGTCCTGACTATGGTATTCACTTCACCACACACACACACACGCACACACACGCACACACACTATCCTTTTACACTCAAAAAACAGTTTTTTGATTTTCGGAAATAATTTCCATATTTCCATTATTTATAATAAGTTCCAATAAAAATGATTTTCTTTCGACGACTTTGCAGACATATTAATTCACTTGAAATAATATATTTATAAATCAATGACAGTTTCCATTACAAAAAACATTCTTCTTCTTTATTTATTTACTTGTATATTCTCCTATTAAAGAATTTACAGTTTTTAATTTTTTTTTTATTTTTATTTAATAATAATTTAAAATTTTAAATTTACATTAAGCTTACAAATTAAAACACTTAAAACAATTAAAAGTTAATAATGAAATATAAAATAAAACACAATTGATTAAAGAATGTTATAAATTATATGACATAAACTGGTTTCTATTCAGAAAAGGAAAGAAATATGCTAACAGCCAGAAGGAGAAGGAAATGTTCGCGATTTTTTCTCTGAGTGTAGTGCTCTGCTGCTCAGGTGTCGAGCATTGCGTTTGCTGCCTGGCGCTGCTGTTTCAATTAGAGTTCAGACGGCGCCTGCATTTACCTAAAATCTCCTAGCTCACACCCCAGGGGGCACTCATTAGCAGCGCTTGCAGCTGCGGTCTGCGGTATTTGTTGGCCAGTTGTCGTATTGCTATTTTGCCATTTTGCCATTTTCCCATTTTCCCATTTCACCTACCACCAACCCCGATCCACTGCCCCTCCACGTAACTGGCAATTGGAGCACGCTTTGTCGCCTCCGTATCACTTCCAACTTCCTGCCGCTGCCTCTAATATGCTGACAATGTTGTTGTTAGACCGCCTCCCTCGCCCTCCGCATTCTCTATCCCTCTCTGTCTCTCTCTCTCAGTGCATCATCTAACGTTTGCCGCTGCTTCTCCTCTTGCTCATTTTGCTGTGTCAACCCTTCAAATGTTTAATTATTTGGCCTCTTATTTCATAGCATACTTTTGTGCGACTGGCATTCAAATTGTGTCTCTCTTTGCCTCCCTCTCTCTGTTTCACTCTGTCTGTCTGTCTGTTTGTCTCTTTCGGTGCATGCTTTGTGCATTTATAATCATATTTCATAAATGTTCGTTGACCGTTGGGCGGCGGCAGCGCTCCAAGCACATTTTCTGTGGCAGCTCTCAAAGGATTAGACGTGTTTCACATTTTAAAGAGCACCCAGAGACTTGCAAATGATGTTGATAATCAAAATAATCATGATGCTCTAGATGAAGAAGAGGAAGATGATGACGATGATGATGATTATTATTATGATGATGATTATGATGATGATGACGGTGATTGTGCTGCTGGCAGATGTCTAGTCTCGGTTGCTCGTTAGAGCGACATAGGTTCTCTCTATCTCTCTTTCTCTGTCGCTTTCTCCCACACTCTCCCCGTCTCTGCATACTGTTCCTTTTTTTTACAATTGTATCTTCATTTTTGTGTGCTCTGTGGCTTTTTAATTTGTGCGAAACTGATTTAATCCGCTTAGCCACAACAGCAAGCATACCAAAATAACGGCAAAAGCGCCGCCCATCGACGGTGAGCGCCAATTTTGAAATACCAATTCGACGTGTTGCCTTCATATTTCAAATGGTTTGGGTAATTGACGTTGACCGAGATTATACGTCGTCAACGCCAACGTCAAAGTCAGCGCTAAAGTTTGCGTTGGCAGCACGTTCTGCTGCATGTGCGTCATAAATGTGACTTCTCAGCTCAAAGTTAGAAAACTACATCAAGCGGAGCTAAATTCGACTAATTGCATTAGTTGAAAAATGAACACTGCCAAAATAAGCGTATTAAATTGCAGCAAAGACGTACTGACTTAATTGAGGAGTATCAAGAATCTATCAACTTTGTTTCTCTGTACACCCAAAACTTTTTATTTCACAGCAGAAAATAGCCAATGGAAAGTGAACTTAAGCAACAGGAGCTTTTGTTCTCTTAAGATTTTATTTATTTGCTTCTGTGTGCTATCGATACAGCAGCAACATATTCATTTTCTTTCACTCCACACTTTTCTCAACACACAACAATCAAAAATGGGAGAAAGATAACTCTTAGAAGCATTTTGTATAATTTCATATTTAGGCAAGCGCATTGCGCATTTCGAGAGTGTCACAACGAGTCTAAAAAATAATAATAATAAATTAAAAATGAACGCGTATCTTGCATTTTACACTTATGCAGAGAATGCCACAAAATCAAATTTATCATATCTTATTATATATATCATATTTTATTATATATAATATGTACAGACACCGAGTAAAAGAGATGACGAAATTTGAAATCTGCATTAATTGGAGCTCACCTGAAGCATCAACCAGCCGAATTCCGAATGATAAAATACAGCTGGCAAATCTCATAGGAATTGTATGTAAATACATACTACATTCTTCATTAGAAGCAATAAGAAACTCGATCTGGCCATGTCCTTCTGTATAAACATTGATTGCACAAACTATTAAATCCAGCGAATTTAATTTGGAAGTAAAATAAATTTAATACCGGATTCAGATCAAGTATATTTTTTTATAATATGAATGTATTGACTACGGAAAACTGCTTATTAAAAAAATAAATGATGAATCATTGTGTTAATCAAATGAGAGGATCAGCAGATGTCCAATGCTGTAACTGTCCAATGCTGTAACAAAATAAAGATTAAAGCGCTTAGTTCAAATGAAGCAAAAAATAAAAAATAAATAAATAAAAGCTTGCCAAATTATTTTGTCATGTCGTGCAATTAAAAGTCTGTAAGCAATGGCCCATGAAGCATTCAGCAGGAGCAGCAGCAGACACCTTAGCCAAGAAAAGTCAAAGAAAGCGCAGTGAGCGGTGATTAGAGGAGTGGAGAGTAGAGTAGAGTAGAGGAGAGGAGAGGAGAGGAGAGTCGAGTCGAGTTGGGAGTTTTGTTTTTATGCGTGTCTAATGATGCGTCAATCGAGTCCAAACGGCACTGATTTTTTGGCCGCATCATCAAATGAGGCGTCATTAAGTAATAAGTCTTTCAGCCATATCCAGGTCGCTATCCGAGGTCCGAAGTCTGAAGCCTGAAGTCAAGCTCCGAAGCTGTCGAAGTTCGAGAGTTGGGAAAACCGCGTGCGAAAAGTTCAGTGAAAAGCTATTAAAAGTAAACTTGCCACAGCCAAGGCAAACGCCCACTTCTCGCCGCCAACCTCCTCCCCTCCGCAGCACACTAAAAGCGCTTAACGTTTTCATTGGCGGGGCGAGGGTGTTTGTGGGTGGTTGGTTAAATTAAACTTTAAGGCACAGCTGACTGAGCCAGTTACCAGCAGTTGCAGTTGCAAGTTTTTATGTTGCCAGTTGCCAGTTGCCATTTGCTAGTTGCCAGTTGCCAGTTGCCAGTTGCCAGTTGGCAGTTGCCAGTTGCCAGTTACTTACTGCCCTGGCAGTCAATCAGTTAGTTTGCCTGTCTGTCCGTCTATGTCTGCCTCAAGACGTGGCACTTCCGTTTCTGCTTCAAGTGCGTCTCCCACCAATCTTCACGCCGAAGAATTAGAAAAAGAAGCACAAGAAAATTGAGCATTGCACCAAACTGACAACTTTTTTTTGTTCCCTTTTGTTCTTTTTGTTCACTAAAAGTGTTTCTTGTGCTTTTGATTTCGCTCTCGGCTTTTGTGTATGCAGCCGCACAATAGACGACACGCCTAGTCGCCCCCGTCTCCGATCTGCCCCGCTTCGAATTGGTGTTTTTTTTTGTTGCTGTTTCCGCCTGGGCGCAAAAAGTGGTTTCTATTTATTTATTTATATCCCCATTGTGATGCACGTTGCAGTTGCAGCATTTGCCGAACTGAGCGCCAGGGGGTGCTACTGATGGATACGGCACTAAGAGCTGTTGCCGGCTTATAGTTTTGCCACCATTGGCCGTTGCCAGGCAAACGGCGTGGAGGCATTAGTTGTGAACGATTTGGCAGCTAAGCGCGCGCTAAGCCTTCAACTACCAAAGGGATTAGCCGTTCAATCCCAATAGAATTTTAGTTTTCCGCACGCACAGGGCAGCAGACAAAGCATAAGGATCTAAGCAATGACTTTAAACAATTCTTGACACTTGCATTGATATCTTCAATCTATAGATGAATAAATATACTCTTTACCCCATATGCAGTCTGAGTTGTACTCTAAAGTGGCTCAATAGTTTAGCTGCCATTCGAGTAAGCGGGTTCAGCCTCAATCATACCTATGTACATCATTATATAAGCAAATATATATTTATATGAAAACTGCTGCGAGCAGGTGAAGATAGATCGCATGGTATTTGTCTCTCGCAGGCTGACTGGACTTTAACGGAATGAACTGAATATTTCTAATAAATGCATAATTAATTTTCTTGCTTTTGTTTTTCATTGTTGTTGCAAAAGAGGATTATCAGGTTGTTCTCGGTGCTGTTCTCGGTGCGTGCATTATCTTTAATTGGATCTTGATTCAATTTTCCATATGCCAACACACAGCCGATATGTACATCCAATAAGAAAATGGTCTAGTTTATGGCCCATACATATTGAAATGAAAATGTAATAAATTTGATTTGCGTATGGGTTCATTTTGCACAGTTTCGCAAACTTTGGAAAGTTTCTCCCATTCATTCTTAGTGCTTTATTTATTATGTTAAGGCTGTTGTATTGTTGTTTTGTTTCTGATAACGAATTCAATCCGCTTACAAAGGAGTGTGGTTTTTTATGTTGGCAGTGTCGCCATAAAATCGACAGTCTTATGTCTGCGATGTGTCTTCTGTTTTCTATATATATATATATATATATATATATGTGTGTTCAAACATATAGTTTGCTATAGGTTGTAATTTCAAAACCTCGATTCCATCCATCAATTGTGGGTTTCTGTTTCTTTTTCTGTTTCTGTCTTTTCTTTTTTCTTTTTGTAATATATGATTATTGGAAATGTGGGAAATATGCACCAGGGTTATCGAAATTGCCTTGATTTTCATAAAAGTTAGGGAAATGGATATTCTCATAAGCAACATAATTGGTGTAATGGTTGTAATTTGGCGGTTGCCATAAGTTCCAGTTATAGGCGTGTCCGTATCCAGGATGCAACCATATTTGCGGTGAAACCATGTAAAATCCAAATGGTACTGCTTGTGGTGCTTGTGGTGCTTGTGGTGCCATTTCCAGCTGCTGATTTGGCATTCGATTAATATGTGTTGCTTCTGGTATCTTACCACCGAAACGTTGCGTCTCCTCCGTCTCCTCCTCCCTGCCCTCGTGGTTGTTAAGCTTCCAGTATTTTTCGAACTGCTGCTGATGCTCCCACTCAAATTGAAGCTCGCGCTTCGAGCGCAGCCAGGCTTTGTCCTCGTCACTCAGGTGATTCACGTGACGCTGCTGCTGCTGCTACGGGGAGTGGGTAGCGGTTAGGGTGTCCGCATATTGGCTAAGATTACCTGGCTTACCAATAGTGGCATGTTTGGATTTGGAGCTTGCATGGCAGTCAAACGTTCAGCTCGCTCCGAGCCAATTGGCGGAAGTTTATTATTTATCGGATTCATAGTTATTAATTTGATTTTACTTTCGCTTTTTATTTCGCTTTTTTCGATCTATTCGAAATTACTGCAATGCCAGCAGTTTTTCTCTTAATTCGGATTTTACTGACTTAAAGATTCAGGTTAATGCCAAAAATGAATTTTATTTTTCACCTTACACAAGTCATCCACAATTGTGTAAGTGACTTTGACACTCAAAACTTTTCGGTACTGCTGTACAAAATTATCGATTATATGTATTTCATGTATTTAAATATCATACAGTCCATAAAGTAGTGCTTGAAGCAGACAGACCGATATCAAGGATCCATTCTGATGATGCCGTGTCGTGTGTTCAATTCCTCAATCATTTTATTCAAATCAATATGTTTGAAATTATTTTTTTTAACACAAATATATGTGAATTTTATTACAAAAATGTGATTAAGATTTTGATGAACGGAGCACCCAGCTAAGGGGCACACTCTAAGAAAACGACTTGGAAATGCCATATATAAAGTTTATTTTTAGCCTCGTAAATTTTTTTTTTTAAATAATTAAACTAAAAAAAAAAAAAAAAAAAAAATAATAATAAGAATAGATTTCCTTGGAGTTGGTATTCATTTCTCAAATTCAGGTTTTTCTCAGATTTTGCCATTAATTAAATTAATTATTAAGTTTTTTAAATTAAATTGTTATCGGGGTTAATTTTCAATTAAATTTTTGTTAACCTTGTAATTTTTTTGTTTGAATTAATTAATTTTTGGTAATTAATTTTTTTTACAAATTTCATAAAATTTTTAATTAATTACAATTTTTTTATTATTTTTTTGTAAAATTCCAAATTAGGGATTTCTAGAATTAAATTTTTTTTCTTAATTAAATGCTTCTTATTGTTAATTAATCTGTAAGTCACTTCTATCTTATAAAATTAATAACTCCCATTCTGTGGCCAACACTAGGAGCCCGGAATGATGAGGGATGAAAATGAATAAACCCGAAAAGAAATAATCATGAAGTGCTAAAGTCGTAACGTTCCTGGGAGGCATGGTAGTATAATGAGTTAGGATAAGTTTTTTTTAGAGGATCATCGACTAACTGCGCTTCGATGATCATGGTTGGGTTAGGGTATAGAACGCGAGAGTCGACTACCACCTCAGACCTCGCCCCTTTCAGGGCAACCTGAACCGATGACAGCCCACTATAACGGGAATTGGTCTAGTCCCTTATTCGTTTGTGAGATTTGTAAACCCAAACGAACTCTTCGAGGGGTATCGTCTCCCCATGTAATTTCGATGTAAATGGAATCCTAAAAAAATTAAAACTATGTTGTCCCTACTGAGGCTCAGCAACAACCCACCCCATCCCGAAAGAGCTACGGTCCAGAGGATTCCGCCCGCTTTGTCCCTCAGTAGCAATAAACGTTCTCCCGACAAGAAAAAAAAAACCCACCAAAAACGTTTGCCAATCGGGCGTACCCGAATACCAAAGGTGGCAGCGTATACGTTTGAACGGTTGACGAGAACTGTCAAGTAATAACATTATAAATTGTTGCTGAGAAAATTATCCTCTCATATCCTCTACAGAATTGAAGTCTGGTGATCGAGCTAGGCACTATCTATATCATCGGTCGAAAGAGATGAGTTCTTACCTGAATTTATCACAAACACACAAACACACACACCGCCAAAGAAGTTTTGCTAGACTAGGCAAAAACTTCAACTCAGGACTTAATGTCAATTTGAGCACCCAAGTTTCAGTTTCTCTATGAGCTCTTCTGATACATCTATGTGTGTGTGTGCTGCGAAAGTTTATAATCCTTAACGGAGCTGAGAACTAATTGCAATGTAAATAAATTACAGGCGACATCAGCAGCAACAGCCAAAGACTCCACCTGCTGCCCCTGAAACAGCCAGCAAACAATATTTCAGTCAATATTCAAAAGCAGGCAAAATGCACCGCACTTCTCTCTTCGCTCTTTCTTTCACTGTGTGCGTCTATCTCTTTCTTTCCCAGTGTTAAATATCGCATTCAACTCGACTTAACTAACTATTAAGCATTACTTCAAGTTTTCCACAGGATATATGCTGGTATTTGCACTTGCGTTGTCCTTGCGTTGACTTTGTTCAATACTCTTAAGTTGTCGGGTCTCATCGGTTTTGTTTTACATTTATATGCTTATAATTGGCTTGAGAAAAACAATTCTCAAAAATAAATTAAATTAATAAAGATAATAAAATGTCCTTGATTAAAATTGATAATTCTAGTATTGAACATGTAGATCATATTCTAAGGCTGGGTATCTGGCTATTATGAAACTCACATTTGAACGAAAACTCAAAACTATCCGGGCCAAAATCTCTGGTTACGTGCACTATTTCGATTTGCCCATTTATACAAGGGTCTACTATGCAAATTATCTCTGAAAATATAAATCTTAATTATTTATTATTTAAAAAAAAAACGTAGTTTCAGGCTTGAGATAGGAAAAGAAGTCGCAAAAAAAAAATGCCAAAACTTTTATGACCACAACTTAAAACACACATTGGACTGCAATTTTCAATAATTGGCAGAAAATTAGGTTCCATTCCAGTCCATTCTTCGTTCCATTATTAATCGAACAATGTACATCTTAATGAGCGTAAAGTTTGGCAACAGTATTTAAAAAATCAACTGACTGAAGCTGTAATAAAATATTATTTTTCGAATATGTGCCAATAATACATATAGTGCAGTGAACTATGGCAGCCATATGCCATAGTAATCCGATCCGACTGACAGAAATGGCATTTATGTATATATATATTTATATGAATTTATTTTATATGAATGAAAACACGCAGCCCTCTACAAGAGCACCCCTATGTCAATTGTATAGAGTATATCGTATTCGGATACGCGCAAGAGTGGAGAGTTCTTAGATGTTTTTACTTGCAGTTTGTCGGCATCGTTTTGCAGCTCGTCCTCGAACTCTGTGTATGTTTGTGTGTGTGTGTCCTTTTGCGATGTTGTCCTTGTCGATTTACATGACTTGCAATTAGTGTGCTCTGCCTGCAAGCTCTTGTTGCTTTCGCAATACTTCCCTACCCCCACACCCGACATCCCCAAACTGCTACTCCACCTACCAGACTGCCTTGTCTTGTCCATTGTTTGTGGTTTACTTTTGTGTTACCCAAATGTGCCGGAAAGTGTTGAGCTCATGTGATCCTTGCTTTACACAATCGAAGCGACTGAGTGTATGCTGAGTGTGTGCAACAGCTCATGCCTATGAACTGCATCCGGCTGGCATATCCGTTGGGTAACAGCTTTCAGGTTTTATAGCTTTTAAATAGTTGCAAGCGACCAAGTTTTGTTCAACTGACACCAGCTAACAGCGCCACCCCACACCCATCCACTCAGTCACCCCCTTACCATTTTAGAGGCAGGGGTCACTTTTGACAGGTTCTTGGCAGTCGCCAAATTTATGACTGTATTAAAGAGTTTTGGCAACTTTTTGCCGCACATAATTTTTGCATAGTTTTCGGCGCCTGAGCTGTTGGTAATGAATTTTAGACCATGCCACCAACGCAGGGAAAGTTTTGTGATTTGAAACATTATACGCAGAGTGCCACCAAGGCGAGGCGAGGGTGGTAAGTAAGCAGACTGTGGCAGGACTCACTACTTTAAACACGGCTTCTTACCAGAGCGTACCTCAAAGTTGGCTCTTCAAATTCGTTGTCAACCTTTATCGCTGAGCTGCTGTCCAGCCTGCAACTTCCAGGCGGCACACACAGTTGCCATGTTGCAGCAACACTCAATATTACATTGTTGTGCAACTATTTGAAATGTTTTTGTTTGTCAGCCGCACAGGACCAGTGTGTGTGTGTACGCTTCCTGTTGCAGGATGTGTTGCGGCATGTGGTCATTGTGGCACGATGCTCTGTCTCGCACAACGTGTTGCAACTGCGTATGCGTATGTGTGTTCAGGCGTTGTTAAACACTGTGTTGTGACAAAAATAACAACACCAACAACAACGCATGAGTGCCGGAATGATACTTGAGGCAGTTGCCACTCGCACTTCATTTGCTTCCTCACGAGCGCTGATAATGCACGCGCTTTATGTTGCCATTCACTATTTACAATCGCCAGGGCAACAGCTTTAGTTGCACGTCTGTATTTATACTCTACACTCAGAAAAATACATAGCTTAAAACTAAAAAAAATCACATTGAAGTCCAGAAAATTGCTATTATGCTATAAAAGTGTATAATTATTGTGTGCAAAAGTATTTAACAGGCAGCAGGAAGCACTTCCAATCCCATAAAGTATATAAATTCTTGAACAGCTCGATAAACCCATGTCCGTCTGTATGAACAAATGGATCTCACATACCATTAAAGCTATAGACAAATATTGGAATATAAGTTCCCGTATACCATATGCATATTAATCCCATTCAATTTGATCGATAGCTGCCCCCATCTGGTGAATATCCATACTCATCGAGCACACTCGACTAGATCATTCTTATTTGTTTTGTGTGCAGCGATATATGCCCGGTGAATACATTCTTAATTTGAAGAATCCATAAGAACAGAATATGATGCTCAAGAAATTTCCAAGAACCATTCTACTTGATATGCAAGAAACCGACTACCGGGAGGTATCAGATTTATATTTTTTAAGATTTATTAACGAACAAACTGGCAAATTATCAAGACTAAGAAGTTTCGCTGAATGACCTCAATAATGGAAGGGATTTTGAGGCCTTTCCTGCTGAAAGAATTTATAATCAGACGAGCTGAAAGATTTCGAAGATGTTCTAGCCGTGACCCTTAACAAAAAAAAAATCCCAAAAAATGTTCAGAAAATAAACGGCGCCATCTTTTTTCTGAGTGTGTGTACAGCAATTCTGGCACACAACTCACATCTCTGACTCGTTGCCATTGTTGAGGCTTAGTCAAACTCCGAGTCGAGTGTTAGTCGTGGCTAGCACAGCAACTTGCTGTTGCTGTTGTTGCTGCTGTTGTCGTCTCGAGTTCTTATGTGAAGTGCACTCTTTATGTTAATAGTTGACACTAATTAGGTATGTTGGCACAACAAAGCGCTGTGTGCCTGTGAGTGTGTACGTACATGGCGTATACATATTATGTTAAGTCCACCAAGCAGCACAAAGACTTTGTTAGTGGCGCCGTTTGACGCATGCGACAGAGGGAGAGAGAGAAAGAGGGAGAGAGAGGGGGAGGGGGAGATAGTCAGAGAGCGAGAGACAGGGGTGCTACAGTAAACGCTGTGTAACGCATTCACAAAATTATTCACTCACAGTAATTGAATATGATTCACAAGTAGAGAGTTGAGAGTCCTTAGCATTTTCCGCAGAAGTACTATGCACATTCATCATTTAATTAAAATTACATATTTTAATAAGATATACAGGCATGGTTATACAAATACCACAATTCAAGACCAAAAAACTGTGTATTTTGCCACTTTTTTCCATCAATGACTTAATGCTTTTTTAAACTTCGATCAGCTCAGACTCGAAGTGAATAAAATGGAACATTTTCAAAACAAAAGAAAAACCAGAATTATTATTATTAAATAAATTAAGTAACTTAAATAGTCTTTTCAATCAACCAGATAATTTGCAGTGCTTTAATACATGTTGTTGTGTAATTATTCTTGGATTCAACCCAACTGTGAAACCATCTGAAATTGATCTGCAGGCCATTTACTACTGTACTTGGCGAGCTGCTCGTTCAGAGCAGGGGCAGAAGCAGCAAAAGCAACATTTACATTGTCGTTGTCACAGTTCTTGTTTCATGTTGTTGTTCTTGTTGTTGTTATTTTTATTGTTGTTGCTGTTGCTCCACATAATACGGTGTTAAGCATAGGGCACAACTATTACTTAATCATTTTAACCTGTTTAAGCGGCTTAATGTGCCACGAGTGTGCCCGCTTGTGTGTGTTTGAGTGTGTATATACTACTCAGTGTATGTGTGTGTGTGTGTGTGTGTGTTTGGTTTGTGTGCCCAACGAGCTGTGCACTATGCTGGGACAGTCAGTTCCACAAAGCTGCTCTCGAGTGCCACATGAGCATCTTAAAAGTCACTCGAAAGTTTAGGCACCCACTTGCACACCCCGCTGCCTGCCGCTCTTACCACTCCTCCTACACGTCCGCCTCCCCACTGCCGGGCAACTCGTTATTGTTGCACAGAGTTTACAACTATCCGTGGCTTTGCAACAACAGCAGCAGCATCTCGTCCATTACATTGTCTGGATACGTGTGGCACATATGTATATACTCCGTTGGCTATGCAGATGCCGCTTTGCCCCTGGCTCTGTTTTCATACCATCATAGCGGGTATTAAAATTAAGCTAGATATTATATCTCCTTTATTTTTAATAGTGCACTTTTTACACAAATGTTACAGATGTTTTCAAAATATTTCAATTTAATTTACTTTTAAAACTATTACATTTTTTTAAATAGTTCAAATATAGTTCATTTTATACATTTTAAATTCAATAAAAATTAATTTATTTAAAACATAAAACAAGTAAATGATAAATCAAATTAATTAATAATAAACTAGTATAATTAAGTTCATAACTGAATTTATTAAAAAATATACATCTAAAATATAATTACATTAAAATCAATTTTAGTTGTATTAAAAACATTCCTCTGTTTGTCGGAGTTGGCCGGAGTCGGTCAAAAGATGAGTTCTCGTATAAAAAACTGAATTGTTCACAAAAATATCCCGACCAAGTTTACAGTTATGCTTCTCACACATATAGCTTTCATAGGAAAATTCGATGTTGTTTTTTTTCTTCAAAATTATTATGCAATTTTTATGGCAGCAAATGGACTCCAGCTGGCGAGGGTATTTAACCATCGGTTCTGTACTTTGTGGCTTACTGTTTCATTTGAAGATTCTGGTGAACCCTCGCACCACGGCCCCCCAGCACACCTCATCTACCAATCATGCATCCGTTTTTGTTGCTTTTGATGAAATTTTAATTTGCTGCGGAAATGCGCAGTCAGTGTGCCTGTGAACTTGGACAGAAGCTGCGTCAGCAAATGGACCAGATACGAGTATCTGATACAAGACCAGAGGCCGGCTTCAGCTCCAAGTCCAAATACAACTCCAACTCCAACTTCATTTGCATTTGCTCCTTCAGCTCTACAATTACTTGGACTTATGCATGTATGATTTATGTGCATGGCTTTGCAGCCTCTGCGTGCAGTGCGAGTGTATTGTGTGTTCACCGTACGGGCAGCACACAATGCAATGAAAAGAACGTTGTGGCAATTGCGATGTTTAGTCTAAATTGTAGCAGCTGCTTGGTGCGGGGTGTGGGTTAGGGGTGGATGAGCATATATATTTATATAAATAAATCTTTGGAAGTTGCTCTGCGTTTTTGGCAGCGTCATTTTTTTATTTTTTTTGTTGTTTTTTTTTTTTTTTGTAACACGCATGCGGCTTTGATGTGTTGTGCAGTGTTGATTGATGGACAAGTGCAAAGTTTGATTGAACATTGAAAATGTGAAGTTGACTGTGGCGTATGTGGCAACAAATGTGAAGGAGTGCATGGGGCATGGGGCAGCTGCACTTAGAGTTATGTGTTTAGAGAACTTCTGCGATTGCCACAGCCGCCGTAAAGTTGGCCGTAAATCTGACAGGCAAATTGAATACTGAAAAGTTCTTTATTGCCTGCTAATGCGTGTGCTGAATTTATTCAATTGAGGAAGATATCTTCAACATAGTGGAGTACATACCGCCATGATTATAAAAATAATAAAATAGCTTAAGAAACAATCGCTTATAATCAGTAATGAAAATGTTATCTGATTTCGTGTTTGTTGGTATATAATGTATTTTACATAATTGATTCACATTTTTAACTCGTACTCTCCCCGAGTTATATGAATTCTTCATCTTTATCGGTGTAGACTGGCAGATGATTACATATTAGGCAGAAATTACCATAGCTCATATCTGTGGGATTTAACCACTATATTATAAATCTGCGACGAGAACCAATTTAGAGTTTTACTCAATTTTTTTTTCTTTTTTCAGCAGATACCAGTCTAAATTAAATATTCAAAAACTGAGATTTTAACTATGTATATACAGATTATTCAATTATGTATCTGTAATTTTTTCTGCATATCTATTCAGGCGTCAATCCGTTTTCTGGCATATTGTATTTATCAGTCTGCGTGCAAGAGCAGTAACAGAATTTTGACTACACTTAGAAAACAAATCGAGCTCATATTTCATACAATTGTAGACCGAAATTAATCTGCTGATATTCAAATTTTAGTCTGGAGCTCGAAAGATTATAATGTTTTAGTGTGTTTTTATCAAATTCCTAGTTGGTGTAGTTGTATTGTTTCAGAGAGGGTAACAGGCGTGTCTATCTCGATCCCACAGCCTAAAACTCCTCTTTGGACCGATTGTTCCTATGGCAGCTAAATATTTTAGTGGTGCAATTTTGTCTGCAAAGGACTATGGATTCTTTGGAGTAAAAATATAGTTTGGAAACCGAGTAAATATTGCCTTTTTACACGAAATTATAGTCAACTCGGCTAGTGAAGCTGATCCAGAATTGATATATCCTGTATGACGAACACGACTCTTTCCAGACTTCAACACCACATTATAATACAAGCATATAAAAAAATATTACATATTATAACAAAATTGAAATACATATTTTTTTTTGAGTGCACACGACGGCACATGTAACAACCAAATTTATCTAATGGCACATGTAGTGGAAAATGAAACACATAAACAATTTATGCTCAAACGTGAATTATAAAAAACGTAAAAATGAAAAGGCTAAAATTGTGGTGCTGCTGCTGCTGCTAAGTCACTTCTGGCTGTCCTTGCTTCCTGACAGTCAGCGCAAGCGACAGCGACAGTGACACTCGCGGCATGACAAGCTGACATGGATTGTGGATGTGGCATTAGGATGATGATGAGGCTGACGCTGAGAATGAGGATGAGGCTGAGGATGAGCAGCAGTGCTCTGGCAGACGCTGACTGCCAGCGATTTGTATAACGTTGGCTGGGTGCCCCTCATGTTGAATGGGAAGGGAGGGCGTTTCACGTGCCTAAGGTGGAGGCGTGTGCGTTACAGAGCAATAATTGTATAACGCGGGGAGCGGGACAGGCTGGAGGTGCAGCAAAAGCAGCATCATAAGCTGCTTCTTTCAGTTTCGAGTGTCGCAAATAAATGTGATTACAACGCCCCGCTTGAGGGTGGCAACGTTGCTCAAGACCCACGGCTCTGACATACGCATGTATACATAGTTGAGTCCAGTTCCAGCAAGTGGAGCAGCAATCAACTGGCAGTGATTTGTCATTTGGATGCCACTCATTGTTGCTGTTGTCTAGCGGCTATAAATAAACATCTGCAGTCGAGGATTGGTGTAACCACAGTGGGTACAAGGTATGAGTGTCATCCGCCCATCTGCCCATTTCTGCATTCGCATTGCTGGCTGTTTGTGCTGATAAGGAACTCAATTGATGTCAAATTCATAAGATCGAAGTATGTACACACTCTCCGTAAAACTTAATAACTATATATGTCTATCAGTTGAACATGTTAACTGCATACATATATTTTACCCTCAGTCATTTAAATTTTCTGCAGCATCGTTGCTCATTTGATTTTCAGTTTTATTAACAACTCTATTCAAATCAAATGAATTTTGAAATATTCGATTTAATGAAGCTTTAATGGAACACACTTTTTGTGGTCCATTTTGTTCTTCATAATATATTATACAAATCTATAAATTAAATATTAAGTTTTGTTAATTAGAATCATTTCATAACAATATCCATATATAATAAAATTAACAATATCCATATATAATAAAATTAAAAATATTATATATAACTTGAATTAAAAAATAAATATTTTAAAAAATAAAAGGAAAATAAATAAAGAAAATTTAAAAATATCAAAATAAATAAAACTAAAATAAGGAGCTGCATTAAATTAATAGCAATTGTTTTTAAGCTGAAATCAGCAAATAAGAATTTTCAACTCGAGTTGTTCCGGAGATTTACTCAATACATTTCATCCAACTTATCGCGTTTTATTCCGACTAAACAGATATATTTATATATACATATATATATATATATATACATAGCCTGATTTCCACACAACTTTCACCACCAATTTAGTGATTCAAAGCGGTTTAATTTAACGCTAGCAGCATTGAAAATGCTATCATTAAAAACAAAAATAGTAGTAAACCCTGCCTCAGACCAAAAAACACTTTTTGCGTGCTCCAGTTGCATAAGATTTGCATCATGCCCAATGCCATATCGTTGTAGGGTATTCGGTTTCACTTTTCGGCCCGCCGGCTGAAATATATCTCTTCATAAATTTCGCGTCCGTGAAATCAGTAACAGAAAAATTGTCTACTGCCTGTTTTTTTTTCCTCCTATTTTCTGTTTTTGGTTTTATGATAAGTATTGCTGCTGTGCGGGGGAATGCGAGAGGGGGGAAAGGGGGGTGGTGTTTGTCTATTGTAACTGCTGCTTAATAGAACAAATATTGAAACGACTTGGCACACGGGGGTGTTTGGGGTTGACAGTTGGGTGGATTGGGTTCGGTTGGTCGGTTATTCACCGTATCCACTCCCCTCCCGCATTGCAAGTGTGTGTGTGTGTGTGTGTGTGAGTGTGTATGTTTGTCTTTGTGTCTGTGTGTGTGTTTTCGTTGTTTAATGGGCATTTCATAGACCATTGACCAGTGTGTGGGTGGTTGGCTGGAAGTATCAGAGCGGTACAGAGCTGATTAATTATCTTCGATGATGGTCCTGCGTCCTGCGTGCAGTATCCAGTGGCAACTACCGCTGCTGCTGCTGCTCACTTGCATGCGTTTAATACGTTTATTAATTACATTCCGGCCGACAATGTTGTTGGACATCGGCCAAGGCACAAAAATGTTTTGCAAAAAGGTTCAACAATGTGTAAGTAATTGGAACATTCACCCACACAGTGAGACAGAGAGAGAGAGAGAGAGGGGGAGAGAGAAAGAGAGAGAGAGAGAGATAGGGACAACATGGCTTGGCGACAATTTCAGTTAATGTCCCGCTCTGCTGCCACTCAGACCTCCCTCCATTTTTGGCACCACCATCATCACCCCTTGCATGTTTGCGCCAATTAATTTGTTAAATAAACGCATTTGTCCGGGCGACGACGTCGACGTCGACGTCAACGTCGCTGCCAATAGCCAGTGCGTGCGTGTGCGTTAATTATTCTGTGTCTGTGAGTGTGTGTGTGTGTTGGCATACTCGTTAGTTACGGCTGTGTAATTGCATGACGGCTCACATTAAGCAACGTTCGTGATCCTCATGATCTACCTGACCAATTTGCCGGCTACCTTACACACCCCTCACCGGCCCCCTCAAACACACACACACACCCCAACTGAGCTTGAATTAAGCACATTTCTTATTAATTGATTGGTAACTGCTGCAATAATGGCAGCTGCGGTGGCGACTCCTTTTTAATTGAATTTCACGTTCAACAAATGTGTTGTAGTTGTTGTTTCCGCATTTTTCATAAATCAATTTTAATTGTAGGTAATTATTGGTAAAGTTATTTTTCGCATTTTTCCATTAAATTGCTGCTGTGTTGTATGTGAAACCTGAGGCTCAGCGCCAATTTGTATGTGCCATCATTAATTGTGCTGCAATTATTATCATAATCGCTTCATTTGGACACAAAACGGTTTCGCTGGGACAACACAAAACTTCCTATATTAAAGCTGCTTTTTAATACATCATAAATAACAAGTGCTTACATTTTATTGCATTGCATTACAAAATTGCGTATGATTTATGCGAGCAATGTATCTTCCCAACGATACCAGGCTATATTAGAACATGAGCTTGATTTTGAATTCTATTTGGCATATGCAGGCTCTACAAATAAGAACTAATTCCTCACTTCAAAATTTAATAATATGAAAACTAATTATCCCTTTCTTAATATAATAATTGTAATATACAAAAATAAATAGATAATGCGATCATATCTAGTGTAAGCACAATTCACTTTTGAAGTTAAAGTTATAGCACTAAGTAGTCAATGCATAGAATCGCCAAATAGACTGAAATCCTGCTGCATATGTTTTCTGTCTGTCTGTCCGTGGCTGCTATTCCACTGGATAGATAGGAGAAAACGGGCGAGATATTCTAGAAATATGCAGTTGGTTGAGATGAAATCGCAGAAGTCTTCTTCCAAAAAAGGAATTGACTTGAGCAATGTTTCGAGCAAGTGAGCTGGAATGCTTCTGAAGTTTATTAAGCTGCTTATATGAGTTAATAATGACCGTTATTTTGCTTATGTTATTATTCTTCATATTCTTCATATGTAATGTGTGATAGAACATTAACAACTCTTATATATATTGAAACTGACTAGTGCTTCAGATTAGCGTCCTGAAGAGAAGGTCTAACGGATAGGGTATTTTTAGTTTACGGACGGCAGTATTGTTGTTCAACAGATTAATGCTCAGGTTGTTGGGATGGTCAGCGAAGTGTTTCCTGTATCTGGAGATAAGTTGTGCTTTTTTCTCTGTTATATATAAGAAACGAAGCTATTCATTTATTTCTCGCCTATCTTGTTCTGGAACTTTTGAAGAGTTATCACATTAGTTTCCTTGGCTCTTCCCCATAGGTGTGTGTATAGCAGAGTTTGTTTCTTTTTTATGTTATTTAAGAATCAATTACTGTTACACTTTCGGAAGATATACTAGCTGATATGACACGATAGATATTGATTTCAAGGGCAACCACGGAACAAAAAGCTTTTTGAGTTTGTATAATCGATCTCGTGCTGATTAAATGGCCAACCCTTCTGAAAACAATCGATAATTGGATATGCATTGATAAGAAATGATGGCCGCAGTCCGATGTCAAAGTTCTAACATTCCTATGGGCATACTTATGTATATTTAAAATGCCACACTCGATTATTGAAGCCATAAACAAAGACATAAAGATGCGTGTGCAGCCACAATTTTCTTTTACCATCGCAGTCATTTATAAATTTCGTAATCCAAAAACACACATCGATATAAATGTATACACATATATATTGATTTATATGTGTATACACAACTTGCAGCAAAAACTGATCGGATAAGTAAATTGAAAACTGAAACATGTTTATAATAATATTTATAGCACTTATCTTTTGGCTCGCCTAACCGTTTTCTGCCAGTCAACCCACAAATGTATGCATCCCCTGACCCCAGCCTGATCCCATGACAAATGCGATAAAAAATACTTTATTTTACTGGCTGCCCTCGTCACTCGTTTTCTTCATAATTTATTCAGGCTTTGGCCAATTGGCCGCATGAAATGCATTTGTCTAATACATACTTACTATAACTTGTCCAACAAGTGAGCACTCTTGTGCTCTAGCCGGCTTGGCTCGAATATGAGATATCCCGTACGAACATTATTTGCCCATCATACATAAACATAAACGTCTTAGATACATTTGAGAACACTTTATATGTTCATGTGTATGTGTGAGGTGTGTGTGTGGATATTATTTAATTATGTATGTACATGTAGAAGTATGTATGTGCAAATATGCAGAAACTTCATGAGTTGGCTTCTGAAAAACACAAAACACCACAGAAGCTGTGTTTTGTATTATGCCTGCTTAAATGCTTGGTGAACAACATCGGTTATATCATGAATGTTATTGTGAATTTTAATGCTATCCATTTTGATTACTATTAAGTATGACAATAAATATAGTTTTGACAAAGTCAATTGATGTAGGAATAGGAGAAAAATGAAATAAACAACGTCGAAATAACTTAAAAGTGTCCTAAACTAATTTCATTCCAGTCGGAAACAAGATTGATAAACAAGAATGAACAGTTAGAGGCATGCTGAAGATTACATAGTTTAGACTGGAGTTAATAATCGATTTCGATGAATTCGAAAATGGTTTGGTTTTTGTTCTTTTTTTTTTAATTTTCGCTTATGCAATTTATTTTTAATCAGAATTTAAGGTTATAGCAGCATGTCTTGGTAAATTTTTTATTTTTTTTTTAATATTTATAACGATTCCTATGTGAACTACATATATAATAAAATAGTTCGATCCGGTCGTCCCTAATGTCACAATTTACCGAAGCTAAAATTCGGACATATTCCAAGCTTTATCAATATAACTTTCAATTTTACGGAGTTATGCGCATATAAGACTAGAAGATTCTGACAGAAGGACAGACGGATATGGCTATAGCGACTCGGCTAGTGATGCTGATTTAGAATATATATACTTAATTCTAAATTATGTTTGCGTAGCGCTGGTGGCCTCTGGAAAACATACAGACAGATAGACAGGTGAACATGGCTAAATTGACTCGATGCTGATCGGGAATATATATGTGTATATCTTGTGGGGTCGGAGCTATTTCCTTCCGCCTGATACACAATTTTGCACTAGATCAACCTCTTGATACCCTTTTTGACCGAATTTCAAATAGGAAAAAATAAATTCATGTTTTGTATTTTATAGCCACTTACCTAGCAGCGGCAGTTACGATTTGATGTGGAGCAGAGCACCTTTGTATGCATCGGGCATTATGTCAGACAAAGAGGCAGAGAGAGAGAAAGAGAGATAGCCCAATTGTGTATGTGATGTAGTTGTATATACACATATGTACATATATGCATACATGTATGTGTGTAGTTGCTGGTTTATGTTGGCCCTTAAACTTGAGTTGGCTCAAGTGCCGCTCTTGTCTAAATGACCACTTGGGTGAGCTGTCCTGGAAGCCTTAAACCCTTGCGGAGGGTCTCCTTTTGGAGAGGTGTGCAGCAAAATGTGGGCAACCATCTGTCCTGGGCTCCATCTGCATCACGTGGCACATTTCACATTTCGTATTTCGTATTTCATATTTCATATTTTGCGGCAATTGTCGTTTTTTGTTTCTGCTCGTGGCCGAAGCAAATACAAATGGCCAAGTTTATGGCTTGGCTATTTCAATTTCATGCAGCTTGACCACCACATTTCCATTACTGTTCCGTTACCTCTCAGCCACCTCCAACTTCTGTCCGCTGCCCCAGATGAAGGCAAGACACTTGAGCATTAACTTTCTGCTCCTTACATTCTCAATTTCCACAGGGCACTTGAACACTTTGCGATGTTTTTCTTTTCGTTCCTTTTTTTATCACAGTGTAGTCGCATAGTCCGCATCCACATAGCGTTAGTTGTTCAAACTTGAAGTATCATTGACCTTTTCGGGCAGAGGGGTGGGGTTGGGGGCACAGTTCGCAGCCATAGGCGCAACAGTTGCCGCATTGAGTTAAGCGGCGGCGAACCCAGAAAATTACCTTCAAATATAAACAAGCGTTTGCCGAGTGGAATAGATGGGTGGGGGGTATGTGGTAGTACCAGGGTAAGCGGGTAGGTGTACCGAGAGGGGTAGCCGGAGCGTGCCAAGCAACGTGTGAAAATAATGAGCAGGCATGCTTAACACAATAGACGGGGATCCAAAAGGGGTGGACTGAGGCGGGGGACGGGCCGAGGGGCGAGGCGGTTACAAACGACAAAAGTTTGTATATATGTGCATGTGTGTATGTGTGTATGTGTGCTTGTGTCTTTGTGTGTGTGCACAGTAGTAAGAAGAATGCAATTGAAATCCCTGGAAAGTCATTTTTAAACTACAATAAAAACACGCTCAATATGTGAATAGGTGTGTGTGTGTGTGTGTGTGTGTATGTGAGTATGCGTGTGTGTGATTCATCATTCAGTGGCTAAACAAACAAAAGCAACAGCAACAACAATCTCAGCAGCAGCAGCAGCAGCAACTTCAACGTTAATTTGTTGCCTCCGAGTTGAAAATAAAAATTAATATATGCGGCAACACGTTTAAACCTCCCAAAAGACAGAGCCAGAGAGAGAGAGAGAGAGAGAGAGACAGGGAGAGAGAGGCAGAGAGAGAAAGGGAGCACGCGGTATCGGGGTCTTGGTTGATTAACAGCGGTGAGGCGGGGCGAGCGGGTAAAGAGTTACGCAGTTTCAGTTGCCGTTCAATAAAGAACGATAAAAAAAAAACACAACTTGCCACAACAAGAGTAACAATAACGCAACACAATTGCCATTTCATGCCGCGGCGACTCCACACTCGACTCGTGCAACTTTCCGGTACAGTGTGAAATTGTTGCATGATTCAGCTGGTCAGTCATTTGCGGTGACGAGTAGCGTGAATGGAAGTTGAACTTGCAACAACGAAATTAATTTGATTTAAATTCCTGCCACTTGCCCGCCAACTGCATTGGCCCGAAGGCTCTTCCCCCTTCACCGCCTTGGCTGTCTGCCCCAAGGGAGGGGGATAACAGCGCGAATAGCGTTTCATTAGCGGCTTCCGTGCACAATTAAAAAGGGAATCCCACTGCAAATACCAACTAAATGTAACCGAAATCTTTGTGGACACAAAAATGCTCAATAAAAACCCAATCGAATTTGAGCAAAACAAACAGAAATAGTTTGAAAAGTTTGAATTTGGGTGTGTATTTGTCGTCAGTCTTGAAACATGGAATATTTATGTACGTCAAAGTGCTAAAATTGGACTGGGAAATCGATAACAACGATAAGTCGATCAATTAAAGCTAAAGTCACCAAATGTTGAGAGTATATTGCTAGTCAAGTTCTGCTTCGGCATGTGTATTAAATGTGAGCTAAAAATAGCCCAATCTGGGGTATAAAAATATACAACAATCCAAAACTTTTTACAAGGTTTAGGGTAACCCAGCAAAACCCAAATCAGACCAACATATGTAAAACAGTATTTGAAAGGTAGATTGTTACTGTTAACATTTTGCAAAGATCGGACCACTCCCACACCCGCCCACAAGGTCTTAGAGCTAGATTAACCAAATATTAAAGGTGTCTTCTAATGATTATTCAGTGTTCGAGGTCATCCGTTCATATGTATAAAATTCAAGTCTTGCAACTCTTGCACCAAGGGCAAATATGCTGTTGTTGAAAATTGGCTTGAATCGAAATGTGTGTTCAAAAATAAACAGGTAACAAGCCGACATAGCAGTTTTACAGTATTAAGATCTTAGTATACCCAAGCAAACTGTAAACAAAGCAACAAACAACAACACGAGAAATGAGCTGCAGACAACTGGATATTCAGACATGGCTTAGTGAGAGCTTGGCAACAGAAATAAGACGGCAATAAAAGGCATACCACACACTTGAACCAAGACAGGAGACACGCTGAGAGAGACAATGTGCAAACTATGCACAGTGTGACATGCCTGTGTATGTAATATATTCAATTTTTAAAAAGGATTTCTCTCTTGGATTTCTCTCTTGGGTTTTTTCAATAACTCTTTCACCCAACTTGAATCTTAAGGTAAGACATGTAGACAATAAGAGCGTTTGCAGCGTTTTACTTCCAATAGTTCGCTTAAATTTTTGTTTTGTTTTTACTTATTATTTATATATTTGAACAAAGTTTGAAATGCATTAAAGAAACCTTAAGAAATATATTCACTTTAATAGTAAATATGATAATAATTTTATTAATTTTTGTATGTGTGATATTCAAACAATTGTTTGGTTGGTTCTGTGGTGTTGGAGTTTTTGGTGGGTGGCTTGTGTGAGCCCAAGCTTAAGACCAGCTGTCTCTGGCGACTTGGACACGTTGTGCAATGAATTGCATTTCTTTTTGTTTCCGCATTCGTAATGAAGACAAGTCCCGAAAAAAGAAAGAGAATAAAAATAAAATAAAATAAAACTAGGAGCTACGACAAGGACACGGCTTAGACAGCGCAACCGGAGCTAAGGTCCAGATCCAGGTCCATGTTTGTTTGTTTGTTTGCAAACTGTCTGTGCCAGCAAACCGGCCAGGCAATCAAATAAGCAACAAAATGAAATGGCTGCAGAAATTGGCAGCCGGCGACGGCATCTTTCGAGACGCCGGCTGCACCTGATATATATATACATATATATATATGATATGTATGATATATGTATATATATATATATGTATGTATAGAGCTAGTTGGTCCAAAGATGCCACAGCGCGGGTGCATTCAGCAGCTGAAGTTTTTCTTGTTCCTTTCTTTCGCCTGTCGCAAGAAATAAAAATATTTACCAATAGACGCAGGCGTTGCTCGAGATGATGCTGACTCAACTATCCCACTCAATCTATATCTACACTTTGTTCTATCTCCTTCGCACTCTTATTAGCTTCTCTCTCGTTCTCGCTCTCGCTCTCGCTCTTGGTCTTGGTCTTGGTCTTGGCTGTTGGTTGTGGGTGTGTGGCAGGCGGCAGCTAACGAGTGGCCTTTGAGCGGCACGTTCGTGTTTAGACTCTTAACACATTTTTCGGTTCGCTTTCGTTTTGACTCAAGTGCAATCAGCAGAAGGAGTCGGACAAAGGACAACAACGGACAGCGGACGGCGGACAGCGTACACCGGACAGTGGCACGTACAACATTGTCTCGCCCAGACAGTTTGCAAACACAAGACACTGAATCCTCTGACCCATACCTCCCCCCACCTACGACCCCCGGTTAGCCCAAAATGCTTTCACTGTTCGTCCTTCCGTTTAGCTCTTCAAGATAAAAACTAGTGGATCAGCAGCACTTAATTACATGAAACGAAAACTGTTAACATTTTGGGTGTGGGTGTGGCTGTGGTTGTGAGTGTGAGTGTGGGGCTTGGATTCGACTTTAACATCTTTCGCTTGATGCCCAACTACATATATCAGGAGGGAGGCGAGAGATGTGGGCTGGGGGCTGGGGGCTGTCCTCTAAGTGGCCGTGCCATTGTTATGGCCTGCCTAGGCTCATAAAAGCATTGAGTGATAGGATGTGACATGATAATCATCGTGAACGCCATCGCAAACTTCTGGCCGAAAAGCCTTTGCTTTCAAGACGCTGCACTCCTCGTCCACTCAGAAGAAATTTCATCATGAATCTAGAATGGTATATTTCTTAAAGATAAATCGTTTATCACATCTAAATTCCAAAACATTTTTTCTTAAATTTAGAATGTAAAATATTCGAACTCCCAAGTTTTTTAATGTGTCCACAAAATTCTTAAACAAGCCTTTTTCTTCAGTATGGATTTTTCTCCGAGTGTATGCGTGACAAAGACTGGAACAGAGAGAGATAGAGTGAGTGAGAGAGTTAAATGCTGGCGCGTGCAGTCATAAAAGTAAACGCTTCCGGGTTTAATGCAGGGGTTGGGTGTTAATTGACCTAATTGTTGCTGGCCGTCATTTGGGGAGCTGTAACCCATACCACCAAGCCCAACCAAAACATAAGCTGGCACAAATATTGCAATATTTATGTGCGAGATGACAGAGTGAAAGAGCGTCGAGGGGAGCTAGCCAAAGTGGTAGGTGGAAGGAGGAGGCGGCAGCAGCAGCAGCCATCCCAAAACCAGCAGCAACCATACCACCGAAATTGGGTGGTCGGGCACGGCTCATCGCTGTAGAGTCTCCACATTGAATAATCCGATGCGATTTTGCGATTTGGCGATTTGTAAAGCACACAAACAGAGGAAAGCCGCTTTTTAAAAATGCAACAGCATCAGCAGCAGCAAGAACAACAGCAACAAAAGTTGCCGGAGGAGCATCAGGCAGTTGCCATAAATGGAGCTAAAGTACAAATCGTTGTCACATGTGAGCCGCATTTTTATGGCCACTGGCTTGGGAATTGTTGTTTGCTGGCAAAAGTCTCCGGCATGAGGAATTTATTGTGCACGCTGTAAATGGTCTGGAGCAGGCCACTGTTTGGGCATTGGCTAGTGACTGCTTTACCAACACCAACAACGCCACAACCACCACCACCACCATCACCACCACAACCATTACCCCCACTTGCAACTCATGTTGCTGCTACCATTCAAATGTGCAACAGGTCAACTTGCATCAACTCTCAAAGCAAGCTGCAGGCGCTGCAATTTTTATTGCTTTCATGAGAATCGCTCAGGGCAGAGGCCCTTAAAAGGCCGCACTTGCTGCGTCCGTGGCTTTAGCGGTTTTGAGTGGTTTCATCTGGAATGCATTGGCCAGCGAATACAAAGATGATTCAATTGATTGATTGATTGATCGATTGAACGATTCTCGCTCGATTCTGCCACTGATTACAAACAACACTCAGCGATGAGTCGCCCTTATCAGCTAAGCTCGCAAAGCTCCCAGTTAGCAGCGAAATCAAAATAATTCTGATAACTTACTGAATTTAGGCTTCGTTGAACCGGTACAATATTGCAGCATTCAGTTTGAGTAATTATTGGTAATTGTGTAACTAGTTTTAGTAATACCATACACAGTCTGAAAATGTTAGCTGAAAATAATAAGATTGAGATGGATTAAGCTCCTTATTTATAATATAGATCTATTGCACTTGTCTAGATAGATTGAGCTGTTTAATTTTATAAAACAGTAATTATCGGATACTTTTTAAAGAGCAGTGGGAACAAACCAACAAGTTTTTAATCAGATTAATCCAAATATAAAATTGGAAATGATTGGGCTAGAAAGAAAGGAAGGAAGTCAGAACTATACGTTGCAAATTAATGACAATTTGGCGAGTATTCTTTAAATAAAGACATAGTACCGATATCTGGGTATTTATATAAATAAAAGCTATATTATACAAGTTTCCATTTCCAATTCGATTTACGTTTAAAGTTGAAAATAATTTCGCATTAATTATAAATGCTTCAAAAAGTATAAGTTTATTTAAGAAAAATCTCTGTGAATTTCAGAGTGAAATAATAAAATTTGCTCAGTGGTAAGTCACTTGCGGCCGGAGGGTTTAGATTAAAATATTTTCATAATTTTAATGTTGCTTGTATATGTCTAATCTTAAGATTCAAATGTTTAATAATAATACAAGTAACAAAACAAGCAATGCTAAAGTTCTGTGTTTACACATACAAGGAACAAACACTTGAAAATAGTCAAATTTTGTTGACGTTCTACAAAAATCGACCCTGAAATTAAGAAAAGAAAAACCCTGATTTGTAGAAAAATACAACATTTCCCTTTAGAAATAACAAGGTGATAAGCCAAGAATTCGACGAATTTCTTAAATTCAGGGCAATTGTTTTTTTGAGTGTACAGTGTACAGTATCAGTACGTAAATACATAAAAGTGTTCATCAGTGTATACGAAACATTCTCATTGATTACAATGAGCTGGCAGTCAAAGTCCAAGACGCTGCCCATTGATAAGAGAAAAGGCCGCATCTGATGTTGGTCTCACTTTCTGACACATTCGTGAAATACATTTGGACGTTCAAGCGGGGCGGTTCATTCGACCTGGTTGCTTGACAGTTTATTAAACATTTCATTATGATTTTGGCGCGGAACTTGAAAAGTGCCCTTTCGCAATTGACGCTGAGTGGCTTGTGCCGCCGGCTGAGCGCACGCATCGTTGATGAAGCCAACATTGAGGTGCAACTGGCACAGGTTGCAACCTCAGCTGCTTTGACCTATCCGGGAGTTTGGTTGCGAGACAATTGTCGCTGTCCGGCTTGCTTTCACAGTAACTCGCAGTCCCGCCAATTGAACTGGCAAGACTTCGATGCGACGGTGCGTCCGCTATCCCTGCACATGGACACCGAAAAGGAGCAGCTTCGGGTGTGCTGGAGCGATGGCCATGAGAGCACTTACGAGCTGGATTGGCTGCAACGTCGTAGCTTTAATGCTAAAACGCAACGGGATTACCTCAACGACTTTTATCGGCCACCAGCGATCCACTGGTCGGGCAGAGAGTTTGAGCAGATCGCCCAGCGGTTCGATTACGAGCAGGTGATGTCCGAGGATGCTGCAGTACAGCACTGGCTACAGGCACTGGCCGTCTACGGTGTGGCCCTGCTGCACAGTGCACCACTGGACGAGGGCGTGGTGCGTCACCTCGCCGAACGGGTGGGCTTCATCAGACGCACCACATACGGCGAGGAGTTCATTGTGCAGGCCAAGCCAGGTGCCCAGAACTATGCCTATCTCTCACTGCCACTGCCGCTGCACACGGATCTGCCGTACTACGAGTACAAGCCCAGCGTCAACATACTCCACTGTGTGGTGCAGACCAAATCGCATGGCGGCAGCAATCTGCTCGTGGATGCCTTTCACATAGCGGACCGATTGCGTCGCGATCATCCGCTGGACTTTGAGCGTCTCACCCAGACGATTGTCGACTGGAACGACATTGGCGGTGAAAATGGGTGTGAGTTTCACAACATTTGGCGTGCGCCCGTCATCTGGTAAGCGATTGATGAGTACCACTAACTAACCACTAACTAACAACTAACATCCACCACAGTTTGGATGCCGCCGGCGAGTATACGCGAATTAATCACAGTGTGCCGCAGCGGGACAGCCACTTCAATGTGCCCCTGGATCAGGTGCTGCCCTGGTACGAGTCGTATGCCCGCTTTGTGAAGCTGGCTCACATGGATGCCCACTCCTTTAAGACGCAGCCCGGCGATGTGCTGACGTTTAACAATCTGCGACTTTTGCATGGTCGCACTGGCTACGATGACACTGAGCACAATTCGCGATATATTGTGGGCGCCTATCTGGATTGGGATATTATCTATTCGCGTTTGCGTGTACTGAAGAAGCGTTTGGCGGGCAGTAACTCCTCCAATTTCCCGGGCAGCTGCTCAGGCAGCTCAGCCGCTGCCTAAATGCGCCAATAAAAGTCAGCGACATATTTTCCAAGCCATTTGCGTTGAGCTCATTTGTTTATATAGTTGCCAACAGCTACAGTTAGCTGCAGCACATATGCCTGCCACGCCCATTTGGCATTTGGTTACCCTAATCGTGTACCACTTGCTCACTTAGGCCGCGAAATATCCGACGTCGCCGTCATCATCTCATCATTGGCAGTTAAAGCAGCTCAAGCGCGAAAATGAAAAGTTGTAAAAAGTCATGATGATCCTGGGCGCGTTGTTGCGGATTATTATCGTCTGACAAGTCGCTTGTGAATATGATTGACATCAACGATAGCTTGCACTATGCACTATGGGAAAAAACGACAACGTTTTATTTGTTTTGTTGGCATTAATTCGAAGCTTAAAGCCAGAGGCCTAAAACTTAGCTCGAACATTTGTATGACTAAATTAAAACTAGTAAGAATGATGTAGTCGAGTGCGCTCGACTATGATATACACTCAATCTAGCTCTTAAAAATATACTAGTTTTATTGCTAAATTTACCTTTCAAATATTTTTTTAGTATGCTTAGGAGTCCTATTACTATCGAAAATCAATGTCTTTCGATATTCGATTTCAAAACGAAGGCCGTTATCTGTAAAATGAAATTAACTTGATCTGCTCGGGATATAGGAGAACTCATATTCCAAGTTTGAAGTCTTTGTCGGCTTCAGTCTATGAGATCCGCGTGTTCATACAGACGGAGATGGCTCTATCGACTCGCCGGTTAATCCTAATCAGATATATATATATAAGGTTTATGGGTTCGGAGGCTTTTCCTTCTGCCTGTTACGTGACTTTACACAAAATCATTCCACTCTTTTTACTCTTCTTCAAATGGATTCAGGATATAAGAAAAAATTAGCGAAATTAGCAAGTTTTTACCCATAGTGCAATGGAGTAAATATATATTTATATACGTATATATGTATGTATGTGTGTATATATATGTCGTCGCCAAATTGGCCAAAAGTCGGTGCCACTTCCGCAGCCACATCCGCATTTGCATCCGCATATTGTAAACATGGAAATTTTTTGTTTTCTTGTTGTGCCTGGCTCCTAAAGTGTCAAATGCTGTCAAGTTGTGACGGCACTCAAGGATGTGGTTACTGCCATAGTCACTCAAGCACCCGCACCCTCCTCCACCCCCCTAGTCACATACCTGTGCCGCAGACACCATTCAAGTTTTGGAGTGCATTAACCTTTAGCGGGCGCTCAATGAAAATGCCGTTAATCGCTTAACACTCGGCATTCCAAATGCCAGGCGCACTGCTTCCGGCCAGCTCCGAGTGCTTCAGGCCTCATATGCCCCCCCCCCCCCTCCCTCCCCGCACTCCCCTTTCCCCATCTTCCCCTCTCCCACTCTCCTTCCCTCTCTCTCGCACTTTCTTTTGAAACTTTCTATGCCAATTGCTTTTGAATATTTTATAGAGCTCCATTATGCCTACTTATGTCTTGTTATAGTAATAAAATAAAATTTACAAAAAACGTCGCTGGGGGGCGTCCTCGAAATCGTTAAGGATAATATAGAAGGCACCACTCCACCGCCCAACTCAGAGGTCTGAAAACATTTTTTTCTTGTACAACATAACAACAACAACAGTAATAGAAAATTTGAAAAGGAGTGAGAGCAAAAGTGAAGCAGCCGGCCCCAAGCAAAGGTTCAAGGGGAAAGGGCGGCGCTCGCAGGTTCGGTTGAAGCGGCCAGGTTGACAAATGAGTGCGCTGTGCCTCGAAAATATGAAGTTGAAATATTTCATTTAATTTTAAATTTTATAATAACCAATGGTATTTAGTTGTATTCCCATCGGGATAAGATCACAACAATAAATAAAGATTAAAAATAATAAAGCCACACACAAAACATACTAAGCATTTCACAAAAAAATGAGATTAATTTATTAATTAAACGGATAACCATTGCAAAGTTGCATCATTAAAATTGCATTTGGATTTCGACGATTGCAAACAAGCTTTTAAACAAACAACTTATTTGCCATGCATAAGCTAACAGCTTATTTGACCAAGCCGATAACTACAATTTTAAATGAGTGGAACTTAACAAATATTTGTTAAGTACACAGAAATAAACGAAAGTATTCTATTTTTATTGATAACATATATACTTCACAAGTAACCGAAGCAAAGTACAAATATTCATCAATTTAATCACACAGCTTACTTGATTTTATAAAATTAATTTACAAAAAAAATTCAAGTATATTTCGTATTTTTAAGAATTCGGTATGGGTCCCTCTTATGATCCATAAACGGGTTTTTAACTTATTAGAAACAAATTATTTCTTATCGCACCAGATATATACGGTGCATAGGTATCTGAAAAATGCCCTTGAATATCAATGCATAACACAGAAGCTTTGAAATTTTCTATCTGTTTGATCAAGACTGATAAAAGCTGAACATAATATTTATATGTAATAGTTGATACAAAGATTATTAAAACTTCCCAGACTTATCAAAGGCATCATACTTATTGGCGTATTTCTTGTAGTACGATTTGCAGCCACATTTCAATATCACAATTGCTTTGTGGTCTTTACTTGATTCGATTTGATCCTCAAAAAGTATGCCACAGAACTAATTCTTCAAATAGGGCACCCATAACTCAAACTAATCCTATTGCATACTTTTGGGACCTGCCAAATGCTTAGCTATGAAAATGATTAAAGTGTTGTCGATATTCAAATCTTGCCTTACTTAACTAGTAATCCACTCAATTTACTGTAGAGCATCGCAATTTTTCTTTTGCGTTTTTCCATGTGTTGTGTTGTGAAGAGCATTTCCGCATTGCTGTGCGCCATGGGGGGCAATGGGAGCCGGTCCTGCCTCATGCCTCCTATATCAGAGTACGATTGTGTGTGTGTGTGTGTGTGTGTATATATTCCCTTAACACGCATCATGACGCCCAGACGAAAAGCGTAAAACTTCTATGGCTCAACAGCGGCAAGAGCGAAGAGAAAATGAAAAGTCTATAAAAGTTTACTTTTTTAATACTTTTCCCATTTATATATGTAATAAAAATCTTGTAAAATGCGCCTTTTTTGCACTTCACAATGCGAACCGTAAATGTATCTGTGTGTGTGTGTGTGTGTGTGTGTGTGTGTGTGTGTGTGTGAAAGTTGCACACTCCCGTTTAGGGTTCAGTGCAAAATTCTGCTATACTCGACTGCCGCCGGCAACAACTATGACTCGAGCTTGGGCTTGGTTCTGGGTCTGGACTTGGATATGGTTCTGGGTCTGAGTCTGGGTTTGGGTTTGTGTTTGGCGCTTCCTCCAATGGCTTCCAACTTTTATGTTGTAGCATTTGCTGCAACGACAACAGTAAAAGCAGCGGTGGCAGCATCAGCATTGGTAACAGCAATAGCGACAGTAACAACAACAACAACTTGTGGCAGGCAGCACTTGAAATCCAGGCAGCGTAATTGCCGCACTGTAACATACGTTAGCGATGGCGATGACGAGGATGCTTCTTAGCCCAAGCTAAGCATCTCCTGGGGCAGAAAATCGCAGCGACGACAAATGTTAAAATAAAAATATATATATTCATATACATATATATATATATATATCCTTTGACTAAAGCAGCAGTTGTAGGGGGAGGAGGGCAAGACTCTGCAAAGTGGTGGGAATAGCCACGCTTTGCGGTCGCCAACTAAGTACAACCAAACCAAACCAAACCAAACCAACTACAGCAGCAATAGCAACAACAACATTATTGAAGTAAAACGGTTTAATGTGGCCTTAGTCGGCCGGGCAACGGATACACCAAACGGGCCATTGGCATTTCTGGCCATGGCAACCAACCCACAACCAAAGCAGAATTTGTTGCTCTTTCAAAAGCTGCCACAAATCCAGAACGCATGGCCTGCGCCTGATTGGCCAACTAATCCGTTGCTGCATATTTCTGTCACACTGGAGGCTGTATGCGGAATGTTGAATGCTGATGTTGCCCCCTCTTCCCGTACAGTAGCGAATTTTTAGATTCGTCACTCTTTCCCCCAAACTTTGCTGCAGCGCATAATACACTAAAAGCTTAGTGGATGGGTTTAGGGTTGCTGCGTGCCGTGCTGGCAGGGTCGAGGGTGGAAGGTGGAGAAGATGGAGAAGGTGGCGATTTTCTTTAAATTTTTCAATTTTTCACTTTAATCAAATTAAAATTCATTCGTTACGCTTATGAAGCGTGCAAATGGAGATGCGATTTTGGGGCGTGTGCTGGCGACGTGTGTTTTCTGATTGTTGTTGCGATGCTGCTACTATTTCTGCTGCTGTTGACAGAGGCAACGCAGCTTTGTACTCGCTTGTACTGCATTGCCAGGCAACCACCCAGCCAAAGTGGTTTACCCAGCAGAGTGCTGCTTTTTATGGAAGTTTTTGCTAAGGGCCCAAAAACTTTGCTTGCCGCTTTGCATTGCGGTCTGCCGGCTGCGTCTTTCTGCTCTGCCAACTTCCTTATGCCCCCCACCACCGTCTCCCTTCTTTTGGTGCTGTGGAACGCTGCAAGGCATTTGTTGGGCAACTACAATGAATGTACATTTGGGCGTGTGCCGACGTTGGGTTGAGATTGGTAGAGGAGGATGGGTGGGATCAATTGAGTGCAACAGTAAAAGCAGCGCCTTTTGCAACCCTTGAGGCACTGAAATTTGATAAATATGCGTATTAGTTTCAGTTGCCAGCTCATAGACAGCAGCAGCAGAAACCGCAACATGGCTGTAACACGAACAGGACCAGGACCAGGGCCATTGCCAACACCAGGAATGGCCCTATTCCTCGAATCATCAAATAATAAGCTGCCCGGGGGGAAGCGAGAATGTTACTTAAATTGCGCTTTAAATGAATTTTTTATTTATTTTCTCTGCATCGAATCTTGCTGACCTCTGCTGGAAAGTATGCAGCATCATTTTTGAATCAAAGATAAATATAATTATTATTTATTTGCACCTCCTGATTGGGATGAGTATATCGATCGGTATGTAAAAAATATATACATATATAAATATATTTATTTATTTATTTTTATTATGTATTTATGTGTGTATGCATTTATAAGAGCAAAGTCGATAATGTAGTCGGAAAGTTCATTGAAAACGTGTGCCAAAAAAGAAAACAAAGATTTACTTACCTCGAACTTGTTGTTTAATCCAAAACTACCCAATAGAAACAAAACGTTTAATAAAAGTTCTCAGCAATTGAATTTCGTTAATATATATATATTAGCAATTTGTCCACTTAATTCAATTAAACTTTGTTTTTTATTTGCTTTGCTTGTTTGCATTGTTTATCGGGTGTTCTTTTATTTAATTTTTTTTTACTTTTTCAAGTACACATAAATGATATATGCATATATATATGTATATGTATTTATATATATACTATATGTATATAACTTGTTCTTTTTCGGCTTGTCTTTAATTTAATATACTTTATATTATTTACTTAGTTTTCGCTTCGTTTGACACAAAAATTGCATAATTTGCTGTAAGTGTGTGTGTGTGCGTGTGTGTGCGTGTGTGTGTTTCGAGAGTGATTTATGATTTATGTTTATTGTTAAACATATATTCATAAATAATTGTATGTTTGCATGTGCTTATATTTGCGTAAATGTATTTGTTTTTATTTTCTGAAAATACCAACTACAATACTTTTATATCAGTTAATTTGTGTTTATTTGCTGGTTTTTGATCGTTTCCTTTCTTTATATGTATTTCGATATAACATAATAATTAGCAATAAATATTGTAAATTACTGTTCGCTGCTTTTTTTATAATTTTTTTAATATCGTCTGCGTTTTGAGTATTTACAAAAATTTAAGAAAAAAAATTGCTTCCATTTTGTTTTTTTTTTTTTGATGTGTTGCTTTATATTATTGGTTATATGTGGTATGTATATTTATAATCGTATATATGCATTTAAATAGTGTTGACGTTTTTATATAAAACTGTTTTTTTCTTTTTCTGTTTATTATAATTATTATTTATTTATTAGCTTTCGTTTCGCGATACACACACAAATATAATAATAATCGTAAGTATTAGTGATAAAACGTTTCCTTCAAAAAACATTCAAAAAAATATTCTATTTTATTAAACTTGGCAAGGGCATGTGTATACATGTGTGTGTGTGTGTGTGTGTGGGTGTGTAGGATATGTGATGTTTAGTGTTGTTGTTGTTGTTGTTTTGCACTTAACTAAATCAATAGTTTTAAGTACTATCAATATGCACAAGGCGACTGAACACACAGCAATGCCACACAAAAATAAAAGCATGCAACAAATATGGCAAATTTGATATTTCTACAATTTTGACAATTTGCGATGGTTTGTTTGTGTATGTTTGCTGCCTTTATTCATAACGTACAAATACATTTAGCATATACAGATATATATGTATTTATTTTGTTATTTAATTGTATGTATATTTGTTTATTATATATATATGTATATATATATATATATAAATGATTTTAAATACCTCGTTTGACAACAAAAACAATTTGCTTGCTTTTGCTGCTGGCTTTTCAATTTCAGAATTTTAATTCATACTTTAATTATATAGTTAAGATTAAGAAAAAAAAATAGATATATATATAATATATAAATACATATATATATATATCTTTATAAATGTATGTAAGTGTATATATAAATGAAAATAAATAAACGGCTTGACATATCAACTAATGACTAATTTGGTTATGTTTGTGTCTCAGTTTTTAAGTACTTTTTAGAGTGTGTTTTTTATATTTTATTTTATATTTTTTTATATATTTTTTTATATATTTTTTTTGTCTCTTTTTGTGGAGTTTGTTGATGCTTAACGCGGAAACGGAAGTCAATTTGTCAGCTTTGGGGCACAGAAATCTTAGATATGTGTAGTGTGTGTATGTGTTTGTGTGTATGTATGTATGCCAAATGCTAGCCTTCAAGTTGTGGTCTGTGTGTGTATGTGTGTGTGTGTGTGTGTGTAGATGACTGGGCCTGACTTTTCGCGCTCAACTGGCGCACATCAATTTATATGCTAATGGCGCCTGCAAGTTATTTAAAATACATATGACACGCAGCCAGTCAACGTAGCGTTAAATGAAAAGGCCGCAAAAAAAAGTTTAATATAAAATAAAATAAAACAAAACAAAATAATAAAAAATACCAATTTATTTAAATACACATAAATGTTCAACAGACACATATGTACGCTGTGCATGTATGCGTGTATAAATGAATATGGGTTTTCATGGTCGCAGCACGCCCACATCGGCTGGCCACGCCCCTGTCACGGCTTTGCTGGCCCATTCCATTTTCGTCATGCTGACAAAATTCAGTTAACGCAAAAATCTCATTTAAATATGCATGAAGGCAGCCACAGTCGCGACCGACCCGCAATTGAATTTCTCTTTCATTTTTTTTACGTCTGTTGTTTTTATTGCATTTAACTTGCTGCAGGATACCTAGCATTCTCTCTCTCTCTCTCTCTGTGTGTGTGTGTGTGTGTGTTGATGACGCATTGTTTCCGAGCCATGTCATCGGCTAATTATGCGGCCCAGTCGTAACATACAAATCTCAGCTTAAAGCTCCACACGCAGCTTGTTAACTGTTCAGTCGATCAGCTGTCCAGTTGAACAGTTGAACAGTTGAACAGTTGAACAGTTGCTGCTGCTGCTGGAGGTATGTATAATAATATATCATGGTCACGGTCGCCGACTGAGTATGGGGCAATGACAAAAGCCCACAGACACGCAGCTGACTGATGGCAGCGAGTGGAACTGGTACTGAACCCACCCGTGGCAGGGGGGAAGGTGGGGTGGGGGGGTTAGCGGGCACAACACTGAATGAGACTGTTGTGCAGAACATGAAAATAAATTCATTAAAGCATTTATCAAGTTCGACACTTGCTGTCATATATCATGTTACATTTGGAGCTCCAGCATGTTTAATCCACGGCCCCCAGTCAAATAAATGTGCATAAGCCAACAAATATGTACAAACAAACATGCCACATATATGTATATACAGCAAATGTAGCTCTGTAGATGCATACAAAGGGCAGAGGTACAAATGGAAGAGTGGGTGAGGGGGCGAAGCGGGGGCAGGGGCAGCGGCAGGGGTAACAGATCACTGTGCAGCCTACGAAGCGCTTTTTTGTTTGTTGTTGTTGTTTAATTTGTGTAACGTGTTTCTTGTTATTGCGCGATGTTGGTTTGGCTGTCAAGTTAAAACAAACAAAAAAAAAAAAACGAGCTCGTTGACCACAGTTTGCACTGGATGACGTGCACCGCACGAGTTTTCACTGTATCTGCTGAGCGATTTGAAGATTTTCGAATGGTAGAGCAATAACAAGTCTTTAAATTTTTTGAGCTCGACGCCCTTCGCCACGCCCCTGCCGCCTGCACAGCAAACCACTCAATTTTGGTTGGGCCGTTTTTTTTTTGTTGTTTTTTTTTTGATTCAACTGATTTGCATGCATAATTCAAATTGAAAATTAAATTCAAATAAATGTGTTTTAAATTAATTTCTTCTGCTGCCGGCGTATCGATGTTGCTGCTGCTGTTCGTTTGTTTGCCTTTATTTATATTTTTATGATTTCTTTTTATCCCTTAAACAAATTGTTATGCAAAAGCGCGTGAAAATCAACTAACAAATGAATATAAACATCTGCATAATTAACTGCCCAACTGTTTACATACATTTAAAAAATGCAGCTCGACCGAAGAGCAACAATAATCATAAAATGAATGTTAAACTGGTAAATCGAGTGGCAGACTTCGACCGAGAAACTGTAGGCGACCAAAATTGATGCACATATGCGGAAAAACATACGGCAAATATATTAAAAATACGATTTGCGAAAAACGCTAGAACTGTGCTGAATGCGATACGCAAAGCCATATCAAACGAAACAAAAAATGAATTGAAGAAAGTAACGTGTGACCAGCAAATGGCTTTAAGACAACTGGGCACAGGGCTAAGATGGAAAATTTGGCAGAAATATGTGGAAGAAAAAGGAAAATGCAACTGTAAACTGGAAAAATGAAGACACCCAAATTATGTGCCAACTAGAAATGTTCAAAATTATTATTATGAATACCCCTATGCCAGGGCCCGCCCAAAGTGAAGTTCTTTTGCTTGTTTATGACATGTTGACTATGCCTGAGTCTGCGTCTCGTGTCGCGCTTTTCTGTTGTTTGGCACACGCAACATTGTCATTAAACCATTAAACATTCAACATGCAACTGTTTTCGCACCTATTTCAAACTTATATCTTTTTTTTCGTTTCTTTCGTTTGGCCTGCACAACAGTTATTTACACACACACACTCAAAAAAAAAACACAGTTTGAATTGCAATTAGCTTTTGGCCAGCTGTGGTTATTGTTCTTATCCCGTGTTGTGTAGTGTTTGTGTGTTGTAGACTAGAATGCCGCTGAGTAGCTTAACTAGAGAATTTCGGGTGTTTTTTTGATTTGGGGAGACTTCGCTTTTGTATGAGTATAATATGTATAGTTGAAATTATATATATATATGTATGTATATATATATATATATATATGTGTGTAGGTGTGTGTGTGTGTGTGTGTGTGTGTGTTAGTGTGATTAATTATAGCATGATGCCGAAAAAGGTCAGAAACTTGAGTAAACTGTACAATTTATACAAAAACCGATACCTAGCCAAGTGTATGAAATTGAAATCCGCTCTGACATATTCCGTTTCCGGTTCGATTCAACTGCATTTGCGAGCACGACGCTGGAAACGCTTCATGCGTAGCGACCACTCATCCTTCCACTCCAATACGACGGAGCTGGGTCCAATAGCCAGATAGCCCGGCGCTGCCTCCGAGTCACGTCCGAGTATTAGATACGATCTGCAAAGTAAACAGATATGCGAGAACAAGTCGAAAGAGGTGAATGAGAATCAAGGCATCAGACATTGAATGGAATCAGTGGCAGAGTGTGTGGATTGAGCGGTACTCACTTGTTCAGCTTGATTTTGGGGCACTGGCACTCGATGCTCTTGCGTGGCACAAGCAGCATCATGTTGCCACGCCCCAGCAGCGAGCTGGTCGTTCCCGACATTGGATTCCGCTTGAAAATTGTCTGTATGTTTATCTCGTATTTGTAGATCTCGTTCTGTCGCTCAATCGAGAACTTCTCAGTGCTAATGTCCTGAGAGGCGCGATCGTGACCGATTACCTTTGCCAGCAAAGCTGTTGGAGAATCGAAAATAAGTTCAACTCTATCGCATATCAACTTTGAGTTGACTTAGTAAGCATACGCACCGTAGTCCTCCATGCAAAACTTGTTCAGATTGAGTTTCTTGGGACTGGCCTTGCACTTGCCGCAATCTAAAATGGAATATAATTCATACATACCGCTCATCAATATTGGTTAAATATTATCTGAAGCACTATTTAATGCCTATTTATGAAATTGCATCTATTTACTTCTCGATTTTTACTAAACCTAAACTAAAATTAGTTCAAAATGATTACAACCTGAGTAAAAAGCAGATTGGACTGTTCTAGTCGAGAGACTGTAAAACAAATCCAAAGTCTCTAGTTCTAAGTCTGCTCTGTTTTATGCATACACTTGCAGCATTTTAATATTCAATTTTTCGCATTATTAAAGGGTTCAGGGTATCATAAACCTCGAATAGATGATTATTGTGTGTCATTTATTTTATTTCGCTTCCAAATAAATCTTATATTTTTCTATAATTACTTTTCCTGCGTGGTTGGCAGGAAAATAAACATGAATATTTTGCATTTTGAAAATGTTTAAAAACGGTTCAAATTAGTTCGTCTCTTGTCACTTTCTAAACAACAATGTTGCCATAATTTATCACACGCGAGTCGCAGCTTCAAACTCGCTAATCGCAGCTTGTAGTTCGCTACTTGCTGCTACTTGTGGCACTTACACTTTTTCATTTCTTCGGCCTGCGAGCCAGCGCCATCCTTATAGTCACCAGTTCCTCCTCCACCGCCGCCGGCGCTTTCCGCTTGGATCATGTTCGCATTTGTGGGCACTTCTGTTAATTGCAAATGTAAGCAAATGAATGTGAAACAGTTTGGAGAAGAGAAGACGAGCGAACACTTACTTATGCAGGGCGCCACATGGGAGCGCGTCTGTTGATAGCCGCGTGCACAACGATTGCAGGTCAGGCCGGTGACGCCCTCCTTGCAGGGGCACTGACCACTCAGATGATTGCAGGTCTTGCCAGTGGAACCTACAGGATGACAGTCGCAGCCTGCATACATATCAAATAACAAATGGAGAGAGAGAGAGAGAGACAGAGAGAGAGAGAGAGAGAGAGGGGGGGAGTGAGAGTCCATCATTAGAGACATGTGTCCAGTTGACAGTTAGCTGTTGTCCGCTGATTGATGACCGGAGCCAACAGCCTGCGGTAAGCTTTGCCAGGATAAACAGCTTCACATTCACTTACGTTTGCAGACTTTGCGATGATTGGGCGGCTTGGTGGCATCCCGATAGTAGCCCTCACGGCAATAGTGACAGTACCGTCCGGTCGTATCGTGCTGACAGTTGTAGCAAACGCCGCCGGAGACACGACCCGACAGCTTGTACAGCTCCAGATTGAAGCGGCAGCGTCGGGCATGCCCATTGCACTGGCACACTGAAACAAGGGTAAAGAAAGTCATTCATTAATATGTACATCAACTATAAATAATTCAATTAAAGTAGATCACTTAGTTCAACATCTTATTAAAGGAAAATTTGACTTAAAACCAAAATAATATAATTGTTAGCTTTACTTCTTGATTTAGATTCACTGTATTGAATTTAAAATTAAGTTTTAATTTATCCGTCCCGTGCTGAGGAAGTACTACAACTTAAATTAAATACAGTTTCCGGCATTATCACTATCATCTTTCTATTTCATTGTTTTTGTATTCATTAATATGTTTTTTTTTTCTTCTTTGATTTTGCTTATTTGTTTTGTAAAAGTTACTCAAATTATTGCACAGGCCTCAAAATTATATTCACTGGAAATCTTATTATATTTGATTATATTTTGTATAATTTACTAAAATAATTTTACCACTTCAGTTCGTTCTGCTAAACAGTAGCTAAGCTGCTGATGAATTTTCATTGATTCAACTTTAAGATCTTATCGCTTAAGGCTCTTTACGCTTCGGCTGCGTCAAGGAAACCTTCGCAAGGAGCTTGCTCCCTTCAGTTTGTCAGCTCGTTGTTGCTGTTTGGGACAGCATAGAATCCTAATCATTTAATGGTGCCGGCTTCTCGCTTCTCGTTTCTCGCTTCTCGCACATTTCATAAATAATTAATAATCATAAATATTTTTACGTGCTTTACTTTTCTTTGGTACAGGTTTGAGGGGCTGCTGCTGAAGCCAGTGTTTCTGTCCCTGTCCGGTTATGATTGATTGTTGGCTGGTGGGGTTGATTGATGAAACTGCAGACTAACTACAATGCGGATGGTGCGTCCAAGAATTGGAATTGGCTAGGAGCGGTGAGTAGAGTGGGGAGGACATTGTTGCCACCTGCCTTTCGCCTGCTGCGATTTTTATTGATTTTCTGACCAGCTGACCCAGGCCCATGCAGCGTGTCCTGGTCTAGCTAACTGCTGACGGTCGGCAACCTTAGCGTCAGTCAGCGTAATACTGGTTTAATTAGTTGGCCAATATCATAAAATAATTTTTAGCAACTAATTGGCAGTACTTGACTGCAATTTATGTGCATAGCGAACGTTCTCTGAACGGTTCCACTTGCCCCCGGTGGTGGCGAGGCATTAAGCGTGATTTATACAACGCAGCTCATATAGAGACAGACAGACTGGGATACAGTGCGACAGACAGACAGTCAGACAGACAGGCAGTAAGACGGACATAGCCACCATCTACATACGTATGTGTGAGGCGGATGCCCACGCAGATCGACTTCGACTTGCACACGCATGAGCGCCTGCTTTGTGAGCTGGTAACCAACCGGGCAGCAGAAGGCAAGGAGAGGACGCAGAACAGTGGGAATTGGGATGAGGATTGGAGCACAAAAGTGTCCCTTGAATGCGCCGTAGATGTGGTTGTGGCTTCAGCGCCGGCTCCGGCTCCGGCTCCGGCTCCGGCACTGGGCTGGGCTGCTGCGACTATTGTGATGGTTGTTGCCTCATAATTTTCATATCTTATGTCTGCATCATCGACCACGACGACGACGATGATGATGATGTGGCTGACAACAATGGATACGCGTCGGTCATAAGCGAGGGGACGAATGCACAACGTGGGCGGCCGTTCGCTTATTTGGCAAATAACAACAATAGCGAACAACAATGGGCAACAGCGCGGCAAGCAGCAAGCAGCAAGCAGCAAGTAATGATGCCACCAATGCCCAACGCATCCGGGATACTTATCGACGACTTTGTCCTTGCTGCCTGTGGCCAGCTGTCTCTCTCTCTCTCTCTCTCCCTCTCTCTCTCTCTCTCTCTTTTGGTCGTCGACAATCAAATGTCAACTGCTGCCTCCAATCCAACTATCCCATCCCCTCCGCTCCCATCTCACTCACTCTCTGCATCTTCACATCATTGTCGTTATCGTTGCACAAATTAAAATGAATTTTATTTCAACTTGACACTCGCCGAGTCTTTGGCCCGAGCCGTTATATCAGCTATGTGAGGCGGCTGGGAAACGAGTATGGGATACACAACGATATAAATCGCATGAAGAGATCACTTAGTTATGTCATTTAAAAAAATGGTGAAAGTTGCACCGAAAGCTGGAGAAATGAAGTCATTCACTATGCATGTTAAGTTCAAAATGTCAGAATGAAAGATTAAACAAATGAAAGACTTAACAAATTTCCTAAGGCATTTAGAAAGCTTTCGGTTTTTTCTTTCCAAATCTCATTATTTTAAAGAATTTATATTATATTATTATTAAAATTGAAAAAATCATTAAGAAATTATTATTAATACTAATAATAATAGTAATAAAAATATTCTAATAATGAAGTAAGATTGTAAATATTATAAGAATGAAATAAAAATAAATTTGTAAAATTTGTCAATTTGAAGAAATTGGCAAACGACAAACTTTTTCCATTAGGCTTAAGTTAGAGCATTTTAGAGTCGATAGGAATGATTGATATGGAACTGTAGCAGGCGCAAGTATAAGCTGAATGGGGGCAATAATGATAATAAGACAGCTAGACTGTCCAGCACACTTGGGGCACATATCAGTTATTGCCATTGAGACACACATTGTAAATGAGTTGTCTTTGTGGCCAGCAATAAGCCTAGTTGAGCTGCTGCCTCATAAATAGCGGAGGGCGGTCTGACGGCCAGCTGATGATGAGCTGAGCAGATGGATGGTGCTTTGGATATTGCAGCTAGTATACACGTATGTATGTAGTGGTAGTCACCGCCTCCAAACCTCAACCCCTCACATTAAATGCTGTTGTGTCGAAGACCCACATAAATTCCATTGGTAGACAATTGGAAAACCAAAACAGTGAAAAACGCCAAAAAAAAAAGCTTAAATCAAACCAAAAAAAAACAACAACGCCATCGAAATATGCGACGCTCTCGACGATTAGCTAAAGTAGCACATAAATTGTTTCTGGGTTGGGTCGTGCTGACGCTGTGTGGGATTAACCGAAGCATGTCGGATTGCAGTCTCCAGTTTACCATCAATATAGTCTGTAGTCTGTGGTTTTTTTTTAATTTTAATTTTATTCAGTATCAAGCCAAATACATACATGTACATGTACATGTGTATGTATGTATAAAGCGACGCACTCAATCAGCCTAATTGGAAACAATAAAACGCATTTTAACGCGAAATTTTCTTTACAGCTCATTTGATTTTCAGCGCGCCAGCTCACAACACTACAGATGTGTATGCCTTTCCACACCACTCCACACCACTCCACTTCACTCCACTAAAGTCTACTTTAGCCCACTCCACTCCAGAGAGATTGCCTCATTACTCATCTACCCATCTACACATCGCCCCAACCACTCATCGATGCATTGACTTGTGGTATTTGGGGGCCCCAAAAGTTATTGCCAACTAGCTGAGAGTTGAGTGAAAAGTTTGCCAGATCATTGGCAAAAGATTTTACATTTCGCATTTCCTATTGCCATTTCCCTAACCCCTCCCCAATAACCAACTAAACAGAAAACTCGCATCTGGCAGGCAATTTTTTGATATATGACTTTCGTGGCGAAAACAAACAAATTTGCAGGCGGGCGAGAAAGAAAAGTTCATAATTTTTGCTGGCTTTTTTAATTAAATGCCAAAGCAGCTCTCGCACCCAAAGTGCGAGTGAAAAACACACACTCAACATGCCCAAAAGAAATGTGCCAAAGAAAAAAACATGTGAAAATCATTTGGCACCATGCGAATGAGTACCAGTACCAGTGCGAGTATGAGTATGAGTATGAGTATGAGTATGAGTGCACCATAGACCAGAGACCAGAGACCCATAGACCGTGGGACTACAACGACAGCATCGACAGATAAGGCGGGCTAAGTTGGAGTCGGGGGAACCGGGGTAACCGGGTGGGCAACAGGGCCAGGCACTGGCACTGGCACTGGCACAGGCACAGGCACAGGGACCGGGATCGTTGCCGTACCGGGGCTGTTCACAAGTTATGCGACCGTTTGTTGTAAACGGCACAAAAATTATGGGCGAAAAGCAAACAGGCCTCGGCAAAGCCTGGCCACCAACTCTATAAACTGGCTACAAAATGTCTACATTTTTATTTTCTTTTCTTTTCGTATGCAAAAAACAAAAAAAAAAGAGAAAAGAAGGCGGCAAAGACTTCAATGCTGGAGTTATGGGCGAGATACTAACAAACAAAAAACAATAAAAAGGTTGAGCAATGGGTGCGGGGTGTATGTGATCGAATCGATCGAGTGGGTTAAACTGGCGCCACAGCCTTATATACATATACAACAACAACAACAACAAAAACATTCATGTGTGTTTAATTAAAGATGCAACACAAAGATTTGCTTAGATTGAAACATTGCAAAGAAAATATAGCTAAGAAGATTGAAGCTGATCGAATGCAATGTTCTCAATTGGTTATTTATTTATTGATATTAAATATAATACAAGTCAGGCGCACAAAGTCAGATTATTAATTTCATAGTCACTGTTTTAAGCTGTACAACAGCATCCTCAAATCAAAATGTATATACGGATAATAGATATATAGAAATATGTATAACAATGCTGTAAAAAGCTCAAGGCATCTAACAGAATTCATAAGGAGTAGCAGCAACATTGACCCAGACAGACACACAGAGTATGTTGACAACAGCATTCTTGCTTGTATGCAGGGCATCTGGCGGTCGTCACTTTCCTTTTTGCGCATAGCCAACGTGAAGTGAAGGCATTTTCCCGAATGGGCGCGGCAGCAACACAATTTTCACTCTTTTCATTTTACACTCACGCCGTAATTTGCACAAACACTTTGACACGCACACACACCCGTACGCCCAGCGAGTGACATAGAAATAAATTTGCCATATCGCCAAGTTTTTCCATTTTGAATACCCCTCTTCGCAGCGAGACGCGCTTTTCTCCTTTGCTATCACAAAGATCCGAATTTGCCTTGCCGGCACAAAATATTCTTTGGCCTGTCGGTATTCTGGCATTTAGAGCTCTCAGCATCAGATTTGTGCTGAGAAATTTAACAGCTCGTCCAGCTCGTAGCCCCATTCACATCCTTGTCGTCCTTAAACTGCCGCCACTTCATTGTGAATGCTGCTTTTGGTTTCAGCTCTGGTTTCTGGCGCTCTTCATCTTAGACTCTGTCTCTGTCTCTGTCTGTCTGTCTGTCTGTCTTTTATTATTATTATTTTTATGTACTCGCATTTTTTTATTTTCCCCAACGACGATTTGCGTGGTTTGTGTATTTTACAATTTGATGTGATTTGAATTTTCAATGATGCCCCATTTCCAGAAAGAGGGGGTAAAGCGCTTGGGTCGAGATTGAGAGAAGCCAAATCAAGTAAATTTCGTATGGCACACGGCGAACCAAAATGGAAAAAAATCAAGCGATGCGTAAAGCCCGTCCTCCGCCCAAAAAGAAGAAAGAAAAAAAATAGAAAAAAAATATGTTCAATGATGACAACGTCGACAATAGACGATGCCTCAAGAGTCACACATATTAACACACACACACACACACACACACACACACAGAGACGCACACACAACATCGATATGTCTTTGGCCAATGATTTCGAATGTGTTGCGACGCATAATTTTATTTATTTTTCAATTTTGCTGCCCACTTTTGGCACTGAGCTCAGCTCCGTCCTGCGGGCTGTCTACGTCCTTAAGCACTTTGCTTGCTTATGAGCTAAGGCTGTTATGATAGCACACCACTTCGCACTCACATACACACTCACACACACAGACACACACACACACCTATCGCATACTCAAATGTGTTGACAATTTGGTGTCGCCGCGCGCACTTCTTGTCCCTGCCTTGCCCCAACAACTTGTCGACGTTGCTTACATTTTTTCGGTGGCCGCATCAATTTTTTGGCTTGCCAAAATATTTGTCGCTCGACTGGCATCTACATTTTCCTCTTTCTTCATTCTTTTTCTCTTTTTTATATTTAGCTTCGAGTGCAACTCTCTCAACTACATACATATAAGTAAGTATGTATATGTTTGAGAAACTTGCTATAAAGTAGCTCTATAAAAAAATATCACTTGCACAATTGTCATCAAATCTCAATAAACTAATTTTTTTATTTGAACACATCTTTTTTCTTACAATTAAGTGAATTTTAAATTTTTTTTATTTTTATGTTGTTTAACAGCGAAGATCAATATTTGTATTACCTTCAGATTATCTTCATTAAATTTATGAATATATATTATCTGTGATAAGAAAAACAATCATGTAAATCCTGAGAATTTAGTTTGTCTATTCAAAGAAATTTTGTACACGATTTTGTTTTACTTTAAGCACTTGCAGTGCTTGTCTTTAATGACAAGTTCCACTGTATATGTGCTGCATATGTTTTCCAGCTTTAATTTACAACATTAATTTCTTGCCATGAACTGTTTCCATTCGAAATGTTCGCTTCAGTCTTGGCGTTTATGGCAGTGGGTGTTGTTGGGGAAATTGATGATGTTGTTGCTGTTGTTGGTGTAGCATAAATAATTTGCATGTTGTTGTTGTTAATGTTGTTGGCAATCGAAATCGACACCCCCACAAAATGTGTTGACGCCTGAGACGCCAACACGCAAATTTGGCAAACAAATTACCCAAAATGCATTGAACCAAATTCCCAGCCAAATCGGAACTATACCAAGCTGGAGTTAATACTGGAGCTGAGCTGTGGTCGGTCGGTCCATGGTTGTGGTTTGGTTTGTTTTGGTGGTTGCACCACACTTCATCCAGCAGATGGGGAGCTAAATAGATAGCAGTCAGTTGTGGCATGCCTGGGCGTTGATAATTGAATTGAAAAGTTTTTCGTCGCACTTTTGGCATGCCAATTGATGGGACAGCGACAAAAACTGAATACTGCTAAGCGAGAGCCAACAGTTAAGGCGGCATAATTTGTGGATTGTGCAACAGCCACACACATTTATATATATATTTATATGTATATGTATATATATATATATAAATTTATAGATATAGATAGTTAAAGAGTGAGCAAACTGGTAAATGGAAACTGGAAATTGGAAAAGCGCAGGCAATTTAATGGCATAAAAACGCTGCTCACCCAACAAAAAAAAAAAAAGAGGAAGAGGAAGAAGTCGAAGAAGAAGAAGAAGAAAGAAATGAGCATGCAGAGCGACGACAAAGAATAAGCGAAATAGGCATGATGAATGTGGCCATAATAATAATGGAAATAAATCAGTTTTAAGTTCTCAGGTTTTCCCAATTCCCTGTTGTATGCAACTATCCACCGCGTTACCTTACCCCACAACAATTCTAATGGTGACTTTCGAAATACACTGCGTTAAATTGAATTTGAATGAACACTGCGCACATTTTCATGATATGCTTGAATCTGCTCAATTTGAAAAGATTAAACCACTTTTCATCGTGGCTACCAGCGGCATGCAGTTGCTTACTTAATTCTACTACTACTAAGCCAGTCAGAGTGTTCAAGGGTAAGGGTATTCCAGTGTCGTGTCGTGCGCCTTTTGCTTAACGCTGACTCCTTTTTATTATAGCCTCATACATAAGCATTGCCAATGTCACTTGGCTGCAGCTTTACTGCGACTGCGACTGCGACTGCGACTGCGACTTGCAGCGCATTTTCATAAGACATAAATTTTGCGATTTAGCTAAATGCGCTCTCCGGACTTTGCCTGGGTAATTTGTGGCAAGCCAGTCAGAGGAAGTGCAGAGTCCGCGGCGAAGGCGAGTAAGAATGTAAAAAGCCGACAGAGTGAAAGCTCGACTTGGAGGCACCTTAAGCCCAAGCCTTCACCTTTTAATTGATATTGAAACCTAAATGCTTACAAATTTAAATAATCGAATTTTCAGTATAATTAGTATGTCAGTAGTCAGTGTATTTTTAAATCAATCTTAATAGTATTTATACAGTTGATAAGTTGATTACAATCACACAAATTGCAGCTCATTGCAAACGTTGATCGATTTGCAATGATATTAAAAAGAATATTGTATATCGATAGAAAACAAAATGCAAATGAATCTATATTCAAAATTGGAAATCTGTTTATTCAAGATTACACAGGCAGACCGAATCTGTTGAGTCTGATCAAGAAAATATATAGAGTCGAAGTCGCTTTCATACACTTGTACAGCTTCAGTATGACCTGCTGCCCGTTTCGAATGTGTACAGGGTATAAAAAGAGGAGAAAAGAGAAATAAAAACTCCATTGGCATTAAATTACAGTCGCACAGCGAAACTATGGAAAAGGCCCAGACAAGGCGACGCTGTGACTGCAACTGCGACAAGAGCTCATATTGCATTTGGTACATCTACAATGCATGGACAATACTCAAATGGGGCCCATTGCTGACGCCTCTCCCCCCCCCCACCGCACTCTCATTCTCTAGTATCTTTCACTAACATTTTAACAGTCTGTTTATGCGCTTTTAATGGCACATTTTGTGCGTAAATTGCATTAATTTAACGTCTAAGGCGCATACGTTTAACAAAATCGAGACGCCAAAAAGAGGTTCGTTGGGGGGAGGGGGGATTGGCGTCTGTTGGAAATAGAAATTGCATTTACTATGACATACGGACCAAGTTGCAGTCAAACGGCCAATGCCGTTGTCAATGTGCCACTGATGATTGAACGATTTATGAGTAGCAGCAACTGGAACTGCTGCAAGAGGCGGATGAGGAGGAATCAACCGGTTTCGCCGCCAAGTTTCGATTTGTTGGCATATATCAGCAATGCAATTAAAAGCAGATGCAATACAGCCCAGGCCCAGACAGTTGGCAGAGTTTAGATGTTACTATCGATTGGCAACAGGGCAGAGAGACGCAGCTGGGAAAAGGTTGCCGCAATCAGGCCAAGGTACTTAAAAAGACCAGACCAGACCAGACCCGACCATTCCAGACCAGACAGAAATGTTTGATTCAAACAAACAAACTGTAAGTCAACCAGTTCCATAGATCATCAATCGCAAAGCTGACTGCTTGCATTTTAATCGCTCATTCGGCTCTCATCCACTTTCAGTTGTCAACGGAGTTCAGCAGAATTCAGCGGCAATTGAAGCAATATCGCAATGAAAGTCAGAAGAAATTATATATTCGAAAAATAAGCTAGATCTTGGCATGCACTTAACTTATCAATATGATTTAAATAAAACTAGTTATATAATAAAGATTCGGGCATGCACCAGAATTTTTTAGTTATAATTTTACAGCTGCAAATTTTACTCTGATTCATTGTTTCAAAAGTGCTTTTGAGCAATTTCGTCTAGCGTAATTTAACTCGTTGAATACAGCAGAGAGAAGAAGAGGAAGAGCATTGTACAAAATATAGATAAATAACATTCAATATTTTAAATCATGTCAATAGTGTACGATTTATCTTTTATATTTTTAAATCCATATTGTGTTGAGCGCACTCATTGTTACTTGGATACTAAAACTATTGTGCTGCTTTTGTCTATGACCTGACATTTACTACCGAACACGCACACACACGCACACACACACACACACACACACACACACACATGCTACAGACAGCTCACAGTAAATAACGAAGAGATTTGTATATTTTTTATGTCGAATGATTTTGCGTGTTGCGAAAAATGCATATCCAAGTGCTCTGAATGCAAAACTAAAAGCTTTTGCTCGCCAACTAAGTGTGTATGTTGTATGTGTGCTAAGCGACAAACAAAAGCTGCTGGAAAATATAGAAAATCCCTTTGGGAAACAAAGTGCAGAGTAAAGGACAAACACACACACACACACACACACACACACACTAAAACTTTAGCCCTTGCCATTTGTTGCAGATCTAAAACTGCATAGCTGACAAAGGCATCCAGCAGAAGCAGTTGAAGAAGAAGAAGCAGAAGAGCTGTTATGGAGCAACTAGCATATGTAAATATATACATCGATAGATATATTCGAGGAGCGGTATCCTTTGGCCGAGGATTTCGACTCGCAGAGCAGCGCAGAGCAGCAACAAGCAGCTGCTCTCAATTGTCGCGACTGTAGTTTTAACCCAGAAACATAAATACTGCAATTTATTGCAAAAGCCGTACGCCTGACAGGCGGTATATGCAACAAAAATGAAAGCGGCACACTCACACACACACACACACATACACACACACACACACATGTCGCATAATAGAGCTGTTTGCTGGGAGCTGTAGTGCTGTGGCAGTGCTGCCTGCCACCCACTTGCTAGATCCTTTCGCTAAAAGCTTTTCCGCTGCATAACTAAAGCTGAGGTCGCTGCTCAAAAAGTTAGCCGCAGGATCATTTGGCAGACGAGTAGCACTCAAGCTTATCCATATCCTCTATTGAAATGATAATAAGCCACGTGTGGCACGTTCGATGGGGACACGCGTTGCCCGCATGCATGAGAACATCAAATGTATTTAACTTAATTTAGTTGGAGTTACTTAAAAAAGCTTTTAAAAGCAATAGAACAACAACAACAACAACAATGCCAATGAAACCCAAAGCAAAGCGTAAACGTAAACAGCAAACAGTAAAGCGGAGCAACGAAAAGCATCTGACAGAGCAAGCAACACTAGTGTGCCAGACTAACAGATACCCTGTTCATTATGTTCAAACAATTGAAAGCACAGACTTTACAGGCAGTTGTGAAATTTACCCTGAAAATATTTCTGCATACTCCAATGTAAGCAAATATATATTCCAGTTAAATTACAAATGTTGCATATATAAAAATAGCTTATGGAACTTCAGGATGCCCCCACTAAGCCATTTTCAATCGGCATAGGGTATAAAAAAGCGACGTTGCCCGAACAAAAAGCTCGCAAAGCAAACTTTCACACAAGGAAACGGCTTTGTGGGTGGGTGTTGGGTGGGCATTGTTGTGTTGTTGTGTTGTTGTGTTGTATGAAATTCATTAATATGCACATACATGCATATGTAGATTATATGATTAAAAGCATAACATACATACACCCAATCCGCTGTAGTTACTCCCTGTTGTTGTTGTACACCGGAAGTTCTTTACTTTTTGTTGAGAGAGTTGGTGTTTGCAGTTGGGTTTTATTTTCCTTTTTATTTGTTTGATTTGGCCAGGCGAGCACTTGAAACAGTAAATGCGAATTACTGCTCATGGCTAATGGAAGTGAGCAACAAAAGTATCAACAACAACAACAAAAACAACAACAACAGCATCAACAGCGTCAACACTAGCAACAAACAGACAAAGTTAGCGTAATGAAAAGACAACAGCAACAACAACAAGTGCCTTGACTGATTTCTGCAGTAGCTATCGAAGCCACCATGGCGCTTCCACATGTGATTAGATACACAGCAAGAGCAGCTTACTAATAGGTGGCAGGGGCAGGGGCAGGGATAAGGGGGATATGGCTGCGGCTAGCCCGCAAAGGATCAAACGAACTGTGAAAGGGATGAATGATGTTTCAGCTGAGCAATGTTTGCCCTGGCTAAACTGCTAATGAAAAACAAGAAAGGATGTAACAAAGCTCGCACGCCAAAAAAACATAGCCCCATCCACCCAGCCAACCACCAAACTTATCCGCCCGCTGGCATGTCGCACTCAAAGGGTTCCAAAGTTATTTGTTTGCCCAACGGAAATACATCAAAATAAATGCGAGCCAAGAGCAAAACGAAGTCAAATGCAAATACATATGACGAGCGAGGCGGATGCGAGTGCGAATATGCGAATATGTGAATACATATATATACATATATATATATATATATTTGTGTGTGTGTGTGTGTGCTTGTATGTGTGTATATGTGTATATGTACGTGTGTGTGTATGTGTTGCACTACTGGCCATTGACAAATATGGTCTTTTGGGCCTAAACAAATATTTGGCACACTTTTGCCAACAATCGTTGCTAGCCGAAACATTCACAGCCCAACGCAGCCCTCCACCCCTGCCGCCGAGAAAAAAGGCCAGTCAGAGATGTATAAAATTTACCTGATGTCAAAAGTAATTAAACGAAATGCCAGGAACAGCAGAATAGCAACAACAACCAACAAAAAACGACAACTTGGAAAATTTGTCACACAGGCGCGATGAATAAAACATACACAAAGTATATGCATACCTATATGTGTGTATACAGCGTGGAAAAACAGGAAAATAGAAAAACCAAAATGGCGTCGGAGTTGGCAAAATGTATTAATAGTGCAAAGTGGAGCCAACTTTTAAGATGTGCAGCGAGCGACGCGAAAAACTGCAACAGCAATGAAAATCACAGCACTTGAGCAACCTCACTGAGAACTTGAAATACTCTGCCTTCAAATAGAACTACAGCCAGATAATAATTATTATTAATTATTATTATATTTCTTATATGTGTGCAATTTCCTTTCTCTGTTTTTAGAGAAATTTGAATTTAATTTTAATAATTTTTTAAGCAGCGACTAACGAAGAATAATCTCTTATTCGAAACTATTCTGGTAGCACACAGTTAAGGTGGAGTTCAGATCAGAGATTGGGCGGAATAAAAGTACAAATAACAGTTGTGTTTCAAGTCCTCTAATTAAAGATTGACTAAGATTTGAGCTTAGACTTAATTTACTTTTAATTATTCCTTCGATTCTAAAAAAATGTGTGAAATCAAAAATCCAGTTTATTTAACAACCAAATTGCTTTCGCTCAAAATTAATTTATTTCTCCATTCACAAATTTCATAAATTAAAAACTACAAAATTGAACAATAAAATGAAAATTAAACATAAGTTCAAGTTTATTTTTACTGTTTGGTGACATCTTTTTATAATTTCATTATATCTTTTGTACCAGCCTGAAGCCGGCTGCATGTCTTTTGAATATATTTATAAAAAGTGAAGCTTAAAGGGATCTTTAGATATTTCCCGATATATATCTGACGATCTTAACTATGATTAAAATCGTATAGAAGCACATAGGCAATATATCAATCAGAGGAATGCACTCTATAATAATTAGCTTCAGCAAGTTTTGAGTCGAAAGTCGAGTCATTAAATTACCTTGACTAAAGTAAGACACAGCGGGCACTAGGCAAATGCAAAAGGGCAAAAAGAAGACGGAAAGTTGAAAGTTTGCCAGCTTTTGTTTGGCTTTGGCGGTAGCCGTCGTCGTCGTGTAGCAGCCAGCAAGAAGTCGACGGAGCTGGATAAGTGTAATGAGAAAAATTTCTCAACCAGCAAAAAGAAAAAACGTGGAAAACGAGGGCGACGCAACACCAAAAACAATAAACAACACAGCCAAAGAATGAAGAAGTCAGAGAAAGGGGGAGAGAGAGAAAGAAAGAGAGAGAGAGAGAGAGAGGGGGGGAAATAAGCAATGCGAAAGACGTACAAAAACTTTTCAATAGTAGTGTCACAGTGGGCGTTACCCCGGGAGGCGTGTCAAGACGCCAACAACAACAACAGCAACAGCAACTACAATAACGGAGCCAGCCAACAAACACATCAAGCAACAAGCCACAATTTTGCGCTTTGGCTTTCCGTTTCCGTTTGAGCGACGTCTTTAAAAACTGTGCTGCCAACTCATCCCCCCCATAACTGTCTGCTGTTCCTGCTCCCCAAACAAACTTCAATAGACCTGCCTCGCTGCCCTTTCGCACTTCTTGTCGCTGACAGTCACTGTAAGTAGCTGTGTAATAAAATTACTTTTTAAGTGCGCTGTGCTGTGCATACCTGTAAAAGACAGCAGCAGAGCTGCCGCAGCAGCCTCCTCTGACGCACAGAGAAACGCAGGAGACGCAGGAGGCGCCGGAGACATGAAACAACGCGCTTCATTGGCCAATACTACCGGGTAGACCCTCGTGGTAGTCATGAATTGGCAGCCCGAAGCGTCAAAGTCAAAGTCGGAAGTCATTTGAATTATTTAACACAAATGAGGGCTGAAGGCCAGAACAAGAAGTGAAAGCGGCTGACATCAACTAAAATGATGCGTCGTATGAATAATATACCAAACTCTTTATGTATGTGATATGCGATATGCGATATGAAGAAATGTATGTGCATTGCACAGTAATCTACAAAGACAAAGTTGTAGCTGTTGTTGGCCGTTTTCTATCAGCAAATTGGCCAACGAACTACATCGTAAATCAGCGTTAAAGTTCTTCTCTCTCATTTTTTTTCTCTTATATTTCCCAAGGAGGCAACTGCAATGTGGCCCATAAAATATGTTGCAAATTATGAAATATTTGAAACTTTCGCCCTTTTGCCAGCATGCCAGTCAAGGCAAGAGCAGCCGCTTGCAAAGAGAATTGTGTAGAGCAAAGCGGCTGCTGCTGGGTCGCCGCTGTTCGTTATGGGTTTTAAGTTTTGTGTGGTGTGGAAATAAATTTTAATCGAAAAATGCGCCAAGGCAATAAGAGCCCAATGTTGCTGGACCCTCAGCTGGAGCAGCGGCGAATGGGCGGTTGGATGAGGAGGATTTAAGAGGGCAATGCGACAAGTTTCAACTGCAACGGAGCAGCCAATGGAGCCTAAAACTGCAGACAGTCTGGGAATATTTGCAAGCATCAATCTGGCACAGAAGGCGGCAGCAGCAGCAGCAGCAGCTGCACCAGCCACCGGACACTAGATACCGATTCGATAAAAGTGTTTGATTACATGCAATATCTAAAAATTCTGAGGCACATTTGTTACGCTTGCCGACCACTTCAGCAGCTATCAAAAATTCAGGTAACTATTTTTAAAAAATAAATAAATGAAAAGGCTCTGCCTTCCAATGCATAAAAAGTGTAAGAACCACAATATAAAATTTAATTTAGTTATTAAAAAAAATAATGAAAGTTGAGATGTTAAGCCATGATTTAAAGCAATGTTGCCTAGCCTTTAAATAGGTTAATAAAAAAATATATAAATAGAAAATTATAAAAAAAATCTATAAATTTAAATCACAAGCTTGAATTGGGTAGCTTTGCTTAACTATGTCTATTTAATCATGCTTGGCCTGCCAGCAACTAGACTTTAATTTCCAGTTTATTTACTTGGCTAAAATCTGTTGGCCACCCCCCAAATGGCCTGGCAATGAAGTATGGTCCCAGGACACCGCGTAAACAGTAAATGAAAACGAGAAGGGAAAAAACGCAGCAAAAAAAAAAAAACAACGTGGAAAACAGGTTGAGGGTGATTTAGTTGCTGTTGTTGTTGTTGTTGCGCTTTTGCAGAGCAAATTGTGATTCTCATTGGACTGCTTAAATTTTGTTGCTGCGAACGCTGCGTTGTTGTTAGCACATTTGGACTTAGTCCTCGAAGTCGACGTCGTCGCCGTCTGATAGTCTGCTGTTTATGTAATTTTTCGTGCGGACGTCGCATTTATAAGACTTACGGCTGGGGAAATCCTTTTTTTATATTGTGCCGCTATTTTTTCAGCTGTTTTGCCTGCGTTGGGCAGTGAGTCTCTTGGGGTTGATATTGCTGTTGCAGATCCAACTTCAAGGCGCGCGCACATAAAATTTAATTAAGTGCAGCAACAACAACAACGCAAAAATAATAGTAACAGCTAAGGCAGCGATAGCAGCAGCAACATCGTTTATAAAATTCACATAATAACAATAAATTTTAAAAAGCGCCCTAGCTACACGCAGAAAAAAATATCGAACTTTTGACTTCTAAGAATCAGACTTTTAAACCTTTTTCCCCGCCAGTTACAACTTACTGGAATTTATAAATGATATTTTTACAGTTCTGGGTGATTTTTTATGTGTACACAGAAATTGACTTATTTTTTAAATAAACAAATACTAAAAAGAAAACATTGATAAGTTTCAGATGTAAAGAAATTTATTTTATAAATTTCGACATTATTTTTCAAAATCCAGAAATACTTTGTAGACTTTCCAGATTTCGCTGAGAATTTTGTGCCGAGTGTAGAGCTGCTCTGTCGAGGCCGGCAGCGCGGCCAACGCCGCTGGGGTATTAAAATTTATCGCCGGTTGCGTAGCACGCGCAGAAATTTTGCGTTTTCGCAGCCGACAGCAGCAGCAAGTGGGTGGCAGACTAATGCCAGCAAACTCTGAGCCCCCTGCACAGAAGCAACGTCTTTGCCGCCCCTGGAGGCGCTTGCTGCTGCTGTTGTTGTTGCTGTTGTTGTTGCTGCTGTTTCTGGCGCTGGTGTCTTTTTATTTCACTTAATTTTATTTCTATAAACTGTGGCGCCTTTTGCTGCTGCCACACATAGTTGAAGCGACACCGAGTCACATATGCTGCACACTCCCCATCCTCACCGTTAACACCCTCCATTCCCATTAAGTAAGCAAAATCATTTGTCTGTTTTGTTGCTTTGTTTGCTTGTTTGACTGTTTGCCTGTTTGCCTGTTTGCTTGGCTTGCTTATTCATTTGGCGCGCATTAATTACACGACACGCATACGCCGCGTTGCACGGTTGGATAGCAAAGGGCTGGGAGGGGGTCGCATAATTTATTAAAAAGCCAAAAAGAGCACCCCACCACCAGCAAACCATGTCATTCATTCCTTGACAGGCTCTCGGGCTTATGCGCATAATTTCAGCCTGGCCAAATTTTGCTTACATGTGAGCAGCAGCAGCAGGAGCAGCAGCAGCAGCAGCATCGGCAGCAGATAAAGGAGGCAAGCAGGCAAGATGGTAAGGAGGTAAGGAGGAACGCTGTCCGCCTGAGACGATGGGGATTTGCTTGGTAGTTTCGGCTCAACATCATCATCAGCTGTTGTAGCTGCTGTTTTTTGCCTCCTTGCCTCTTTGCCTGGTTGCCTGCTTGCCTCCTTGCCTTGTGGCATCCTCGTCAACACAAATGACTGTCTCATGTTAGCTGCTAAGCTGTCTTATCTGTTTGCTCTGCCACATCGCCCCTGACGCATCTGTTTGCATGTTTATCTGTCAGTCTGTTTCAGTTTCTCTCTTACTGTCTGTCTGAATATCTGCTCAGCTCAGCTCAGCTCAGTTCTGGCCTGCCAGTGATTTCGACTTTGTTACTTATTTAATTTGTTGCTTATTTGCTTGGGTCGGCAGCAGAACAAAGCTCGCAACACATCCACGCACTTGTTTGCATATGTTTAACATGCTCCCGATGATGCTTCCCAGCTCCACAGAGCTCATGCTCCTTTTACGTTTTGTCGTGTGCCTGTCCCTGTCCTTGTCCTTGTCCTGAGCCTGTTTACTTATGTTTGCTAATGATTTGCCAGCCTGCTAATCAAATTGGTTACCCCACAAGCTAATGCCATTACAAATGATGCTCCAGTTGCCCTCTGAACACTGCATTATGTTTATTGATCAGCCAATGGGGAAACGAGGAAACGGAAGTGTAACTGTGAGAGGATGGAAGAGGCAGACAGACAGCTTCAGTCACTTCAATAAATTTGAAAGCACACAAATAGAATACTTGGCATTTGAAAAACTGACCACTTAAGAAATACACTGACCTCTGATTAAAGCAGCAGATTATTACCTGAATGAACTGAATATTGAGTATTTAGTAGGCCCTTCATAAGGCTTACATTTTTGGTAACCAATCTCTATACATTGTACTTCATTTCTTATTATAAGATTGTCAAAAGCGAATGTAATGATCTTTAATAAAATAAAATATTTCATTTTTGAACATAACATATTAATATCTAACATTCGCCCCTAACATTCGCCCCTCTCAGTCTGTCCTTAAAGGCTATTAAAGCAAGCCAATCTCAGAGATTACAAGAATATAATAACAAACTCACAACAGCAAGCCTGCTATTTACTCAATAGCTCGGATCAGGGTAGCTGTCTCCACAAGAGTATTCTAACTTATTCTATCATTATTAGCGTCGTAATATACCCTCTTCCCTTTGGGTAGCAGTGTATGAAAAGTGGTCCCTGTCTGCAACTCACCTAAGCCCGAAATCAAGCGATGCGATTTAAGGTGCTTGCAAAGTGTTTTTGGACAAAATCGACTATGATGATGCCAATAAATTGCTGGCGCCCATTTGTGTGCAATGCACTAAATAACTGCATCAGGGAGAGACCACCCGGCAAAGCACTCACCATGCAGCACGCACCACGTACACCACTCACCACCCTCTTGGCTGCAGTGAGTGTTGCAAGCATTGCCAGCTGTCGCTGGCAGACGCGTCGTGCAGCAAAATGAATGAATGCGAAAAGAAAGCAAGAATTATGTGGCAACAGGATGCGCTGACATTTATCACCTGCGTCGCTGCCGACAGCAGCGTCAGATGGAGGCAGAGGCAGAGGCAGAGGCAAAGGCAGAGCCAGAGCCAGTGCGAGTGGCAGCATCAGCATCATTGCAATTTTGCAATGTTTAGTTTAATAGAACGTTTGTGCTTTGGACTCTTGGCTCAGGTAACAGGCAAAAGGTAAGCCCATTGCCAGTTTCTCTGGCAGTTAAAGCCAAAAGTTTTTTGTCAGTTGTTTAACTTGCAGACTGTTTGATTATGCCCCAATGCTGACGGCGGCGTTGACTGCGTGCGTCGCGGCAGCATTAGCATAAATTTTCAACAGCTTATGCACGCATATGAATATATTATGCCGGCTGCCGTTATTTATGTGTACCGGCTACCGAAACTTGGCACAAGTTTTCGCTGAATGGTGTGGGGAGTGGGTGGAAGGGGGAAAGGGGGAAACAATAGCAGGACTCGTGGCAGGATAATCGCTGCTTAGTGCAGTCGCGCGCATAACGCGCCAACCGCCATTGATAACCAGTCGTCTGCTCTGCTCAGTTCTTGCCCCTGTTCCGAGGCAGGCATTCTCTAACATTCCCCATCCCCTCTCAGTCTATCCTTAAAAGCTCATTGAAGAGCATTCAAATTTAATTTACATGCAGGCAACTTTTGTTTACTTTGTGGCAGCAGCAGCAGCAGCAGCAACAGCAGCAGCGACGGTGAAATCAAATTTAAATCCGCTGCCTGCCGCATTACATGGACGAGCGCCCAGAGAAGAATTCAACAAACTCACCCAAGCAAAGCCAAGCCAACCAAGAAAACCACCCACCACCAAGCACCACACACACACACACACACACACAACCAGCGCTCAGGTAGCAGGCAGGCCAAAAACTGTTTGAAGTGTTCTTCGCTTGTATTTCACAAATGGAGTTGGGCTTGATGGGGGTGGTTGGGGATTGCGTTGCCAAATTATTTTTATTTATTCGTGCGTTTAACATAAATTTGAAATTAGCGCTTGCTAGATGGCGCCAATACAACGATTTATGGCCCGAATGCGGCCCAAACTGGGACCTTGCAACAATTTGCAAAATATAAAATTCGCTAACAAATCGCTTATCGGTTTACTTTGTTCGATTTCAGGCGAGCACTTTCGAGAAAACATCTTTTAAGGATAGAACATATATAAATATATTGAACACGATCTGAGCTTGATTTTCACTATATGTTTATATCACGGTGCTATCTGAATACTTAATACATATATTACTATATAACCATAGCACACAATCCCCTGTTTAAAAACTCAGAGTTCTGTAAGCTACCCCAAAACAATAAGAAATTTTATATTGATCAGAAATAAATAATGATCTTACAAAATCTATTATATCCTTTATTTTATATTTTATTTCAATATGAAATATTCACTATTAATTGTATATATGTAAGTCATTAATTTAATTTTTATTTCTTAATCATCTCTTTAAAAATGTTGGACTGTTTTCTGATCACAAAATAATAATAGATCGACTCGGCTGTTGATCTTGATAAAGATTATATTTACTTTATAGTCAGAGATTCTTTCTTCTGACCGTTACATGCCATAGCAAAACTTCAACATACCCTTTTTGCCCTTTTTAATGGGTATACATAAAATGCGTGCAATGGTTTCAGCCAAATAGTAAGACTACTTTAAGTGATGAGCTAACTAAGAAACACTGATATTATTGATCACTTAGATCAACATAATTATTTACTGTGTTTCTTAGGCTCTGAATTGGGTGTTATCGATAGGCCTGTACATATTACCAAATACGTAATGTTATCGATAGACCTGTCTATATATTGTTACTATTAGAGAGCAGTGCTGTCGATAAGCATAAGGTTGCTTCGCTTTGCACAAATTAAGCACTAAGCAATATCAAAAATTCGATTTGCATTCAAGGCACAACTCTTTCGACATGCCCGCTAGATGGCGCCACTTGCCGCTGGTGCTGGTGTTGCTGATTTATGAGCTGTTTATGTGAATATGTGCAAACAGCGACCTTGTTTCGAATTGCCGACAAAAACAAATCTTTTATTGGGCGCGTTTGGCAGCTCATAAACCTCAAGCACAAGCGCAGGCCCAAGCCCAAGCCCCATTGAGCCGCCTATTAACCTCAACGTGTTACCTGCCACATGAATAAATCAAAGCCTTCCCACACACCCACCCACATACACACATTTAACACACCCCCTGCCGACATACCCCTTTTCTCTCTCACAGCATGCTGCCCCGTTTCACAGTCATTCAACTGCCTGATGATAAATGTGTTCGGGGGTTTTTCGTGCTTCGCTTAGCTTCGTCTTCGATTTGCTTAACAAATTTGTAAGATTCTTAACACATTTGCATATTGCGTAAGCGAGAGGAATCCCAATAGCTGCACCCCCTCTCCACACTCCACACACCACACTCCACACTCCACATTTATCCCTTACACTCTCTGCCCCCCTCTTAATCGTTGCCATTGCTGTTTCTGTCTCTATTTTTATATTGCACACTGGCTTCTGTATCTGGGTATCAAGTGTGGAAGTACTGAAATTCCTTGACGACTTCAACTTGGACTGTTTCTTGTACTTAATATTCTTGTTGTTGCTGATTTTGTTGTTGGTGTCAGTTTTGTAGTCATTGTCGTTGTTGTAGATGCTGTTGTTGTTGATGATGTTGCTGTTGTTGTTGTTGTTGTTGCCACTGAATGAGTTGCCCAGTAATGACGACATTTCCTTCCGACATCGACGACAGAGCTGCGCTGTCGTTTGCGCTTTTTATTGCCATCGACAGGGTTGCCTTTGCGCTTTAAAAAATGGATTTCTGTATTGAGTTTATTTATTTAGGTTTCGCGCGAGCGGGCGTGGGCTTAGAAGGGTCGGGTCGCTCAATCGATGTTGCTTAATAAAAAAATGTGCTGGAATTTCCTTCGACATTTACGCCAACATCAGCTTTCACACCCCCCTCCTCCCCCACTGTCAGTTTTCATCGCTGGCATTTTGCAATGTCTCTCAACAGATTTTTTTTTTATTATTTTGTGTTTGTCGTAAAGCTGTTGGAATTTTTCGGCTGGCACTCAACGAAATTGACCTGCATTTCTTTCATGAATTTTCTGCGTTCGACATTCGAAATTTTAGCCAAGGTATGCGCCAATCATTTGCGTCATTTGCGAAACGCCCACCAAGCTTGCCACCGCCACTGCCACAACATGTTGCCCCTCGACAGCCAGAAGATTTAGCGCCTCGGCTCAAGTGCAACAACACTCCCACACTCACCGTCTGCAGGCAGGTAATGCTCGCAAGACCTTTTAGAACTCTACAAAAATCAGAAGCTAAGGCAGCTGCAAGTGCGTTGCGCCTCCGTTTTGAGCTCAACTCAACCATTGCGCAAGACCACAACTCTGAGCCCAATTGCGAATTGCTTATTTTGGCTGTCAGTTAGATACTTGTGGCACTTGTTGCTGCAATCAGTTTACAGTTTCAATTTATAGTTGATAAATGATCAGGCTCAGCTGATTGCATTACTTTCATTTTAATCAGCATATTTGATATATTTACACTTGCTTATAAAATATTTATTTTAATTGTTTTTTGTTGTATTTAAACAAACCATAAATATTTACAATAGCTTACAAAACTTTTATTTTAATTGTCTTTCTTCCCTCGCTCTTGCAGATTTCAATGTCGATATCTTTTTGGTGTTTGATAAGTTTTTGAGTTGCTTGCGAACTTTTTGAATAATTAAATGAAATGAAACTGTAAAAATAATAATTCATAATAACATTCCCCATACATATAAGAAGAAAAAAACACCTCTGAAAAGTTTTCTGTACATTTTTTGCAACGCCCTAACAAAAGTTGTTTTTCATGCACGTTTCCGTTAGCCTAAAGCTGTGGCAGCGCTTGCCTCATCCAAGAGGATGCCACTTGGCGGCGTCGGCGCATAAATTTATTGCATGCAACTTCGGGACAAGTGGCAAGAGCAGAGCAGCTACAAAGCCGGCCAACTAAACGGAGCCGCCGCCACTTGGGCAATTATTAATGTTAATGTCTTCATTACAATTCATTCTCGTGTTATTTCCACGCCGCTTTTTGCCCCAGTAGAACACGCCCATTTATACCAGCAACCAGCTGCCAATAGGGTGAGGGGGACGGAAGACGGGGGACGGGGGCTGAGTCCAATGACAACAAGTGAAAAAGCGTTGCAAATAAATTAACGCTAATCACTGGCCGGCGCTTGGTCTTAAACAGACACAAAACTGAACTACCAACGACGAAAACCGCGCACAAATCGCACGCAAATCGCGTAAGGCAATAAATTATGTTTGGCACGATTTGTAAAATCAATACGGTAAAGCGGGCCGAGTGCAAGGGGAGGGTGGTTAAAGGGTGTCGGTGTAGTGGAAAGGTTGAGGGCGGCCGTTGACTTTAATCGCAGGTAAATGGGCGACAACAGAGGCGTGTCAATGTGGGCGTAACACGAAGCGGGCGGGAGGCGGCTGCAAAAACTCGACCGGATTGAAAAGCCGAGTTGAGTGACTGCAAATGATACTTTAATGTGACAGGCGGACGTTTTGGAGGTGTGTGGACTGTGGACTGCGGACTGTGGAGGGGGAGGGGGAGGCGGGGTACCTCTGTCAGTATGCTGCTGATTTTTGCACTTCTTTTATTCATTTTTTTTTTCTGCGTTGCGGTTTTTCTACTCTATTGGTGTCGTCATAAAAAGAACGGGAGCCTGCGATGAGTGAACGAGCAAAAAAATAAATAATAAAAAACTATCGCATGCCATTCTTTGCTGGCAACCTTTTTTTCTCGGTGTTGCCTTTTTTTGCGCTTTAATTCCCGGGGCGCGCTTTCAACGCTTGTCATCTTACCGCTAATGGCGGCTACATGTCAACCACTCATCTCATGCACCGCCGCCACCGTCACCGTCACCGGTTGCCAGGTCTGTCTACGGGTCCATATCCGTTGGCTCAGAGCTGGCTGCTCGTTTTCCAACCATTCATTCATTTAGTCGTGTCGCGCACGTTGACGGCAACGTCATCAGCAAAAGCGGCAATAGCACCAGCGCCTCCACTGCCACCACTTCCACCACCACCACCAACAGTGGCACCCACAGACGCAAAAGAATGAGCCGCTAGGTGGCGCTGGAGCGCGCCCGCATGACGACATCAAGCATGAAATCGCTTTGCCAGCAGAGCAGAGCATCAGCCAGGCAGCCTGACAGCCAGCCAGCCAGCCAGCCAGCCAACCTGTCGTCATAAAAATTTTTATACATAAAAAAAAAACAAACAACAAAACACAAGCCCAGTAGTAGAGAAGCGCCAGTAGTTATTGCTGAAAGGAGGCAGGAAAGAAGATGCAAAAACTGGAGAAGAATCTGTGGAGAAGGCGAAGCGGAACGGGACGAGGCGAGCCAAGGCGAGGCGAGGCGCAGCGAAGCGAAGGAACAATGCGTCGCCACAAACGTTGAGGGCGTTACTTGGCAAACACAGAGTGCCAGTGACAGACCAAAAAACGAAGTCCAAATACTCTTACGTAAGCTCAAAGAATGTGGCTCGAAATTGCAAACAAAATCTTGGCCAAAATACTCACACCTGGACAGTAAGAAGAAAATTCCAAATAAAATTAATAATTAAATCCAAATTCAATAATATATTAATTTGGAAATGTTGCCATACTTTTTCTGTATCTTGTACAAATTGAAATTCAGGAATTTTAGTCGGATTGAGAGTTTCCTTATCCTCCCAGCTTAGGACAAGAAAGTGCATCTTTTTCTGGAGAAGGCAACACAATCTGTTATGATATGCTTTAGAGATAGCTGCTCGTTAAGATAACGAACAATCCTTTTTTTTACACATTTCTGCATAAAATTAAGAAAACTTTGACATAATTCTATGTATTTGCACATGATATATACACTTTGCTTTGGAAGTTCACAAGTTTTCATCTTCACACTTTTTTTGCTGTCAGATTTGTGTGTATGCAAGGAGCGTTGATGGTTTATTGTTCTTTTTTTATTTTTGCTACTTAAGCCAGATTTAAAAGCACTCATTTACTAATTTGGAATATTCTACTTATCCAAGTGTTGTTTTCCTTTTTATATTTAGCTATGTTTTAGCATAATCTCTTGCCAGCTAAGTAAAAAGCTGAGTAAAGTTCTTGCCAAGTTGATACTCTTAATTTAAGCATAATTTAATTAAGCTTGATAAGTATAAAAAACTCATCATCATCTGCTTGTTCTAGAATTACCTCAAAGTTTTTTAAATGTATACAAATCTAGTGCCGAATTTTGTATTGTATTAAGAATGTTCTAAAACATAAAAAAAAAAACTTTGAAAAGCATAACAAAAGCTGTGCCACAAAACAAAATTACACTTAACAGTTTTTAATGAATTTACTTTGAAAAACACTAGATTCATCCGTAGAGCAGCTTCATTTGTTGCATTCAACTGTTGACTGCAGAGAATGCAATATAAAATGAATAAATTAATGTAGCTGCCCCAATTCGGTTAGGGCAGCAACAGCACACTAAACTCAAATGCCACATAACGATGCTGCCAGGTGACACAGTGCGTGGGGAAAGGGGTGCCTGTGGGGGTGGGGAAGGGTGTGGATAGGGGCGCATATCGCTGGTTGCTGCTCCAGCAGATTGGAGACTGCCAAGACACAGTTTTCGCTAATGAGTTTCCGTCTGTATGCAGTTGTTGTTGTTGCGTTTGTTGTGTCGGCTGCTGCTGTCGCGTCTGCTGATGACGTCGCCTAATAGCCAGACCGATAGAGCAGCAGCAAGGAGCTAAGATGCCTTTTGCCAGCTACGAAGCCCTCGACTATCAATGAGTTGAGATGCAACATCAACGGCAACTGCAACTGCAACAGCAACTGCAACATATTTGCAATGATTCAAAGTCATTAGCGAGCTCATTAATTGGCCAGTCAGACTTTTCCGTTTTGCCTGTCAGTCACAAGTAGCCGTAGCCGTAGCTGTTGTTGTTGCTGTTGCTGTTGCTGTTGCTGCCGCTGTTTGCATTGACAGCAACAACAAAACAAACAAGTAAACAACCAAACACAGTCAGTCAATCTATCAGTGAGTCATTCACGCGCTGACAAGTCAAACAAGGCGACAAGGACAAGGACGTTGCTACTGTCCCCAGTTGCCTGTCACAACAGCAACAGCAACAACAGCAGCAACAACAGCAGCAACAACAAGCACAACACAGTGGCAACAGTGGCAACATTGGCAGGAACAAGCTAATCCCCAACTGAATTTCAACAGTGCCAAGCTTGGGCCACATTGCCAACGACAACATTTGTTAAGTATCTTGAAATATTATTTACACTTTACGCAAAAGACTCAACGCAAACAGCAGAAGCAGCAGCAAGTCGACGCAGAGCAAGCCAAAAAGAAAATGATTCTACACTCAAAGAAAAAAACGTACAGTGAAAGCCGAAAGTTCTTCTCGTCTCTAAGAAATAATATGAACTGCACTTGGAGCAATTTGTTCGGAAATTTGCAAAAGCCTTTGTGATTGTTTCTTTTTTTGAGTGTATATCACTCTGCTGCTACTGCTGCTGCTGCTGCTGCTGTGGGAGATGATGTTGTTGTTGTCTGCTAGTCAAATAAGTTAATCGCTTTACCAACTGGCGGGGCTGATGTTGAATAAGGGCGGGGCTGAATGGGGCGGTCAGCACTTGAGTCAAATTGTGAACCGGTTTAGCAGACTTTGCCGTCATATTTTTAGCTTAGAAGAGCCGCCTGATCACAGATCCCCTCCCCACCCCAGCCACCCCACCCTCCGCATGACCATGCATACGCAAAACTATTTTTAAATGACATCGCAGGCAGACAAATCGGCGCAGACAACGAAAAGGCGCAAATCGAGAGAACGAGAACTAGAAGCAGCAGCAGAAAAGGAAAATGAGAAGGAGAAGGATGAGGAGAAGGAGCATGAGATGGAGGTGGAGGTGGAGAGACAGCTCAAGCAGATGCTAAAGATGCTATTGGAGCAGGAGTTGGCGTTGCTGGAGGAAGACGCCTGCCACTTTTCGATGTCGACCTTTAGCAAACTGTTGGCAATGCTGCTGCGGTCAAATGCCAGCCTGTGAAACTACTCGACTGAAGTCAAAGTCAACGTCGACTTTAGCGTCGGCGTTGCTTCAATTGAAATTGCATTTGCATTTGAGATTTTAATTGAATTGCATTGTTTCAAGGCGTCGACGGCGCAGTTGACGTCATTTATTTGTTCTCGATGCCAGAAGAAAGTGAAATGTCTTTTCTTTTTTTGACTGCATTGTCTGGCTACAAATTTCGAAGAGATACACTATATCGTTCAAATGGTCGATCGACTGTACTATAATTCAGAATATTAATATTATTTGTATCAATTACTTCATTGACATATTTCCAAATGATACACATTGAAGCCTATTCATTGAGGCGCTTATATAATATAATATGGACATGGGATAATAACGATTAGTACTTTAAAATTAATGACAATTAGTTTCGAATATTTTACTCAATATTAGATATATTAGTATTAATTGAATTCATTTTAATTTATCTATTTTTGTCTTTCGCTTAAAGTGTGCTTTTAGTTTAATTTTTAACCAGAGCTTTTTAGTTTTCAGCAATTTAATTTTGGAACAACATTGTAAGTAAAAATAATAACAATAATAATTAAAGCAATATAAATAATTATAATACAAAATACTAGTAATAATATTTCATATTATTAATTTGAGCCGAAATTAATGTAATCACTAATTTGACAACCCAGTCAAGAGATAATGACAAAAATATGTTTTGCTTTACGCAATCGTGATTATTTTGGTATTCTGCACAATTATAATCAAAAATAGTGTATATTTTTGTGCACTACAAAGATTTTTAAACATATTTGCCATCTTATGGAAGCTTTTCATCTTTTGTATTGTGATTGCGACCCTCTTGACAATGGGCCCTTCAGACACGAATACGAAATTACATCAAGTAAATTGATTTCGAAAAATGTAATAATTACGCATTAGGCCTTTCTGGCTTTAATGTGGCCTGTACTCTGGCCAGGTCTGGTTGCCGGCATTCATGTGATCCCCCCCCTGCTTGTATCCTTTGTGCCGCATACAAATATCCGTTTGTGGTCTGGCAACATTTGGCCCTTTTAATTGGCCAATTTGAATGTGACGCATTTTTTTCCTCACACAGCAGCATTTCATTTGTTGTTGCTTTGTTTCGTTTACTTTGACACCGCATAAAGTTATGAACGTGAGACGGTGGACTGGGGGGGAAAGGGCAGCGTCTGGCATCAAACGCATATCATTTGATTACAATTTGAAGGGCTCCCTCCTCTTCTTCTTGCCGCTATGCATCTTTGCATTTTTTGGCTTATGTGTATATATTTTTGTGAGAGAGATAATTGAAAATTAATTGCCTTGGACAGCTGAACATGGCCAGGGAGCAGTCAAAAAGCAATGTCGAAAAATCTCAGCTGGTTGCCCAGGCAACCAGACCAGACCCAGACCCAGACCAGACCGACACCAGACCGACACCAGACCGAGACCAGACCCAAACCGACCAGATTAGCCATGAACGAACGAACGGGTTATTTAATTAGTTTTGACGCGCCCAATGTTGGTTAGCGTTCGAGGCATGTTCATGCATGTCTGCGTGTATGCAACTTAGTGTTTGCTGTAGGTTCTGCAGTGGGTCTGTAGGCGTCTTGGCTCAGCGCGACACGCGATCGGATCGCGTGCGACACCTAGCGTCCCAAAACGGAAGCTGTCACACGCAAAATTGATTGAGTTTCGCTGCGGCCCAAGGAACAGCAATTTGCCCCGGCTGCTGCCTGCGCAAATCTTCTAATAAACTTGTGCGAAAAGTTCAAAGGCGAGCTGAATGTGAATGAGTATGAAAAGAGGAGATGACGATGACGCATCTGACTGTGAATTGGAATGTGAGTGGACAATGGTCATGACTATCAACTGACTGTGTGTGTGTGTGTGTGTGTGTGTGGGCGTGGGTGTGGCCCTGGGCACATTGCACAAACGACAAATAAACAAGATTTTACAATCAGCGATGGCCCCGAAACTGTGTTTGAATTTCGAGTTAAGTGAGTGAAAGGGCACTGGGAGGGGATGAGAAGGGGGGGAGCTGAAGCAACAGCAGTTAGGCAAATGGCAGTTGCCGTTTGCTCTTGTTGTTCCCTGAAGCCATTGAAAATTGCTAGAAAGGGTATAACAGCCCAACAAAATATATATATATATATACATATATACATTCCTGATCTGTCTGTCTTTCCGTCTGTCAGAATGAGAGCGCCGACCTCAGCGACTAAAAGAGCCAGCGAGATCAATCCATTTATATACTCATTTTATACATATGTTAATTTGATCGATGATAGTTCCCCAATCAAAATCGATTACCGCCAGCAATAAAAATCAGAATTTTCCTTCAATTTGCATATTTTATTAAGATCAGCAATAAATTACCTTAAATGTCAATATACAGTTAAGTAGTTTAAGCCTAAATCCACATTTCAGAAATATAAATATTTAAATACACATGTGATTGTCGCCTGGGTTCAGACATTCAATAAAATAAACAATTACATACTTATATGGAGACATGAGTGTAGGACATATGATAGGTAAACAGTTGAGTTTAGAATATCTCCCAGTCGTACCCCTTGTCCAGAGCATTCTAGGTTCTTGCTGCTGCTGATGAGTATGAAAAATAGAGCACGAACAACAAGCATGTAAATTCACATTCACAGTGCCAACCAAATGCAATTTGCATGCGAAGCTTTCCCCTCCCACCACCCAATACATTGCTCATATCTACCCGTTTGCTGACACATGGAATGAGTGGTGGGGTGGGTAGAGGGGTGGGAGGGCGGCCGGCGTTGTCTACTGATTTCAAATGACAACCTGCAGCAGTAGCAGCTGCCTGCTGTTTGAGTGGAAGATATGCCAAGCTGCTCCAGCCACAGGCCATGAGAGTGCACACTTGTCAACTGTAAGTCCCAGTCAGCGTAGACAGCGGGACAGCAGGACAACTGGCCAACTGGCAGGATGGCACAAATCCAATGGTTTGAGCTTACACAGCAGAATTTGGTCTGCGCTTACAACTGGACAACTGGGTTTGAGTTTTTGGGGCCAGAGTTTCAACATTTGGTTGCGCTTGTTGAGTTTAACGATCGCCACAGGCAATGTCTCTGCCTAACTGAGCATGTGTGTGTGTTTCTCTCTCTCTCTCACACACACCCTCTCCCACTCCCCCTCTATCTATATGTAGTGCTTGATGTGTGTAAGCAGGCAAATAATTGGAGCGTCAAGCCTTTTACCATTTTTCCATATGCCAGCGGGCAGATTTGTTGTTCAGCTGGCAAATGCATTAGCCTCACATTTGAAATAAATACAATGACGGCAAAAATAAAAAATAATGCTACCAAACATTCAGAGCTTTAAAAAGGACTTCTGGTTTAATTGTGTGAACTTTCCTTTGATGTTTTGTATGTTAAAAGAGGCTCTCTTGCTCCCATTGTGGAGTCGAGCCAGTATATTGCGTAAGAGCAGTCATGGATATTCAATTTGAAATATTGGCAAATATTAGCACTTGAAGTTATTATTAATAATGAAGTTTCCTTACTGGGAGTCTGCCAACAGCTCAGAAGTAACTTCCAAAACATAATAACCTTTCTACAATATATTCTAATTCATGAATTTATTAACTGAAAGAGTTTACCTGTTCACCGCCTTAATACCGTAATAAAGACCAATTGTTGAATATATGTTTTTTTGTGATTTTTGGAATTGTAATTTTGTGCTATCTAATTTACTGAATAAATATTGCTTCAAGCAAAGTCAGATTGTTATTTTGGGGCTATGTCAAGAAATTGTTTTGACAGCGGAAAATAATCATATTTTTCCATTTCTTTCACAAATAAAAGTACTTTACTATTGTCTTATATACTGTTGTTTTCTTATTTATCTATAATTCAGTAGAGCTCTCAAAACAAGATTCGTTAACTTCAACAATCTGGAAAACCAAAATTATCCATAATTTGGACAATCAAGAATGTGTTTTTGGCAAACAGCTGTTTATGATTAGCAATTCCCCTTTGAAGCGATCCCATTAGAAATTAGGTAATTTTGTGTCTTGCCTTGACCTTGTATATACCTATATATATATATATATATTTATAATTCCAGGTTGCTTGGTTAGTGGGACACTTGTAGAACGCTAGTAAGACGCGCGTGAAACGCTCGCCGGATGTGGAACGCTGGCTTAACACTTTATTATTATTGCTGCCACAGACTCCCACCCAGAGGCAAATTAAAAATCAAACTTATTTGCTGTGCAATGCGACCTTCTCTCGTGAGTCACGAGTAAGGCACGGGCTGTGTCACGCGTGAGTGGCGTGTTTGCTGTTCAAGTCAAGCGCATTTAGCAGCTAATTATGTTTGCAAACAAACGTGAATGAAAGGGGTGCGGTGTATAATTAGGGGTGGGGGTGTGGGTTATCGCACGTTCGCATTGCGCATACGATACGTTGACCCACATACACACACACACACACACACACACATATACATAAATTATAATTTCTCTTTGTCGCTGTTGTCATTTGGTGTTAAGCGCATTTTCGGCTAATTAAAAAAGAGCGACAGGAGAGCAAAGCACAGCCAGGGAACATAAAGAAATGGAAAGCAGCGAAAGACGGAGAGACAGCCGGACAGACAGACAGACAGACAGACAGCCGGACAGACAGACAGTCAGACGGACAGCTATCCGAAAGAAGTGTAAGAAGAATGCAAATTAAATGAAGAAAAATGCGCCACACCATGCGGGGCAATAAAACAAATGCGTTGGCTGCGCGGGACAAAGGGGCAAAGGGGGAAGGGGGATAACTGCGGGCGACGAAGAAGAAGCCGTAGAAGAAGAAGTGTAAACAAGCGCAGCTAAATTGAAAAAAATAAAGAGAAACAACAAATATAAAAACATTTTAATGAAAAAGCAGCTAAAAAGTGAATGACAACAAGTGTGAGCTGGACAGAGTGGAAGAGAGAGAGAGAGAGAGAGAGAGAGAGAGAGAGAGATGGGAGGGAGCAGAAAAGTTTAGGCTTTTTTTATTGTTGTTATTATCTTTTTTTGTATGTACAAAAAGCAGGCAGAACAACAATAAAGCAGCCACAGGAACGTCTAACCAAATTTCAGACTGACAAATTATGATTTATGCTGCTGCAGCTGGTTGTTCTTAAGTTTGTTGTTGTGTTGGTTATCGTTATTGTTGTTGGTTGCTGTTGTTGCTGCCGTTGTTGTTGCTGTAGCTGACATTTTGTCACTGTCTGTCGCTGACGTGGGCGCCGCAGCAGCTGCGCTGCCAGCCGACAAGCTGTGCGCTGACAAAAGTTTTGAGCGCCGTGACACGCGTGACTCACGAAACAAAAGGTGCTTCATAAATTAAAAATTATGACACAAATGCCATCTTATCGCCCAGTCTCTTGCAATTACTGTTGCCAAAGGCAACGATATACAGGATTTGTCTGCCAAGCAATGAGCTTGATGTATACACACAGTCGGACCAATATTAATTCAAACACTTTGGTCTTGCAACTGTTTTCCCCTACAACTTGCCTTACAATTCATGCAAAAATAAATTACTTTTTTCTTTAGATACATATACATATGCTCTCAAAATAATGTTAGTAATACTTCTGTTGGAAAAATCAGAAATGGTAACATGAATTCATTCTCGCATTTTTGAAGTGGTATTTCACTATTCATTAAATATAGTCCCTGAAAAAGTAAGCATTCAAAAAATTTAATAACAAAACATTTAAAATAAAAAATGAAAAGGCCGCTCAAAATAATTGTGGGAACTTTTTCACTGGGAAAATTTTAAAAATAGGTTCGAGTAAAACAAATTGTTTAGCATATGGTTCTAATAGAATATCACTTTACTACTTCAATGAGTTTATAAACATTAGTTAGCTGATATTTGGATAGTTCCTTTTTGTGAATTGATTGCTTTGGATCCCAATCATTTTTAAGGTGCCATTCGACATAGTCTACAAAGTAAAAACATATTCTTAAAATAGATCATTTTACATCTGCGCTGGGATTATCTTAAATATGTTAACCATAAATATGTGAACAAATTTGATAATTATAAAGACATATTTATTTTATATATAATTCAACTCCAATACTATTTATATTTGAGACAACAAGCTATGCTATATATACATATACATTATTAAATAATCATTAAATCTTTACTCCGTTTCTCAATAGATAGATAGATAGACAACTATTAGCTCTTCAGCGTCAGAAGGCAGTCAAAAGTAGTTAACTACTTGCACAACTCAGGTGACTACTAATCCAGTGTCGTCCATTGATGCACTTTTGGGTCTGCTTTGCCCTGATCTATGCAATTAGTGCCCAATTTCTGTATGTCGAGTAATTTATTGGGATTCCCCCACACACACACACACACACACAGAGATATGAAAATCAATTTATGTATATCAAAAGGCAATCCAAAAATCATATTTAAATGTATCCACACCGATATCGGGGTGTATATGTAAATATCTCCATTGGCAATCGTATCGAACGTTGCTCGCTTTTTTTTGCCAATCAACTGCTGCTCGCTCAGTCAATGAATGAATAAATGGCAACTGTAAATGAAAACAATTCAAATTAAACATGAACAGGGGTACGTAGATGAGCCCCCGAGGGGGCTCTGGCCATGTGCTTGAAAACTGCAACTGAGGCAAAAACTTCAATGGGCCCAACACAAAAAAAAACAAGGAAAATAAATGAAATGAAATGAAATGAAATAACAACAACAACAAAAATATCAACAGTGTACTTCAGGCTAATATCACAAATGCAATTATACGGCGAGGGAATCGGGCTGGAAGCTTAGGAGTGTAGTGAGGGGTAGGGATGGGATGGCAGCTGGTGTAGCTCTGGTCAGCCACTAACTGGCATCCGAGGATTGGCAAGCGAAAATGTGTTTTTTGTTCTAGCACAACAAAAGCAATTGCCCATTGAGCCAGGCCGGGAGCAGTCACAGCACACAGGACACGGCAGCCCGGCCGCCAGGCAGCCAGGCAGCCAGGAGTGCCAGTAACAGGACCAGACGGCATACAAAACACTCCACACAGACTCAGACTCAGACTCAGCAGCCCCATGGGGCATGGTCATTGTGGCACATTCAATACACACACACCCTCAGAATTTGAGTGGAGACCAACTAATAATAGGCAGGCACTTGGACAGACTGAGCTTTTGTCTCTCAACGATTTACAGGTAGCAAAAGTTTTCTTCCCCGCCCCCAAGTGTTCATGTTGGATTTGTTGATGCTGTTCTTGCACGCGGCCCGCTGGGCAACTTAACGGAAGCGAGCAATTTAGTTGCTAAAAAGGCTCATTGCAGAGTTCCCAGTTGGCAGTCGACAGGCGACAGACGACCAACCAGACAACGATTGAAAATCTATCAGCAAACGGATGCTCACATGGGGGCAGGGTGTGGTGTGGGCGTGGCTGCTAAATGGTTGGCACTCCAAAATAAGTTAATTTATTGACCGATAAATGCCTTAGCTGAATCATTTTATTCATGACAATATTATAATTTAAATAATTTTTAATTATACTTTTACTTGCAGAGTAAAATATATCTTTGATCAGCCACGTCAAGATTAACACCGAGATATTGTTCTTAGCTCAACAGTGGCAGTCCAAACTGGGAAGAAAACCAACCTCAAGAATGAATTTTCCATTATTTTCTAATATTAACAAGAGACAACGAATCGACTGCGGAATAATCTGATACTTGCAATATACCAGCTGACGTTGACTATTAATTGTCAAGTTGCAAGAACTTATTAAGTAGAATTGGTGGAAAAACTGCGGATTGACACAGAGGCGGACAGTCGGACAGTTGAACATGGCCATATCGATTCGACTAGTGATGCTGATCAAGAATAAATGCACTTTATGAGATTGAATATAATTTTATGACAATATCTAATGCCCTCTACAAGAGTACTCAACCTCATCTCTACCCAATTAACCAAGTGTTATTTTGATTAGGTTTTTTTTTCTTCTATGATTTCCAGTTCGATCAGTTAAAGAATCTTATAATTAAATTGCACAATTTGTAGTTTAGTTAACTTTTATTATTATTAATAATATATCAATGGTAAATAAGTCAACTATGATATGAAAACAAATCGGATAATAAAGAGTGAGTGGTGGCCCAGAAGAATTCATGTACTGAAGCTTGACTTCTGCCACACAATGGCTGTTAGCTTGCAACAACTCCTGTACGACTGTCGGGTACCTTTGCTTGGGTAACTAATCCTTGGGGATAATGGATTGTCTAGCTTATTGGTTGGATGAAATCCAACAGCTTTGCAAAAAGGAAAGCTAAGCACCTGTGAAAATCAATTAGAATACCAGTCAACATATTATCTCCTTCCTAACGAAACTAACATTTCATTGGCGAATTTATTGATTTTGTTTGGCTTTAATCTACTCTCTCTCTCTCTCTCTCTCTTTCTCTGTCTCTCTCTCTCTCTCTCTTTGTCTCTTTCCCTCTATCTCTTGCTTTTTGTGTGTGTAATTTGCGCGCTTTGTTTTAATTAAAATTCAAATGCGTTGCAATTTCATTAATTACCAGACACACACACACACACTCACACAGCTCCTCATAGACACACATACACACACTTGGTCAGTCACTGTGGTGGTGCTAGTTGCATCCATTTTGCAATAGAGGCTTTGAAAACTGGCGTTGACGTGACTCTCCCGTTGCTTTGCGTGGCCCGCGTTGCTGCTGCTGCTGCTGCTGCTGCTGCTGGCCATTGCATACCGGCAGTCAAGCGAAGCATGAAGGCAAACGCATACCCATCAACTAAGCCATGCCGCTCACCTCTGCCCCTTCCTGGTGGCCACGCGAGCATGTTATGTCTCCTGTGTCTGTTGCTGTTGCTGTTGCTCTGCTCTGTGTGTGTCAGTCAACAATTCAATTAACGTGTTGATGACTTTGTGGCATGCAACATGGCGAACAAGTCCTGCAACCGCTTCATCTCCTTACTCTCCCCCAGTCTGTCTCTCTCTTGATCGCTTGCAGGTCGCTTGCCACACTCTCTGCCGCTGCTCTTCTGCAATTTGCACTGCAGCATTTTAATGAGCAATTAATTGCAATGCAACATTTGCTTGCTTATTCTTTCCACTCATGTGCCACCCCTGCCCTGCCTCTCTCTATCTGTCTGTCTCGTTGCTTAAATGCATTGCCTACTTTGCAGCGTCAATTTGTCAATTAGTTTGTCAATTGTCTCGCAACACTTTCCATATTAAGCCGCTCATCGACTTCATCGCAATGCCAATGAAAAAGTGTTCACTGAATCCTCAATTAAACAAATGCTTCGCTTCGCCATTTTGATTGTATTGTTGTTGCTGTTGTTGGTGTTGTTGCTGATGTTGTTGTCGTCGCCAGTGGCAAAAATGCTTAACACTTTCAATTAAACGCATTAATTTTATGGGATTATGCGTTAGGACGCTCCAATCGGTTGCCAAGGTAAGGAGCAGAGTGCGGCAACGACAAAGTGGTGGCATCTAGTGAGGGGGCATGCCGCATCGCATATCAAATTTAATTTGCTCATTTGCCCTAAAAGCTTTTAATGTGTCTTGGGTGGCAAACGACAACGCTGTCCCCAAGCCTCAACCTCCCCCCAATCCTACTACTGATGCTATTGCTGGCCGCATAGTCGAAATAGCTAAACGACCAAAAGAACGCAACGCGTGAGTTGCGGGGGGAACTCAGCGTGTGCTCTGCTCTGCTCTGCTCAGCTCTGCTCCGCTGTTGCTACCTAGCACTTGCTTGCTTGCTTACCGAGCAAAAATGCGCCCCTAATTAAATTCAATATTAAATTGAGCTAAACGCAATTAACTCGAAAGGCGCACCGAGCAGAGAGCACAGCAGGGCAGGGCAGGGCAGGGCAAAGGCAATGGCAAAGGCGATGTTGCTGACAGACGGACGACGGACGATGGACTGGCATTCCGCCAGCAAGCCCTGCCTCTCTCTCTCTCTCTCTCTCTCTGCCTGCCTGCCCGCCAGCGACTTTGCTGCCATAAGTTGCCGCAAGCAGCAAGCAGCCATATTACGTATACGCAGCAAAAGCAGCGTTCACATCTGAACTGTGATTTGGCCAACCCCCTCCTGGCGGCAACGCAAAGTGCTAGCTGCTTAAAAGAACAGTACATACGAATATGGTTTCAATTTGAGAGCAATCTAATTAAGCACAATGCTAATATTTTTCATAATGGCTTGCAATAAATCAATCGCTGCCATTAACTATTTCTAACACAAAATAACTTTAAAACAGAAACTTTATTATATTACTAAATATGAAATACACAAACCCAACCATAGATTTTCATAATATACAGTTAAGATTAAGCTGCTTTTCAGATATATGTATATATATATAACTAAAGAAATGACATTATTGCACAACAATTAGTATCAATCATATAATATTTAATTTGTTTCTTACGACCAAAGCACTGTGCGGCAACTGCTGCGTTTACTGCCTCCACAAACCGTTAACTGCTGCTGCTGCTGCTGCTGCTGCCGTTGTTTCAACGCCCACACAGCGAAGGACATCGCAGCAGTTACATAGATAACAATTAACAATGTTTCGCAGTAGCACCACAACCCCCCGCACACATCCCAACCCACCCAGCCCCCCCGTCTATCTCGTGCCCCTCTACGTTGTGGCTGTGTGTAACCCGCTGGCTACGTTTTGGCAATCTAAGATGTCGGCAAATATTTCGTATGCGTGTTGACGCAGCAACAGCAGCAGCAGCAGCAATCAGAGCAGCAGCAGCCGAGTCTGATGTGTGCCAGCGATAACTGTGCGCCCTCGAGGCACAAAGTACGAGACGAGGCAACTCATGCCACTTGCAACCGAACCGATTCCCCTGCTTGTTTTACTTTGCTATGCTGTGCTGTGCTGTGCTGTTCTGTGTTGTGTTGTGTTGTGCTACGTATGAGTCGCATTTTGGCACATGCGAGCAGCAAGCAAAATTAATGTCTGCTAATGATTTGTGCCGGTGCCGGTGCCGGCCCACTATCCACATCAGCCCCTTTATCTATGTCTAAGCACGGGCAACATGCAAAGTGTTTAATGTTTCATAACTGAACACTGGCAGCTGAGCACGGGGTCAACACTCAGCTCAGAACAGATCAGAGCACACACACAACAAGACGAAAACAAAGACAAGGCGCACAAAGTCAAATTGCAGCCACTGACGTTAGTGTGTTGTGTGTTGAACCTGCCACAGGGCAACTACATAGTTTGTGTGTAGTACAGGGACTTGTGGCACGACAAGGGGCACAACCAGGTGCACAATCCGCCGCTTGGCATTGCAATCTTACTTTCAGTTGTCAGTCAGTCAGTCAAGCAGGCAACCAGCCAGCCAGGCAGTCAGGCAGTCAGGCAGGCAGATGGCAGTTGCATATGTAGAGCGCATTAATTGTCAAAGCACTACGAGCAGGGTGGGGGCATGTGGAGCAAACAGCAGGTGGAGCAACCAACAATTGTGTGTATGGCAACAATGTCAACGTGGGCATGTAACTTGTTTGACTGCTAATGAGTTGAGAGCACAAGATAGATTTAACTATCGATATAAATGCTGATGAGCGTTGCAATTAACATAAACTGCTCAAAACACTGAGTAAAAAACTGAAGCTTGTCTTATTGCATCGAAAAGTGCTTAATGATAACCAATCTGAAGAAATCGATCCTTGCAAATCTTGAAATGTTTTCAATACTGCATGCCAATACTGAAAAATCATCATACAAATTCTAGAAATGATTATTTGCAAGTGTACGATAATAATAATAAAGCAATTCAGAAATTATGTTGTTTATTTTACTCTTCACAAATACTTCTCCATATATTTTAAAGACGTGTATTTCTCATTTACTGTTATTTTAAAAAATATTCCTTCTTAAGTTGCGAATGGCAATCATTCTTCAGCTCAATTCAGTTGACATTAGGATTTCAACATCGACATAAAAGCTGTTTAGCATTGGAATTGGTTTAGATTAGCAATAGATGCATTACAATCGAGTTCTTTTAATTAGCATATATAGCACATATTTAATTAGCCTCACAAGGAAACCGTATCTCGTTGAATTGGCGAAAACTACACCCAAAAAATAAATTAAATCGAAAATATTAAATTTCGCAACGCTTGCCCTTAATTGGCACTCATCCTGAAAACTGCGACAGTTTTTGTAGTTTCTAGAAATCATTCTTTAATTTACGACATAAATTAATTAAGACGAAAATTCCCTCAATATTTAAGTAATATATTTGTAAAATTTAGATTTTTGTTGAATTCTCTAAGTGTACTAGCAGCACAGCACCAGCGCTTAAGGCAACCTGTTCATGCATATTTATTGACCACACACATTGAAGCGACAGGGGCCACGCCCAGCACGCCCAGCACGCCCACCGCTGCCACCGCTTTGACCCAGGCACGTCCACGTTGATGGTGGGTGTTGCCAATGAGCGATGAAGAAACGCGCGCTAAACTCAATTGCAATAGCTCGGAAATTTTAGCTTATAATTTGATTAAACTTTTCAATTACAATATGCAATGAAGTTGCTCAAGCTACACCACGACTCAAGGGCGTGGCGGAGTGGGACGGAACGGAACGGAAGGAGGTGCGTCTGCCTAGGTGGCTGCCGGACTGCTAATTCCCACAATTACAATTTGCTGGCAAGCAATCAAGAGCCAGTTTGCCCGAACCTGAGCCAGACCTCCCAAGCCAACATGGGCTGAAAAAAAAACACCTGCACCAGCATAGGTCGTCTATATGGGAAGTCTGCAGCAGACTGGCTCCGATTCCATCAGAGCTTGGCGAAGTGCCAGAGCGAAGGTAACCAAAAACCCGACAACTGTCAGCAGTTGGTAGTGAGCATATGGCCAGGCCTAGACTTGAATCTGGACTCTAGGCTTGCACAACACCGACGGACAGAGACTGAAACAGAGCAAGAGAATGGGAAGCGGGAGCGGGAGCAGGAGAAGTAGAAGGAGACCCCCTACACCGCACTTGTTTTGCTGTCTGCGTGTGTGGTTCATAATCTTAAATTGCCAGCCAGGCAGTCAGGCAGCCAGGCAGTGAGGCAGCCAGGCAGCCAGGCAGTGAGGCAGCCAACTGGTTGCCCCTCGCATGCTCTCCCTGCCTGCCGCGTACGTGCTCTCATGTGTGTGCAATGCGATAGAATTTTCCATTTTATTATTTTTTTTTCTCAATTTTTTTGTTCAGCTCTTCTTTTTCTTTTTTTTTTTAGCTGCAGGTTAATCTAAATTAGTAAAATATACACGCAGTCACAGCGCAGACGGCCGGTGTTGAGTTTAACTAACTCAAAGGTAAATAGACAAGCGTCGCTGTCGACGCTGTCGACGCTGTCGACGCTGACGTCGCCGTCACAGCATCTCTCAGCATCCGCAGTCATAGCCGCAACGACGTCGTCAAGCCTCGACAACTCTTCAGTTGTCTCATGCATTGTTGTTTTTGGTATTGCTGTTGCTGTTGCTGTTGTTGTTGTTACTGTTATTGTTGCCGCTGTCTGTTGCTGATGCCTTGATGCTCGACGTTGTCGGTCCCGTTGCTGCTGCTGTTGCCGCATGCAAGCCCAAGTAAACTTTAAGCAAAACTTGGCACAAAGCTGCTGCCGTCTTGCCAGCCAGAGCTGAGCAGGCACCTGGCTAAACTGTGACACGGAGAGTCACTGTTTTTGATGGCAGACAAAGTTCAAGTAAACACACACACACACACGCTAAGAAATAAAGTAACTTAATTCTATGGTAAATTATATTCTAATTACATACTTTCTTTTTATACTCTGAACCATTCAAAACGGGAAAACGGGTATAATGAAGTTCAGCAAAAGGATGTAATACGCAGAAGGCAGCATATTCGACTACATTAAGTGTATCCATTCTTGATCAGCATCAAAAGCCGATTTAATTTACCAATTTCCGTCTTTTCGATTGTCCGTTTATATGAACAGGCCGATCTCAGGAACAATAAGAACTATCGAGTATAAAATTGGAATAAAAATCGATACAAATCGACTTGAGATAGCTATCAAGCGTACAACTGTACAGAAATAGACTTCCAATTAATACATATGAAGTTGCTTGACAAATTTTTGGTCAACTATAAAAAGTTCAACAAAACGTATTTGAATATTGAACAAAATACCATCAGCAAGTTGAGATATTTCAGATTTGACATATTTATCGTTCCACTGGAAATTTGGAACCTTAAGATTGAAGTTTAGCACTCAGTTGGTTGGTTGGTATGTTTTACTATGCACTGCATAAGTCACAATTTCCTGGCTGTGTTCGTGACGCTGCGCCATATTCAATCCCACATTCATTTACATGTGCCCATGCTTATTCGCTATTCATTCGTTATTCGTTTGCAGTCAGCAGCAGCATAAGAGGATTTTCATTAGAGCGCATAAAAATGTGAGCGCCCTCCATTGTTGTTGTTGTTGTTGTTGCTGTTGTCTCCGCATGCCGATACAGAGATGCGAGCAAGGAGACCGGCTTCCTCTCCGTCTGAGCTTCAGCTTCTGCCAGAATCACAACCACAGCCGGAAATGCACAGGCAAATAGCAAACAAATTTAAAAAAAAAAATCGCGCGTGCCCCAAGAACACTGGGCACATTATACGTTGTAGGTTGTTTGGATGTCTGTTGCCTGCTGGTTGTTTCTTGCATGCTGCCTGCTGCCTGCTGCTTGCCTTGGCCTTTGGCCCCAAAAACGCAGCCAAAGGTAAAACACAGCTTTAAAAACAAAACCCAAGCTCCGAACTCAAATGACTGAATCCTTGACGTCTGCTGCTGCTGCTGCTGATGCTGCTGCTGTCGTTGAACGTGTAATAAATACATACAACGCAGGAGCAGCAGCAGCAACATTGTAGCAACATTTGCCACACAACAGCAACAGCAACAAAGTCAAGTACATTGTGCGCTGTAGTATCATTTGCACGTACTTGTCACACGGCCTCAAGTTGTTGTTGCTGCTGTGGCAGTAACTTTGTTGCAACTTGGCTCTTGACATTGCCTATGCCTACGACTGACTATGCCTCTGTATCTGTCTCTGTTTCTGTATCTGCTTCTATCTCTCTCTCTCTCTCTGTCACTGTTTCTTTCTGTATATCATGTCTCTGTCTCTCACACTCCTTAAGGCTTCAGCTTGACCTGAGCTATAGCTGCTGGAAGTGCGCATTATGTCCAGCTCGCTGGCTCGCTGGCTGGCTGGCTGGCTGGCTGGCTGCGTCTTCGTTTCCACTTCGGGACATCTTTCGAATGCTGCTGCACACTTTGCATAAAATTAATATCGAGTCACTGGCTACCCTCTTCGGCCACCACCTCCACCTACCCTTCTTTCTCAGTCCACGCGTATCATCATCTTCTTCATGTTTCCGACAGTTCATCGCGAGTGTTTTAACGGTCGCCACTTCCGCCGCTGGGCGACGCCATCGTCCTCTGCTCTGTGCCCGTCCGCTCGCATAATTCGCTTTTTATGTTAACTTTGCCATTTCAAATATTTAATTTTGAAAAATAATTTATTCATTTCCGGCTCGACTCTGCAACAGCGCCGTCACGCGTCGCCCTGTTGATGATTTCTTCTTTTTTTTTTTATTTCCTTGAATCTTTTTTCAGTTTTTTTTTCTGTGCCTAACCGCAATTTCATTTGCTTTGTTTTGGCCGGCGGGTGTAAATTGAAACTGAACTGTAATCAAAGCGTGGCTATTGATGTCATCTGCTGCTGCCCGCCGGCTGTCGGGGCTGCTCAAATGTAAATGTAAATGAATTTCTGCATCAATTCTTTCGAACGCACTCGCACATTCTCAATATGAATTTCAATTGTGAGAGCTGTGAATGAATGATGATTGGTAATAAAGACGCAAATGACAATTGAGAGACTTTCTCCTCTCGATTAGGAAATGTGCTTAGTATGTACACCTTTTTGAGTTTGTGTTGTTAATATACCGCGAACCCCTTAAAAATGGGTAGAGTGGTAACAGAAGGAACACGGAAGACGGAAGCCGGTCCCCTAAGATATTTATATTAATTTGCTCAGGATCAACAGCTAAGATATAGCCATGTCCATGTCCGAAACTACCCCGAGCAGTTTTTTTCTTTTTATCGATAGCTGACTCCCTATTGCGAGTATCGACAAATATCGATTTCCGATAGAATTAAAAGTCAGAATTTTAAAGTTTGTTGCAAGCAAGTGAATTTAGTTGGAGCATAAGGACCTGCGATGCTTTAGTTTTCTCGGTAATAAGAAATGAGAGCAATTTTACACCTGCTTACATTTGAGTGAACAATTAATTATTAATTATTTAATTATTTAATTTTGTTAATTAATTAATTATTTAATAGCTGTGTTCAGGGCATATCGTAGTCGAGCTTACCCGACTACAACATTCTTCCTTTTATTAATATTAGAGATGCAGTCAAAATCAAATCAAATCAACATTTACTACTAACATCTACAAGAAGCGTACTTTATATTACATAAATGTTAATGAGATTAGATAAATGTAGAGAATAGCCACGAAGTCTATACGGTGTACAATACTCCAACTACTGAATGTAAAATACGCTCATAAGTGACTCTGTCTAAACAACAATTACAACATACTTAGTATCCTCGTCCGAGATTGCAGACCGCATGCGATATATTTATATATTTTCCACAATAACTCAGTCAAATGGACAACTCATTTAATGAGAACAGAACAAGAACAACAAAAAATCACGTATACGCCGCGCTGCACATGCGAATTGTTTGAAAAATGCACATAATTAAGTCGACGTTTAAATTGATTGCATACACATTTTGTGCACAGCTTAAAAGTGCATTCAATTTAATTATCGCGTATAAATTTCAGTCGTGGCAAGAGTCGGAGCTGCCAATCATTAGCAGCAGCTCTTGCAGTTTTGTGTGTGTGTGTGTGTGTGTGTGTGTGTGTGTGTGTGTGTGTGTGTGTGTGTGTGTGTGCATTTAATTGTGTGGCTTTACCACATCCAGTATTAAATGCAAGGCTCATCACAGCTACTGTTGAGTAAATATTAATGGCAGCATCATTGAGCGACTGATAGAAATGTCACGAAGGCTGTAAGCCTTATGCATAGTCGGATGTTATTAAATAAACTTGAACTGTATGCTAAGATGTTACATCTTTCATTCAATTAGCTTGTAATTGACATTTAACAATAATATCACAATGGTAAATCTATTCGTTTCAGTTTGAGCAACTTTTCGGTTTCGGTTGTTGAATCGTAAATGGTAAATTAAACAAATCTAAATCATTCACACCCTTGTTAATTGTAGATAGATGACACTGAAGCAACGATGCTTAGACAATTATTCACTCATTTTGCTTACGTTATTCCTTTTAAAAATTTATGGATTTTGGAATGTCTGTGAAAAGACTGATAAATGGTTTGAATTATGAGTATACAAAATTGGATTGAAGAATACCTATATTTGACTATACTGGTTGAGACTATATTACCATACAGTACCAGTTACAATATTTGCTTAAAATTTTGGATTGGTTTCTGTATATGATAATATTGGACACATTTTGCTTACCATGTGCTGCTAAAGAGATGTCATTGACTTGGACCCTTCAACCGGACATCAACCCCAAGCTCAGTCGTAAAGTCAAACTTTCCAGTGAATGATTCGAGACCAAGGGATTTGCAACCAAATACTCTATATAATACATCATCCTATTGTATTTAAAACACAGAAAGCATCACTACTTTTCCACTACTGTAATTCACCCATTTTTAAGTGACTCATTTCTGATAAACTGTAAGACTTTTATATTTGTTGTTACTAATTTTACTGCTTTTATATATGTGAATATTATAAAAATATTTTATTGTTGAACAACTGAGTCCTGGAGCCAGTGAAAAAATATTTAAATTCAAAGAGAAAAATTCTTAGTTTTTTAGTTTTAACTCTTTAGTTTATTCCACAATATTTTTTTGGTTGGTTTCTGAATCACTCGATTAGATTTCGCTTTAAACTCCACTTGGATATATGTATGTTTTGTGGCATTTTACAGTTTTACAGTTCAGTCTATACTAAATGCGAGCATTTGAAACCCGATCACGTTTTAGCATTGCGGTTCAGTGTCAACTTTCCCACTTTGCCAGTCAATTTACATGCAATTTGGTGCAAAAAACAAAAAAAAAAAAAAAAAGTTGACAATTAAATGCTAGCCAATAAATTGAGCAACAAATGACCACAATGCATGAAAAATGGCTTACAAAAATAAAATACAAATAAATTGCATTGCAAGATATATATATAGAGAGAGAGAGAGAGGCGTGTGGGAAATAAACGAACAATTAAGAGCAGCACGCAACATGTGACTTCAACTCGAAAGTTTTTGTTTCTTTTTCTTTTTTCTTTTTTTTTTTGGGTAAAATATGCAAAATAATTAAGCACGATCCGCCTATTTGAGTGTGTTAATTTTTAAATGTTGCGTAATTTGTTGCAGCCACAACAACCATCAGCAACAAATCAGCTGCGAAACATTTTAATGATGTCAAAAATGTGTGAGATTTTATTAGTGCATTTTATTGTTTATAGCTCGTTTTTTCGTTGTGATATGTGTTTTATTATTGTTATTGTTTTTTCTTTTTTTTATGTGTATGTATTAAATTTGTTGGTCGGCTGCTGCTGCCTTTAGTGGTCATCAATTATGCTGGAAAATTATGAACAGAGCTGAAAACCGATGCTCGAAAATTGCATTTACATATTGTGTTTAATATTTAACACTTCACTTTGCGACTGTAGTGCTTGCATTGTGTGTGTGTGTGTGAATGTGTGTTGTTGTTATTTCAGTTTTTACACATTTTAATTAGCTGCATTTTATTGCCATGAACCAAACCCCCCGCTGATGCCGTTGTTGCTGCTGCTGCCGCCGCTGTTGGGCGGAACTCATTAGTTGTCATGCACTCAATAAATGGCCGAAGCAATACATCATTTAAGCCTTCATTAGTTTAGCTGGCAAGCGCCTGGTAAAAGTTATTAGCGACAGTTTAAAATTAAATTTGCTGGCCTTTTGTTGTGGGCCAGCTCCAGTGTGTGTCTGTGTGTCTGTGTGTGTGTGTGTGTTAACATATTCATTTGAAGTTAATGAACTCGTCAATTAGTTGGCCATTGTGTGCTCTGACAAATAATTTAATATTTCGAATGTTACGGTTAATTTAACTGTTATTGTTGCTGTTGACCATAAACCTGCTCGTTGCTTGTCTAATTGCTCAACAAGAAGCTTTTGCATTTGCAATTATTCACATTGCTGCTGTTGACTACCCGAAAGAAGCCAACATTATCGTTTGACCAGCAACTGAAAATCTTTGCTTGCAATCTGAATGAACTCTTCAACTGCCCTTTGACTGCCCAGGGTCTCCCCTTTGGCTTGGCGTTAACTGCAAAACAATGCGCTGCCATCTTTTTGCCATTTAGCCAGCAATCGCGTGCAGTAACCCCCTCAATTAGGGGCTGCTACTGCTTACATCTGTTTAAGACTTTCTCAAGCACTTACTATTTAATTTGCGCCAACTGCGGCGTTGGCTGTGGCAGTGCACTGACAGTGGCATTTGCCATGCCCCTTTTGCCTGGCTACTCCCATCCTTAGGCCAGCCAGTGCTATTTGTTCTGCTTTAACTTCTTTTCATGCACTTCTTTTGTTATTGCTCATGTTGCTGCTGGCGATTTTTTTGTTTTTTGTTTGTTTGTTTTTTTTTTTTTTGGACATACCCTATAAAAATTTGAAGACGGCTAACAGTATGGCAAATGGGTGTAACAGCTTAATTGAAGTATTCTACAATTGAGAAACCTTGCTTGAATCAAGTATTCAGTGGCAAGTATTGAGAAAATACAAAATTAACCAAACTGCTGACACATTTTTGAGGTACAGTCAATCGGTGCATGCGATAATCTATTTTGAGAGCAGATATAAGCAAAATTACACAATAGTAATGTAGTATGATTTTACAGGGTATCTTCTAATGCTGCATACGCGACTAGTGGCTTTTGGACTTGTTTCTTGTTCTGCTTTTTAACATTTCGATCTTGTCTACGTAGCTGGCCACAAGCGGCTTAACAACAACAACAACAACAACAACAACAAAAGGCAGCCTCAAGTTTGGCCCCCACGCGAATCTGTGGCTGGACATTCACGCGTTTCACGCTGGCTTTGACTGCCATGTGGTATGTGGAGGAGAAGTCACCGCAGTCGTCGTCTACTTAGTCATGTTTTATGGCTCTTTTGGCTTTATAATTTGTCCGACAACAGCTGTGGCACACAGGCTGCAAGAGAGAAGCGCCGTCCCTTGCCGCTAGCCACCCCGTCGCAGACTCTGATCCAGTTTTTAGTTATGGCCAGGCAGAAAACATCAAAGCGTTTCGCCTTTTTTGGGCACCTTTTGTTGTTGTTGTTGTTGTTGTTGCTGTTGTTGTTGCTGTTGTTGTTGTTGTTGCTGTTGCTGTTGCTGTTGCCATTGGAGGTTGCTCAATTAGTTGGCAAATGTTTTTGTTTTGTTCAATTTAAATTGTAATTTTATGATTTTGACCAAATATTGTTGCTGTTGTTACCAACAACACTTGAGTGTCATTTGTTGGCCTCATTTAGTACGGCTGGCTAATTTATTAGTGTGCTTCATGTCCAAAATAGGCTTTGACACACGGAAATTTACATAACCAAATTTGTTTATGGCTTTGGGTCAGTATTAAAACAGTTTTTTTTTCTAGAACGCCACGCCTCGTGCTTTTGCATTTCAGGAATTTTGAAATAATTGGTTTTGTAGCAGATATTTGCTCAGCTTCTTTCTCGGGTACATTTTATGTCTTTCCTGCTTTGCAAACATTTTGTATATATTTTTTTTCTATTCTTTGTTTCTTATGTTTCATATTTTTTTTTTTTAATCTCATTTTTGAAGTTCTTTTGTTGCTGTCTTTTGCCAGAGCACCTCAAAGGCACTGCGCTGTTTGCCCTATGGCAGTTCGAAGGGAGTCCAGACTGCGTCCGACTTGTGGATGCCCTCTTTATTGACATTTGCTTGTATAACTATATATATATATAACTATACTTCTAGTGCATTTCGAAACAACTTAAATTGCGATATGTTGACTTGATCATAAATAGTTTGAAATGGTTTAATTCTCAGTTCAATTTGTGCTTATGCTAAACAGCCAAATTCTGCTAGTAGCATTTGGTTTTCATATCTTTTGTTAAATTGCTGCTTTTCCCACATACCATTTCTTTGATAATTTTGACTGAAACTATGCAACTATATATATATATATATATATATATATGTATGTTCATGTATGAGCTGCTCAGTCCCACTCATATTTATTCATAAATTGCGTGCATTATTGATTTTCAGTTATCCCTGAGAGCAAAACAAATATTTGTATTCACAAACATATCCGAATACAGTCAGCATATATATATATGTATATATATATATATATATATATTTAGGTATATATGTATATACTTTATTAGAGAACAAACGATTTCAATGCCAACGTATATGTTTTATATTTTCGAGTTTATATTTTATTATTGTTTGTCTTTTAAGTTAAGTTGACAGCCCCTTCTGCGTGGGAGTTTGCCAAAGTTCAACTAACTTTTTAGCTGAGTTGTCATCGCAACAATTTGTAAGAGCATCAAATGCAGCTGTTGCTTTTCCTTTTTTTCATACTTTCTGGTTTCTTTTTTCCCTCTCTCTCTCTCTCTGTTTGCATTGAGCTGTGCAAATTAAATTGCAAATGTGTCTTGCTCGTACACTGACTCACACACACTCGCACACACTCGCACACACTCACACACACTCGCACACACTCTTGCCGTGAGTTGCACTCAGTCGTTTCATTCATGACATCCAAAATCCAAGCTAGTGCGCCTGCCACAACCACAACCAACAACCTGCAACAACAACTACACCAACAACCTGGCTGCACACACACACACACACACACCCATATACTAATGCAGAGATTGCAGTTGTTTTTGTGGTGCTTTTGTTTCATTGTACGCCATCCTTTTACTTTTGTCGTGTACTTTTACCGAATATATATGTATATATATATATATGTGTGTGTGTGTGTGTGTGTGTGTGTGTGTGTGTATGTGGTAAGCTGCAAATTGCAATTAGTGTTGACTTATGTTGAAGTCATCGTGCACCAGTTTTAGGTTCATCCCCGTTGCCCTTGCTCTCGCCTCCCCTCTCTCAATCAGCCTGTGCCCTGCTGCTGCTTTCCCCTTATGGCCTCTGATCTGTTGTTGTAATTGCTCCCCCTTGTTGTAGTTGTTGTTGCTTTTCGACGCCATTGCTGCTGCAATTGTGGCACACACATAAAAAGGCATTTGCGGCTGCAAGCCAAGTGCTGCTAACTAACTACCCGGCCAGGTTTAGTTGGTCAACAGCAAATGGGCGCAAATGCAACATTTACCATTTGCAGCAATTGCGACTCAGACTTCTTTCTCGGCCATCTCTAATAGCCACGTTGCCTTACTTCAAGCAAACAACTGTGATTTGCTTGTAAATTCTATCTGTTGGCTACTATTTGTTCTTCTGCTTTTTTTTTTGTCTTGTCTGCTGCTGCAAAAACAACTTTATTTAAAAGCAATTTTCAGTGGCAATCTCGGGGGAAGATGAAGATCGAATGCAACACGGTTGCTTGCTGTGCAGCTCGTTAGCCATGTTGAACAAACTTACACAGCACCCCCCTTACACACTCACCCCCCACACCTCACACACCCCCTAACCACCTTACACTCCTCTCACATCGAACACTTTCCTCAATGCTTGGCCAACAAAATGATTTCAAATTCACATAAATTAAATGCACGGAAAAACTATTAAAGCGTTTGTCGTGCCGAGTGCCCCAAAAATCGTACGTGTGTGTGTGTGTGTGTGTGTGTGCTGACGTGTGTATGAGTGTGAGTGTGTGTGTGCGTGAGTTAATGAAGAAAAATAGATGAGTGGTGTTTTTGAGGTGTGCATCCGCAGACTGTGAACTGTGAAATAGCAGCAGCCCAAAATGTGCTTAGCATTTTATGTCTTTGCTTCAGAGGCATGCGTATCTTCCAGAGTGTGTGTGTGTGTGTGTTTTTATGTGTGTGTGTGTCTGTATGCTACCGTTGGAACACTCAGAAAACTATTTGGAGTGCAAATTTAGAAAATCGACCTACATCCAGAAATATTCTCTGTTCTCTGGAAATCATTTTTTAAGCTCTACAAAAAATGTTTCTTAAACTTGGAAACGCTTTCCCAAATCAACTAACACAAAACTAAGCAAAATTATGAATATATTTTAGCAAATACTTCATAGAAATTACGAAGGGAAAGCCACAAAATTCAGAGATATTTTTTGAAATCGGATTCTACATTTTAGTGGTGAGCTGAACTGGAGGCCAAAGCTATGCAAATCTTCTTAAACTTCAGAGTAATTTGTTTTGCTGAGTGTATTAGCCCTCCCGCCATTGATACACACATAACACACACACACACACACACACACACACACATACACAGAACACACTTCAGGTTGCCTCGTTCTAAGCAGCAGGGTGCCGACGGCAACAAATTCATTTTTGGGAGCAGAGGCAGCAATTTGATGGCTTTTTTCTGGCTAGGCTACAATTGCGTGTTGTTGTTGTTGTTAGTGTTATTATTATTCTTGTTGTTGTTGTTGTTGTTGTTGTTGTCGCTGTTGTTTGTTAATAAGTTACAGCGATTTGTCCCCTGTCGAACACAACACGCACACACATGTAAAAAGGTGTTAATTACTTCCAATTGGAATTTTTGGTTAGTTTATAATTTGCCATGCCCATTTTTTTTGTGTGTTTTTAATGGGCGACAAATTGATGGCCTCTTTTAACAAAAACACTTTATGCGAGGCGAGATCAGGGCGTTGCTTTGGGGTTGGGTGCACCCAATTGGTGTTAGGGGCGCCACTGTGTGGCAGCTGCAGCGATTTGCAGCACCGATTTCATGAGTAGCTCTCACTGCAATTTGAAGCCATTTGAATTGCGTGTGGTCAGCTGAGTGCCCAGCCAAGAGAGAGAGAGAGAGAGGAGACCATGTGGCAGTGGCAAGCTTGCTAGATTGCCATAGCTAAAAGGCAGTTAGAAACTGCGGCACGTAACCAATAGGGTACCAAATGGGAACGCGCGAAAAGCCAGGCAGATAAAAAAAAAGGTGGCCAGCAGAGGGGCTCAATGAGAAGAAGAACGTGAAGGCCACTTTGAAACAAGGAGAGCGAAAGAGAGAGAGAGAAAGAGAGAGTGGTGGTATGAGGTAGTTGGGGCAGGCAATGAAAGCAGAGATTCGATTACACTAAAAAGCATGCAACGTAGTAGCGAGTGCTTAAGCGCAGGTATGCCAACTGATGGGGAGACAAAGGGGCATGGGGCATGTGGTAAGTGGCAGTTGAAGCATAGACCGCAAAATCATGCGGCTGCGTTAGTTTCAATGCAAAAACAACAACAATAAGCGTGCAGCAGCAGCAGCAGCAGCGGCAGCGGCAGCAAAGCAACTAGCTCTCAAACCATATTCAGATTCCGTTTCCGTTTTATTTTTATTTTGACTAGTTTTTTGTAGATACTTTTTTGTGTTTTTGTACGCTTTGGGGGTTTTACGCTTTGCTTTGACTTGGTTTCTGCTTTGGCATGCACACAGCACGGCGGGGCTGCAGAGAAAGATGGAAACGACGAGAGGAAACTGCGGATTTGGGCGTTTGGGTGCCAGGTTGCCTGGTTGCCTGGTTGCCGTTGCACTTCATTGAGCCGTGCAAGTGTTAAAAGTGTTGCAAATTGCGCGGCTTTTATGCCACAGAGAGCCAAAACGTGGGAACCACACTCAAAGTGGAAGCCACACAAAAATCGACAAGACATATACACATATATATATATATATATATATGTACATATATATGCTTAAGTCTGTAAGCATTGGCTTAAAATCATGTTCACATCTTATTGACGGAGACGCACTTAAATTAACAGATATTTATTTTTTGTCAGACATAATTATTCTTTGACTCTAATTTGCCATCAGGTTGGGTTAGGTTAGGTTAGATTACACGGTTGTTGGCCAATTAACCTGGGTGGAACGACAAGATCAGAAGGAGAACCAACGGGATACGTTAGTTATTATTTGATGTTAGTTTTCCTCATTTTGCCAGCTGAGAGAGGTCGGTGAGTAAATAAATAGAGCTATATTTTCCCCCCTCTCTCTCTCTCTCTCTCAATAAACCATACCCAAAATGAATATTAGAATGCCTTTATGTATCTTTTGCTTCAAAACAAAACAACATAAGCCGAACTATGACATTTTAACAGCTTTATCCATTTTTTGGCAAACGAATATAAAAAAATATATAAATGGAAACCAATTTTCTGACGAATAAATCGAAACGATTTTTTACATTTCATTAATCTCTCTTGTGTCACAGTCCAAATCTTAAAAAACATAAATATCGTGTATTATATATATATATATATAAGTTGTTGACACTGGATGCCATCATGAACTTTCACAGCTTGTTTGCATATTGGATTTAGAGTCCCAAATATGATGATAATATTTGATTATTAAACGCAAATCATGTCAGTGCATTGAAAGTATTTAAATAGTGGAAATAAAACAAAATGAACTAAAAAATTATTGCATTTAAATTGTTGCATGATTGCATGGACTACGCATAATTCAGTTGTCTTTGGCTCTAATTAAAATTCCAACTTTTTTTCGATTGCTTTGGCGTATCTTTGGTCTTGACTCGAATTCCTTGAATTCTTCACCACAACAGCAAATCACATCCACAATCTGATCCCTTGCAATGCTTGCAACATTCCCAAATACGATACACTATGCACAGGAGGAGTTTTGAGTTTGAGTTTGACTGTAGTTAAATTAAGTCGAGTCGTGCACAAAGGACACTCATTATGCATTCCCAAACTCAATACATCCCATCGCTGCTTCTTTTGTATCGCTCTCTCCATCTCCGTCTGTCTCTCTGCGAATAGTTTTTTACGCTACGCTGTTTTTTTAAATAAGTAACTTTTTATGCATACTTTCAGGCGCGCCGCCAACAAACAGCAACAAAAGCTGCCAACATTTTTTACATTGCTATCTCGCCCGACAGGACATTCCCCACTTCCCCACACACCCGCTCTCCATGACCCTTAACCCTTCGCGGCAGCCACATTGTTGCGGTTGTGAGATAAAGTGCTGCATTTTGTTTTGTGTTTCCAAACGATTCGCTCCAACTCCAACTCTGTCCCTCTGCCCCTCTGCCCCGCTGCCACATTGGCACGCCAGAGACATATGAGCCGCAATGATTCTTGTTGCATATGTGCAACAACTTACATGCCAGCTGGCAGTGTGTTGGTTGCGGATATCAGCAGTAAATGTTACTGTAACTGTTGCTGAGCAATGTTCGCCATTAACTCGCACAATTTGTGGCAAGTCAGGCGGGGCAAAAACAAAAAAAAAAAACCAAAAATAAAATAATAATATGAAAGAGAATCGGGTTTTCAAGCTGAACTGAAACACGTTGTCCTGCAAATGTCCAAGCATGCAAAATGCGCACAGCTGTCGGGATTAACCGACGGAGTCTAGATTGCAATGTAAACGCAGCGAATTAGCTCAAGCCATAAACCCCGACGAACACCCCTCGACCAACAACCACCCCCGCGACACACAAAACAAATCACACAACACACACACAACACACACACACACACACAAATAAATGTAATAAAGAAATAAAAATTTCTCAATGGGGGCGCGGCGCAGGACAAACAATGTCCTTTGGCGTGTTCGGCTCGGTTTCTGTTTCAGTTTCTGTTTCCATTTGTGTTTGTATTTTCATTTTCATTTTCATTTTCATTTGAATTGCAGCCGTCGCCAAAAACTGGAAACTGAAAATTTAACAGATGGCGCGCATTAGCTGCGCTTCACTCTCGACCCCAGAGACCTGAATGCGATCTGCGACAAACGGAACGGAACGGAATCCAACACAAAAAACCCCCTCAAGCTCACACAAAACAACAAGCAGTGGACCAGAAGTGATTCATCACTGACCAAAAATCCAGGTGAGTGCTTAAGACGCACTCGCAGCTCATTCACCGAATACAATTTTGAATTTTTATATATTATTATTAAACATTATTATTATATATATATAAATATTGTATGCATGAAGCAATTACTTAATTCCTTTGCGTTTAATTATTTGGAGATTTGTGGCAATAATTTTTTTTCCATTTCAAATTAAATTTGGATTGCTTTCGAGTTGCTTATTTCGGGATTGTGCTCAACTGGGTTGCAACTATTGGGTTCAGTTCATTCAACATCATATGCATATGCATACAATATATCCTTGGTGCATTTTTGTTTCGTTTTTCAATTTGGGTTCCACTGTGCGACAGATGGGTTGGGTTGGGTCAACATTGCCATAACGATATCGAAACAAATTGCGGGCGAATAAAGCAAATCGAAAATATTAATGTGCGACTCAATGAGTTGGAAGCGAGTCGCGTCGCATCGCATCGCATCGCGTTCAGAGACTTTCGCTTGGCTTTGGGACTCGATTTGGGTTTGGGGGACTTTATTCTTTTTTTGGGGTAGTCTCCGAGATAAGCCGCGTTCGGTTTCTGGTAGTGTGGACCTTGGTGTTGTGCAATCTAGAACTCGTAGTTCCGATGGCTGTGCCTATTTCAATATTTACTCTTTTTGGCCGGCGTAAGTCTTGCAAAGCTGCCACAGGCACAGCGTCTCGCTGGTCAGTTTTAGAACACAGTGGGTGGATTGGGGTCTTGGGGTCACATAATGGATGGCCGCGACCAACTGGCAGACGTCGCCTGGAACTTCGCTCAACATAAATATTTTTATCACTTGCCTTTGCCGGCAATTCGAGTTTGTTTGTTTCCTGTTTTCTGTTTTTTTTATTTGATTTCTTTTTTTTAAACTTTCTTGTTGAGTTGAAGGAACGGACACGGACCCGGACACGGACACGGACACGGATGCGGATGCGGACACGGAAGTGGATCCGCTGAGCAAGTGGCCGCATCTTTGAGGCGCGGGGCAAAAACTAATTCAAATTAAAGCCTTTAATCTCGGCACAAAATCGCTGCGACTTATGCATTAAATTAATTTCACGCTCCCCATTTGGGCAATGGCAGATTGCGATGATGCTTGGATTTCATTTATAGATACCATGAAAAAAAAAAAACAGAAGAAGCAGTTCATAAAAGTTGAAGTACTACGAATTTGAATGGCTAAGTGTTTGAAAAGTGAGTGAAGCCTAGATAAAAACAGATGAAACTGAAACTCAACAAAGACGAATTAAAGTGGAAGTTAAGCTTATTTCTTTTTTCATTCAGTTATAAATGGCTATAAACTGCAAATGGTTTGAAAGAAACCAACTCGGCGACGGTTGATTTGAATTTGATATGAACTAACGAATAAAACTGACGTTCAAAAAGGCACAAAAAGAAGAAGTAATTTATTGCTAATATAAACAACATAAATATAGGTTTATGTTTAACCCATTCGAAAGAAGTAATTTGTGAAGAATGAGTTTGTCTTTCATTTTTTTTATTATTTTTGGGGTACTTGTTTGCTCCCTGCCCGGAATATCTTTCGTCTTACACAGTTTGCCACCCGTCTGGTCATATCCAATTGCCAATTGCTCGGGAAATTTGGTTCATAAGCCATAAATTAGCAGAGACTACGAAGTTGACCTTCGACCCCCTGTTACCGCTATGAGGCTGTGCCGCAAGTTGCAAAAAGGTGGTTGGCTAAGGGGACGGGGAAGACGTCGAAACATCTCCCTAAGTTGACGTCGGCCGCTGTGCATTTGTTTCTTTGATTATTTTTGTGGACGGGGTGGACGACAGGCAGCCAACAAAAAGTTAATCGTTAGTAATTTATGACTCTCTGCGGAAGGCGAGACAACCAAACGAAGCAATAGAGGGGGGGACGGAATAGCACGGATGCGGGGTGGGCGCTGGGGGCGTGTCTGCAAGGTGCGGACAATGCTGAGCCACCAACAACAACCAAGAACACAAATAATTGGTTCGTCGTATGTGGACACTATGATGAGATTGAGATGATGATGATGATGATGAGGATGTTGATGATGATGTTGATGATGATGATGATGGCATAAATGACCCGCTGACTTTGACAACAAGCATGCCCCGAGTGGGTTAGCAAGGAGATCGTTGCACACATTGATTCAATTCAACTCGATTCGATTGGTATCATTTGACGTCAAGAACTGAGAACTGGGAACTAACTGGGAACTGGTCGACCATCGAGGCATTCAAATGCCGTCGTTCAAGTGTTGAATAAAGCACCAAAAATGCGAACAGAAGAATGCCGGTGACGTCGTCGACGGCACTGCCATTGACATTGGGCATTGGGCATTGGCAAGGGGCATGGACACTGCTAGCAATGGCGATGGCGATGGTGATGGTGATGGCAATGGAATGCAATGCATTGAATCGAGTTCATTGCGCTCCAGCAGGAGTTTTCGCTGTGCGCCGCACAATGGTCGCAATTGAAAACGGCACTCGAAGGGGCCACAGAACACAGCACACGACTGTCCGATCAAATGGCGTTCATGCCACAGCGAGGGCTGTTTCAAAAATGACACCAAATTAATGATGATATGTGTTCAAGCAAGCTTGTGCTACTGTTATTAACTTCATCGCAAAAAGTTATCTGGCATTAGATGATGCTTTATAGTGGAATATTTATAGCACATATATAAACTACCAATTCTAAATTTAATGATTTCGATCTAGAAATTTAGTAACAGTCGATAATAATTTGAAAGTTATATTCATTTCTGGACAACTAAAACTTCTGGGTAAGTAAATTGCACATATTTTATTCAATATCTCACAAAGCAAACCGAGTCGAAGACAAGTGTTAAAATATCATAATTAATAATTAATAATTATGTTGCGATCTTCACATTTTTAAATAGGTAAAAGGTAATAAAACTGTTTACAATATTACTTATTTTTAGCTATTTTTCACTTTTCTTATTTTATTTTTTAACCAATGCTTCGAGATATTTGAAGTTTTTTTGCATAATTTCTCTAGCACATCAAAATTATATAAGATGATAAGCTTATTTTCTGAATTGTGAACAAAATCAACTAAAATGTCGTTGTAGGGAATTGAGTGAATATCGAAAGTAGTCTAATATCACAATCGAGTCATGCCCAAAACCATTTTGTTACTTGCAAAGCATTTATTATTTGAAAAATCATTTGAAGCCTTGGTTATTTGAAATGCACTGTTAGCTAAACTTAGCTAAAATTGTTGCAAATTAAACATCAATTAATTCGAATGTGATTGGTGATTGATTAGCAGAAATGACACTAAGGAAATTACATCTAAGGAAAAGGGCAACAATAATTTTTAACCAACTTCAATTTCATTTTGAATATTTATAGAAATTTATATTTAGCATTTATCTGCTATAAAATATGCTCATCAGTTGAGTGGGGCAACATGAATGGCTGATGCATGGATATGTGGCATGAGGCATATTAAAGTAGAATAGATATAAGGTTGAGTATGGGTGGCAGTCAGTACTCACTCTTGCATTCGTTGGCATCGTTGTCGGTGGCACGTCCCCAGGGTCGGTCGAAGTAGAAGGGTTTGCATCGCTCGCACTCGGGTCCGGCTGTGTTGTGCTTGCAGGCGCAGGTCATGGCCAGCTTGGCGCTCAGCTGCAGGCTGGACGTGGTACGTCCGAAGTGGCTGTGCAGCGAGGTGGGCAAATCGTCGTCCTGGCCATCGTCGCCGCCATCGCCGTGAGCCAAGTTGGAGCTGGAGCTGGAACTGCCACTGCTGGTGGCGATGCATTCGGAGGCGTGGCCATTGCACTTGCAACGGCCGCCTACTGCAAAATCGGAGACGGCATAATGCTGCGAGATTGACAACAAATGCTGCAACTCGGCTTCAGCAGCGCTTTCCAGTGCGGATGCAGAGGCAGATGAGGATGCAGATGTGGGTTTGCCAGCGGCAGTTGTTTTGGTCAACGCGGCAGATGTGACCGGCGGTGTTGGGGTGGTGCTGGCTAGCAGCTTGCCCTGGAAATGTTTATCGTAGGCGCTGCTCTTGTGCTTGGAGTGACGCTTGCTCTCGCCATCGTTGGCATAGTCCAGATGCAGTTCGTCATCGAGCTCGAGATGCTTTTTGGGCTCCTCGTATTCGTCCTGGTCGTAGCCTGCGCTATCGTTGTCGTGCAGATTATAGTCGTACTCATCCTGCTCGTCCAGCTCATGGCCATCCAGTTCGTCCATTTCGTCCTCCTGGCTGGCGGTCATCTCATCGCTGAAACTGTTAGCATTCCCCTTTCCCTTAGCCTTGGCCCGTGCGCGCTCGCGACTCAGCAGCAGCTGCGGTGGCAACTCAAGGCGATGGAACACGACACGAATATCGGTTGCGGTCACCCAATCCTGCAGCACCAGTGATGCATCCAGATCATTGGCCGACGGTCTGCCCTCCAGCGTATTGAATGCGAATCGCTGTGCCGCCCCAGCACTAGACCCATCATGCTGTGAATTCATGCAACGCGCTTCCTGCTCATTGAACTTGCTGATCTTGGCCCGATCCGCACGGCCGTAGAACTTCTGGCACTGTGAGCTGTAGAATTGAAACGGCTGCCAGGTCTGGCCAAAGTCGGAGCTCTTGTAGATGGCCATGGAGTCGGGACGCGGTGATTTTGGGCAGAACGACAGAGAGATATAGGTCAACTCATATTTCTTGCCCAGCGATAGGGTCAGGGTGACATTGTCCGGGGGCGCCGTATCCGGATCATGCGGCACATTCACACTGCCAGAGCGCCAGCATGTCACATTGCTCGGATTGTTGAGATCGGTGAGGGCAGCCGCTCCGTATCGATGCTCCCTGTCCGCCTTGTCCGCCTTGTCGCACAGTCTGCACTCACCGGCGCTACCGTCGCGCTGCAACTCACAGAAACGCTCCGGCTGCGGATAGCCGCAAACGCTGGACGCCTGCACGGGATTCCCGTAGGCGGCATTCACAAAGCTCGGCAAACATTTGCGTGGCTTGCCCTCAAAATAGCACGGATCGTTCGCATTGATGTTGATGCCGGCAGCAAGCGCAGCGGCGGCAACAGCCAACAATTCGAGCAGCAACAGCTGCAGCCTCATCTTGATGCTTCTCTCTCACTCTCTCTCTCTCACACACTATCTCTCTCTCGCACACTTATTTGGATGTCTCTCTCTCTCTCTCTCTCTCTTTCTGTCTGTCACTCGCGAGGATCAATTGGCGAACGTTTGGCACACGACAAAAAACAAAACAAAAAAAAATGAAGGAAAACGACAACAACAACAAGAACTGCACACAACGGTGGTTTAACACGCGACGCTGAGCGGCGGCGTCACTGAGTCTGGCACGGCGGCCGCATGCAACAGCTGCCGCTCTAAACTTTTCGATTAGCGACTTCGATTTCGGTTTTCGTTGCTTCGCTGGCTGCTCTTCGATTCTTATGTTTTCGGTCTCGTTCTTGTTATCGTTCTCGCTCTCGCTCGCTCTGTTTTTATCTTGGCCACTTGTTAAGGTTAAGTTCTCCTCGATTGGAGACCGTTGCGCTTTGCGATGCAACTCGGTCAACGGCCAGCGTTGTTCTGTTCTGTTCTGTTTTATATCACGTCCTCGTCGCGTATCCTGTAAGGCGAGGCGACAACAGACGACCAAAATCCAAATGATTTGTCTGCCGTGTCTGTGTTGAGTTTCTTGGCACTTCGATTCGGTTCGTCTTTCGTTTCGTGTTTTCGTTTTCACCACTGCATGTTGCGGAGGCTGCTGCGGCTGCTGGCCGCAAATGTTGCTACACTCCAAACACCGAAAAAAAAATGCTAACAAAATTGTCGACGACACAAATACACGCGTGGGCTGAACGCCAAGCACGAGCACGGGCACGAGCACGAACACCAAATAGCAAATGCACACCACACACACAACAAATACAGTTTGCTCGCTCGCTGTTCGCTTTGCGTCGGCTTTGTTGTTCACCTGGCAAACGTTTGTCCGTTACTGAACGGCCGCAGCATCTCGGGCCACTCGCTTGCCGGCTGCTGCTGCTGCTGCTGCTTATGGGTCGCAAATTACGCTCTCTTGTTCGCTCTCTCTCTCTCTCTGTGTCCCTGGCTTAGTATTGTGCACTGTGTGTTGCTGTTGGCATCACTTCAATGAGCTGCACTGTGGGCAGCAACCACTTAAATTATGTATGAGTGTATCACGTCATAGTTTCAATTTGAGCTGTAATCGAGAGCAAAGCTTCCAACTTTAGTTGAACAAATTTTATTTGACAGATTCATATTTAAAATAATTGTATATCCTATGTTGTGTTAATTCGTTGATATCTTCAGTTTTCAGTTTTTATCATAATCAATCGTTTTTTTTTCAACTAATTAAATATATCGCTAAAATTTAATTAAAATAATTATCACATGTGTGAGTGTTAAATGCATTAGATAACAACTGTTTATATCCATGCTCAACTTTCAACTTGGCCTTGCGCATGTCGTTCCACAGTGCAATTAGTGGATTTAGGTTTTGTGGATGCTGCTGCTTAGCAACATTTGTTGCGTGGTACATGTTGCCAATGACATTTGTTGCAAACATTGTGTTTGGTATTTGTTGTTTTCTTTATTTTTTTTTTTGGCAACCTGCCAAAACTTAAAGCCAAGCTATTTGAATTATGCAGTTGCCACTGCCACTTTGCACAGGAAATGTGAAATCAGCAAGCAACACATTTGTATATATATGTATGTATATATATATATATATGTATGAGCATGTATATATGTGGTTGATAACGTCCGTCGATTTATGCGCGAGTCTTCGCCTTAACCTCATTTCGCGATGCGCTTTCAAAACATCCGCTGTCATGAATTGAATTCAATTCATTTTACTCACAATGCAAAACGCCGACAAATATGCCGACGCAGACGCAGCGACGCTGGGACGCCTGCGCAGCAGCCGTTGCTAAACTAATGCCTCCGCGACAGCAAAAGGCATGCCCTACTCAGGAACCCCCCTCCCCCTCGCCACACCCTTTCGTTTCCTTACCCCCTTTTTCTTATTTGTATTTATTTTATTCTTCCTCTTTTTTTCGCTCTTTACGTAGTGTCATCTGCAATTTGTAAGGCGGCATTACGCGCTGCCAGCTTGCCAGCTTGCCAGTTCGCCTACCTGCAGCATGAGCACTCTCCTGCACCCCCGCACTGCAGAGCCGCTCTGCTCATCGTCCCGCGTCGCTCGCATTAATTTATCGCTTGTTACCTTTGGGGATTGGAGCTGGGAACGTGCCCAACTCCAACATCAACTCCAGAGTTCGCTGTGAGATGCTTCCGTTTGCCTCAACTCGACTCAACTTACTCACCCCCCCTCCCCCCTCGCGCGTGCCCCCAACCACTCCTTTTTGTCCACTTGCTGAGCTCCTTTTTGGGGGCCTTTTTTGATTTATTGTTTTTGACATTTTGTGCGTCGTCTGCGCTTATTTCTCAGTTGCGTTTCGAGTGGTTCCCAACAATTCGACTCGTTATGTTTTATTTATAACGGATTTGTAGCTCTGTCTTCCTTGGCTTTTGTCGCGTTTGTCGTTTGGCATTTTTGTTTATAAATATTTATGCATGTGTGCGACAGAGAGATCCATTGCGCGAAAGCTTTTGCAGCGGTTAGCGGTAAAATCTCTTCTACTCTGTGCTCCTGTCTCTGCCCAATCCACCCCCCCCCCCTCTCTTCCCTTCCCCCACCACACCCCATCCAACCCCAACCATGTCATGAGGCAGCGTCGGCTGTCCAAATATGAAGCATATTTGACCTGTGTGCGCCAACTGACTTTTGAGTTGGGTACACAACGGAATTTTAATTTCGCCTAGTTTGCGTGACCTCCCCCCACCCTTCCCTCCGCTCTCCCCTTCCCTTCCCTTTCCTTACCCACTTTACACTCCACATCCCCCGACCCAACCACCAGATGCCGATTCCAACTCCGATTGTGGAGACAGCTACAACTTTCAGTTTCAGTTTCAGTTTGGTTTCGCCTTGTCGCTTTTACGACCTGGTCAAATTGGCAGCTAACTGCTTTGGCCACAGCTGACGGCAACAAATAATATATATTATAACAAAAACAAAATAAGAAATAATAACAATAAGAAAGAGCAGCTAACTTTAGCACGCCGAATATTAAATACCCTTTCCGACTGCAAAGCCCAAGGCCAAATTTATATATTAATTGTTAATTAAGAGTTGCAAGTAGCAGTCCAAGTAAAGTAGTCCAATATTTATCTGATTATGTCGAGCTTAATACATATTTAACAGACCTATTTTTTGTTCATATTTCATGCATTAAAACACCGTAATTAAAAGACTCCCAATCGAAAGCATCTGTGGGGCCAAAGAGGTTGCAGTAAGCTCATTAAGTATATATATTCTTGATCAGCATCAGTAACAATCGGTCGCAAAATTAGTTTTAAATGAAATGTATGTCAACTCTTATGTGGAAGCCACAAATTAAGTGCCTTTCTGCTACAATACAACCACAGAAATGTGGAAAATTCAGAAACAGTTAACAGTTAGCAGCCAGACCTGGCCAGACCTGAAACAGTTATCATCAGAAAAATATTTATTCAAAACGAACAATTTAAAAGAATATTTGCTTAAAACAACAATTGGCTTAATAAAACAAAAATAAAAATAAAATACGCAACTTCAACCATAAGTAAAATTAGTTTAAAAAGCACAAGAAACAAAACAACCTTTCTAACTCCGAACTAATATTCAGATGCCAACAAAAACAAATAAACGGACTACAGGGTATTTAATATTCGGCGTAAGATAAACGTTCTTTCCTGATTTCGATTTAAATTTGTGATATATATTTCGAAAACGAGGATCAACGAACTCGAACATTGTTTAGAAATTCGATTTTTTATTGTATTTATTTTATTTGGATCGATTAATGATGGTCGTCAAAGGGTTAAATGTATATAATACAATACTGTGAGATCATAGAAGCATCCCCTTCTCCTTCAGGGGGTTACACATTTGGTGGCAAAATGAAAATGCCCGCGTGTATGCAGCAAACAAAAATCAGCTGCAACTTGCAACGGGAGCAGTTGCAACGTCTAATTATGACGCCAGTGCCGACTTATGAGGTGATGGTGCTGCCAGATGTTGTTCCAGTTGTATCTTGCTACTAGCAACTTGCAACTTGCAACTTGCAACACCAGCTGCGGGCGCCACACAACTAGCTGAAGGGGGCGTGGCTGCACAAATGGAGTGCCTGCACTTGACTGATGATTATGCTTATGATATTCGCTCAAGTCCAAGTAACGGCAACAGGATGGAGGCGATGTGGCAAGTGGCAACACTTAAGTGAAATTCTCTTTTTGGGGGCGTGGCTGTGACCGTTTTCAGTCCGCAGTTAGCCAAATCAGAAGTGCAGCTAACTGTACATTTTGTGTGCACTCAAAGCCCGTTGAAAATCAAATATGAAGAGCGCCGTTCTACGAGACTCCCAAGAGGCAGGCAAATATTTATTGTGTATTTATTATGTATTTCAGATATTGTGCTGCATACCTATTTGAACCAGGGATTACAAGGGCACATCTTTAAGAGAGCACAGTGGATTATTGAAAGAATCAATATTAAAAATTAAATTCAAAATGCCGATGCCGATGAAGTTGTTCGAAAGTATTTGACAGACAGAGAAAGTGCATATAAATTATATATATTCTTGATCAGCATAAACAGTCATAAACAGTCTGTCAGTCTGTTTAGGCAAATGGAGCTAGAGCCTTCAAATTTGCTCATATACAACATTTTTAAGATATATCCTTCAAATTAATTTGTAATAATCCTTGAAATATTGATCCTTTTCATAAAGATCATGTAAAGAACATTGGTATTTCACACTGAACAAACTACTTTCAGCCAGTCAATATTGAACAGCTGATTTCAGGGTATCTCCTAGTCGTAGTAATCAATAATAAAATCTATATTCCTCCCTACTCCAGTCCGCTGGGCATGCAATGTTCGACGTGCCTAAGATTCACTGTTGTTTTGTGATTGATTTGATTTATAATATTCCTTATTATTGGGGAGCTTCATGCATTGGGAGCTATATCTTTCGAGCTTAAGACATGATTCTCTGTGATAATGCCTCTGCTTCTGGCCAAGGCAACTCACTCTGCAGTAGAGTGACTTAAGTATTCCTCCCTAAAATGACCTCTCTCAATAGAGTGTGTTCCAAGTCTGATATATCCCATTGAAAGTGGCCTAAATCGTTTCCGATTATAGCTGCCTAAATTATATTTGACTTGTCTTTGAGCTGCTGCCTCTGTCCAGCTCAATTACAGCAGTCGTCTTCCGTTGCTACGCAGTTGTTGCAGTATTGTGTTTTTTCCTATGCCACAATATGGATCTGGTCGCATTCTTACCTGTCCGGCCTACATACATATATTTATAAATATGTTAATAACATTGATTGATATCCGTAAGTAATTTAAATTAAATTAAATTGAACTTATGTTGCTTCAGACAATAGCAATTCGCAAATATGTTAACTTTACATTCCGATTCCGATGGTTGTTATTTCAAGGATTTCAAGGATTTCAAATTGAACTAGTTAGTAGTTAAGCCAAATATTTAGATATATATATGTGAATGTACTTGAAGAAGGCATGATTAATCATGGTATTAATTAAGCTTCTGGTTGAGCTTCTGTTGTTCTGCTTGTCCAACTGCGACTGCGACTGCGACTGCGATTGCAATCGGCTTTTGTGAAGCTGATGTTTGTTTGTTGGTCTACTCCCTTCCACAACCACAAGCACAACAATATTACAGCTCTGCGGGGTGCATGCAACAAAAATCAAACGACAATCGACAGGCGGCCAAACTGCAGTCAAATTTCGGTATTCCTTAAGCTGTACGTGTGTTTGTCTATCCTCCTCCTCTCTCTCTCTCTCTCTCGTTGTTTGTGTGTGTGTGTGTGTGTGTGTGCATGTTTGTGAACCCGTCGAAAGTCAATGTCAGTTTGTTGACTGCTGCTTACCGCAGTCGGTGCAGTTGCATTTGCTGCCTCATCGCTAAGGCAATTAACTCAAAACAATTGCAGCAGGAAGTTGTCGCCCCATTGCCTTTTGGCTTCTCCTCCCTCGCCCTCGCCCTCGCCCTCTCCCTCCCCTGCTCCTGCTCTGCTTGTGCTCCTGCTCTTGCTCCGACTACAACTCCCACTCCCACTTCTTGTTGCTCATCGTCGTCGCTTGCCAAGTCAATTGGTTTGCCACCACAACATTAATGCTCTCCCTTTCCCTTTCCCTTTCCCATTCCCAGGCCCCCATCCCGGACTCTCTCCATCCCGTAGCTGCTTGATCTTAAGTAAATATTTGGCCTACGTGCCCATTACGTGATTTTCCGATAGTCGCCGTCGATTCTGTTGATGCACTTGAGATGCAGCGTCAATGATGAGCGTGATGATGCTGCTGCTGCACCCACTTGACAGGGGTAGGCATCCACAAAGCGAGAAGAGCAAAGCGAGAAGAGCTAAAGAAACGTACAAATTACTTTGTTTATGCAATGGTTGATTGCTTCTTTTTTTTCACATTTTCTTTTTTTTTTATTTTCATTCAAATGTTTTACGACAATTCACCGGCACATTTTATCATAGTGTGACCGTATTTGCAACAAATTTCTTACTGCTGGCAGCCTGTGAGAAAAAAAGTGTTTTTGTTTTGCTTTAAAAAGAAGCGAAAAAAAAAACAAGAAAAAAGTCTGTGTTAGTTAGTCCAGAGTTAGAAATATCAAAATGATTGTCTTATTTATTTTCTTTGTTTTAATTTAGTTTTATAAAATGATTTGCTTTAAACAGATTTTATTTAATTTGCTGTCTGATTACCATTACTGGCTGTGAAGTTATATTCCCACAATCAGAAAGTGTGACATGTTGTCTACGCATATATCGATCCGATAACCCCATAGTCCATATGACAATTATATGATATAGAGGTCAGATATGGCTTAATGTCGAGTGCAGTTTCATCAACTCATTTTAAAAGTGGGTGTGAAAAATGGGGACATCCAAACGGCGGCACAGACGGACACGACTACATCGATTCGCCATTAATTTATGAGGTTGGTGAAGTCTCCTTCAATGCGTCACACATTTTATGACATCATAAATTAGAAAGTATTATATAAATTGAGTGAATTTGTCTGCAAATAGCGGAATATTTCTTTAAACAAGAAACCAGCATTTCTGCCAAATTATGGCGTTGCAGTTTTATTTGAATATTCATGTCTATGGATATCTTCTATCTTCCTGAATACTTGCTCTTTGCTGCAACAACTCAATATCTTAATCTGCACAACTGTCTCCTTCGAGCTCTATACTTCCTTCCCATGTGCAAATGTATCTGCAAATGGATTTGTACGAAATGTCAACGTTTATCATATGCACTTTTGTTGGTTTTATTTAATTCAATTTCTTTTTTTTTTTTTTGTGGAATTCAGCTCTGTGGCTGGCGTTTAGTAATTTCGTAATTTTTTGATTTGATATTTCCTGTGAGGGAAAATGCCTATTTGATATCCTGTCAGGCACAGGAAGGCAGCTCGACAGTGTTTTTTGGGCCACTCATCTGCTCTGCTCTGGCAAATTAAATAAACGAGAAAATATCTACATGCTACTTTTTTGTTCATTAAGAGACGCCCACACACACACACACACACACACACACACACACGCAGAGCTCAACCGCAGTGCCCAAAGTCAAGTGCTGCAACAACAACAACAGCAAGGATGTTGCTGCTGCTGTTTTCATATAAAACTTTATGCTTCGTTAAAAATGATGTACAAATCAAATGCCAGAAGCAATTTAACAACAACAGCACAACCACAACAATGTGCTGGAGACGGGTCCTGGCCAAGGATGCCAGCATAGTGCGTGAGGGGCGCGCGGAGGGGATGTGCCATGCGGAGGCAGAGGCAGAGGCAGAGGCGAGTAGGCGGCATGCCCAACACAGCAAGAGCAGTTGCAAAAGGCAATGAGCAAAATAAATAAATCATTTAAATGAAATAAATTACACACATACACACATTGTTGTGTGTGTGTGTGTGTGGTGGGGGGATAGTTTGGTGAATTTTGTGCCAGCCACAGGGCTCATTAGAAATACATAGCAAAGACACAGTTGGAGAGAGAGAGAGAGAGAGAGAGAGAGAGAGAGAGAAAGCGGAAGCTAGTGGAAAATCATAATATTATGCCAAAAATTGTTGCCAAAAAATGCAATGCAAAAATATTTCAAAATAAAAGAACATTCTATCGAAAATTAATTGAAACTATAAATGAAAGCATGGCAAATAAATAAGTCCCACAGGCAGCCATCCGACAAATGGCCAACAACAACTAAACAACAACAGCAACCACAAAGAAAACTCCATTAAACAATCATTATTAAAGCAATAGAGCTTATAAGCCTTGTATTTTACATCTGTATCTTTCTATTAATTGTTCATCATTAAAGAGTTCTCAGTTTGAAGTCCACTTTAAGGCTTGGAGGCAGTTCTTCAGCCAGGCAACCTTTACTTGATTCCTCTCCATGTCTACTGTCATATCGACTCTTTCATTAACTTTGCATTTACGCAGCAGTTAATTGTGTTCATTTCTGTGTGTTGTCCAAAAGAGTTATGACTCCATAGCATTCTCTGCATGGGCATACGCATTTTACACCCTGACAAATACTATATAGATATACAAATACTAGTCTTTGTCTGTGTGTGGGAAATAGGCAGCGTGGCAGACATATATATATTCTTGATCAGCAGTCGCTCTGTCTGTCTGTCCGTCAGCCTGTTCGTCTGTATAAACAAATGGACCTCAACAAAATTATGAGGTCTGCAGACTTTAAATCTTGAATATAAGCTTCCGTATTGGTGTCAGTTAGCCGTGCTGATCAAGTGTATTTTACTTTTATCGATAACTCTCTCGTATATCGATACATGCCGATTTCTGATAGCAATAAAAGTTACAGTTGATATATTATTGATCAACTGTCAAAAAATATAATCCCAACTTAAGGACAGCATTATAATTCGTACTTGTTCAATTTAAATTACATATATTTATGTAAATTCAGATGTGGCATTGAGGAAAAATGATTACATTTTGAAGTATGTTAAGGAGACTAAGCCTGAGATCGGACTGTTCAATAATATAAGAGAAGAAAGCGACAGGAATGCCACAAAGGGGCATGTCAAAAATGCACGCAAATATGCGAAACGTTTAAAGTCATATAAGAAAAGTAAAGAGCTGAAAGGAACTTGGACACATTTGAGGCAGACGACGTCTCCAAGTGGCCACCGCCACCAAGCAAATACCAAAGTCAAACAAATGCCAAGTGCCAACAAAAGCAGCAACAACTGTGGCAAGTACATAAAACAACAACAACAACAACATCAGTTGTGTCGAGTATTTTGCACTAAAAGCGAAACTACTTAGCATTTAGCATTCGGGTTTCAGGATGGGATGGAAGATGAAGAGCAAGAAGATGAGGATGAGGATGAGGATGAGGATGAGGAAGAGGAAGACGCAGACGCAGACGGAAACGGAAAAAGGGAAAGCCAGCAATGAGGTCAAGAGACAAAATAAGCTTCCGCCTTCGGGCAGCGTGTGTGTGCCAGTGCGTGTGTAGCCCCAATGCCCCTGCGCATTGCTATCGACATTAGGTATAGACCCACTTAGGGGGCAGTTGTCTGGCCTCCTGCAACAGCAAGTGGCATTTACCATTTACTAGCTAGCCAGCTCTCGCAGCTTCTAAACGGAGTTTAACGGTCAAATCGCTTGACTTTTTGCGCATTGCTGGACGAGATTGGGGCAGCTTGAACCCCTCAAGCTCAAGTTCCTCATTTTGTTTTGTTTTTTTTTTGGTTTGACCAACTTACGCTTCATTAACTCGTTTGATGCCCACCAATCTCGGAGCTGAGCACTTCATTTATAAGCGTATATACATGCATATATTTCCCAACCCCGGAGTCAGCGCAAAGAACCTCAATTTCTCCAGACTGTGTTTGTGTTTGCATTTGAATTTGATTTACTGTTATCATTTGTGGATTTATAGTGGCTCAGTGGCTCAGTGGCTCGGTGGCCATTTTGGTGCGAGTTGAGCGAGCGAGACGAAAATCGCATATTAATTATGCGGCTCGTTGTCGGCCTGTCATTTTAGTGCAGGCTCCATTCATTATTTTCTACTACAACAGATTACAACAATAACAAATAACTGAAGGCATGTTTAACCAACAGTTTTACTGTGAAATTGTCAAGAAAATGCGTGTTTAAGCCAGATTAAATGCAGCTCCGCGTAGATTTATGGACCCAGTTACCGATGCCCTCTGTGGAACTGGAACCCGGTCTCTCAACCAATTCCAATTCCAATTCGTTTGCCTTGTCGCTCTCTACGCATTGTTTACTCCAATTATTTATGGGTCAGAAACTCATCTGACAAAGCTATCAAATTTCAGCGCAACGCAACGCAACGCAACATTTCGTAGCAACATGTTGCCAATAGCAATGTTGCTGGCAACACGCTTGTGGATGCTGTTTGGTGAGTTGTCGCCGCTGCTGCTGAGGTGCTGCTGATCCGATCGAGTGGGCGCCAGCCAGCGTGGCGTATGTGGGCGTGGCCAGGTGGGCGTAGAAGCCCATACACATACCATACCGCAGTCGATATTGAAAAAGTAATTAAAGGCAACGAACGACGCGACGGAAAACGTTGCGACCGCCACGCCCACCTACCGCCCTCATCCTGCGCCAGCCGGGCTGTCAAGTGCAGTACGTGCCATATGCGGTCGCCAAATGGCAACAACGATAGCAACAGCACGTCAATTACCAACGACTCGAAGCGTGTAAGCTCTTTCCCTGTTATCGGAAAGAAATGTGAATATTTCGATAGATGCAAACATACCAGTGAAGCCCAAAAAAAAAGTTGGCGTCATTTTAATTTAGAACTTAAAATAGGAAAAATTTGTTATCGAAAGTTAAGGGTTCTATTCAAAAAATAAGACGAAGAAACAGAGTATTATCAATGCCCAGGCCGGTTCTATTTGAGTGTAATCGATTCACATAGCTAATATGCCTGATGCGTGTGACAAGGTGCAAAATATCATCCGCTTTTGTGCAACGCAAACGACAATTATCAGCGACATGAGCAAACCAATTGTGCGACTGTTGTCCGCTTTTCCTGCGTGCAGGAAGTGTGCGATAGGCTCGAACCAACCAACAAACCACCCAGCCAGCCGCCCAGCCAGCCACCCAGCCAGGATGTTTTTGAGCGCCTCTGCTGGACAGGCAGCCAGCGTGGTTTGAGTTGCGTCATTTTGTGTGTGTAATTGTCGGCAGGACAAGAGCCACAAAAACTGATTACAGTGTTCAATAGTCAACTAGGCAGACCGTATTCCGTCCTGTCCTGCGACTGCTTCCGCTGCGCCTGCTACTGCTACTGTCAAGGGTCAACCTACGATTGTGGACGTTATTACATTTATTCAATACTTTTACAGTCTTAAGTCTAATCAATAAAAAAAAAACAAAAACAAAAAAAAATTATGCAAATTGAATAGTAAACAAGTTTTTCGCACTTAAAACTAAGCAAATTTACAGATCGTACAATACGTTAACGTATGTATTTGTAGGTACAGATAATAATACACGACCTGCTCAACCCAATTCAGAAATAAGGGGGTTCGGGTGTTAACAGGCCCGCCCGCATAGTAGTAGTAGTAGTAAGTAGGTACAGAATAATTATGAAACATATACAAATAATAGACGGGGAGATGGGGAATCCTAGGCATCCTTGCCATTGGCATCCTGTGCGTCCTGCACAAAGCCACGATTCTCAATGCCATTTTGCCGCGCTGCTGCCGCTGGCGATGACGTTGTCGTTGTCGTTGCAGGCGTCGCAGGGATTGGATTGACTGCATTTGGATCCGCATGCTCCAAGGACTCGTGTATCACATTGGCAATGATGCCATTCAACTGACCCTTGGCCTCGCTGGCCAGTACGAGTGCCTCAATGGCATTGATGTTGCCATTGGTTTCCCGGAACGAGGCATGCTCCGTATCCGTGCGCATTCCATTGCGACGCTGTCGCACCTGGAAACGGTACATCCACCTGAATGACACAAGTACGAAATTAAAGTTAATGAATTTGAGTCTGAGTGATGAACGTGGGTATACTCACAGAAAGATGCCCACGGAGAACATGGTTAGGCCGCCGCCAAGGAGAAAAAAGGCGCCAGGCAGCACCCGGAGCGTGGCAGCATACAGTGTCGTATACATGGGTGCAAAGACCATGGGCATGAGTGCCTCAGCAACGCCGAACAGCGAGTTCACCTTACCCAGTTCATCCTTGGACACCAGCTTGGTGGCTATCGAGCGCATCGCAATGAAGGCGGTGCCGTTGAAGATCTCAACCAAACCGCCCAGATACATATGCCACGGCAGTGTGGCAAAGGCATATACAAACGAGGACAGAATCTTCGATGTGCTGGATAGCACACCCACGAGTGCATCATCGATATTCAGCTTGTGCGAGAGTACGCCCACGCAGAAGATGACGCCGATGAGGCCCGTGAACATCGCATACGTGGAATAGAAACTGAACTCCACCTCGGACCAGTTGAAGCGGAAACGGGTGAACAGATACGTGACCGCCATCTCGCCGTGCAGCGGTCCAATGATCACCATCACCACAATCATTAGTAGGATGACGCGCTGACGTCGCTGATTCTCGCCCTTCTGGAAGGCAACGCGGAATGTTTGCACCACATGCTCCTTGTCAAAGAAGTCTGCCAGCAGACTCTTGTGCGGTAGGGTCTTCTCCGGTCGAGCCACGGGCTCCTCCAGATAGAAAAAGCCATAGACAAAGGCCAACACATAAAACGCTGCCGAAATGGTGAAGACGCCATAGAAGCCAATTTGCCTGCGAATCGATAATGTGAAATATACATAATAACAAACTTCTTGTCACACCAAACCTTTTCATAAAATACTACACTTAAAATTTAAACATCTTCTATACATTTTGTGCCACGTTTTACAATCAGGTCAATGCAATAACGCAACATTAGCTTTGAGCTAATTGCAATGAACTTTCCTGAATACTTTTCCATGACAACTTGAAGTTTATTTGTTGATTTTATAAGCAAAATGTATTCCTTCATAAAAGCTATTTTTAAAGATATATAGTATTTTAGAGGTCGGATATCAATTTTTCCCATATACTCAAAATAAATTTCTTGTATCATGTCAAGGTTTTTTTAGTAAGGGGTAAAAAAACCAGCTATCCATTATTCAATCTTGTTGTCGTCCGTTAACAATTGACATTATGACTAAGCACCTTAGACAGCATTGAAAGCTATAATGGGGACTACTCGGGATTCATAACAGGCTCCCCCTACGATGGGTCCCGGGCCACAGGGACATAGCGGGAAACGAGGCGGCTGACAAGCAAGCAAGAATGGGGGCACGAAGGCCCTATCAGGACCAGAACCGTATTGTGGCATAGGGAGACACACTATACGACTGGAACTTAGAAACGAGGAGAGGCAAAGACGGCATCAGAGCTGGTCGGAGGCAGTGGGACTCCGACAAGCCAGATTTCTCCTAGGTGGTTATAATCTTGTACGATTTAAACAAATTATAACCATGGGAAAGAACAGCCTTAGGATACTCACCGGTCTATTGACAGGACACTGTAGACTAAGGAGTCACCTGGCAAAACTGGGTATATATAGTAGCGATCTCTGCAGGTTTTGTGAAAGAGAGGAGGAATCCTCGATACACATCCTGGCAGAGTGTGTAGCCTTAGCTAGAAGAAGAAGCAGCCTTCTAGGGGCGCATGTTTTGAAGTGCAAAGACATAGTAGACCTCAACCCAACAAAGTTCCTCGTATTCGTTCGGGAGTTGGGGCTGATGGAAGAGCTATAGGCTCAGAAGGGGGCACAATAGATCAAATAGGTCGCGGTGCAGTTTTTCCCCCCTAGTAATAATAATAATAAGCAGTATAAGTAGTATCAAAAAAGAACGGCTATCATAGGAACATCGAAGATTGCATACCCATCTAAATTTTACTATAAATTTAAAATTTCCTATGAAAGTTATATTTCTTTCATAGCACTATGATGTTGATCATATTTTGCCCAAATGGGGGGAAGATAATAATACGCATAAGTGGGCAGTTTGGTTGGCTTAACTTGTTAAACAAGAATGTTTTCACACAAGAACTCAACATTCAACGTCCGAAAGCTATAAGATATATTGTTCCGATAAGGTCACTTTCGACATGTGCCGAGATATATACCAAAATCCAGATAGCTTCAAAACAGAGCAACAAGTTCGCATAGAATCAGATTGACAGACGGACATAGTTATATGACTCGGCTAGTGATATTGACCAAGCATATATATATACATATACATATATATACCTTATTGGGGTTGAACATATCTCCTTTGATACTTTCAAGCTTGACAGCTTAATCGTATTACCCTCTGCTATAGTATCATAATCTAACTTAATATCTAATCTACAACAATTCACAAGAATAAATCCTGATTACTTTGAGCTGTATCAGTTTTTACCAATTTAAAACACAAAGTTCCCCCAAGAATTATTAATAATTTGACTCTTAAGTTCCTGTTTGGGTCTATTTGGATAAGTTGGAGTCTGGCCATTCCTATTGTTGGTCAAACTTGTTCATTTGCTGTTGTGGCTCAATGTACTGTTGTGACTTGTGTTTGGCTAAGAACATTTGACGGTTTGAGGGGCACCTACTTGAGCAGTACGCCGCTGAAGGCCATGCCTATTGGCACGCCCACCGAGAAGCAGACGTTGAGTATGCCGATGCGCAGGGTGCGCTCCTCCTCGGTGGTTATGTCCGCAATGTAGCTGAAGACGCCCATCAGCATGGTGAACCAGCCGCCGCTGAGGGATGGGAAGATGGCCTCCGTAAGCGCAGCAGCTTCCATGGGTGCATCCTCAAAGTAGACGCAAAGCATGAGGCCAACAACGCCGAGGAACTCGCCCACCACCGGTATGAGGATGCAGGGCTTGCGACGACGATGGCGATCGCTCCATGAGCCCCAGAACAGGATCAGGAGGCAGGGAAACAGGGACTGAATCACCGTCTTCCATGCCGCCATCCGAGCGACCATCTGTTGCACCGTCTCCTCCTCGCTGTGGATAAACAATTAAATGAAACCAATGGCAATGAAATGAGATTGGATGGAATTGGATTTGCCGCACTCACAGCGTATAGTTGGCCGTTTGGCGGCGGGTGAGTGCATCGCAGATCTCATCGCCGTAGGCCATGTTGACGCGGCATGCCTTCTCCAAGTTAAGGTTCTGCGTGGCCAGGTTCGAGAGCACGCTAGGCATAATGTAGGCGGCAAGTATCGGCTCCACGGTGACATTATTCGCAACCACACGCAACTTTTCCCGCCACGTCCGCTGCGGCGGCGTCTCTGTCTTTGCACCGCCTCCATCTGCACCCTTCTCCTGGCCGGCCAGCTGCGTTGTGCTGTGGCTGAGCGTGTATTTGTTATTGTTGTGCTTGGTGAGGTCAATGCCGCCGCCGTCTTTGGGTGACATGATCGTATCTACAAAACATTAGAGGCAATTATTGCATTTTGTTATTGATTACTGCTCGGATTTGTGGTTGGAATGCTATCATAAATGGATCTTCGAGTTCCGCAGTGGGCAAGGGTATCAAGTAGTCAAGGACATAACCAGCTCTTCGTATTGTTTATTTCGTTTTTTTGTTGCATATTTTAAATTCTAATCAAGTTCCGTGCATTTTATAAAATAATTAAAAGTTTTCTAAGGTTTTTTGAAACTTGTTTGAAATGAAGTATAATATTTCAACTAAATATATTCTACTTTTCTATAAAATAAGGCATCTATTCTGTAGCCATCTATAACCAACCAATCTCTCGACACTATTTATTTTCGTTCGATATAATTATTTAATCATATATGTTAGACAGATATTGTTTGGAAATCAAGAAATGATAATTTAATAAAATGCATTTTTAATTTAATCGCTTAATTTGCTTGCTGGTATTTATTTCATATCATATCATGTCATATTTCTATGACACTCCATGATTACTATGTCATGCATAATTCTTAATTTATGACAAAATTACAAACAATCACACAAAATTGATCTTTTATGTTCCTGTATGGTTTCATATTTAAGATTTCTTATATTTTCGAGGCTAAAATATTAAACTCTGGCTGACCCTAAAACAGTTTACAACTTTTGCCGATAGCAAAATAACATAGTTTTGGCCCCAAGAGAAACTTAGCTTATTATTCAGAAAGTATATTTCTAAAACGTCTAAAAAAAAAGTGTTTTTTCTGTTTTAATTACAGGTTATATTTTTCTAAAGTTTAGAAAAAATAAGTATAATTTTAGGGTATTTTTATATATGAGTACTCATGACTCTAAAATTAACTATTTAGTTGCACATTATTAAGCATTAATGTGCAAAGATTTCATGTATACATTTCAGATGGCTTATAAATTCGTACAGTTTAATATTAAAAAAAAACCTGTATACAATTTTACGGCGATTTAAATTTGCTAAATATATTTTTTTTAATAAAACAAAAACTTCTCTAATTTTAAAAAATGTTCTTCGTATATTTAGTAATTATTTCTTAAAACCAGAAGATGTTGTTAATTTATAGGAATATTTTAATTGTTGGACAAATTATGAGTGTACTCTGCATGCCTTTGGAATTCGGAAAGTGATTCTCAATCGACATTCCTTCGAATTGATCATCGCATCGGGCATAGAGTAATCGATCATTCGGCGAGGCGTTCTGTGATCGTGATCGTGATCTGTATGCGCTCTCTAATTTCTGCTTAACTACTGTAAGTACATATTAATCATTTAGCCCGGGGCGCATTCAAGCTTCACTTTCCGTTAGCCGCTGTCCACTGTCACATTTTGTTGTCATTCTATTTTTGTGCGCATCTCCCACTTATTCTGATTGGATTATTTGCCGGTGACAATCAGTCGGGGAAAGTATTCTGCTTGTATGCCGCTTGTATTCCATTTCAGGTTTTAGTTTTGCCTCGATTCACTTTGTGTTTTGCTTCGGCTTTTGTTTTCGACTCTTCCTCTACTCTATAAATGGAACACTAGTGTCAATCAAGCGCGACGCTGCAATCAACGTCAGCGTCAGCGTCGACGACGACGACATCTACGCTAATTTTATGGTTGAGTTTAAAGCTCAGCCTGGTATTGTAACTATTTTCATTATCAATTATCACTATCGTATACCACCATGTACTACTGTCAATCCAAATAAACATTTTGCACCTCTAAGTCTGGCATTTCAAGTCAGTTCGAATTACAAGCAGTGAAAAATCTAATTACATTGATGTCTGTCGCTCGACTCGACCTGTCTGCGTATTCTTATCTTGGGGCGCGTGTGCACTTTGGTATTTCTCCAATTGCTCAAATTGCTTTAGTACCTGACTTTGTGCTTCTGCTGTGCTTACTTACTTCGCGGCTCAAGCTTCTCACAGTTCGCAGTTTAACACTCAGTTGATACACACTTTCAATTACTTCAAGTACTTAACTTAACGGCAAATGACGTGCTGATTGTTGATGCTATAAATAAAAAGATTGCGGCCCTTTCGACTGTATGTTGTATCTGTGCTCATTCGTATTCAGCAAGACCTAATACGTACTTACTACAGATGTATTTATATCACATAATGCGTAATTACGTGTATTTATAAATATTTATATATTTGATACTAATGAATAAAGCGCTTTAATTGATTTGAGCCATTGCTAATAGATCTAATAAATTGGACAAGTCTAAAATCGTTTCTAATCGTGACTTTGCTTAAACCAAACTATTTAAAACAGGTATCAAAGTTTGGGCACAGACAAATCAAATATTTATTCAAATTCACAACAAACCTAAAGAAATATTCTGAACATATTTACGCATATTTTCTAGTTGCTAGATAAAGGTCTAATGATTTATTAATTAGGTTATCCATATAAATAAATAAATAAAAATAATTTATTTTAGTACCTATTCAAATAACAAAAGATTTCATACTGAACTTTGCTTGTTTTCTTTGGCATATGCCATTTGCATATATATTGCATTTTAAGTTTTGAATACAAATGCTAGCTATTCTCATAGTCATATTTAGTAATATATGATGCTCATAAATCAATCTACTCGATTTTCGCACTGTTCGGCTGTTTGTAACGACTTTAAATGTTGGCGACTACTTTTTGTTAGCATGCATTAAAAGTGACAGAAATTAAGTCGAGCTAATTGACCTTGACAGTCACACAGAGAGAGACACAAACACTTCTAACGAACCATAAAGTGCATTGCTGGTCATTTTAATCTTCAACTTCCGTCAACGCTGACGCCCAAAGACAACTCAGTTTAAGCTTGTGTTAATTATAGTGTCTGCCTCTCTATTTGGACTCATGCACGCGAATACAAAGTGTGTGTGTGTGTGTGTGTGTGTGTGTATCTGTGTGTGTGTGTGCTTGTGTGTATTTGTTTTATTTATTTTTTTTTTTGGAATATATGATAAAGTTCATTATCATGCTTTGTTAACGTTTCTAAATTGCCTTTAATTGCAGTTTAGTTGCTTTTTCTTTTGTTTAATTCGGCTTGCCAAATATTTTTGCCAGTGATTTGCATTTAAATCAAATTTCTTGATCGCATTATGAAAATTCCACACATTGACCAAGTGATCCAGTTATTCCAACAAACGTATCAAAAGTGCCCATTGCTTTGGCAAATTCTCGCACGTACATAAATTACACAAGTACAATCAGAATAAATCGTCTTAATAATAACACAAAACAAAATTAATTAGAATAGCTTCCTCAATATGATAAGCAACAAATATGTAATAATGTAATTATCAAAAAATTAATGTAAGAATTTTATATATACATTTAAAGCAAAACCCTCAACGCCCTTTAAAAATACGCTACATTTTTGCTTTTTCGAAATATACTTTCTGAATAATAAGCTGATTTACCCTCGATGCCAAAAGTGTGGCAATTTCCTAAAATTCATTGCGATTTTTTTCTAAGAGAAGAATAAGTACAACAATGAAAATGTATAAAAAATGTAATTGGTTTGATAATTTTACATTGTATTATCTAAAACAAAACAGTCAGCCAAAAGCTCCCGAAAGAAATCTTGTTTTTTCTCGCTTTGGGAAAAATATTCTGAGCTCTAAACATATACTCTTAACATGCAATTTCGCGATTTTGTCAACGACGCTATCATTTAAATTATTTACATTCATCACATTCATTATAATAAATTGCTTAATAACTCTCATAATTCACAGTGATGTCTGTCCACTTCTGCTGTTGTTGTTAACTTTTTTTTTTTTCGGATATAAAACCTTTGTTTAATTTTTGTTGTTGTTTATATTTAATAGTATCAAGCCCAAATGCGGAATTGAATTTAGTTGAACAACAAACTAAGTGCTTGTCGTCAATAGATACATTCTTATAAAAATTCTTGAAATCATTTTAGAGTTATTGTTTTCGAAAATATATTAATAATATAAATATATTTTGTAAGCTCGCAGACAGCATTTATTTTAAAATTCAAATTAGGCAATCCACTCACCCAAATTAATTTAAAGCCGTAAACAAAATCAAGTTATGGAGATAGACATTTTAAATGTTAATCAATAAATTGGATATTGTAAATTAGTTCAGTCAAATTTCGAATGTGTATATTTATATATATGTAACTACATAAATTATTATGTGGTCCTTCATATATAACGAAGCAAATTTAAAATTTCAATCATTTTGTTGATGTGATATTGAAAATAAGAAAACCTTACGCTGTCTGTGCGAATTAACTGTATTTAATTAATAAGCATTACGAATACACTTCTAGGGCACTGCTGCAAACACATTTTAGCCAGTCTCGTTTGACACTCAATGTCAGTCAACTTTCTGTAAACGTGCATTGAACCTAATAGTAAAGTAAGTAAAATATGGGCAACATTTTCAGGCACGTCGATCGGGTTGGTGATGCATTTATTTTTTTTTTTGGGTTTCTGTTTGAGCTTGGGTGTGTTAACCTTGGAATCGCTACCAGGAAGTGTCGTGATCTGGCATATTAACTAGTCAAATCGTCAGACAAGCAAACAATTATACTGGCTGTCTGTTGTCAATTTTACAATTGTGAATATATAGTCTTGTCCAAGTTCAACGAATTTAATCATTGATTGGATTTAGCAAGAAGATTCAACTAATTAACATATCTATATTTGTACAGATCGAAACATGTTTTCAGCTAATCTCAAATCTGTCATTATTACAATTGCACAATATAAGCAGAATACCACGATAAATTCATTAGTTTTTGCATTAGATTAAAATACTTGTATTTTTTGACATTATTTACATTGTACTTGTAAATAGCTGTGAATAAGAACTTTTGAATAGAGCAATTCATTTATATCTTGATATTCAGCTCACATAATTAGCCATAACACAATGTTGTTTGAAATACGTTAAAATTGAATTTTGGCTTTCTGAATTTTGTGGTACAGTGTTGTTAATCCGGGAAGTGGTGAGCTCGACCATATTAGCTAAATAATGGACACAGCGACTGAGTGATAAACACTAAAATTACAAATGATAATTAACTTATTAGAGTTGGCAGCGTCGATCCGAACCGGTGGTGCATGGTGCGACGGGGCTGTTGGGGAATCGACCTTTGCCAATTAATAAAACAAATGCAATTTGCGGGAAATTTGCTAGAAATTTTGCTGGGATGCCACTAATCATATTTTTACCCACTTCCGGCTGCTGACAAAACTTTTCACACACACAAGTAAAACAAACGATGTTGGTCTGAATTGTCCATAAAGTTATTAATAGCATGTCTAATTGTAAGATACTTTACTCCGATACTTGGATGGATAATGGCAAATCTGTAGGTGAGTGGAGGTGTGTAAGGCTTGCGACATCATTCGAAGTTAAGCTGTGCTTTACCTTAAGTCTAAATTGAAAACAATTAAACACAATTAGCTGCGCTTTTTTCAACGATAAAATGAAGAGCTAAAAATAGTTGCTCTCACACTTGCTGATCTGTGCGCATCTGTGTGTCCTTGAATATGCCAAGGAGGATTGCTTGGGGGGGTTGAGTGGCTGATACAGGCGGAATCAAAGAAGCGACTTGTGTGTAAACAACATAACGTGCACAAAACAAAACCTGCGCAAATTTTTAACATCAGTCTGACACTAATCAAAATAGATCCAAACACCAAAGAAATCCCCACAAAAAACATTGGGGAAAACTTTATCAATTAGTCAAAAAAAAAAGGCACAATAAAAATAATAAAATGAAAGCAACAACAAGTCCAAAATAAATATTTAAATATGAAAAAAACTTCAGAAATATCATTAATCCAGTCAATAGAAACTCAAAAAAAAAAAAACTTGAATAAATAAGTAAAAACGATAAATAAAATATTAAACAAAAAAAAAAAACAGCATAAATAAATGTTATATGAACGTGGACAATTTGTAGTAAGCAATTTGGTTGGATGCCTCGGGCACGCAACAATAACAACGAGAGCTATGCATAACAATAACAATGCGGTAAATTTTGTATTGTCAAACAAATACACACACACACACACACACAGACAGACAGAGAGACAGATGCTTACACACATACTGCGTATGTAGTTAGAATGTAAGAGGGAGATGCATGAACGAGCGCAAACAAATTTCACGACAAACGCGAATTTGATTTAATTTACATGTCTTTAATGAAATTAGTAGTAAAAAGCACACACACACACACACACACAGAGAGAGATACACACTGATATACACATATTTTCACACTGATATACGCTAAACGGTAAACTCACTTTAGATAACTATCAATAGGTAAAGCGTGTTGTTCCTTTACAGTTCCTTTACACTCGCTCGCTCGCCTTGCCAGGATGTGTTCTTTAATTTGCTGCACGTTTGTATGAAGGGTTTTCCTTTTCCTTTTCGTTTTTGTTGTTTTTTTTGTTTTTTTTTTTGTTTTTTTTTGTAGCGTTTCTACAGTAATAACAATAACATGGCAAAACCCGTTGTAACTGTGTACTGTGTATTGTTTATTGTTCTTTGTTAGTTTTTGGTGTAGTTTAAGCTGTGCTTAGTTAACTAGCTTTGCTATATACCTAAACCAGCGACGTTGAGTTGAACTCAGCGACTAAAATTTTGTATTGAATTTAATGAGAGCCGTCGACTCGCCGCACGGTAAACGCAGTCAGCGTCTACGCTGGCGTCGTGACGACAGAGCTGTGCGGGTGGCATGCGATGCGTCGCGACGCGTCGATCACCCAGATCCAAGCTCGGCGCGTTGCCGACGTCAACGTTAAAGTCGACGGCGACGCCGACGCTGATGCCGACGCCGACGCCGAAGGCAACTGAGCTGGCGACGTTTGATAAGCGCCTCGATAGTGTCTGCGCTTGCGTCTGCCTCCACATTTGCCAGTCTCAAACAAAAAAAGAAGAGAACTAAATAAATAAATTTTTAAGACAAATACACATTTGCCTATATATAAATAAATATACACATAATTTATATATACGCATATTAATATATAGACGAATATGTGACTCTATTCAGATTTCGTAGTAGTTCAATATAGAATAGCCAGTTGCAAGACTCGGGAATGCTACTAAATATGTTATTGTTTCTTTAAAATTTAAATATGTCGGCACTTGAAATGGAGCCAGCAAAAATCATATTCAAAAAAAAAATAAATAGTATTTTTATTGATCCAGCAAAAGATATATGCAAATATCTCATTCATTTGCTGGGCCATTTACATATGTGCAAATTTATATCTGTCAATGAAAGTGGCCCCACGTGGGATTTTTAGAGCCGTGACCAACATTTCTCTAGCGGCGGAGCATCTTCTTTTTGGTGAAGTCTGGCTTCGCCTGAATTAAGACGGTTTAGGTTAACGCCGAACTGCTTTTGGAAGGCGCGCTCGTTCTGATCAGCCATGTTGGAGCAGGAGCAAAGAAAGAAGATCTGAAGATTTGGCATATATAGAATTGAATTGATTAGTGAAATAAAAATAAAAGACAATTCAAAGTAATCAATATATATGTTCAGGTCTATAAGATGATATCGTAACTTAACAACCTCATTTAAGTAAATTTACGCAGGTTGTCTGCAGTGCCTATGTGCACAGATGTACTCGTGTGTGTGTGTGTGTGTGTGTGTGTGTGTGTGCAATGGCGAATTGTTGCCTTTCGCTATTAATTGTGAACACGTCAATGCTACTATTGATGTTTCCAATTATTTTCGCCTTGTCACTTTTGGTTACTCTGTGTACGAACGGCATCGACATCGTTAGCACTCTTATGTCTAATCCAAACGAGGCTAAAAGCCAAAGTTGCCAAGGGGGCAGGGCGAAGCAGAAGTGCACGTTGCTGTTGTTGTCGAGTGCTGCAAACAGGTTAAACTAACTAACTAAGCAACTAGTACAAGCTAAAGATTTGCTTTGATCTTACGAATATTAGCAAGTTTGACGATTGCAAAAAAATAATAAGAATATTATCGCGATTATTAAAATTTGGCTTAATGGATCGGGGGAAGCCCCAATACAACTAAATGCAAGCACTTACAATGTGTGTGTGTGTGTGTGTGTGTGTGTGTGTGCGTGTTTGTTGCCCTTCAGCAGTTCGTGGCTGCCAGTTCTTAGCTGCCACGGTTGCTGGTTAAACAATCAGCGTTTTTTATTTGGTTTTTGTATGTATGTGAAGCCTTAATTATCGCACTTGGATGGCAGCCAGCGGTCCACGCCCCTTAGCCTTGACTTCGAAAACCACAATGCCGCAAAGACCGCAGCTCGGTTGATCGACAGTCGAACGCGTCGACCGATGCCCAATCATGCAACATCGCTCAGCTGTAACGCTGCAACCCAACGCCGTCCAATGGGCCAAGCACTGCTTCAGCTGTTTCAGCTGCTGCAGCCAACTTGATAAATATCAATAAGAATAATATTAATAACGATAATGCTTATTATCATATTGTGTTTTTCTTTCCATGCATGTATTTGTAGCTATTAAACATTTGGTAATTTGATGCAAAAACAATACAAATGCAGCTTGTTTGGTCGGATGGAACGCTTGCTGCTGCTTTTGCCGCTGTTGCCGCTGTTGCCGCTGTTGCCGCTGTTGCCACTGTTGCTGCTGTTTGCTGTTGTTGATTAATTTCCAATTGCAATTATGTTTGTTCGCCGCCAACAAAGACAGTAATTTTAGTTGCCCCTCCATGCCACCCATCCACCCATCCACCCATTCAACTGCTAAACGCTCAGCAGGCAGCTGTTTAGAAGCGCTTTGTTTACCCGCCTGCATTTATTTATTATTATTTTTGTTTTCTGTATGTAAATTCACGCTGGCAGCTTAGCTCAGCATAATCCGTTGAAACTTCAGACTAGCAGCAGCAGCAGCAGCAGCAGCAACAACAACAGCTGTTCCAATTGTCAAGTTGCTCAATGTGAAGTGGGAAAGAGGAGTGTGGAAGGGGTGGGGCTGGCTGGTTGGATGGGTGAATGGATGGTTGTACCACTTAGGAGCTCACATGACTCGCTCATTCATATGTCAATAAATCAAAGTTATCAAGACAAACTTTCACTTGACAACATTTCGATCGAATTTTAAGGGTGCTCGTTCTTCAATGACAAAACCAAACGAACAAAAATGTTGCAGTCGACTTTTCTGCACTCGTAAATACCCTGTGCCTAGGTGGGTCATGATTTACTATTATTATATATATTTAATATTCATTTATATATTTATATTCATACAATTCAAACAATGCAGGCGCAAACAAAAATCATTCATCCATTAATAATCGCAATTGAATTTGGAATTATTCAAAAATATTTCAGTTAGGCTTTTAGTTCAGTGTTAGGTAAGAACTAACAATAATTATATAATTGCCACTTTTTGATGGTCTAACGAAAATTGGCTGTCCAACTAGCTAGCAACCAGCGAATGCTTTGAAAAACTTATCAATTTAATATTGTTGTTTCGCTAAATAATTATTTTGGCACACCCAATTTGTTGGGTAATTGCTATGTGTATTTGGTCTTCAATTATTTCCAATGTTAAATCAAAAACTTTCCCCCGCTGCTTTTGGCACATTTTCGGACTGTTGACGGACGCAATAGGCCAATAGATTAATTGTCGACGGGAATTGACATAATTTCATGGCTATTTGCATACAATTTTGCATGATTATATTAACTGCTAATTAGCAATTAGCAAACAAGCAAAACTATAAACCAGCTAGAAATAATGAGATCTGAAATTGTAGATAGACACAGAGAAGATGCAGATAGAGGCACAGATGAAGATGAAGATGGAGATGGAGATGAAGAGTATGGTGACGCAGATGCTGCTCGCGATATTGCCAAGCCCAATCCCCGTTGGCGCTCACGGCATTAAACGGTGGCCAGGTGTCAAAACTTTGGACAGCATTACACAGCACTTATTAATAGACAATCAACAATAGCAATAACAACAACAGCAACAACAACAACAGCAACGGCAACAATGGCAACCAACGGCAGCAGTAGAAACAACGAATTTCTGGAGGCACAGATGTAACAAGTTGTAGCTAATTTCGAGCAATTAAATGCTGACCATTTTATTGTAGTTGTACACAGAAAAAACCAAATTGAATTTTGGAAAATCGCCCTGAAAATTATTCAAGTTTTCTCTAATTTGTAACTTTTTTCTATTTTTCAGTAATCTATTTCTTAATAATATAATATAATAATATAATATAATAATAACCGAATATAATCGGAAAAAAACACAAAAAATCCTTTCTGAAATTCATAAAATAGTAATGCAATTTTGCGTTCTCGACTGATATGTTTAGGTTTAGATGTTGCAGCTCATTGGGAAGTCAATCGACTTGTGAACGTAGGGTTGGATTTGATGTAAAATCGTAAGTTCTTTTAAATTCAATTACATGAATTTTAAATGCTCTCTAAAAGGTTTATTGCATATATGAAATCTTCAAATAGTAATGCTTAATTTATTAATTTTTTAAAATATACCTTTTGATTAATAAAGTATCAAAAGTAAGACGATCCTTCGAAATTCGATCAATTTCATTTTCTGAGTGTGTTTTCTCTCTTGATTGATAAGCAATTGGGCTTCAATTCAAAAAAAAGAGTTACTATTATACAGTTGCCGAAAGCTATATATTCTCGCCAATGAAAAACAGCGAAGATCGTGATCCGATCGTGGCTATATAGTATAATAAATTCCGTCACTCTCAAAAAATTGAATTTAAAATAAAAATAAAATTGAAAATGTAACTATCTATTTGAAAATGCGAAATGCTACCAATTTAGTTCAACTTATCACAAGCTAACAAGTTATTTGTTGAAAGTGGTTTAAAAAAAGGAAGACCTTTGCCTTATTTTTTAGAAAATAGATTTATTATTCAGAAATATGTCAATTAATGCTAATCGAAACCATAAACACTCCGTAAGATCGGAGGTAACTTAATCCCGCTGTTTACAACATTGTCATACTCCCCTCACACTCCCTTGATAACAGGGTATTATATATATTCAAAAAAGTATAGCTGAAAGCTATTGTCAGTCATTGGACGTTGACGCTGCTGTTGCTGCTGCTTCTGCTGCTGCTGCTGCAGCTGTTGCTGCTGCTGCCATTGTTGAGTGCTCGAATTATAAGGTCTGTCATGTCATTAACAGTAAGTGCTTATTATAATATACTTCATAAGTGCATCTACATACATGTGTGCTTGTAACTCTATCGTCATATATGGCTATATTTGCTCATGTTTTTGTAGTTGTATTCGCATTTTATGTGAATATGCACGAAGCAAATGAAGCTGTGCTTTCCGAAGCAAACTTTACAACACTTGCTGAAGACCAGGCAAAAATACAGACTGTATATATTGATTTTTGATCAGCAATACGAATCAAGTCCATATAGATATGCCTGTCTAGTCGAGTTCCCCACTTCTGAAGCTATCTTGATGAAACTTGGAATGTAACAATATTTGAGCTGTATTTTTGTATACCGAAGCCGGTCATGTTGGGATGGATCAATACTTTGCCCATCTGTAATTTGTGTACGTATTTGCCCATAAATGAAATTGAAATGATGATTAATCCTGCTGTTATTTTGTCTTTTATATGCACACCTCGCAGCTGCAGCTTGCTGCTTCGATTGCTCAGTCAGGTTGAACTATAAGAAATGTATAATAATTAATTATTGCGCATTCGCAGTGTATGCCACCGACTTTTGTCTGACTCGTTTAATAATTGGAACTGCAAAAGTGCAGCTCAAAAGGTCGATTTCAAAAGAACACTGGCTTATAATTTATAAGTTATAAATTAAGTTTTCCCTTTGCACTCAAGCAGGTATGCCAGTAGCCAATTGATTGATTGATGGCTGCTCTAATGAGGCCCAGCTCTGAGGTCTGCCCCAATGTTACCTTTGGACTTGGCGTGTCAACTGCACCCCCGGGAGTCGCGTTTAATGTGTGCTACTTAGCCCAAATACCTATACATATGTGTTATATATGTGCCTATGTGTATGTTTGTATATGTTTTTATTATTCTATTCGTATTTGTGCTGAAGTTGCATGCGTTCGCTCAATTTAACTCGCAACCGGACGGCGATGAGTGGCGCCCCAGGGATTGGGGCGAGAGTTTGCTTAGTTTTTTCTTGGTCCCTGCCTGATAAGAACCGCAATGTGTTATTGTTATATCTATAGCTATAGCTGTAGATATTATTGCTGTTGTTTTTGTTGAGGCCAACATATGCCGACTGCTTAGAACGGACCCCTTGGCTAAGCCTTTGTTTGCTTGGGCTGCTAAGATGCTGCGGGGCCATATTATATATATTTTTTTCTCTTGGCCATGTTTGGTTTTTTATGACTTTATCAACGTTTATGGCCAATGAGTGTGTGTGTGTGTGTGTGTGTGTGTGTGTGAGGGGAGGAGGCGTGCGAGTGGACGTGGCAAGAACGCCTCCCTCAGGATTTGCTTGGTTATAAGGCGGATGCCAACTGCTTCTGCGGCTTTATTATTGCATCATTATAATATGCTTTATGCGTGGCAGTGTGTGCATGTGTGGTATGAGTATGTGGTGTGCGTGTTTGGTGTGTGATGTGTGCTGTGTGCTGTGCTGACAATGGTGCGACAAAGTCAGCGCCACTTTAAAGAGCCCTGAACTTGATTAATGAATGGCCACGCTGAAAAGTGTGCTACGACATGCAAGCCAAGCACACAGTTGACAAACCACACACACACACACACACACACACACACACACACTTGAACACTCAAGATGTCGACGACACGTAAGAGGCACCGAGATGGTTGGGTGCTGTTTAAGGTAACATAAAAATACAAATAAAAGTGGAAGAAAAAGCAAGAGAAAGAATTTTTTGCCAGCGCGTGCAAATTGAAATTGGCTCGCAACTTGGCAGCTAATTTAATATGATTTAGGGAGGGGTGGCTCCCAGCCAAAGTTGAAGCAGCAGCAAATGTAGTAGAAATAAAGAAGCTGAGTGCCGCACGACATAAACAGTGGCATTAATATCCAGATAGTATCTGACTTGTGCAATGATTTTTTTTTTTAGCCAGCTGCGAACCGGAATTCAATTCAAACTTAAGAACTTCATATCTTAACGTGCACATTTAATTCGCCTCTGTGATTTTAGTTGGCGATCCAATTTGTTAACTGCCTTCCTGGCACCCTGCTCTCCGCACAACTTGAGCCGCAAAACTTTGGCATGTCCGTTTATAAATTGCCTTATGACTGCCTTTCGATAAACTTTGCTAAAGTGAAATGCTAATACGTCGTCGAGTTTAAGCGCTTTTTTAGCAGCATGCACAGCGAGCAAGTGAGAGAGCGATAGAGAGAGAGAGAGAGCAGGTTGTAGCTATGGATGGAGAGTGAGAGAGAGGGAGCACACTGAACCTGTAAACTCTTGCCTGCCTTGAATTCGTATCTCTGCAAAAGTTGGCGCCGCTTCTGCTTCCTGGCAGCAACCATTTTTATGGCTTCCTGCGCTCCGCTTAAAAAGATATTCGCACACACCAGCACAAACACACACTGACTCGCACACCTTGCCGATAATTTAAATTGTAGCTACTTTTTCAAACTGCCACCCAATTTCTGTTCCTTATCCTGAGCTGTTGCGTTCTGTAATTTGCTGTAATTGAATTTCAACGATTTGTAGCTTGAAAATTTGCTAGAATCTCAGTTATTACTGTGGCTGGCAGAGGAAAATGTCTTGCAGGCAACGAATTTTGCATCATCACCGATTACCGTTGTCTGCACAAATTGCGCATACGCAGCGCTGCCAGCTCATAAAAAATTCAAACCGTATCCAGAGCACAGAGAAAAACCCATCAGCGGTCATCAGGAATAAGGCAATAAGGCAACAGCGAACGAGGAGGCGAGGAGGCGAGGGGGCGAGGGGGCGGGCGGGCGAGCGGGCGAGTGGCGGCAATTTCATACCCAATGCTTCAAAAAGCAGAGCTCATTTTCGATTTGCGCAACAAATGAAGTGAGAAATTATTATTATTATTTTTATTATTATTAATATTACGAATGCTGGCAACTAAAAACATTTTTGCTGGCGTAAGCAGCTTCCTTACCTTATCCTACTTCCCCTACCCCACTCAATCTCACCCCCGTCTTCGTCTTCGTCGTCGTCGTCGACGCCTTCATGTTCGATTCCGCCCGCCATTACCCGTGGGCGCATCACGTATTCACAAAGCAAACAAACTCCGGCACACGCATAAATAAACAGACCAACAGACCAGGTCGTGTAGGGGACGGTGGTGGGTGGGGAGTGGGGAGTGTAGGGCAAAGGCAACAAGAGCCGGCCAACGAAATATGAAAAAATATCAAAACAAAAAAAAAAATAAAACAAAAAAAAAAAGGGAGGCAGGCAGAGTAAATTTTTGGTAAGCGCTTTCGCTTCCGTCAGTCACATCATTAAAATCGAGCCGTCGGTGGTCGTTGCCACCCAATTCCAATCCTTGCCGCAAGTTGTTGTTGATGTGCTGCAGCGCGTGGCAAGCTACTTTATGGGCCACGGCACTGGCAGAACAGACACAGAGTGCACACACTGAGGACAACAATTCTCTGGAGGCATTCATCAATATGCCAAACATGTTTTCTTATCATCAAATGGAAAATGCTTCATTTTCACGTACGACAGGCCGAAGCTGAAGCTAAACCAGAACCTGATGCTGATGCCGATGCTGATGTTGAAGCCAAAGCCGTCGAAGGCAGAGCTCAACGAAGGGCCTCAAGGCAACTGTGGCTGGGAATAACACAGCGCGAGAAATATCAGTTAGCTCGTCGAGCTCGGAAGGTGAATTTCGTCAGAAAACTTAGATGAGATGAAGACAGCTGCCAGTCGGTCGCCGGCTATGTGGTTGGACCACAAAACTAATGGTGCCAAGCGGCAGACTACAGCGAATACTACACACAGCTGCAAATTGAGTTGAGTGTGAGTGTGGTGGGGAGTGGGAAGTGGGGAGTGGGGGTCTCGGCAAAGACGCGACGGAACACATAAATTGATTACCAAAACATTTCATGACAAATTCGACTTGTAACAACAATGACAGAGCACAGCGGACGATGGCACATGAGTTATGTGCGCGCGGGGGTTCGAAGGGTTTATATGTATATTGGTTTGAAGCTGTTGCTGCCACACGCTTACAGCGCACAATTGCTATCGGCAACAGTTGCCGACAGCAATCCGCATTTGCAATCGCATATGGAAATCAAAATCAGAGCACCGACTACCGTTAAGCAGACAACGGGATTGAAGAGCAACAGTCAATGTTGAAAAGCAACGCTTGCCTGAGGCAAGCGCAGATGAAGCAACAAGATGATATCTGATGAATACATACACACTCAACAAATAAATTGGCCTGAATTTTAGAAAATCGAAATACTCTTGGCGTTAAGGGTTGGTGAGTTCATCAACCTTATTATTCAGAAACTATATTTCTATATTTTACTGCGAATTGAGCTCGAGGTAGTTAGCAGCCTCTAATGCAGACAACAGCTAAACTCAAACATAGCCGTGGAGAGAGCAAATTTCATTACTATTCCTTGAATTGCAGAAAACAATTTTCCAATGAGATAATTATTTTTTATTTGCAAACGTATTTCTGAAAAAAATACAAAAGAACACTTTAAAATTTGTAGAATTTGTTGTTTTGTACATTTCGAAATTATTTCTAAAACATAGGAAATGGTTCTAGTTATTTTGTATTAATTCTGTATTTAAGACTATTTTTTCTGAATACATAAGTATTCATCAAGCAGGAGTTAAAGTAATGAAGCCTTCATTTTGTATTTTTCGTGCATTAATTTCAATCCATTAGATGAAATATAAGTTACAAGTTTAAAGAATATGATAATATAGTTTTCCTAAAGCTAGATTTAGTTTATTCATCGCAATTGATCTGTATTTGTCGAGAAACACTCAATTGTACAATATTTCCTATATATATCTTAAATGCTGAAGAGTGAGTAGTAAAACACGTCAAGGCAAGACTCGTCTTGTTTTTCTGTCTCAGCTATATTTAATATATATAATGTATACACACCAAGTCCTGTTGTAGTTTTTGATAAAGCCCAAAGCAACGTACTCCAAATGCTATGTTGGCTAGCTGTATATACAGTGTTCAAAGGTATGATTTAAATAAACTAGGAAAGCCCAAAAAAGATCTCTTCTGTTTGCACTCCAGAATTAAACACTGACGCATAAGAGTATGCCACATAATATGTTTGTAGAAAAAGCGTAAAGAATTTGCCGACAAGATTACAATGAATCAGATACAACCGTGTTAATATTGATTAATTAAACAAGAGAGAACGGTGCAGTCGGGCGAACTTGCGCTGTAATCGATGAAGATCTGCCAATTTCCAGCAACTCAATAGAAGACAGCAATTCCAATTAAATTCAATTGTAGTTTTGCATGCATATTATTTATTTCACTATCAGTGCTGATGGTAAGCTATTCAGTAGTACAAGTTATTGGGATCGTAAACCTCACTGGAGCTGCACAGGAATGGGTAGCTTGGATTGACGCCAGTGGTGCAGCTGCTGGCACCCACTGCGCAGCTGGTGTACATTTTGATGCCGATGACATTGGTGGCAGCATAGTTGCAGGCCATAAGGTAGGCCTTGTAGGACTGGCCAGTTACCGAATACGTGGATACGGCACAGCCCACACGGGTGTTGCGATCAGCGACCATAACGGTGAAATGGCCAATCGCGGGTCCGTTGTAGTTGGATGGGTAGGCATCGATATGGGCTTGAGTCGTATCGGCCACTTCGTCGTACCACATGTCCACGCCACGAATTGCATTGGTCAACGAGTTCAATGGATCGAAATAACCGATCCAGGCCAGATTCTGGCCAGCCCAGTCGAAGGCGGCCGTTTTGCGGCATTTATCGTGACGCATCTCACAGCTCTTGACGTTGAGGGAGGCGAGATAGGCAAGATCATTGTCCCACTCCATGGTGGCCATGCGGCAGGCGGGTGACAATTTGCTGTCACCGCCACCGGCAATAAAATTGCGATGCTCATTGTGCTTGGCCACAATCGCATTCTTCTCGGCAGTCGTCAGAGTCAGCAAGGTCTTATCGGGGGGACAGGTAGAAGCCCAGGACTTTAAAATACAATAAATACAATAAATTACTGCCTACAGTATATCCTGTATATATATTGAAGGTACCCCTTTCGATGATTACTTACGCCATCGTTGTTGCAGCCAATGTTCGGTGTGGTGCCACAGTTCCTCGTACAATAGTCAAAGGCACAGGCGATGCCCAGAGCCAGGGCTAAAATTGTTATGGATAAGATGTTGCGCATTTCAATATCGTATCACGTTTGTTGCCAGCTCTGGCATTTGCCGTGGCTTTTATGCAATTCCGCCGTGTTGGGGCTCTTTATCTAGTGGGCGTAGCACTTGATTAAATATTATTCTGAAAGTTGCCATAGCTCTCGCAATAAAATACAAACATTTATTTACGATTAGAGCTGAAAAGAGGCCCGACACGTCATCAGATACACCAGATACACCAGATACACCAGATACAGCAGCCTGAAAAAGTGTCAACAAACCAAGAACAACTGAGAATTGCGAATCCCAATGTGCGACTTCAAAATGCTCGTAATCAGCAGATGTGACTCATTGCTAGATCCCCCGAAAAAGCACATTTACAATGTACAAAAGACAGCTGATAAGCCAAAGAGAGACATAGAGAAAGAGACAGACAGAGAAAGAGAGAAGGAGATTAGTCTCGTAGCTTACCATGTGTGCTTCTTGAATTGATTTACGAGCTAAATTTCATGTGTTTATTTTCTTAATTGCATTTAAAATAAAAGCCAATTTTGTTTGTCGTGTACCCATTAAAAATAGATATGTATGTAGTAAAAAAAGAAGACATCAGCCGATCCTAAACAGAATATATAAGCATGTCCAGGAGTGTCAGGTTAGTCGGTCTGAATGCATTGTATGCATCGATATAGGTAGTAGTGTGTAGTACGGATTCTCATTTAGCCAGCTCAGTAAAAGTGTCTCTTGTTGTTCATATAATTATTTGTTCACGATAACGTCTGACTTTATTGTGCAGTGCAAGTGTTGATAATGTTGGAATGTATTACAATACGGCAATAATCGAAACACGTGTACTACGGGTATAAAGAAGAAGACTTTCACGGCCCCATAAAGTAGATCAATTTGGTGATCAGAGACAACAGGTGACTTAATCTAGTCACACTCGGAACATTGCTCATATTGAACTCATATGATGTAGAAATCCCATGTTGACGGGTTTTTTGATATATAATAATACACTATGACACAAAATCAAGATCCAAAGCTATTTAAATTTCAGAACTTTTAATCTGGTAAGACATAATTATTTGTAAGGATTCGAAATTGTATTCAGTGCTCAGTTTTCTGCTGTTTGTGAAATATAACAAAAAGCATTTTCTGTTGGGTTTCAAGCCAAAACTGTAATCGGAACCGCATTCTTGTCGATTGAAATTCAGAGTAGGAATTGAAACCTAAATTCAATGATAAAATCTATATACCGAAACTGATTTGATTTGTCCCGAAAAGACTGCACCAGAACCAAAATATAGATCATGTTACTTGGGTATGTGTGTGCTTAAACTGGTAGACAATAACTTAAATTCCCAGTTCAAACTACTGAGCAACCCAAATAATATATTTGTCCGAAGTAGATCATTTTTTGCTCAAATGCTTGAAGGCTTCTTTTCATTTGTTTACAGCTGGTATTACACTGGTATCAGAGTATTTCGCAATCAGTTACGCCAGACTGGAACGTTCTTTATTTTTTTTTTACCACACAGATAACGTACCGTAAAAATCAAAATTCGTTTAGACTTGACACCATGATTTTTAACGCCACCAGTAATATAGAAAATGTACATTTATTGTAATGTTCTGTTATTATTCAGGTGTCGCAATCTAAAGAGTATAGGCCTCGTTCACCTTGCAGAGGCCTGCATAGTTCACGTTCTTGCCTGTCTTACATCCAGATGCCGCCGTGCCACGCACATAGACGGGCCTACCAATAAAGTTGGTGGTGGCATAGTTGCAGGCTATAAGAACATTATTCATTCCACGCTCAAAATATGTGGTGCCAGCGCAGCCGACGGCAATGTTCGATTCCCGGGCCATGACCGTAAAGTGGCCAATTGCGCTGCAAAATAAAAATGAGAAATGAGAAATGTTTGCAACAGATTACCGACTATTACCACTTACGGTCCAACCCAGGAGTTTGGATATTTGTTAATGACTGCCATGTTGGCATTCTTATTCTCATTCCACCACATATTAATAGCCTGGGTAAGCAGATCCTGGTCTGAACGCGTCGATTGGGCGCCCGTGTAGCCAATAAATGCCAAATTCTGCCCGCTAGATGAGAACTTTTGCGTGTTGCGGCATTCATCATGCTGCATCACACACTGTTGCACATTAAAAGCGGCAATTTTTGCCATTTCTGGACTCCAGCGAATGGTGGCCATTCTTTTCGCCGGTTGGTAATTAGCCAGCTTGCCCAAGGCCAAGTTATTGCGCCTGACGTTGTGCATACGAACCACATGTTGCCTCTTCGCCAGGTCGAATACCATAAGGGAAGGCGCCGGACTTGTCGGACAGCTCGCACCCCAACCCTGTAAATTAAATCGTTATACCGACTGCGTGATGCACTGATATCAATGTAAAACCAGATGGCGACAGTTGGAAACAAAGTGAAACAGCCCATTGCGGAAGGTTGGGACGGATTTTTAGGATGATTAGAGGATGTTTCCAGCAATACACCTTCAAAATTAGCTGACTCTAGAATTTATCCAGAACTTATGGATGTGTTATCAACTTGGCATGCAACGCACTTCAATTTTAGCACTTTGTCGGAAGCAGTAAATATTGTAAGTTTCAAGTCTTTAGCGTCAAGAGACATTAATACGGACAGGCGGAAGGAAACACCGACGTAACACATAACTCACAATTTATAGACTTTTCAATGTATCCAATTGTATTTATAATTAATTTGTTGATAGAATGATAATGAATATGTTGAATATATGGAGGTAGACCTACCACATCGTTGTCGCAGGCAATGTGTGTGCTCGTCCCACACAGGTCCTCGTCACAGTAGTCGACTTGTCCGTAGACCGCAGACAATGCGGCACTGACTGAGAATAATGCCAAAAGTACTCGCAACATCTCGAAAGAATTAATTCAAAGATCGCTTGAAGTTGATGCTTTTATAGTCGGCGCTTGACAACAATGTGGCAATTTTGTATATTATATATATATATAAATGTTTATAAAAATGTTTGACCAAAACTCGCTTAAAGAATACGCACAGCTGTGTTTTCCCTCTCATCGACGCAGGTAAAATTCCCCAACAGACTTCAATGCTAACCAATTCATGGTCTAAAACAGATACTAAATTGCAATTTAAGCTAGATGAGTGAAAACGGTTGGTAAATAAATTTATACGTTATGATTAAAAATCATTTGAAATAAGTAAGGAATCATGTTCCCGAGAAATTTCAGTATATTTTTGACTGAAATTAAATATTTATAGACTTGGTATAACAAAATGAACTTCATTTAAAATGGAGACTATGCATTATGAACATGTTTGAAATTGCGATATTAATTTAGCTTTCAATTTTATTTCCTACTGCTTTTAGCATATGCTACTGTTTCAATATTTGTGTATTATACTCAATAATACCAGCGCACAAAACTCAATTGATACCAGATGTGCAAACATTTAAAACACGCTACGAAACCTACGCCACGATGCTTATAAATATTGCATAATTACGTTGTATTTCTAAATGACAAGTAAGATAATAACTGTGCGTACTAAGCCTTTTTGTTTTATTTGTTTATAGTTTCGATTCGATTCGATGTTATTGCTTATCAAAAACTTTAACAAGTGCAAAACAATCTGCAGAATGACTTGTTTTTGTATTTCATGGACAATGAGATCACAAAATCTGTTAAAAATATAATAAGTTTTATTGGAATTCAACAAACTCAATCATAAATTCATCTGTTGTTTAATTTCTTAATTTTGAGCAATCAAAGATCTATAGAAATATAAAGAATTCGAGAAACCAATTTGCCATAAAATTACACAAGGGTGCAATTTCGTCATTTCAAAGACTATCGGAATGTCCTTTGCACCACAGTGGCGAATCAATCATCTGAAATAAAATAACTTTTCTTAAGATAGAAAATTGCTCATACTTTGCTCGTATACTCCCAAGTCCTAGCGACTCCTGTGCCACACAGATCGTTTTGACAAGGTCTACCAACTGATCAATGTGTGTAGAAATGGTCTTCGTAGTTCTCGAGAAGCAATGATTTTATGACTTGGACTTATTTTAGTTCGATCTGCGAGTAATATATGTTTAAGTGTTTAGGGTCTTAGCTGATCCCATAATTCATGAGTGGAGTTCGATAGAATTGGATCGTGATTTTAACGGACCAAGTTTTTCAAAAATCTGTAATTTAACCGTGTTAGATTCCTCGACACCTGTATATGGTTGGGATTAATTTAATAGCAACCTAATCTGCAGCCTGCAAACAAAACGATGTAGTAGTATGATCATATCTAATCCGTGTATTCATGTATATTCAGTTTTTATAACTCTGTGATATCCAAACATCGATACACCCATTTACATCATAGGACTCTAGTCATGCGCTTCTATGACAATGGAATTCCCACCTCCCATTGTTAGTTTGCCAATTCTATATACAATATTTGGCTAGACAATTGAAAAAAAAAATAAAAATAATATTAATTTACTTTGCACAATTCTGCCAAGGGAATTAAGCTAATCCCGATAAAGCCAACCATCAGCAAAGAATACACGAAAATATTGTAACATATTTGATATGCTGACATTTAGTTATATGTAATTGTAAGTTTTTATTATGGGTCTTTAATTGTTGCCGTACTCAGCTACATAGAGATATAGCTTCAAGTAGTTACTTTTGTTTTGCTCATACATATACATATATGTGTACACTATTTAAAAATTTTAATATTTGTAGATACGTAGATATATTTCATTTGCATCTCGGTACATAAAAATAAATATCATTTCTCCAGTTTGCATCTCTCTCTCTCTCTCTGTCACTCCTGTCCCACTTTCTCTATATATTTTGTATTGCATCTCTCTGGTATTGTGTGTATATATAATACGTATTTTCTCGTGTATATATTTCTGCGAAATGTCAATTCAGTTTTGATTTTGATTTATCATATAATATTTAGGGTCTGCATAAGTATATCTGTGGGCTGTTTTGTTGCTATTTGCGTCTCTATATTTAACATTTACTTGTTACATAATTACCTAATATGTATAATATTTGCGCTCAATGGCGTTTTCACAAAGTGTACACACAAAATATGGGCTTTATCTGTATTCTAATCTTTGTTATCATTTTTGTTCTTTATGTATGTGTTATAGTTGTCTGGTTGTACGTTTTTGGAATCATCTCAAGACAGGTATCAACAATATTTTCGAGTTTCGCTTAGTAATTGTGAATCATGGTACGAGTACATTCATAGTTCATGTTTTAAACCATTTTCATACGCATACATAGAAGACTTACATATAATATCTAGGTATGTATGCTTGCACTTATATACAAAGCTATACGGCTAAAGACTAAACAAATTATGTAACCTAATACATAGCAAATGAGAAAAGCTTTGCGTGAAAAATTCGAAAATTGTGCAACAGCCAACAAAAAATTGACTTAAAGCCCTTTCGACCTGTTTTTGAAATGGGTTTGCTTACAACTAATATAATTATATGGTAAGTACGTATCATATGCGTGTGTAGATGTATGGTTCTTGTGTGTTGTGTGTTGTGTGCTGTGTGTATGTACAAGTGTGCGAGCAACGCCTCAAAGTAGGCAAGGCTTTCACGTATCAGCTAAAAGTTGACTACGATAATGGCACATGACGCTTGGCGTTGAAGCGGATAGTTCAGATTAAATTTAACTCACAAATTAAATTTAACTCACAAATGGAACTGTCAAGTTATAGAATATCTTGAAATCGATTTCTTCTTGTTTTTAAGTAATCATTTCAATTATTTGTAATTTAAACATTTTTCTTCGTAATGTGCAAAGTTAGGGTTGTGTGTAATTTAGGGTTTACTTGTAGTGTTAAATATTTATAATATTTCGCTTTATTTACAACGTGTCATGCGTTTGTTGTAGTTATATATATTCGATTATTAAATAATATAGGCATACAGGTCGGTCTACATATAAAATATGTAGCATTATAGGTATGCACTTATGTAGTGTATAACAAATGAGCAAATTATATCTTATAGAGGCTAAGCGCACAAATGAATTAACCACATATCGTTTATAATGATAATTGTGATGATTTGCCTATAGCTAAACGCATATACATATATAATTTGTATAATAAGCATATAGAAGTACATTAAATTAAAGTCATAATTAATTTTTGCGAATAACTGGAACGTTCAACTGGGCCAATTCGTGTAAGATTACCAATGACTAAATAAGTATGAATATATATATTTATAATGTATATATATTTACTTAATATTTTTGATTATACTACGTATATAACACCGAAAAAAAAAACAAGTCAAAACTTTGAAATCGGGCGTAACCGACTGTGAAATTTCAGTGGTGTTCACCAATCTTGGAGTTTGTTTAGAAGAATCACAAAATCCGATATCTCCCACAACAAAATTGCTCACACGCAGACGGACAGCACAAATTGGTATATCTTGGGATATTGGTTTTGTGCAATGTCTGTCACAAAACCAATATGCCCCGCGGAATCAGAGTATAAAACTCACATGTAAAAATAGTGTCTGTAGCTACATAAGTAGATGAAATGGAAAGCAACCAATAATAACTTGTAGAAATGGCAATATCAGTTTTCATTTTCGGAATTTCGAAAAACCAAAACAGAAGGAGTGCCATGGAATTTGCCAAAGTTATTATTGGATGCTTTTGCACGTACAGTATATATATGTAATTAACTTTGTAGTTATGTTATTGTAAATTAATAGACACCATTTGCATTTCGCAGTAACAACGTTTTGAGTGCTTGTTTTCGGTTTCCTTTGTGTGCTCAATTACTTATGCTTATTTCACTTCTTGTGTCAGATCCCTTAACTTTGTTGTTGCTGCTGCTGCGGCGAATGCGCTGCTGTTGCTGCTGCTGCTGCTGCTGCTGCTAGTGGCTGCTGCTGTGCCGGCGAGGGTGGTGGACCAAACTTACTGGATATCTTGTGCGAGGCATTAACAATGGCCAGCTCATGCTTGGAGTCCAAATCACAATCGTATAAGCCGCTGAGTGAATCCAGGCTGAGCAGCCGCGAACTGGCCCGACTCGACACTGATGTGTCATCCACATCGGGCGCATTGTAAAGCGAGTTGACGTCTGACAAGGCGCCCTCGGCGTCTGTCAGACCCGCCTCGTTTAAAAGCGAGATGTTCTCCAGACCAGGCTCATCGGTTATGTAGCCTGTTGACTCTGCGCCGCCTATCAAAGTGAGCGTAAAGTTTAAAAATGATTGATATTAAATAATTTTGAGGTCATTTACCAGTTGCCTCCTCGCGGCAATCATCGTCCGACCATTCCGATTGGCTCTCCAGTGGATTGGAGTCCATGGACTGGTGGTTGTGATGCGCCGCACCATATTTCAGCTCATCGTTTATCACATTCGCCTCCAGGCGCAAGCTGCCATTGGTCAGCGGCGCCGTCTCCCTTAGCTGCTCCTGTTCCAGCTGCTCCAGCTCCTCACTTTGGGACTGCTGCTGTTTGTCATTCTTGTGCTTGTTCTGCTCACTCTGCAGCAGTCGTTTCTGTCGCACATCGCGGCCCACCTCATCGTCCTCGAACTCCTCATCGGCCAGGTTGTCCTCAGTATCATCGCGCTCCTCCTGATCCACATGATTGTAGCGCTGCTGCCGTTGCTGATGGTGGTGATGGTGATGGCGTTGACGTTGCGACTGCTGCTGCTGTTGCTGCTGCGGTGCCATTACACCATCTAACCTGTCGAGGCTCTCGTAGCTGCGCTGCAGTTCCTTGGAGCGGGGACGCTGACGATGCAGTCTGGTCTGTTGCTGTTGCTGCTGCGGCTGATGCTGATGTTCCTTGGCCGCATGCAGCTCCAACATGGCCAACACATGCATTTGGCTGCGATTCTCGTGCAGAATCTCGCACGATTCCGTGTCCGATGTTTGCCTAAAAATAATGCTTTACATTAGTCTTGAAAATATCTGCGTGTCAGAAACCCCTAAAATATTGCCGTCATTTTGTGGACAATATACAAATATCATCGGTATTTTTAATGTTCAATATCCATTCAATATCAGACATATCTATCAACTATTGAAAATTCGCAAAATTCAGTTGCCACATTTGAGATATCAATTTGAATTTTTAAATGGCAACTAATAATAATAACAACAATAATAATAATAATAATAATATTTTATGTATGGCACCGTATTGTCCAACTACTATATACGAGCTTATCTGATTGGATTTCACATATTGTGCACATATACAGAGAGAAGAAATTAAATAAATTTGAATATGTTTTGTATAACAAAGTAGGGGAACAAATTAAATCTTATCTTATTTGTTTGTAACTTAAATTGACTTTCAATAAGTTATGTATGATCCAAGACCTTCAGCCGACGATACAGAAAAGATATGCATATGAAAATGATATGAGCTTAATTGCGAGCTTAAGCAATGATAATGACAATGACATCCGGATTGGCATTAGATACAGATGGGTAGTCATCTTTATGGTGATGGTTATCTTTAGTACAGTTAGTATGTATTTTGTTGCTTTGTTGGTGCTTTACTCACATTTGACTGGACTCGGATGGGTTCTTGTGGCGCGTAATTTCCTTGATGGCCTCGAGGCCGACAGGATGCTTAGATATCATGAAGCTGTTGCTCATGGGCAGCTTGCCAGTCACCTGAATGGCCATGGCAAGCAGATCATGGTCTTGCTGCTGCTGATCATTGTGATAGTTGTTGTTGCCACTATTTGAGTTACTGCCGCCACTGAGATTACCATTGCTGCTTGAGCCACCCTCGGCCCCATTGGCCTGAATCTGTCCAAGATGACCATTGATGGAGCTCAGCTTGCTGTTGCTGGCCGAATAGCTTAGATCAACATTGTGGTGACTACTGCAATTGCTGGTGGTTTGATCCGAGTTGGTGACCACCGGCACCGCCGTGGACGATGCCGACACTGCCGCCAGGCAGCGTGCTCGCGACGATTCATTGAGCAGTCTTTGCAGTTCCCTCTCAAACGGTGATTTGGTCGCAGCACCTGCAGTGCTGCCAACTGCACCGGCCGTCACCGGGATGCCTGCTGCTGCTGCTGCTGTTGCTGATGTCTTCTGATAGTCAAAGCTGTTGCAGCTGTCGCCCTTGTGCTGCATGTTGCTCGTCGTATTGCTGGTCGTTGTCGGGTGGCCACCCTGGCTCTCGGTCGTCGAGCTGAGCTCAAAGTCACGCAGCTGTGCCATGTCCATCACCACTGGCGATGTGGGATCCACTTGTATGTCGCAGGGATAGAGCCACTGCAACGGATTCACGCGCCCCGCAGTCACATTGAACCCAACGTTGCCATGTCCGTTCCGTTGCAGATGGCCGCCATTGATGCGGGGCGAATCCTCGTCGCCATCGCCCTCACCCTCGGTGGTCTTTGAATAGCTCTCATCCGAGCTGCTCATCGAGGGCGAATGCGGGCGCGAGCTGAGATCGTCTGTCGATGACATCTCGCGGCTCTCATCAATATCCGCCGGCAACTTGGGCAGCGGTTTTAGATAGCTTCTCAATGCTGGCTTCGGTGGCAGCTGCGGCAGAGGCGGTTGCTGTGAATAAAGCGCATACTGGCGCTGTTGCTGTTGCTGGTGCAGTGGAGCCAGTTCCGGCTGTTGTTGTTGCTGCTGCAGTGACAACACGGAGTTGGGACAGGTGTAACGTGGTGGCTCGTACTTTGGCGCATGCTGCATGGGCATGATCTAGGTGTTAGTCGTGAAAATGTGGGCGTGGTGCGATAGCATGCAAAGAGTGGAACACAGTTAGAGACACACACACATATATTCAGATACTTATATATATTACAAATAAACATGCAGATACAATAACTAATTATATGGGGAATAATCCACAAGGCAAGAGAGGCAGTTTTAGCTTTACAATAAATGAATAATTGCCTGGATGTGTGTGATGTCTGTGTTTGCTTAACCGAACTAATCAGCACTGACCCTACACATCAGACATTGAATAAATCAACTTTCCTCTCTCTCATCTCTTTCATATATAAGCCATAATTGAGCTATTCAGAAGCAAATTAGAAATGTGAGAAAACAAAATAGAATTCATAAATTGAAATGCAATCGATTCTAAACTTCTTTTCATGAGAGATTTTTGCATTTAGATTTGCTTACGCGATTCGCGTAATTTAAAAATTCCTACAAAATTGGTCTAGAACCGTAGCACTTTAAATGTTATAAATTACAATCAGACTAAGCTTTGGCAAATACTAACGGAAAGGGTGAACAATTTGTTGAATAACATTTATATATCAATTGTATATGCAATTGAGTCGTGTTTTTCCACTTTTCCATTATATATATTTTTCCAATTGAATATTCTCATAAGGAGATCTGTTTAGGCTCAGTAAAATGCACTAACACAGACACACTTTGCACATAGATCTGATTAGTTACAAATGGATGGGTTGGTTGGTTCTTTGGATGGTTGGATGGATGGGTGGGTGGTTGGTTGTTTGTTTGGGTGGTTGGTTTGTTAGTTGGTTAGGGGGTGGCTAGTGGGCAGGTTGCATTGTTCATAGCAGTATCTCCTTGCTCCAGAACATGAGGTCAACGTCATCACTCACCTTGGCTACCGGCGCGACGCTGCTGGCATGCAATAGCGGCTCGCTCTCACGGCAGTTGCCATAGCCCATGCTGGAGGACGATGGCTGATGTTGATTCAGATGCTGATGCTGGTGATACAGATGATGCAGTGGGAGATGCTGGCCATGCTGGTTAAAGGGCAGCGCCGGCGGCGGCGCATAGCTGCGCAGTTGATCGCGCCGCGGCATTATGAAACAATCACCGCCCAGCACACCGACCACGCCCCCATCGAGACTATTACCATTGTGCTGTGGCCGCTGTGCCGACGGCAATTGCTCCAACTGCTGCTGCTGATGCCTGCCACCGGTATTTGGATTCTCAATTATATTGAACTCGCGCAACATTACCGAAGGAATGGGCTGGTGCTGGAGCTGGTGCTGGTGCTGGATCTGGAGCTGGTGCTGGAGTTGCAGCTGCTGCTGCTGCTGGTGTTGGTGCTGGAGCTGCTGTTGTTGCTGCTGCTGTACTGCAGCCGTAACTGTAACTGCAGCCGGATTCATAGCCATATTTGTGGCCGCATAATGCATCTCGCCGCCATTGTGTCCATTCTCGCGGATATTGGGTAAACCACCATTGGTCATAAAGTTGGGTTGCTTTTGAAGCTTGCTGTTGAGCCGCTGCTGCTGTTGCTGATGCAGATGGTGGTGCGTGGTCGTGGGCGGTGCGGGCAGTGGCTGCTTTTGTTGCTGATGCTGCAGCAACAGCTGTTGCTCCTCACTCCCGCACACATTGTACAGATGACCGTTGTCCTTCTTGCTGTAGGTATCTGTATTGACGCGATTTTCCTGGAACTGCGATGCCTTCTGATAGTACTCGGCGGGATGCAGGCCACCCGCATGAGGAAGCGACTGATGTGTTTGCGATTCATTCGCGGCTGCCGAAGGTCTACTGCTAATCATAGCGTTTCGCACCTCGCCATTCAGGGCATTGCTGCTGCTGTCGCAGAGGAAATAGGTGACCATGTCACCCTTGCCCTTTACTTTGATGGTGCCTCGACAGCGGAACTCAAAGTGCGACCCAACCAAACTGTCCACCACCTCCTGGGTGACCTGCGAGTAGCCGGGCACTCCCGTTGAGTCCATGCGACTGGCCACATTTACCGTATTACCCCAGATGTCATACTGGGGCTTTCGAGCACCGATCACGCCCGCCACAACGGGTCCAATATTGATGCCTAAATAAAGGGGAAACGATTAGGAAGGAATTGGGAGTGTGCAGGTTGCAGTATCAGAGTATACTCACCCACGCGCAGCATGAAATTGTTGTAGGAGTGACTGTTGATCTCCTGCAGAGAGAGCCGCATCGCCTTGACGTACTCGACCAGTGCGGTCATGTGACGACGCACCGAGTTGGGATCGGTGGGTTGAATCGTGTACTCGGGTATGAGGCCAACCACCGCCATATATGTGCTGCCAACTGTCTTGATTTTATCGATGCCTCGAAAGCGATCATCTTTGAGCAGCTCATCAAAATCAGCAATGATCTCGTTGAGCAGTCGCAGGCACTCCAACCCCTGATCGGACCCATCCATTTCCGTATAGAACTCATTAAAATTGGGCACACTAGCGAAAATGACGCCCACCTTGGCATAGCTCTGATGATACAGCTCCTAAATAAAAGGCAAACCACATGATTAGTGAGTGGGTCAGTGAAGTTGGCGGTGAAAGCATGGGTGATGAAGCGTATGCGGTGTGCCACTTACCATGTTGTTGCGAAATTGCGCATCGAGGAAATGTGCAGCCACATGAGCGGGCAGCAAATTGTGCAAAATGCGCTTATTTGACGCTTGCAGCACATCCATTTCCTTCTTTTCCTGCGACGCCTGCAACTGCCAGAGAAAATCCAGACGAGCGGTGCCCTCGACCAAACGGCCGTGCACCAATATCGCAATCATAAAGATAACAATGCGCGCCAATGAGATCAAATGAAGCGGAATCGATGCTCTAAAATGTGAAGGAATTGCATAGATATATTTAAATAAGTGTGCACTATATATAGAGAACACGTTGATATGTGGGCCAATCATATGGACCATGACCACCTACTTAACGCGAGTGTCGTAGCACTCAAAGATATTCTGATGGGACAGCTCAATGAACAGGCCATAGATGGTGCCCATGCCCAGCACCAGCAGCGACTTGAATATAATTGGCAATCTGCATTGGACAAGGATACAGGATACAGTAAACATTCATTTCAATTTAAAGCTTAAATTTTCGCACTCACCTGAGAAACACGGAAACGGACAGGAAGGCGAATGCTGCCGACAGGGACACATATTGAGGCAACGAGCACTTGCGATGGGCATCGACCTGTTTGCTTATTACTGGCGACATATCCAGATTATCGGAGTCTAGACCCTGGAAATCCAAGGTCGTTGTGTTGTCCGAACATGGATGATCCGTGACGCAGGTAAACTGTTGGTCGGCAAACAACAAAATGAGAAATAGATGTGTTAGAAAGATGCGAATAAAAAGTGGGATGCTAATCGATTCACTCACCACATTCACCTGACCCACTGAATAGATGAGGATTATTGTGAAAATGGTAATGGCCATTCGAAGCGAGAAGCTCTCCGAAATGTCCCAGATGATCCACTTGAGGCGCACGGCCAGCAACAACATCAGTATGGCACTAACCCAAATGAAAGCCGTAAGGAAGAGCAGCAGCAGGATAAGGGTGCGCGGCAGGGCTGTCACCTGGAGTGCAGCGCCCAGTATTAAAAGAAGCAGAGAACAGCCCATGGCTGTCGTGAAGCCCAAATCGAAATCCTTGTGGTATTCACGCTCCTTGTCGCTCTGACGAAAACGCAACGTTAATCGATCCACATGCTCCGACTTGTCACAGTCCACGGAGCGTGCATTGATCGCCTGGGAGAGGAAGCGATTCACCCGATTTGTTGGCTGATGATGGGCGGCCACCGAATGCCGTTTGCGGAACGGCCGCTTAAACTTGTCCGCGACCTTAGACTGTGACTGTACGGGATGCAGGGAAGAAGGAAAAAAAAACAAAAATGGGTCTAGTTAGTGCTTATTGTTGTTCCCGCTTGTGGCTGGTGGCAGTGGCGCTTGCTGGCTTTATCGAAGAAAGTACTAAGTACTAAACTAAAGTATGTAGTACACTAATCGGATCACTAGTGCATGCAGTTGAGAATACATAATTATAGCGGCATGCAAAGAGTGTGTATGTGTGTGCGCTTGGACTAAACTAAATAATGTACTGATAAATCATTGCAAAATGCTAATGAAATACACCAAATAATTTTCGAATGTTGAATTATTATTATACTTATGTAAAGGATGTTGTTGCCTGTACATTTTCCCATAAGGGAGAACATTATGTGCATTCAACGTTCGAAAATTGTTTCGTGTTTTTCTTCTTTTTTTTGCAATGATTTATCGAATTTCGTATCGATGTTTTGAAGAGTGTGGTATTCTTAGTTCCATCAACAGTTGATGTTGCAATAATTTAAGAATTTAATTAAATTAATTTATTTGTACAATTATGTGCCGAAAATAAAATAAAATAAAATCCTTTTGCATTGTTCAACTTGTTTCTTATATAACCTGTCTAATATTTTAATTAATTTCCTAATTATTAATTGCGCAAAGACAAATAAAATAAGCCGATCAACTGTTTTAGAGTCAAGCGGTAATTTGGCCGCTCACACGTCAACGAGAACGGAGCCTCACAATGGAATCGCGGAATGTTAAGAATGTGAATGTAAATCAGCTGGACGAGATTTGACGAAATGAGGGCATCACGATTGGGCGACATGCGGTAAATGCAATGCTAAGTAAGCTAGTCGCAAGTTCTAATGAAACTCAACGAAACTTTAAAGTTAATGGAACTTAACGAAGCAGTGTTGTTAAATACCCACCCGCAACGCAAAAAATCATAACAGTTATTAGTGAAAATAAAACTCAACGAAACTGCGACGAACTAAATATGTAATGTATGAGTTAGGCAAACAACACGTAACGAATGAACGTGAAACGTGAACGTGTACAAAATACAATACAATATAGAACACAACAACAAACACCAACATAAATACATAAGGAACACAAGACTGAACGACGACTGAAGAACGACTGAACGAATGTGAACGAAAATTAAACATTTGGTTTTGTTGCTGCTCTGCTCACTTTATTATTCTTGTGATTGTGCCTATGTATGCGACTAATCGTACTCGCTGTTGAATTGGGACTTGTGCCTACGGTCACTTGAACACTGCCCACCCCACCGCCGCCGCCGCTGCCGACGACGCTGCCATAGCCCATGGTGCCGTGCGGTGGTGGGGTAGCATGCAAGATTTTTTGTAGACGTATTACCTAGATCAGAGAAGTATACACAGTATATGTATATATATATTTATATATATGTATTTTGTTTTTTTAATTTATTTTTTAATTTTTTTACTTTTTTGCTTAAATCGATAAAAGTTAAAATATTGTAGTATAGTCAAAAATACGAGGTGTCAAATAACGTTAACGATAGTTAAGTATGGTTAGGGTAGATAAAGTAACAGTAGTTTAGAGATAGATAAAAATATCAAGGTTGATGTTGAGAAAATGGGATAAATTCATAGTTCATAGACAGGACAACAGATTGAACGCATAAAGATAAAGATGAAACTTAACGAAAAACTGGAATGGATATTGTTACTGAAGCTGTAACGGAAACGGAAACTGAAACTGAAACTTGTAGTATAGCAGATAGCGGTAAATTGTGAAAAGTTTAAAGTGTAAGTATAGCGTTAAAGTGTAATTTAAGTAAACTATACATCATCACAGCATTTGAAATATTAAGCAATGTGTAGTGAATTTTCCATATTTCTAATGATTCAAATTTTTGAAAAAATTGATAGTACATATGTATACCAAAATATACCAAAATATTGTGTGAGCCGCATAAGTGTTGGGGTTGGGGTACCTACACCATTTCAGTAAAGTTTAAGTTTAATATACAGTATTTTGAGTAGCCCAATGTGAAATTGTGTCAGCGTTGTGTGTTTCTTGTTCTTCTTCAATGATGATGAAATCAAAGTTCGAATCTCGTGTACATTGTTGTTGTTGTTGTTCAGTGGGTGTTACCGATGAGTAGTCCAGCAAATACATCATTGGTCTTCTACTCCTTACACTAAGTACGCACAACATCGACACAAACGCAATAAACGAAAGGCATCCTTTACAGTTTTTGCCAGTACTTTACTTATGCATATGTTATGTTAGTAGATACAACAGTACGGATTACAAATTACAAAATAAAAACATATTGATGACCGAGCCAACTGTTCTACGCAAATTACAATGCAATTTTTTTTTTTTTTTTTTTTTTTTTAATTTATACACTATGCAATTTATTGCGTCTACAAATCGAAAAAAAAAAACCCACAAAATAGAGAACAGAAGAAAAAAAAACAGGGGAACGAAGTTTTGAGATGGGATTGGGAACGTTTCATACTATATTTATAAGTACGGTGAACTTACCGCATCCTGAAAGTAAACGAAAAGAAAGAAATCAACGAAAGAAATCATAAGGAATTGTCGCATTTTTTACACAGCAAGCCATCGACAGATCAGATTGAGTTCGAGAGTGTATCCATGAGATACACACGGTTCGAGAAACGGTACAAGTCGAAAAACAAAACACACATCGAGCGTGAAATGATAACGTAACAGACCCACAACCAATCCCCTCAAAAAAGGAATACAAAACAAAAAAAAAAAAAAGAAGAACGACCCGGACATGCATAGAACTGAGCTACGACTACCGAGCTACAACGAGTCTTTGAACTGTGAAGAGTGGAACATATGGTCTATGAACTCTTCTGGATCATGGACAAAAGGATATTAACAGAAGGGGCACTGGCCACTTACCTTGCGTGATCCTTTCTCCGACACCTGTACGCTGGCCGCGGCCGCATCCGTGCTGCTGCCACGTGCCGGACCGCCGCCCAGAGCAGCAGCAGCCGAGGGAAACGAACCGGTGGCAATATTGGAGAAGGGCACCGGCTCCGAGAACTTGATGGTGTGCAGCAGTTGCATGACCACATTGGACACGTTTCTAAATGACAACTTGCGTCGACTACCGATCGCCGAGCGTACACCAAGCGTGTTTAGCATTAGGGGCTGCAATACACATGCACAGAAATAGAGAAAGAGATGCACATGAGTGAAAGGTCGCAAGCAGCAGCTAATGACTTCTTTGAACTATCTTGGAACTTACCTTGCGCCGATGCGGCGGGGGCACAATGAAGAACGTGTCGACGCCATGATCCCGCAGATACGACGATCGCTCATCGCCATGGCCCGCCTCCACCTCATACTCGCCCGACAGCGAGTCGAGTGTGGCTCGCGTCACGTGCACCCGCCCCGGCTCCCCGCCCGACTCCATGTGGTTGGCCAGCGTCACATCATTGGACCACACATCAAACTGCCACTTGCGCAGCCCCAAAACGCCGCAGAGAACGCGGCCAGTGTGAATGCCCACACGCATATTCAATATGACATCTGTCGCCTCCACAACGGTACTGCGAACGGGATCAAGAAAATGGGTTAAGTAAGTCAGTTCTCGACATGCCGAGATCAATGGGGATCACCACACAGGAAGAACAGTTCCCTTCTGGGGTTGGCTTAAAATATAATATTATACATATGTCTATCCATATATGGTATTTCGCAATAATAATAATATCATCTGCCAGGCTATAACAACAACTTGGTATCCTTGAACATAAATCGTATTACATGAAGTTCGATCCAATGGTAGCGTATTATAATATATGCAGGGGAAGGGCTACTCACGCAATGGCATCGATCATATCGAGTCCCATTTCCACGGCGCATTTGGCATGATCCTTGCGCGGCTCCGGCAAGCCAGAGACACAGTAATAGCAGTCACCCAAAATCTTAATGCGCAAACAGTGGTTATCCTGTACAAATAAATGAGCCACAAGTTAATGCCGTGAAATGTTCGCAGCAGCCAATTGCAGTTGTCACTCACATGCGCCAGCTGATCGAAGCGGCCGAAGAGCTCGTTGAGTAGACGCACCAGTTCCTGGGCGCTGCATTGGGAGGAGAGTACGGTGAAGCCGACAATGTCTGCAAAGAGGATGCTAACGTTCTCGTGCTTTTGTATGTAGATGCGATGAAATTGACCGGCCACCGGCGATAGAATATCGTTCTTCATCTGCATGGCGACGTGCTGCGGCAGCACAGAGAGCAGCAATCGCTCCAGTTTCTCGTTCTCATCCTGGATCTCCAGGCGTGCAGCGATGCAGTTGCGTGTGTCGAGAAACGCGCGCCGCTGGGCACGTTCCATCATGATGTTAACGACCAGGCCGGCGACATTCACCCCAATGAAGATGACAATGTTCGCAATGAGCTGATTGTATTCCAGATAACGCAGTGCAGCCGTAAAGATCTTATAGACCGTAATGCTGATGTGCACCGAGGGGAGTGTAATGCCAAAGGCAACCGCCTCCCAGATCTGCAACGGCATCATTGCGTACGCCAAAAATACCACAAACACAATCTGCCAGACGCCCTCGGCCATCACCTCCTTGGTGTCCACGGGAAAAATGCTGCCCAGCGTCGGCATCGACACAATGCAAATGCTGGCCGTGAACAACAAAATGCCATAGCACAGCGTGGGCAAATGGTGATCCTTGATGATCGAGCACTGCAGCAGCGCCAGCACAATGGCAAACAGCACACACACAATCGAGTTGAAGATGTTCTATGATCGAAAATAGATTGCAAGTTGAACAATTAATTAATTGACGCGTTCTATTTGAATATGACTTATGCATTAGTGTTGCAAACTAGCCCCTCAAACTTGGTATTTACCCGTATTTTTGCTCAAGGTAGTACATAGGTCAGAGATGACCCGATCAGACCACTATGTCATCTAGCTGCCACAGGAATAATCGATCGAAAGATGATCTTTAAATTACCATTGTAAACCGGAAATAAACTACTGACACCTATATTTCCGTACAGTACATAAATCAATTTGAAAATCAAGGGAAAGCAAGCAATTGGTGCTTAGCTCAAGAACCAAAATAATTTTTTGGATTATTCGCGAGCTTCTTGCTCTGCGATATAGCTGGACAATATAGCTGGATATAGCACTATTGCACTTCCTTCAACCCTGATTCTGGCACAAATTTACGAATTTTTGTCGGCTTGACGATTTCTATGTCTAAGAAGCTTAAGACCTGTTTCGCTAGGATATTGCATCTTCTCCTGACGAAGGCGACACAATCCGCTATGCAAATCATAGCGCAAAATCATTGTTCTAGGATCAACAGATTCTAGTTTAGCTAAGTGCCTTCTTAGCCCACATTGTGCTACCAAGAGACCGTTCAGTATTCTAAGCCAGTTTTTCCATGGATATTACTTGCTTACGTTTGGCTTGTCTAATACTCAAAACTACTAGTAACCGCGACTCACATGAAAGGTGGGCGCATTGTTAAAGGCCAGGGACAGGGCGGCCATTACACCGCAAAGGACGACGACGAGAGCGACGACGCCCAGCACGGAGAAGCGCTGCAGCTTGAGCGTGTAACGCTGATAGAGGCATTCCAGCTCATCGTTCTCGAAACGCAACGTGTTGAGCGGGCGGCCGCGCGTCGCCCTGACGGCATGATCCATGCGGCTGCCGTGGCCGCTGCCGCCAAGCGGCTGCTCGCCAAAAGTCTGCCAAGTTCAAGGGCTGTAATTGAAAAGAATGAAGAAAAAAAAAGAAATATTGAAAATTAGTTAGTTCAAGTGGGTATGTTTAGGTTAGGACGACCTTGAAACATTGTTGCATGTCCATTATTCAAAATGTTTTGGCACGCAATCACTGGGTAGCAAAATCGTGCCGAATGCCCTCTGTCACCTGCCCCCTGCCCCCTGCCACCAGCCACCCAGCCACCCAGCCACCTGCCAGCCTGCCCGCCTGCTGTCACACCACTTAAAATAACATATTCATTCTACGTATCCGTGGCCCCCTGGCTCCCTGGCCCCCGTCCACCCTCCGACCCGCACGATGTTCAAAATGCCCGTTCAAAAAATAACCGCTAAAAATAAGCAGCTCGTTCAGCGGCTGTTGGCTGGCGTGAAATCAATCAATGTTCATGTCCGTTCGGTCAGTTTTCCGTGTCTTGCCTTGCCGTTCACATTTACGGCCATGCCCACGCACAACAAAGTACCACACCACTCCCCGCTCCCACAAAATGAGTCCCTCCCTCCATAGCTTGAACTGTTTTGGCGACATTCAGCCAGTGAAGATAAATGGCGATTTGTATGCGGCAGTCCGTTAAATACATTCAAAAAATTCAAATTATGCACAGATTCATTTTGCGAATACTCAGAAGTACTCGTAAAATCACACGAGTTTACGCAACCAGCATGGAATACGAAGCAAATGAGTGAAAATGTCACAGGCAAGACAAGGTATGGAGTATACTCCAATAAAATATACCTCACCATCTATGTGCATATATGTATATGTCCCATAGCCCATATTCGTATAAATCTTGTCATTTCATTATGTGTATTTCAGGCACTTCAGACTCGCATCAACCAATAAAATAAATAAACCAATTATTACAATATACCGCAATCGAGATCTCAATTGTAATATAAATAAACATAAGTTTCAATTTCAATTAGAGTTCGTGCTTTTTATACTCTGATACCTCTGATTATTTTGTACAACGCAACTGTTTTCGACACCTTTAGAGATAAAGACTTGAAACTTGTAACAAGTACTGAACTGTGTCCGCATTACACGTCCACTGGGTGGCTGGGAAATCGATAAAATCGATAATTGGAAATCGATAAAGCCACATATCTGCCACAAGGGTGCAGTCAATAAATTTTGTTGGTTCAAAAATTGGCATATGCCACGCACACCTTCGCCGCCACCTGGCCACCCGCCCTTGAAAATTTCAAATTTCAAATATCTTCCACAGATTTTAATTTAGAGCCGTTTAATTTTTTTAGGTATATTTTTGGTAGCTGCCTTTAACAATCGATAAGAAAAATTGATAAAAGCCTATATTTCCCGCAATTTGAGAGCTAAAGTTAGCAAACTTGGAGGATAGATTACGAAGACCCACTTTAAGAGCTACAGTAACAAAACTTGGTAGGAAAATTACGAGGTAACTCCTCCCACATTTTTTTCGGGCATGCCCACTTTTTATATATTAATTCACATACATAATAATATATTAAGATACTATTTTTCAATTAATTATGAAAGCAATTGTTAAAATGTTGTTGACTGGGTTTAAGAAAACCTTTCGTGTACCCCACCGCTTTCAAGCCAACTTTCATAAAAGGTACAGTAAGGTGTCCAGTAATAGATTTCCTATCAATGTATTAATTGCATAATATGCCAGCAATTGCAAGCAATTTGTACTTTAGACAGAATAAAACCAAGTTCATTGATGATAGCCATTAATTAAATTTAACTACAAATTAATGTGGGTCACATAAATAAACAGGTAATTGTTGAAGAAAAAATATACAAACTAGCAAATAAAAAGCAAACACACGAGAATCATTTCACGTAAATTTATAAGCACCAGGGTGAAATATTTACACTTGCATAACTCAGAAATGTTTTGAAACAAATCGGGCACTTGGTGTGCCGCAAATAGAATTTTTGGACAAGCCCACACGCACACACATTGGCAAGCCATTTGAATTGGTGAAGCAGTTGCGGATTGGGTGGGTTGATGAAAAATTAAGAATGTGCACAAATTAAAAATATTCACGTCTTATAATTATAATTCTTTATGCTGTAAAATGCAAAATGCAAAATGCGCACAGAAAAATATTAAAGCTGTCAACTAAAAAAAAAAAAAAAAGAAAAAAGGAATCCGTCAAAAAGACAGTCTGACAAAACGGACTGGAAAACAAACTGACAAGCTGGTAAACTGGTAAACTGGAAGTAGTAGCCGTACATTATATCACTACGTACATACGTATTTTTGACAGAGGTCGCAAAATATCTGTTGACGGATTGTTTGCGATTAATTTTGACGCCAGCTCCGCACCAACTGTGCAAACATCAGTTCAACTATGGCGATAAGGCATGCGAGCTGCCTCAAGTACTTTACTTGGAGGTACGCTTGCAAACTCACTGTAAATGTTAAAAATATACTTCAAGTGCTTGTTGAATCGAATTGAACACATAACACAAATATTGAGTCAAATGGCTTAATTAGTTCGGAGGCAAGAAGCGAGCCCAAAAACAAAACGAGAATCAACAAACCAAACAAAAGGCGCAGTGACAATTAGAAGAGAAACCGAAAACAAGAAATATCACTATCTTAGGCATGCCGAAGATTATATACCCTTATAGAACGGCGTCAAATTTGGTAAACAATAATTGTTATTCATACAAGAACTCATCTTTCAACCGATTGTTCCTATCCTATAAAATTCATCTCTATGTTTTTTGATCAAATAATAACACACATAACTAGTGATATTATTTTTAGGGCAACCATTCGATCGATAAATCGATATTTCCTATGATAAACTGATGCAATCCATCATCATCGGGTTGCATTAAAATAGCTTTAAAACTAAATTACTAGTTTGCATAGAATGAGACAGACACATGAGTACTGCTACATCGACTCAGGCAATGACGCTGATCAAGAATATATATATATATACTTTATGGGATCGGCGATTTCTTCTCTCTGTGCCTTACAAATCGCATGATAAAATAAGATTACCCTCTGCAAGAGCATAATAAAGCTTGACGCAAATCGAAAAGCAAAGAGACAAAGATGAAACAGAGGAAGCAACGAATCAAGAAGCAAAATAACAATCAGTTCAGACAAAACAATAGCAGAAGCACACAGTAAGTAAGAAAGTAAGAAAGTGAAGCAAGCAAATCGAAAAGCGTTTAACAACTTGCTCTTCTATCAAACGCAATTCACTTCCGACTTTAATTTGTGTCTTGAAGGCGACTCTCTCATCCGGCTGACTTAAACTATTTCCCATTAGTCCTGCTTATTTAAGGACTCTCTCTGCACATGGTGACTTTTTTTTACTAATTACAGCGATTTTTCTCAAATCAATTGTGGCTGCTTACAAATGGCGTCATCTAATATAGATCGGCTTTATTTTGACAGCCTTGCAATCTTTCACATTTTGAACATTTTTCCAAATCAGGCAAACATCAAACTGCAGCTGGGGTAGCGTTTGCCTAAAGCGAATCTTCAAGACACGCGCAATTTGGTTGTTCAGCGAATTTTTGGCAGCAGCTCTACATTTTGCCCACACAACACCACCAACAATAAAAGCAATTTAAAAATTCTTAAGAGGTTGGTGAAGGCAGAGCGGGGGGTGTGGGGTGGTGGACCGAACGTCAGAACAAGACGATTTTTTTTTTGTAATTTTCTATGTTTCTGCTTGACGGATGTATGGGACCATGTTCGATGGGACGCCTAATGAATTTCTTTGCCAAAACCAAATTAGACGGCGGGCCGAAGGGTGGCCCGTTCCGCAGGCAGGCACTCAATTAAAGGCCACGCCCCTAAATGGTGGGCAGTAGGGAAAACCCTTTGTCAATCAATGGCAGCAAAATTACAAATGCTGCATCCACGTCGAAGTGAAAGCTTTCTGCCTTTCAATTTCAGTGAAATGTGATTGCAAAATTTTCTGATTTCGTGTTGGACTCGAGTTGGATGAATATTTTGCGGTGGCCCAACTTTAATTGCATCAATTGGCAGCAATTAAGATTCGCGGCACTTTGCTGATCCGCATTAATCAACATCAGATGCATCATCATCAGTAGGTCGCAAAGAGGAAAGTGTAATCAATCAAATTAATAATTTCCAATTTTTTTGTTGGGTATTCTTCATGCGCTTTCATCGACTGATCGGGCAAGAATCTCTCACAACAAATTAAACGCAAGCCATACAACTGCCAACAATGGCAAGAACCAGAACAACAACCACAACAACAAGAAATTACGCAAATGGCGGAAACATTGAGATACATTAGGAAGAAAGGAAACCACAAAGTGCCCACTACAGATGCAGCCCAACAACAACTATAGTAAATAGATTTTATAGCATTTCGTGTGGCATAAAAGCAAACTGAATTCAACTGAATTGGATTAATATCGATAATATCTGACCAATTGCTCAACCCAATTCTATGAAATTAATTTGACTAGTTGTTATGAATACGTAAGAACATTTTGCATTAACACGAATACCATTTTAATAATATATAGAAAAAAGATACCACTTTGAAGATAAAAAGTAGGCAAAGTAGAAAACAACTTGATGTTGTCAAAAGTAATGCAATACTGGTCTAATCTCATTAAAGAATACTTTTTATAATACTTTTACTTGAAAAAAAAACGATCCGAATTGATTACTTAAGAACATACACATATCAAAAGCCTATTAGAATAGCTTAGAAATTAGGCAAAATCTTTTATCTCATTTTTAATCATTTGAATAGAGTGAACTATATAATATGTATATAATTGAAAACAAACATAAAGCCAAGATGAGCAAGGATTAAGTTGGAAAACATAATCATTTTTGGCCGACTTAAAATTACTTTCAGCCGTAGGACATAGTCTATTGCTGTCTGTATCCGTACGCAATTGAAATGATGGTCGATGCCCCACCCCGTTGCACGAACAAACTGGGGAACGCACTCATACACCATGTGGTCCCATTAATATTTATAATGAAAGCAACCAGCGAGAGACTTTCTGCTGCCAAACAAAATTGACTCTGACAAAAGTTTCCGATTGCAATTTACTGATGGATAACATACGAGACAAACGCCCACAGTCGCCCACACACAGACGCACAATCATACGCTGGCACACACCCACTGCCCGGCTGCAACAAAACTAATTAATTACACATACATTTTAAGATCTAAGTGAATTAAATAACACACGAGCAAAGCTCGCGGCTCGCTTTTGACATTTTTTTTTTTTGGGGGTGGCTTTTTTTGTGACAAAGCCAAATCAATTAGCGGACCAATATGATGCAGGCCAGGCTCGAAGGCAGCGCAAAATAATTAAATTATTGGCCAATTTTGTATGGCTTTTATTTGGGGTCTCTGCTAGGTCCCGTCACTTTAGGCCTTGCCCTTGCCCAAAATATATTCCAATCCACTTGCCAATTTAATGTCGCATGGAACTCTTATATGTGCAGCGCGTCGAACAAAGGCAACCCAGATCCAATAGGAACTGAAGCTAGACATGGATTGTCCAGATGTTTGTCTCATGGGCATTTTTATTAGCATGTGTTGAATTTCAGTTTCATTGCAAACAGAATAAAATTCAGATCTGCATATATGCATGTATCTGTGTATCTGTGTACACATTTATATTATTTTTTTATGTATTAATATTTGTGTGCGTTTGTCGCTCGATTGGTTTCTTCAGCTGCTGTTGCTGTTACCGGTGTTGTTGTCTTTATCTGGTGCTGGTGCTGGTTCTTGTGCTTGTTCTTGTTCTTGTTCTTTTCGTGATGTCAGCATCTGCTTGGCTAGGGTTATTTATGGCCGCACTGTGAGTGTATGGCCCGTACCATTGCTTTGCTACACAAGATATTTAGTTGAGCGTCCTAATTGTCAGTGAGTCATTGTCCAAAACAAACATATTCGAGAGCATTATGTGGGCTTATGCCAAGATTTTAGTTGATTTGCGTTGGTTTCTAGAGATTTGCGAACGAATTCATTTCAACAATTTTCCTTAATTAAAGAACCCTTCCTAAGCATTAATTAACAACACCAGTATTGCAAAAGTTTTTTGCTTTTAATGTTTGTTAGACTATTTACTACAGAATTTCACAAAACAAATTTGGTACCAATAGTGTCAGGAGTGTCAGGTGTTGCCATTTTGGCCTTTAATTAGACAGATCGGTTCTTTTTTAATGTGTCAGTTAGCCGGAAAAGTAAGCAAACAGTCCCAGTCCGGAAATCTTTTCTTATTTCAACAATTTCAGTGATCCCGATTAGGCTTTCTGCAAATATTGCAAAAGCAGAATAAATAGGCCAGATTCGTTTTCTTATCGCATCCAAAAAAAAAAAAAAAAAAAAAAAAGTGAGAACGTTGCAGTCGAGTGTAACCGACTGGGAAATACTCTGATACCACAAGTAATACAGAACAGGGTGGGTGTAGTAGTAATCTCCCTTCCAAGTTTGTTAACTATAGCTCTTATATGGCGGGACATATAAGCTGTAAATGTATAAGCCGATATTTGAAGGAGGTTACCAGCAATTTGCCTTCCAAGTTTGGTAACTCGTATCTTTAAAATTGTGGGAGATATGCGGTTTTATCGATTTACACTCTCCGAAATATCAGCTTTGGCGATTATTGGCTCAGGTGTGGGCGTGATCATAAAATTGCGGAGCATTTAATGGGCGGTGGTCCTGCGGGCGGCGTAGGTGGGCCCATATTGATCTTTGAAGGATATCGCCAGCAACCTACCATTCAAATTTAGCGAAGGCTACAACCTTAAAGTTGTGGGAGTTATGTGGCTTTATCGATATGCGGTTATCGATTTCCCAGCCTCCTAGTAGGCGCAGCACTCAAATTTTAACACTTTGTGTGGCATTGGCACAGAATAGAATATGTTCCAGCTGACCAGACAGCATGACGAAAATTGCACAAAACCAATATACCATGATGCCTTCGGTATCAGAGTATAAAAATAGGATTACGATCCAGCCGTTACCAACTGATGAGGAAGCAGCGGTGAAATGTTGCCAGGATTCTTCTTATTGGCAACTTAAACGTGTTGTGTAACACAAAATTGGTCGATAATAAAATTAAATTACAAAGTGCTTAAATAATATTAAAAATCTTTTAAGCAGTATATTTTATCGAAGATCTGCACCTGTCGTTCGCGATGGTTAAATATGTCAATTGTTGCCCGAAAATTATTTATGAGGATGACGAACTGTATATTAAAAATAAAATCTATAAATTATTTCAATGCCAACGCAATTAAAAAGAACTTTATCTGAAGACTTAACATGTTTTCTATACTTATTTTATACTTTTTTTTTTACTTTCTTTGCCTATTTTTGCTGTGCTATTTTTATAATTGATAATTGGTACTGGGTTACAGGGTACAAAATAACAGTCAGTGATTTTTATTTCAGCAATAGTGCAATATACTAAATAAATAACTTGTAGAGAGTGTGGAGTATATTAAGTAAATGTCTATTTTTTTGAATGGTGCGCTTATCAGTGAAGACTTGTCAACGTTTGCTTTGTAGAAGTTCAGTGTGGGGTTGAGGGACGCCGTATCTGAATCAGCGCTGCATATTTACCGATGGATCTGCTCCTTTATTTGCACGGCCTCTTGGCTGACAATGCAGTGCAATGCACCGCCAACTGATACAGCCGCAAGCGGACTGCAGATAAAAGAGAATGGACAGCACCTTGCATTCAAATACCGCCCCCATCAGCACACAAGGCCTGATATATATAAATATATATATATGTGCATATACATATAATTAACTGCATAGCTGCTGGCCGATAAGGCGGAGCTGTTCCATCTTCAGTTACGCAGCGCTTAAGCGCAACCAAAGCCAAAGTCAATTGGCAGTAGCAACGATAAGCAAATGCGAATTATGCATTTGGATACGAGTAGTGGATGGATACATAGATATATTTACAAAACATACACATATTGTGGATGTGGAATTGGAATTGGAATTGATAACGCTATAGTTGAGTGCCATTTGGTTGCTTATGGCATTTTTTGCGCCTAATTAAACGCACACATAAAATGCAAACGCAACGCAGTCAGCATATGTAAAGCTGTCTGGCGATGGAAGACGCGTGTAAGTGAAGGGGGATTGGGGAGGGGGGAGGGGGCGGGTTGGGCGAACGGTGCTCACGATGCGGTACGTGGCTTTTGCCAAGGAGACGTGGCGAGGGAGGGGCAACCGATTGGCATTTACAAGGGCATGCAAAATACCTCAAAAGGCCGCATCGCAGCGCTACACGAATCAATAAAAGTTTATTTTTAACACATTTTTCGTTTGAAAATTATGTTGGGATAGCTACGAGTTGCTGGACGTGAAATGGATATAATAGCTGGATACATTTGGCGTTAATCACGTGTGAATGCATCTCTTTCGCTTTTCACAAAACTCCCATCCCTCCCCTCCCCTCCCACCAACCCATTCCCAAAATGGACCGCTTGCGATTGTTGTTGGGCAGGCGAGGCGTGTAAAAATAAAATTTATGAATAGTTAAATAACGTGAATTGCCCAGCTGCACAATACATATATACAAACATTAGATGGGTATCTGTGTCGGTGTGGGTTGGGTGGGTCTGTGCTGCATCTCAGAGCTTCGCTTCGAACAGTTATCTCGTTCAAGAATTTATAGGCATGATGTTGCCGTCAAATCGATTTTCAATCGCATGACGCAAATCGAAACAAAATATATATGCATATGCACATATTATATATAAATAAAAATAGTATTACAAAATGCATAACTGAAGCGTAACATTCGTTACCCTCGATTTACTTGTGTGGCAAAATAAAATTTTATGAATATGTGTTAGGCAATTTTCAAGGGCTTCACACAAATGACGAAATGTATTACAAAATGACAAAATGATTTTGAATTTTGCAATTCTGTTTCATTCTTGGCTAGTTTTTCCATTTTCATTTTCATTTTTTTTCTTTCTTGATTTCTTTTTTTTACTTTTTGGCAAGACTACAAGCGAATGGACTGCAGAAGCACACGATTCTGCCTCACTGCTGAAATGTTTCTAATTAGACAAGAGATTGACAGCCAACATTCAGAATGACGACCCGACGGACTCAAGCAGTATATAGTGGCAGGAACAGAGCCAGATGATGAGGCGGAGGCAGAGGCGGAGGAGGGGAATGGAGAGTATAAAGTGCTTGATGCGAGATGAGTTGGTAAATTGCTCAATGGTTGACTATCAGAGAGACTGATCTGACCATGTCAACTGTCGAGTCAACGTTGAGGTGCAGCCCACCTTCTCACTCTGCTCGTCTAAAAGTGAAAGCGTCAAAGCTGCAGAATGATCTGACAAAGACCACTGCAACAATTTTTAAACTGATTTCAAATGAATATGAATCAACTTTGTTCTTTTCCAGATCCAAATTTGCTTATTCCTTAACTGTTGATCGACGAATTTCTAATTTTTTGCAATCTCAAAAATGCTTATAATGAATTGAATATTAAATAAATAACAATTTATGATGATTTAAAAACAAATATTGTTATTCCATCTTTAATCTATTTAAAACTAAAGATTACATTGCAATCAATTTTATATTAAATATATCGATATCTTTGTACAGCTGGAAACGGCAATTGGTATTAAAGGGATCAAAAGTGTATTAATATTAAGCATACGATTTTTAATCGATATATTTGTGTATAATTATTATACAAGCGTAGCAACTGAATTCAGACTGGCTCAAGTATGGATCAATTGAGGTTCAGTGAATACACATTTAGCTTCATAGCTATTTATGCTGATCAACTGCAGTTGACGATGCTTCAATGTCAAGCGATTTATCTTAGGGGGCGTGTCTGTGTGTGTGTGTTGTGCACAACAAGTACTAAAAACATAGCAACAACTTGATAACTTCACTACTAAGAAATTAGCTGGCTTAGCTGGCATGCGATTTTCGATGCACTTAGCGACTCCAATTACACTAAAAAAAAAAAATCACCCGCCAGGGGAAACTCACCTTATTATTCAGAAAGTATGTTTCTAAAATGGTAAGTTAAGTCTTTCCAAAAACCATCGTTTTTTCGTTTAACAGTTCCAAGGTAGATTCTAAAATGTAGAAGAAATAAAATTTATAATAAATATATTCCAATTTTTAGAAGTAATAGAAATAGAAAAATATTAAATTTTGTTCTTATATTAATAAATTATTTCCCAAAACAAGAAACATTTTTCCAAGTTTCAGGGCGATTTCCGAGTGTACTCAACGACAAATGTCTATAATTTTGTGGCAATTCGCAATTTGTATAAAGGAGTGCAAGGGGCGAACTTAACGATTGAGTAAGAGGCTGCCTCACATGACAATGCGAAATGTGTATGTACTACTTGGGCTACTTGTGCTAAACATCACTTGAACTGCCCTCAATGAGTGGACGGTGTCGATTACGAGACGAATACGAGTAGCTGGCTCGTCACTTGTTCGCATTGTTGACTCTGCTCGATGATATCGTAACGAAATGAGACGAGTAAAATGGCATCACTTAGCGGGCATGGTGATTATCGGCAGTCCATATAGTATTTACGATTAGCTGCAGTCCAAATGATTACATCATTGAGTTGACCACAACCTTGGCAGTTGCACTCGTCGCTGGATTTGGCTGGATTTGGAACTGCGACTGCGGTTGGAACTTGGTACTGGTACTTGGTTGTCAACTGTCCTCGATTGTCTAATGTGTCATGCAGGGCACGAAGCGAGCAAAGAGCAATTACTGGATGGTGATGTTGAATCGGCTGGCTTGGCCAATGGCTAACCATTATGAATGTCAAATATTTGGATGTTCCGAGCGAAAAAGCGCGTAACAAGTGGCAAACAGGCCAAAAGACCCAAAAGCGACTCGACGGCTGACAAGTGACAAGCGATAAACGGCATTAAAGTCACGAGACGGCCCAAAACGCCCAACAAAAAAATTCAACAAACACAAAAATGACTACAACAAAATTTAACCATGTTAATAGCAGTGTGTGAGTGCCCAAGCCTGTGTTTGTGTGTATGTACGCATGTCATCAAAGCGACCGCGAAAAATTGCCCAGCAGGCAATGGCAAAGAGCACAGCACTCTGTACACACTGTCGCCGCACAGTGGGATATGTTATATATGTTGTTCTATATATATTTATGTATGGAGTCTCTTAATTATTAAATGTTATTACCATAAAATATATAAATTTACTTGCACTTTAATAGTCTAAGAGAATTTATAAATAAGTTGGCAGGTTTGATAAATATTAGCAAAAAATATATTTATATGTAGGTAGAATATATTATTATAAGTATTTAAGCCATCAATAGTACCTACGACTGCTGATTTTGCTACACCATCGTTTACTCAAAAATAGGTAGAAAAAATGTCAAATTATCAATTAATTATAAAAGCTTTTCTCCTGCATGAAATTTGGATTTGAAAGTCCTTCAATGGCCCAACACATCATTTTTCTCTAATTGTTCCCATGCTCTTCAATATAAAATTTGCGCAGCGTTTCAAGTATCGAATTCTATATGGGCAGAAAAATAACAAATCCAAAAAAACAAAAAAAATCGAAATCATTTTTCAAGAGCCACACGAAATGCACATTGTCATTGACTCTGTTCTTAGAAATTTCTGCTTCTGTTCGCATAAAAAACAAACGACAAAAAATTTCAAATGAAAATTCGAATGCCACAAGCGCTCTCCAGTGGTTAACCGGATGGGGGTGGATGGGGGACAAAAATGTTTAGAGCTGTGCAAGGACACACTCACCAATGTGGACATCGTGGGGACAAAAGAAAAGGATTTGCAGTTGATGGCTTTGCTTTACATTACTCCAAGTCTGGTCCTTGAACTTGACAGCGCCAAGCAAATAGAATGACTCGAATTCAAATATGTCCTATGTACAACAATTTTTTAAGCATATATTTACTTAAACATATACATATACACATGTTCAGCTGCAGCACACAGCACACAGCAGACAACAAGGCTGACCAAAGCGGTCGACAACTGTCGTCCGCAGTGCGACTTCCGGTGACCAAAAGTGCCACAAATATCGACAAAAAGCCACAACTTTGCAACGGGTTGTTGAACCAAATACGCATTCACCAAATGAATTGCATTCACTTCGACATCCAGGGTGCAGCGACCCACGCACACGAAGCGTCTGCAACTAGGGCCAGCAAAGTGACCGCGTTTCTTGTGGAACACTAAGGGAGATACCCAGATGGTACCCCAGGTACCTGCAAACATACATCAACTGAGTGCCAGATGCGTTTCTGACTGGCCAACAATAAACCGCGCAATTGAGATAGTGTCAGCGATTGGGATGCACAATAACAGGAGCAAAAATAGTTTACATGAATATAGTTGACTCTCAGATTTATTTGTTATACTTGCCAAACTCAAATCATGATATCAAATAATAATCGTTGCTAGTAAGATTAAATGGAGTTTTTCAAAATAATATACGGATATCCTTTATATCCTATATATTATAGTACACAGTTAACAAAAGCATGAAATGAGGATATTGAAAACTGAGAGACTAGTTTGCAAAAGAAGCACATGGATATATTTACTCGAATGATGGCTAGCATCTGTATATACTTTATGGGGTCCTAAATGTCCCTTCAAGATTATCCATCTCATTTCAAGTGTAAGGGTTGTTTGCAAGCAAATCACATAATCAACTCATCAGGCTCATTAATTAAGACGCCGTTCTGCCTTCGAGCCACGAACTTGACCTTCACATGGCCTTCGACACTTCATCGGTCGGGTTTCTGCCGCGCCCCCGTAATCAATCTCAAGATATTTATCGTTCCATAAACACACTTATATGCATATATTTTGCCAATGATGTCAGGATGAATGAATCGATAAAAGGCTATCCATTTTGGGTGGAAGGGTAAGCGAATAAATGGCAGTAGTTTGGCAAAGAGTTTGGCAAATGTTTGCTGCCAAGCTGCATAATGAGAAACAGTGCTTGTTGGGTATATGCATAAATACATACATATATCTATATTATATCAGCATATTAGCACCACTTGAGACCTGATTACAATCCTCCACCCACCATTCTGCAGCCGGCCAGGTTCTCACCATCCGCAATCCCATAAATGCCGCTGATTTTTATTACGTATACGTCAAATTTATTGTAGTTTATTTCTCTCTGCATATGTGCTTACGCTTATACCACCGATAATTGGATGATAATAATAATCATAAAATATTAATTATGACCAATTTGCTGATTGTATTGCTATAGGTATTTTTTTATTCAGCATGCGAAACGTGAACTAAATAAATTTGATTACTCTCAGAACTTATAGTGCACAGTGCACTATATGGCAGTGTTCCTATGGAATAACTCCATCAGGAAAAATACTTTTTTCTTAAATTTCTTAATCAAGAAAGTAAATAAAGTTCCGTTTTATATTGCTTGAAATGATGTAAGCCAAAATATGCAAATCTGGATTTGATGTTGTCAATCGACGCTGAACAAATGTTATATTTTTATTGTTTTAATGTTAAAAAATCAGAGAAATGTTTACTTTTTTTTTTAATTGGCAATCAAGAAAGTAAATAAATAATGTTATTTTTTTATTGCCATCGGCACAAGCACAACCACAATAGAAATGAGAGGTAATGATAAATAAATTTACGTTCATAAATTAAGCACGCATTATGATGATTAGGTGGAAAGCTACTCATTGGGTACATTATAAACCGATAAGCGGCCTGTAGAGCTGTACTACCGGAAATAACTTTGAATGCGCTATTGCAAGGATTTTGTTGTTGTTTTGCCAGTGTATCCCGGACTCTTAGGGCAAGTGCTTTATGCATGTCTATATCTCCTTCCTCAGGGACGGTCATTTGGCGTCATGGCACTGCAGTGTTATTATTTTAGACACACAACTGCATACAGACGTACACAAACACACACACACACACACACACACACACACATACACAACAACAAGCAAATAGATGCGACCATTTTCACATTTACTGTGGCATACAATTTCCGTTAGTTCCTGTGGAGTAGACGGCCATTTTGGACAGCTGCATAAGCAGAGGGGTAATGGAGGGGTATATGTGTGTGTGTATCTGTATGACATGCGAGAGGGTCGTTTTTAACTTAGTCGGAAGTGTGTTTTGCTGGCAATGAGTTCACTGACATGACACTATCGATCGTCACATAGATTGCCTTTGGCATCCATGTATTCGTATTATATCCCTAACAATTGTTACGTTAATCTTCTAGACATATATAAAATAATTATGAGGTAAGGTATTTAACAGTTAAAGATAGATATTAATGTTACATACAATTTTAACATGAACTCATTTTCCTATCATTAAACTAAAATAAATATGAAATTTTAATAGCAAATTCTAGAAAATTCTCTTAGTGTAATACATTCAACTTGTATTACATTTGGAATAGTATTTAAAATCAAGATCATCTGGATATATATATATTTATGTGAAAAGTGTGATTCTCTCAACAATCGGAATTACCTCATTAAGCCAACTTCTAATGCTAAACCTGTACATAAACCTTTTGGGAATCCCAAACGCGCAGAATGTGACAATTGCATTCATTGTCAGTGATATTTTGATTTAGTTTTTTTAATTTTAAGTAGCTCAAAAACTTTTGTTGTTCTGTTAGGCTTCCATCACAGGAGGAGGACGAGGCGTGGAGCAAATTTCGGTCTAATGAACAGTTTTTGTCGTCTCATCGTAGCCGCGAATCTCATTAAAAAAAAAGCAAAAACAAAACAAAATATTTCGTGAGAAGAGAACGAAACTAGTATTAATTAATCAATTTGTATGTGGCTTCAAGTGCGTCGCTCGACGTGCCGATGTTTGTTTTTGTTTGCTTATTATTTGCTTACTGAATATATGAGTGGGTGGTCAGCGATTCTGGCCACAACCAAAAACAAAAACAGCTTGCGAACTGTTGTTGGCCACTTAATTGTTATAATTGCCTTTACATAAACGGATTCAGCTAGCAAACTGTGGCCAAAATTCTGACTAACTGACGTAACTGCTAACAGACCCTGTCAAGTTAGAGTACTTGACTAATAGTTGCCCTGTATCACAAATAAATATATAAAGCATGTACTTCTACAAAGACAATATATATTAAAGTCCTCAACCCAACTCTAATTATTACAGCATATTGATATTGAGAGAGCGAGAAAAGACATACAAATAAATAAAGATAAAAAGATTTGATCTACTTTTACAACTCATTGATTTGAATAGTTTTGTTCAAATATTTAGATGTAATATCTGACTTAGAAGTGAAATCGAATCGAGTCTATTCCATTGAGTACCAATGAGTTGCAAATTAGACTCAATCAGGATATACATTGATTCGTTGGACATATTTTCCACTTCGTGGAGAGCCTTTCATTGAAATTCATTCAATAACTGTTTTCTTAATCTTCACTGAGTTGCGCAAACAATTCTAATTGGCTCATAACCATTCATATTTTAATTGCCTAACCATATGCGTTAAGGAAGTTCTCGAATAACTCATCTGTCAGCGGATCAGTTAATCAATCATTCAAGCGCCAATTCCGATGAAAGTGCTGATGCATTTCTCAAACAGCTAATCGTATCCAATATTTATTGGTTACTCACACTATAGATGCTTCTTTAAATGTTTAGTAATTGAAAGATATCCAATTCATATAGATCATGTCATCAAACACAGGAATATATCTCTAAGAATGAGATTAAGAAATGAGGTCTATAAAAACATGATCCATGTACTGGGATCCACCTGTATACAAATTTCATATGTTCCATACTCTGAGATCTCTGAGGCTATAAATGTGAATTCGAAATCGATATCTATTTGAGTTTGATTAGAAAATTAGTACAAAAAAAATATATTATTTTTATGTAGGAATTTAACTTTTAACCGATTGTTCGGTTGGGAACTAAATGATAACGAAGACTGATCTTGATGGATTTTGGTCCAAATGCTAATAGCATAACACGCATACCTGTTGAATTTGGTTAGCATACCTTGTTGAGCAAAATAGTTTCTCATCCAAGAAGGCATCTTGGTCCCTATCATCTATATGATATTATTATCCAATCCGGCCGGTTCCAAAACATGTACTATATACGGAAAAAGACGGCTATATGCTAAGATTAGTTTACCTAGGAACCGAGAAACAAACAGACATGTTTATGTAGACTCGGATAGTGATGCTGATCAAAAATGTATATATACTTTATGGAATTGCGTTACAAACATCACGACAAAATTATAATACTCTCTACAAGAAGGAAAGTTGGTTTAGTTTAACATCAATTTGCACAACTTTATTATCCACCCATTCGTTTTGGATGCGAGCAGAGTACAATAAACGACAGAGAGCAGCTCATACAGTGGCGAACAGACTTGGGCAAACAGTCGTATGTTGTGTGGACAGTAGCCCGTCAGCGAATTGCTTGTTGAAGTGCGTCAGGCAATATTGAACACTGGAGTGTCAGGCAGGCACAGAGTCCGCAACAAGCTTTCAATGTGGCAAGCGAAGTCGTGCTGCCGTCAGACAGAAAGCAAATTGCGTGTTAATTGTTTGTTCGAGATGCGGCTTCAATTTGACAGCACGCGGAGATACACACATAGCTGGAGAACCGTATGGGTTTGTGCTGCAGATGAGAAAGATGAAGAAGAGCGGGGTAACAATGAGCTACAACAAGATGGTGGCAGGCTGGACACTTGCTGTTGCCGTTGCGATGTTTGCTAATTGTGGCACTAGCAAATACAATTTCTCTCGGTGTCCCTCTAGACGTATACATATAATATGCTCTATGTGTTTGTCTGTGTGTGTGTGAGTGTGCCTGTCAAATGCCTCAAGTGGCTGTCAGTTAGTTGCAAGCTCTCCCTCTTCATATCTTTCCCTTCATGCCCCCATCCCCCCTTCCACCGGCATACTGTCAGTTAGTGGCCGTTGATTGATTGGCTGCTTTGATTGATCGTTAACCAGGCGCGGCGGAGAGCGTTTTTCAATTTTGAGCCAGTTCAATACAGTCCATGATGATCATGATGATGTTAATCTCATTAGACACATTAGCACAAAATATGAAGTGCACACTCGACGCAAATGCTGAAAAGGCAGCGAAAGGCTACCAGATATTGTATGTAATTGAAATATAGTTGTCAAAACAAACTCAAAAATACTTGAAAAATCTTCGGATATTTTTTTTTTTTTTTCTTTTTTTTTTGCTTTTGACAGACACACGACAAATGGCATTTCGAGTTTCAAAACATGCACAGTCAAATTCCTAGTTAAGAAAAAATACTGTATAATAAAGCTGGCTCAAATATTTATTGTCTATGTGAAAGAATTTCGATTCTTGCAGTGTTTTTTTTTCATCGCATTCTAAAAGATCTTCCATTCTCACAGCGTATTCACTTTGTTCCTCAGTTTGTTTTTTGCAATTTTGATGTTGTCTGTTATATTGAATACTTCAAATTGTTTCAGACTTTCCGTTCGGACAGTGTTTCGATATCGAAAATCGTCGATAAACGCGGTAACTGTCGATCAACTCTCCCGTTGTGCTGTGATCTTGGAGCGTATTTCATAGTCGACTTTGTGGCACTCGCTTCTCATTAATTTGATACAGCAGCAATAACAAAAATAACAACTACAGCAACAGCAGCAACAACTTAAGCGTTATTTTATCAACGGCGCGAACGTTACAAATTTGTTAGGAGTGCGCAGCAGCGGCGTCGAGTCGCGTTGCGTCGCTGCCAGCGCCAACGTTGACTGCGCATTTTTTAAGCCGCCGCTGCTTGTTAACTTAAGATCAGCGATTTTCTATATCACTATTTATTTACACGTCATCATCGATTTGCTGGAGTTCGGAGCTTGGTCACTTGCTGTTGTATCTACACACGCTGCGTTTTGTTGCAGTTGCAGTTTGTGCGGTAAGTCCGACCGTGCGTCCAATTGGCGGCACGTCTTTGTCAGGGTTGCCAGCGTGAGTTCATTTTAATTGCCAGCGCATTCCACGGCTTAAGTTGTGTGGCTGGCCCAAGGGGGTATTCAAGCTTTGTCACAACGTTTGCAACAGGCAGTCGAAGGTTCCCAAATGCTGCCACACAGCAGCTGAACAGCAGGCACTGCTGTGGCACCAATAATCGGTACCTCAAGTGTACTAAAACGCAACGCTTTTTCTTGTCATATTTATCGAGAGCTTGACTCCATTTTCTACTTTCAGAAAGAGATCGTATTGAAATTTAGAAAATCACCAAGCGATCTAGAAAAATGTTTGCATTTCTTAAAATAATTTATAAATACACAAAGAAAAAAAGTCATTACAATTAGAGACTTTTTCAGAATCATTTCAATTATTAAGAAATAAATTCTTAAAGTGTATAAATAAAAACATTTATTTCTAGAAAAATACTTTCTTAAATTCAGAAACTCCTTTGACAGCTATATTAAAGTTATATCACAGTGTCGAAAAACTCCCTAATCATTTCTTTATTTATTTATTATAATTATATTTTTTTTTTTTTTCAAATTAAAATAAACGAAATTATAAAATGTTTTTATATGTAAAATCTAATGTAAGAATTTTGTATAATAGACTCATTTTTTTCTAAATTTTATGAAAATCAATAGCGAAATAATCAAAAATAAAAATACTGGTTTTAATATGGATACAATCTAAGGTTTTGAAAATATACTTTCTGATTAACTAGGTGCATAACACTGATCAACTGTAGTAGTTTCAGCATGAGTCGGTCGAGAATCACTAAAATCAATACCGAAATCGTATTTGTTAGGTAAGGACTTGAGTGTAGTTGGGTTACTCCCAGTCGAAGCAAACAAATAACAATAGTAAACACACTAACTAACTAGCCTGGGCTTCGAATCCTTGCAGTTCACTTGTCTGATTATTTGGGTCGCTGGCTAGACACCACTCATCTACCAAGGATTGCAAAGCTCTTCTAAGACATAATATTCAGTTTATCGCAGTTTTTTTTTTCATCTAGAGTTCCTCACACCAACCCGCTCACCATTATTAAGTGTTCACAGTCACGCGATAGATATCAAGCTACTCAAAGTAGAAGTAATCAATAACATAATATGCCGTTGTCTAGTCAACATATAGACTAGATATACATACGATGAACGAGTAGGGTATTCAAGCGTCACTCTGTGAAGCTTATTAAATAGCTGTAGCTGCTGCCTTAAATGATTTAGCGGGGCGCTGTTAACTTCTTGGCAATCATTGAGTGTGTGGCTCTAGCTCCTTTTGTGTGTTGCTATTGCGCTACTTCTCTGTTAATCTGTTGCTTCGTTTTATTTTGTAACGATTTTGTAGTTTGCCTATTTCCAGTCACCCTGCCACATTTGGCGGCAAACAAATTAATTTTTGCGCCTACATATAGCTAATTGACTTGAATGGGCGTCTGTCCGATTGCGGCTCGCACTCTCTCAATTTGCGGCCCGCAATTGTCAAAGCCGCTGCCGAAAAGGCAGCCGCACATTATCTGCATCTTGGCACCGCCTACAACACCTACAATACACACACACACTTAGATACATGTGTGCATTGAAAGCTGACTAAACGCCGCTTGACCTACAATTTCTATTAACAAGAAATAGTCGTGGTTGCGGGGGTGGGGGTGGGGGGTCAGGTAGAAGAGCTGTGCCCACGTGAGGCACGTGCACTTGGGAACAACACAGGTGGCGCCCTCAACGGAAGCGGATCAAGTGCATGCCACGTGCAGGCGACATGCAAAGGAGGGGCAGGGGCAGCAGGGTGCAGCGAGCGAGGACAAAACTATGGCAAACGCTTTGGTTAATTAGAAATCAATTGAAACACATTCAACGATTCAAGTAACTAGATAGCAACAATAACAACAACAACACAATAAATGCAACACTCGGCCGACCCAAATAAGTTTCCAATTAAAGCCCCCGCCACGTCCCCCGCTGTGCCGTCCACATCGTTGTCGTCATCATTGTCGTTGGGTGGCATGCAAACCAAAGCCAAACTGAGCACAGAGCACCGAAAACCCAGAACTGAGAACCGAGAACCAGTTTTTTACCGACACGCCCCGCTCCTGCTCACTGCTACTCGACCCCCATCCCCTCGGCGCCCGTTCGTTCGTTTGTTCGCTGTGTCAACTTGGCTATCTTAAAAATGCTTAATTGCTCGACTTGCATACAGAAAAAAATAAATAAATAAACAAAATAGAAATGATAGCCGTAAGCACGTGGCACAGGCTCTCAGCTGCCACAGGTGCAAGATGACACCTCGCCTATCGACTATCGATGTGCTGTCTTCGTATAGACAATTAATGGTTGCAATTATCAAGGAGGCCTGATAAAAGATAGGACTACAAGTTTGTCCAGCCAGATCTGGTCAAAACGTTCCACAGCTTCGCTCTCTCTCTCTCGTTCCCTCTCTTTCTCTCTCTTCCTTTCCCTCTTTCTGGATAATCAGGAATGTGATACACTAACAAATGCTTTGAATATTACACAACAAGTAATTGGAAATGACTTTCCGAGTAGAATGCGAGTAATGCCTTTGTTATTGAGTCGAGACAACTGGCACGGACATGGACACGGACGCGGACACGAACACCCACTCATCCACATAGCCACAAGGTTCCCTGCCCCACCATGGCAGGCACCACGCCACAAATTGGTTAGGTAAGTTCAAGTTCCAGTTAAGGTGTTGCCACTCATTGCACAATTTGCATGCAAGTCACGTTCCTCGACTTTGAGTTAGACTTCGTCACCTGTCTGTCTGTCAGTCTGCCTATCTATCTGCTGTTCGTTCTCTCCACCCCTGAGCTTGCCAGCCTGCATAACGCACAGCAGCAACAAAAGACAAATATCAATTAAATAAATGGCAAAGTCGATTAAGATCTTTGGCCATAATTGAGTTAACAAGCTGAATGAAATTCTTGCCAGCTGGCGCCGCTTATCCAAAGATCAACGAGTTACACTTAAATAATAAAAAAATACCACATATTGTTGATTGAAAATTCTGTTAAAATAAAATAATATAAAAAATTATTTATACTTTCCAGAAATATTGTATAGTTTTAAAAATGCAATATATGCTTTTTGGAAAATTGTGAAAAACTTTAAATAAATATAAATAATATTTATTTATTCCCCCAATCCTTGATATAAATACTCGACTATTTAATATTTTAATACGCTCACATTTATTTATTATATACTATAAATTTGTTTTTTCATTAATTTTAAATTTATAATTTATTTAATTTAATTCGTAACTTTAATATGAAATTTTTTTTATGATAAGCCCTTTAAGAACTATGAACTCTTTTGAATCTATAATAAATAAAATAAAAATAATATTCACAAAAATGCGAATTGTGCAACAAAGACTTTTTCCCCTATATTTTATGAATATTAATGATATTTTAAATAAGAAATATAGAAAAGTGTTTCACTTTTTGCCAGTTGTTTTTTTTTCTTCTTTTTTTTTGAGTGTATTAGACACAGGATAAAATGAAATGCTTTATATTACCACACCGGAGATGCTGCAGTGTCAAGTTGCAGAGTGTCAGTTGCGTTGCCGACTATGGGGGGAAAAGTTGCAATTACGTTTTGCGCTTCATCGTGATAAAGCTGTTCTAGCGTCAGCGACTAAACGTGCAGCTTTGTGTGAATTTGCAATGCGTGAACAAGAACGAAGCGGCAGCCGCAGCAACAACAAGAATGCGGTCACAGTTCATTGCACCGCTAGAAATGCAACTTACTCAAAATGATGCTGCTGCTGCTGCTGCAGATGGTGATGATGATGATGTTGCACAACCAGCTGATGATGATAAAGCAGTTGCCATGGCAACTTGCAACTGACAGCCTACACAACTAGCTGAAAGAAGAAAGAAGCGCCTCCAGCGGCGCAAGTATCGATGTAGGAGATGCAACGATATGACAACGTGCTGCCAATGAGGGAGCGAGGCAGGGGCGGCTGGGGACTGACTGCGTGCACCATGTGACACTCTTTGTGACAGTTCAACAAATTTCAATGCCATAATGCACTGCGAATTGCATACGAACAAAAGGTGTGAGAAAAAATAAATACAATTTTCGAAGCTGCATTTGATGCACTGTGCCAAAAATAAATACAATATTTATGTACGCTGTGCAGTTGTGCCCCTTAAAAATTAACGAGCCGTCTTCTTTGAAGAAATATACGAGTTAGTGCTGTATTTGTGTTAGTTAGTTTCTGTATTGACAACGGCTGAATGGGTATGATGAAGTTGTGGAAAAGCGCGTAACAGGCCGAAGGCAGAACAAGCGATCAGATCAAATATATATATATATATATATATTATATATGATTATCGATCGATGTATATACCTTGACATAATATTTAGCACTCATCACTCATTAAATATGTTCAAATATGTTGTGTGTTGAGATAGGTAAAGTCTTGGGATCTGAGTATCTCCAAGTCGATCAATACAAAATAAAGAAGCAAAAGTTGATTTAGGTACAGTTGTCGTTAAAGTTGTTAACGTTGTAAAATTAGTGCCTAATAGGCTTTCCATTATTCATAACAACTGAGCAAATACGAAATGGTGAATTGGTAATAACTAATGACTTTTGACTGGTTTTCGGCTCTCACATTCTCACTGGAAGAGCTCTATCAATTTAAACTGTTTGACTCCGTCCGTCCATTTTTGAATGGGAGAGATTCTCCATACTTGAGTTACTGTTGGAGACAGAGTTGAATTTGATTGTCAAGTCAAAGTCAGTGAGAACTTTAACGTAAGAGAACATAAAGACCATATTTATGCACTTGACCCACAGGTTATTCATAGCTAAGTTGGTTAAGTTTTTCTTGTCGAGCTCTTTATTTTTGTTCATGTACAAATTGTTGAAACTAATCCAGAGGCAAATAATGAGTCGCAAAACAGATCTCGTATTCTTTTGCTCAGCTTCTGTTGCCGTTGCTGTTTCCGTTTCAGTTTCAATGTCAATTTGAAGTTTCAGTTTCGGTTTCAATTGCTTCCTTCTCTGAGAAGAAGTTCGCTTTTCGCTCCCTTTGATCTATTTTAGGGAGAGAAGACCGAACGCTAATCAACGCTGACACAAGCAGGGACGGACCACTGAGGCATGCCGCCATGCGAAACTCGCTGGCAACCATTTTAAAAACAACAAACAACAAACAACACACACAACAGACGACAGACAGCAGGCAATATAATGCACCAAAGGGAGACTCTTCCCAGAAAAATAAGATACACACACATGAAAATAAATCAAATTGTTTGTTTTTTTGTTGCTTTTTTCTTCTGCTATGGCAAGCTTTCAGTCGCCACGAGAAGCATTATTTGTGGACCAAACGAGAGAGCAGCCAGTTGTTGGGCCAATATAATTTAGTGGTGAAGTTGAAGGAGACATCTCCCTACCGACCCCATACACTATATATATATATATATATTCATGATCAGCGTCCACCTTTTTGTTTAATATATGCGTATTATAAGGGAAAAACCAAAAAAAAAAACCATTTACCATTGGGCTCCTTTATTTAATACCTTTCACTGGAGCAATAGGTCGATTTTTGAAATGACTACCAACATTTAGATTGCGGCAATCTTTGTCATGCCCCAGATAACGGTTCTTTCGTCTTTCTAGTTTTAAGGTGAATTCTAGTCTGTAAATTGAAATGGGCTACGATAATTTTCACTCTGGAGAAAATTACACAGCTATTTAGCACTCAGCTGCCACACAAGATGCCACAAGTAATGCAGCATTTTCTAGCCAATTTAAAAGTTAAAGTTAATCAAGAAAATAACATGAAATTGTGAATGGCAGCTAATCAAGCTCAACGTCTTTGACACACCTGAGAGAGAGAGAGAGAGAGAGAGAGAGAGAGAGAGAGAGAGAGAGAGAGAGAGTCGATGAAACTTGTATTAACTGGGATAATCTTGCGATAAGACGCTTATCAAAACATAAGAATGGAAACCCCAAAACAGACGAGCCAGCAACAAATATGGAAAATGCAACCGCCACAAATACAAATATATGAACAAAAAACGAAAACAAAACAAAACAAACAAAAATATATTGGAGACTTACCCAAGAGCAAACGAAGACGCTGCAATGAAAGTTAACAAACGGTTTATTTCGTTGTTATTGTTGTTCTTGACTTTTTCGAGTTGTTGCTTGTTGTTGCTTTGTTAACTGCAACGCTGCAAGTGAAAATACGTATAAGAAAGAAGAAGACAAGAGCAGAGAAGAGACGAGAGTTGTAGAATGGAACGGGAAAAGGGGAAAAACATGAAATGAATACTATCTTAATTAGAAGTTTCAGCTTTTCATTAAAGGCAAAAGACCAGTGTCCCCGAGTAGTGGGATTAGCTACAGCCATGGTGTAATCATTCAAAAGCGTCCCAGACTGACTCCATTTTGTCGCAACAATTTTAACACTTCAGTTGTTAAGCATCTGCTGTGGAGGTTTGTTGATAAGGACGATTTTTGTTTTGACAGCTGCTTCCATATATAAACATATACATATATACATATACATAAGTATATATATATATATATATATTTATTTTGAATTTTGTTCGAAGGGTAACAATTGCAATATTACACCATGGGTACAGCTTCATCATCTGTGCTTGCAGGGTATTCTCGACAATTTTGCGCTTGCGTCTGCGTCGACAGAGCCGCCTGCAACTGAAATCGAATTTTCCAAAAAAAAAAATAATAAAAAAAAAAACAGAAAAACAAAACAATCAGAAAAAGAGGAGGAAACAGAAACAAACACACACAGAGACACACACACAGGGCAATAGAAGAAGCAGACTTAAAAGGAAAACGAGTTAAGACACGAAAGACAGCAAAAGACAATGCTGTCGGCATTGCAGTCGGCGTCGCCGTCGCAGTCGGCGTCGCAAGCAAGCAGATAAAAGCAACCAAAAGACCAAAAAGCAAATGCAACAACAACAACAACAGCAGCACTAGCAGCCGCTTGCATTTTTTCTCTTCTTTTTTTTTTTGTTTGTGTTGTGTTATTGCTGTACATCAATATATATTTTGTAAATAGTTTTTGTTTACGCGCGACTTGAAATTTCAATTTTTGGTCGGCTGTTGGCCAGGCTTACGTTTCAATATTTTGACGCCTTTTTAGTTGCGCCCGCGCATCTCCCAACAAAAACAAATGAAAATAAAAAAAAAAGCAACAGCAACAACAACAACAATAAGGCTAAGGAGCAGCACAAACTTTACACCAGACACCAGAACCGACGAAAAAAATATTTAAAAAAAAACACTTTGTTGACGGTGCTCTAACAGTTGCGGCGAGCTAATACTTTCGAGCTGCTGCTGCTCAACGATTGTTTTATGTTAATGATTTGTTGATTTTTGTTTGTTAGTTGGTTCTTTAGTTTGAGTTTAACAGCTAAGCAGCAAGCCGACACGGAACCGCACGCAACGAAAACAAAATGAAGACTAACAACTAATGTTAGCAATGTGATTGCAGGCGCAACGCCCCAAAATACCAAATGTTGCGGGCACTCCAGAAAAATACCAAGAAAAAGCTCTTATGAATGTTGCCAGACTGATAATTGCACAAACGTGAAAAGCCGACGCTAGGGGGCGCCAATGCCATTACTCGGTGGTTGTGTGCAAACAAACATAACGAGCACAATAAAAAAAAAAAACAAACGAAAATCATACGAAGCTCGCATACCCTCCCACTAATATATGTGATAATAATAGCAAGTATTTCAATTTAATAAGGAATGATATAAATATAGATACACGCTCATATATTTTCAGAAATACGGAGAGCAAGCAAAAATATGCGTGATAATGTAAGTAATAGTTATGATAGACACGTGTCAAATTGCATGAGAAATCGAGGGGCTCGACCAGCTTTTGAAAGTGCAGAGACTCGGTCAGCTGGGACGCTTTTTCGCGTTGCTCTGTTTGCATATGGCAAAAGCTGCGCCCGCTGTGTTGTCATCGTTATGTGTACGCATTGTTGCTGTTGTTGTCCGAAAGCTCTTCAACTAATAAGCGCTGGGCTCAATTTTCTCCTCGCTATATCGAATTGACACAGTTAAATCGAAACACAATTATAAGTCGAAATCAATGAAAACAGTGGCCCGCTGCACTGCATCCGCAATGACAGTCAAGTGATAAGGCTCATCAACGAATTCGCACTTGAATTCGCCATTCGCAATCATTCTAATTCGATTCGAGTGAGAAAACGAAAACGAAATCGAAATCGAGACACGAACAGGTGAAATGTCAACGGAAAGCAATACGCCCGTAGATCCGCGTGTCCAGGTATGTACTCTATACACCCCATATACATTCGTATGTGGTTGCTCCACTTGAACGCTGTAATTGCAGATCGAGCTGGAGAAGCTAAACACGGCCACGGACAATATCAACAAATATGAAGTGGAGCTCGATGTGAGTTGTGTATTGATTTTTTCTCTCCCTCTCTCTTTCGCTCGCCTCCCTCTCTCTCTCTTGCTCTCGCTCTCTCTCTCTATCTCTCTCTCTCTCTGTGTGCGTGTGTCTTTCGTCCAGCTTTATGTAACGTTATTCTCTCCGCACAGGAAGCGAAATGTGAATTCAAGCGCCTGCTGGCGGAGAGCGTGGTGCGCATCAAGGCCGCTGCCCACAAGCTGGGCAACTCCATTGACGCCGCTAAGCCTTATTACGAGTCGCGCATCTATGCCGCCCAGCTGGCCAAGGAGACGCAGCAGGCGGCGGCGAATCATGAGAAGGCCAAGTCCATTCATGCCGCCGCCAAGGAGATGGTCTACCTGGCCGAGCAGGGACTCGGCGAGAAGTCCACACTGGACACCGCCTGCCAGGAGATGCTCAGCCATGCGGCTAGCAAAGTCAACCAATCCCAGTTGGAGGTCACCGATACACGCAACGCCCTCAAGATGTGCCAACTGAAGCTCGAGGTGGCCAACAATCGTGTCAACAAGCTTCAGGGCCAGCTCAAGCAGGCGTTGCGTGCCTCCAGGTATCTCACTTGCCCCCAATCTACTCTCCGATTTTTTAAATTACTCCTTCCTGGTCCTGGCAGAGCATGTGAAGCTACTTTCACTCCACTGCTCCTTATTTTTAGGTAGCTAATCCCTAGGAGAATTTCACATATTGGCATGTCCGAGTTCAATTTGCACTTAAAGCAACTATTTAAATCTCAATCACAATTTGTATGTTATTAATTTCTAAGCTATTTGAATTTTCTTCCTTATCTTATTTATTCCAATTATTCCAATCAGCTGAAAGTTTGAAATCTTTCAGCTGAAAGTTTGAAATCTTTCAGTTTCTATCCCTGATTATATCTGGAATATCAGAAATTTGTAAGCCCTTATTGGAATGGAATAGTTTAGGCTCGTTGCAAACTTACATATTGTATCTGGATTAAATTTGCATTAGGGTTTTTAAATAACTCCTTAGTTTTTAATATTTCTAGAGTTATCAATTCTAGTAACAATATAATATTTTAAATACTTATTCATGAAAAGTATTTTGTGATCTGATCGTGTTTTCTTAAGTTCAAAACACAGCTCTGCCAGGGAGTGGGAAAACTATCGGCCTGCCCGAGTTGCAATTGTATTTTTTATCTCCCTTGGTTTTTTTTTTGTTTTTCAAATTTTTTATTTTGGTTTCCCGTTTGGGGGTTCTATTCTATTCTGTTTTGTTTGGTTTCGTTTCTTTTTCATAGATTGCAGCTCAGGCGCAATTTACTTTTGTTGAGATACTTTAGCATTTTGCACGCTTTGTATTGTACCCTCTGCTCGTGAGTATGCCTCACCTGCCCCCAATTGACACGCCCACTAATATGCGGTAAACGTCTCTCTCGTCGCCCCTACACCCCTTCCCACCCTCCCTCCCCCGTTTTTTTGTCTTCTTTTCTTTTGGCAACTGCCCGTAAACGTAGGCCGTACTACGAGACGCGGGCTAACTACAATGGCCTGCTGAAGGCTCAGAAGCTGCGGGTCAACGAGCTGGAAACGAAGGTCAGCGCTGCGAAGTTGACCTACAACGAGGCGCTGAAGAATCTGGAACAGATCTCCGAGGATATACACAGACAGCGGCAGCAGCGCAACAATCTGCTCAACTATGAGGCAATGCTGCGACAGGTGGATGCCGTCGATGCGCTAACAGCGGGCGCCGAGCAACTGCAGCCGGGTCTGGACCAGGAGCGGGAGCGAGAAAGGGAACGGGACCGGGAACGGGAGCAACAGCTGGCAACGGAGGATGAGTATTTGCGCATGCCGGAACGCTTGAGTAGTGGGGCCAGTTCGCCGCGACAACGGCAGACGGATGCGCATGATTGCCCCCATCTGTTGCATGACTTTGAGGCGGTGCTGACCTTTCCACAGAAGCTGGCTGGTGGCATGCACAAATCGGCCAGCACCAGCGCCACCGATGGCGATAATAATCTGTTTGCCCAGGCGCAAGGGCTGCACGGTCCCTACGAGGTGAAGCCACGCTCCGAATCCGGCAGCAGTTCGCTGGCATCCGCATCGGCCTCAGCATCCGCATCCACTTCGGTGGCGCCGGCAGACAATGATATCGATCAGTGGACGGAGATCCGTCTGTCGCACTCGGACAGCACCAGCTCGAGCTATTCGAATCAATCGCTGCTGGAGCAGCAGGCTCTTGACGGCTGTGGTCACCAGGGATTGGGCTACGGCCTGGGCAGCCTGGAGCCGGATGCCCAATCTCAGCACTCGACCTCATCATCGGACGAGCCAAAGCGCAAGGTTACCTGCACCACCATATTCCAGGACGACAGCGGCGGCGGCATCGGTTTCGTCGGCGCCCAAATGAGTCGCAAGCAGAGCCTCAGCCAGTGGCTGTCGCGCTCCAATAGCTTCAAGACGAGCGGACGACGTCAGAGTCTCGATCTGCTGATCGATGCCGGGGATAAGGTGAAGGATGTGTTCAGCTATGGCTTTCAGAAGGTCGGACGCACTCTCGAGCGACGCAACAGCGAATCAGAAATGGCCAGTGATCTTGGCGAGACGGATGCACTGCTTGCCACAAATGCAACAACGACAGCCACAGCCGTTTCGGCTGTGTCTGCAGCAGCAGCTGCAGCGTCCGCAACAAGTGCAAGCAGCAGCAACAACAGCAGCAGCGGCGCCGGTGATTTTTTTCTATTTAGCAGGTCAGTAGATGGCGGCAACGGTCGCAGCGGCGGCGGTGGCGGTGGCAGCGGCACCAGCAGCAATGCTGCCAGCAGCCTCCTGTGCTCGCTGCAGAATCGCCTGACAAAGCTCATTTGATTTAATCGATGCCATGGTGCCGAGTACTCGATAATCGATCATCGATAACTGATCATCCGATTAACTGCTAAACTGCAATTAAAAATTTAAACTGCACCCACCTAAAAAAAAACAAAAAAACAAAAAAAATCATTAAAATAACAATAACAACTGCAACTGCAACTGCTACTACAAAACGAACTAATCAGCAACTGCAATTAACTAAATTCCTATCGAATTGGCTGCTTTGATTTGGTCTCTTTGCTCTTTGAAAACACATTCAATCACAACCACAACCAATAACAATAACAACAACAACAACAATACCAACAACAACAAACAACAACAATATCTACAACTAACAGCATTGCACGCACGCACGCTTCTACTACTAAAAAACATGAAAACTAAAAAAATCAAGATCAAAAATCTACTCTCAAAATTTGTATGTACTGCAAATATTTCATTAATGTGTTTTTTGTTTTTTTTTGTTTTTTTTTTTTATTTTTGGCGCCCTGAAATAACTGCCTTATGTAAAATAATTCGGAAAGAATAATTATTAAGCAAGCTCAAAATCGTTCATGTATATAATATTTTAATAACTTGTTGCAAGTTTTTTCTTGTTCTCATTTCTAATGCAGATTTGTTACATTTGTGTAATACTATTATTATAATTTTTTTTGTTTTTGTTTAATTCGTATAGTTGTTAATTGCTTTTTAGACTGACATTGGCAATTATTTCATGGACCCTTGTACTTTTGGTGTGCCAGTCTCTCATTGCTCAATGTTGCTTTATTGATTCTTTCGATTCGCATCAATACATTGGATCATTCATAGTTTTTATCTTAATACTTTTTCTCTAACCTGACAATTCTCTCTCTCTCTCTCTCTCTTTCTATCGTTTTTTCTTGCTTTCTTGCTCATCGTATGTGTTGATTTTGGTTATTCTGTGAATTGTGTGTGATACAACTACAACAACAACAACAACTACTTTACAGATCCTCAGAACCCAAAGAATTACTATCCGATGAACAGGTTGAGAATTTACTGTTGAATCACATGGTTGATGAGCACGGCGTCATTATTGTGGAGGAATTAAAGTCACCAACGGCCTCAGCAGCCACAGGCAGAACATCAACAACAAGCATGCACCACCCACAGCAACAACCACTAATGCAGCAGCAACCACAGCAGCAAAAAGCACAGCAGCAGCAGCAACATCATCATACGGGGGCTGCACGTGCTGCTCTATTGTTTTAAATTGAGCCCCCAATCATAGCTGTACTTAATATGATGAACCTGCTGCCCCCAATGACCATGACACATTTCAAGCAATTAGGAAGAGGCGTACATATCATTTGACATCAAACTCAGACCCATTAAGCTGATGGCACTGAAAGGAGTGAGATCGAGGAGTTGGTGCTGCTGGAGGAGCCGCCCAAAACATTGTACTATTTTGTTTCTATACATAGTTTTGGGCTATGTTATTAATCCTTACATGTGCAATAATGTTGTTTAGCGTACAAAATCCAAAAGAAAAATTAAAAAAAAAATCGTAGTTACATTTTATGCTGTTCAGAGAAGCAATTAACTAACACCGCTAGTCAAACGCGAAAAGCATACAAATCAGTATAAAGAGAATATTATTATTAGCAAAAAAAAAAGAAAGAAAAAAAACTATGAAAAGAAAACTTTCAAAGAAGAGATAAACCATAAAATACAAAATAATTATAGAAATTATACAAAGTACGTTATAAATATACATACATATTGATATTGACATATATTTAGTACATATCTATTAATAGTTATATTTTGGGGAGAAAGAAGAGCTACACTTGTAGACCAGATTCCACCTGCCCAAGTCTAACTTTAATTATGAATATTTATAAAAAATCAAATGATTGTTCCAATGTTGAAAACAATTTGCCACATTTACAAAACTAACTAATGCGATTCCTGAGCATGTCAGGGAAAATGAAAAGTTACTTATACAAAAACTCATCTTTCTACGACTTTTTGATAAAGTGATTCAATCCGGTTTCCCTCTACAACGATTTAATAGGGGTTATTAAGTGCCACAAACATGTAAATAATATCAATATCTTTATGATTGAAGTTTGGCTAGTATTTTTTGTTTCGTTTTGTATTTATTTATTACAATGTTTAAGCGGATATCGATAGCATCTGCGTCAGCTGCCGTTATAAAACTGCCAGCAGTTGTTCACCGCCAGCAACAGCACATATTTTTTATTGTTCTCTAATAATTAAGCATTGGATAATTTAGTTGGTGTGCTGACAAGATAATTAATTATTAACTAATTATTATTTAAATCAGCGTCTTGAAAACTATCAATCGAATAGTTTAATGCAAGCAGTATTTTTCATATGTCATATCGATACCACACGCGATGCCAATACTATCGTGCAGCTATCGATAGTTTCGTGACTGCGCTGTAACTGGACTCCACAAGATTCCGAGTAGAAGCGAAAGCGAAACTGTTGCCAATTTTAGCAACAGCAGTGCATTTTACTCAAGAACAGCGACATGCGCAAAATGAACGTGTTTTCTTTTCCGGTGCTGCTTCTATTGATGCAGCTGTTGATCACAGCGCAGGGAGCAACCAATCAAACACTAACTGCAACTGCAGCCAGCAACAATGGGCCCAATTCCACAAACACAACAGCCACAGGCAACAGCAAAGCGCCAACAACAACTACAATAACAACAACAACAGTGGGTCCACGTATGAAACCCACTAAATTAGAAGCGGTAGCAATGCAACCACAACTGGAGGGTAAGCTCAATAAGACGGCAAATCAGAATCCGGTGTTGGCACGCGGTGTTACCAACACAGATACGGCCACAGTGCAAGAGTCAAAATCCGGGAACACAACAGCAACTGCAACGCAAGCCCCATCACCACCAATCAAATCAGCAAACGCAACAAATCCAACACCCAACTCGGGCAAAATTCTTGCCAACGGCGTTACACTAGGTGACATCAACAACAGTATCAGCAACGGCACACGGCCAGCAATTGGTGTCAATGCCACTGCCAACACCAGCAAGAACAGCAGCAACAACAACAGCAGCAGCAGCACTACAACGACCACCACCACCAGCACCAGCAGCACCACCACCACCACCAGCACCACTACAACCACTACAACCACAACTACCACACCACGTCCTAAAAAGCCAAAAGTAACGATCAGCATGGCCAAGCAACTGGAGGGCGAAAAATTGGATGCAGCTGCAGCTGCTGGCGCTGGAAGCGTTGCACCACACGTTCTGCCCGTTAAGGAGATGAGCAGCCTGGCCGATCGTGGCGAGAATGAGTATATTGTGCCCATCATATCGGTAATGCTTGCTGTGCCGCTAGCCATTGCCGTCTTTATCATTATGTATCGTCGCTTTCGGGATCTGTGGAGTACACGCCATTACAGGCGCATGGACTTTCTGGTTGATGGTATGTACAACGATTGACGAAGGCGCCAGCAGCAGCAGCACCACCAACAACAGCAACAACAACAACAAATATGTGGTGCAAGTGGCGGCGGCGGTTCTGGCTGTTTATCAATTGCTGCCATGCGATTGCCGTAGCGGAAAAGAATTTGATAGGAGAGCACAAGAAATACTTGAAAGAAGATTATTAGATTGTTTAAGTTATTATTTGTTTTTATTTTGCATGAAATGCAAACACAATTAGTGAGTGAGAAGAACAGATTAACAGGGTGCGAGCGAGCGAGAGAGAAAGAAATAGAGAGAGAGTGATGTTGAGAGGAGAGGCACATATTGCTGCAGCCAGCACCAGGGCTAAATATACACATTGCTCAGTCAATTAAAACACTAGGAATATGTATTTATGTACGCGTGTACATCAATCTGTGTGTTAGCTTTACTACGCAAAAGTAATTTGTAAGAATATATATACACTATCTATATGTACATATATTCACAGCGGCCAAATTGAAATTTTTTTGATAATATGCAAAATACTGCGAAAAAAACAACTGAGAAATTTAAACTGATTTTATGAACAAATTATTGTATTTGATTGAATCGATACACGTTTTCTATGCATTTTGTTACATTTGTTATATATATATATATATATATAAATATATATCTATATATATATATATATATATATGTATGTATGTTTTTTCTTTTATAATGGAAACCTTACATACATTATTCTTTAAAACGCTGCGACCAAATTCTGGAAACTATCCATACACTTAAACCGCAATTAGCAATCAATCGTGAAACTTACAATACAATACACAAAAATATATGTAAGTTATGTATATATATACATATATAAATATATATATATAACCAGAAAGTGCCTTACCATTTCAGCTCAACAACAAAGAATCCAAATTATTATACTTATATAAATATATCAATACGTATATAGAATTACAATTATACATTGTATATACATTTCGATCTGTAAATTTAACTGCGTCTGCAGACTTCCAAATCTCATTTGATCTATGCCCTATTAACGAAAACACAAAAAAAAAAGAAAAACAAAAAAAAAAACACTTTCGATATAGCCAGAAAAGCAAAAGGCGCATTTATTGCATAATAATTTGTTATAAACGAAACAATTACAATAAAGCAAATGCAGTGTAACCAATAAAAGCACAAACGTTAATTCAATTATCGTTCTAGAATCCAAATGGGAAGCGTGAAACATGCGTAACACAAAACAAGAATCGCAAATGTAAACAGAATTGCACAAGCCGCTTTTCGTTGTGGCTATTTGGGCGTATTCTATGTTTTCGCATTCCGGAAAATTAACGCGCACTTTCCCAACGTGCGTAATCATAACAAAATAGTAAGTCTTCAACAAATCATCAAATCTTCGTTGATGACGTGTTTTAATCATCATTTTTGTGCTTTTCTTCGCAGGTGTTTGTTGTTGTTGTTAACTAGTTTCAGAAGAGGCTTAAAGCATACTTTTAGGATGTGCCAAAAGGACAATTGCAAAAATAATTAAGAATCAGCAAAAAACAGTTGTCAACTAGCCATATTCTAACAGATTTTTAAAGGACTTGCTGCATTATTATCAATTAGGCCAACTGTATGGATTAGCTTTGTCGACTTAAAGTCATAGAAGGAACGGAAACGAGCCAAAAACGAAAACTTCTTGGCAACTACCAACAACCAGGTCTTTTTAATTTGAATGTTGTTTGACCAGCTTATGGCTCTAAAGATTATGAGTAAACAGAGAAATATCCTTTGATCTTGTTTGATTAAAGGAGTTTCGTTCTTATATATTTATTTCAATTTGGCAGAACAACGACTCTGTGTATAACACGTATAATTAAAGATGGTCGAATTAAAATTGTTTTTGAAAATTCTAAGAATCCTTGAATACAAATCGCTAGACTTGCTGCTCGAAGCTAAACTTTCGATAGCAAGAAAAAATCGAATTTTCATCAAGCTTTTTTCGAAACAGAAGCAGCACTTTCAATTTCTCCCAAAATAGACTCTTGATCATTTAAAAACTATATAGACGCTTTAGATATCCCCATTTATATACTGTCAATTTTTCTCTTTTTCACTTTCAAATGGAACATTTTGACACAACCCAAAAATACGTGCATTTTCAGAGAGTGCAATTTTTATTTGCCAATAAATATCTATTTTCCTACATTGTTTTATAATTTTGAATAGAGATCATGGAGCCCTTTCGATCTGTCACCTCTTGCCCAATGTTGAAATGGGCCATCATGCACTGCGTTTCTTGATTATTAACTAGAGCCAAGACTGCAAAGCTCTTAGCTTTGTCAAATTTTTGAAATTGCTTGACCTTTTCTTGCTAATAGATCTACAGCGGCTGTTCTTGCCGGATTAAGACAAATGTCTTACAACTTGCACCACCTCCGACAGGCACCCAGTGCGGCCCCGTTGGCAGACAAGAATAAAGCAACTTTTGGTTGCCTGAAGTGCTTTATAAATTATCTCCAGCTCCTCCACAGTTTTTCGTTCGTTCGTTCATTTCTAATAATCTAAACAACAGAGAGAAATAACCAAAACAAAAAAATGAAATGAAGAAAACAGAAAAAAAAAAAATGAACTGGAATCGCTGCTGCCTCCGCGATCGTCTCGTGTATTTTGTGGATTTTCTTTAGCCGGATGCGGGGCGTCGCCGCCGTAATCGGCAACGTGTGAAATGAGCCGAACAACTGCCTCGATGCTTGCTACGTGTGGCAGGCTGTTCACTTGAAAACGTGCGCTGAACGCGTGCAGTGCTGATCGTGCACTTTGTTATCGATTCAAATTCAACAGAGGAGCAACGTACACCACACACACATCCCATAATATCATTATCCAAAATGCATCCTGCCTCGCCGCATCAGCATCGCACACGCCTCAATGTCAGCGCACCAGGAGCCGGCGCCGTACAAACACAAAACCCTCCGGATTCCTTTTCTCTGAGTCCACAGCAGCAGCATCTGCAGCATCAACAGCAGCAGCACACGGTGCAGATCAGCTCCAGCACACATCCCTATCAAGGACTTAAAACATGTAAATATAAATAAATTAATATGAAAATTAATAGTCGCTTAACGGCAAATCCTACGCATTTTATCAAAATTCCATATTTATATTAAAATCATCCTTTAGCTTCGCTCTTCAAAATGTCTAATATATTTGATTTAATGCTTTCGGGATTCTATTCCAATATGGGAACTGATTTATGTTAAATTTGGCCGCATTTCTGAGTTCATACGGATTGTTTGTTCAGTACATTAAATGCTCACGCCTGACTAAAGATACAACTACATGCGATACAAATAGTTTTCGTTATGTGCGACCTCAAACTCAATCTTCAGAGAGCAAGCAACCCCCCCCCCCCCCCCACCCCCTCCCAAACACCTACCACCACACAGCACCCACCACCCACCACCCACCACTTTCCATATATGTGCCATAAATTTGCATTTTTATGCGATCGAAAATCATAATTCAAAACGAATTGTTGCGCCACAGCGAGCAGAGATAAAACTGATTCATTAGACGTCGGTGGCAGTTAGCCGTATTGAATTGTATCGATCAGATAGCCACGACCACCTATGAAGTATGCAACAAACAATAAACAGTGTGTGCCGACAAGTGAAAATAAATAAAAGACGATTGACGCGTCGAGTCGGCACATGATCCGATCCGACCCAATGCAATCCGTATCCATGATATAAATCGTATTGTCGAAACTTATAAGATAAACAAAAGCTCAAGCTGAAAATAACCCGGCTGCCATCCGCATATAGACTGACTGCCTACTGGCCACCATATATCCGTACTCGCACTCGTACTCGTACTACATAAACATTCCATAAATGTTCCAGTTGGCCCGGCACCATGGCGATTGTTTAGTTTGCTGCTATTGGTAGTATTAGTTGAAGCTGCCAGTGTTCGTTGAAAACTACACTAAATTATATGCAGTAAATACAATAACGAGTACACTCAGAGACAAAATCGCCCAAAATTTCTTTTGGCGCCAAAGGTAACTCGGAAATTATATTTCTAAAACAGAAAGTTGTGTCCTCCTAAGAACCAGAGTTTTCTTCTCTTAAATCCAGGGTACATTTTTCTAAAATTAAGAAAATATATGTCTAATTTCTAGGGGTTTTTTCATGGGTACACAAAACGCAAAAATGTACAATTTTTTCTTTTTTTGTATATATTATTATTAAACAGATATTTTACTAAGTTTATAAATTCCGAGATGAAGAAAAAATGATATTTTTCTGAGTGTATGTACGCATATAAATACATATGTATGTTTGTACTTAAGGTTTTCATGTTTAAAGATATGTGCCAGAGGCTAATTTAGCAATAAATAAATACCTACTTATGTACATACATAAGTAAGGCAGCATTGAGCTGATGGATCGCTCCACATTCACATTATTAGAAACCATTATTTTTTTTACCCATCGTTTCAAACGAATCTCTGAATTGGGACTTAACTAGGCATGGCCATAAAATTTCATTTTCATATATTTAATTTTCGTACATATGGCCCGAATACAACACGTGTTAACTGTTATCAAAGCACATCATTTCGAAAAGTATTCAGCTAATATTGGCTTTTAAAAATTGTACCCAATTCTAAATGCAAATAAAAGCATTACAAAATATTACTTTTATTATTAGGCGAAATCAACAAAAGACCATAGGATACATCTTTAATTTGATGTATTTATTTTCGGCTTATTCTCCATTTAGCTCTTAAGCAACTTTATTAATTGATTACCAAGAAAATTGTGAGTTGTAGACGAGTTGGAGAATTCCTTGAGTTGAGTTAGTCCTGCCTGCTTAATTTGTTTATTGAACATAAAAACCATTCCATGATCAATAATAAATAATTGTCAAGATTGTATCTTTAGTTTCGACTTATTCGGGGTTCCAGTAATTGTCAATCTGCAGTCGCACAACAAACGGCATTCCGAGGCAGCATGGAAAAACATTTGTGTTTCACGAGCAGCAACAAGTGCCGCATTAGGAACATGTGCCTTCAATTGATGTTCAATTGCCAAAATCCTCTAATTTGTGTTCCCCTTTCTATATCTGGCAGCTGAGAATGATGAAATGGGCTGCGTGGAGCTGCTGGCGACTGCCATATCTGTGTTGATAATGGTGCTGACGTTTCCGATCTCGGTGTTCATCTGCTTCAAGGTGGTCTCCGAGTACGAGCGCGCTGTCATCTTTCGCATGGGTCGATTGCGCAGTGGTGGAGCTCGTGGGCCAGGCGTTTTCTTTGTGCTGCCCTGTGTGGATGACTATTATCCGGTGGATTTGCGCACCGTTTCGTTCGATGTGCCGCCACAGGAGGTGCTATCCAAGGACTCGGTAACAGTCACTGTCGATGCGGTCGTCTATTATCGCATCAGTGATCCTCTCAAGGCCGTCATTCAGGTATCCAATTACAGCCACTCCACACGACTCCTGGCCGCCACCACGCTGCGCAACGTCCTCGGCACACGCAATCTTTCGGAGCTGCTCACCGAACGCGAGACCATCTCGCACACCATGCAAATGTCCCTTGACGAGGCCACCGATCCCTGGGGCGTCAAAGTGGAACGTGTCGAAATGTAAGTCGATCAAAGAATTTATCGAATTCATTTATCATTTATGACAATAAACTTTCTTAAGTTAAGAAGCTTGAATATTTGATCCTTAACCTATTTCAATACGCATCTAAACTGGATTGAAATTCATCCGTAGAAAAGCCAATATATATATACATCTTCAGATCTAGTCAACCGTAAATACATATTGCTGATTAGAACTAAAATCCTAATCGATATAGATTTCTTATACTTTTTGCTACATATATTACTATATTTAACTCTAAATTTTGTTAAGTTAAATACAGTTTTGCAATGGCAAGCTAAAGGGTAGAAGTATATACTTATATGATTAGATAAGTCTGTTCGGACTAGGCTCTTGTATAGAACACTCCTATCTTTCACTCTCAATTTTATTAAATGGAATATATTTGCCCCATTTCCAGCAAGGACGTTTCGTTGCCCACAGCGCTGCAGCGCGCAATGGCTGCAGAGGCAGAGGCAGCGCGTGAGGCACGTGCCAAAGTGATTGCCGCCGAGGGAGAGATGAAATCGTCGCGTGCACTAAAGGAGGCATCGGAGATCATTTCGGCCAGTCCGTCGGCATTGCAGTTGCGCTATCTGCAAACTCTGAGCAGCATTTCAGCGGAGAAGAACTCGACGATCATCTTCCCGCTGCCCATGGAATTGCTAACACCATTTCTGCACTCGTCCGCCCAACTGGCGGCTAATGCCCAAGCGCAGCCATCGCCACTCCATAGGCATCAACATCAGCATCATCAGTGACGCTCGATGTCGGTGCTGCAGCCGTACCTGGAGGCTCTGGGTCGCTGCGAGCTACGTCGACAAATTGCGGGCGACGACGACGTTGATGATGACGATATTGTTGGCTATCTGTTGTAAGTGTCGCTGGAGGAAACGGAAAAGTGTTCACTTTGTGTGTACTTTTGATGTTGATTACGAATTAAATGTGGCCAATATGTTATCTAAACTAAAAAATGCTCCTTACTGGACGATTGGTGCAGTTAGCTTTTGTTCGGGATGCGAATGCTTGGATTTGTACTTAGGATCATTACAGTTAAGTGTAAGTTATCTAATTATTAGACTAGTTTTTTTTTTTTTTTTTTGTTTATATACTAATTTAAATGCTTAAATGCTCGTATTTACACTTTTTGTTCTTATATAATACTTAAAAAATAAAATTTCCCTATTTACACCAGATCTATTTTACTCTAGATTTATTTGAACTTGAAATATATATTTGCAAACCTTATTTAGTAGTTGGTAAAATCGCTAGTCATTTATGAAATTCATATTCAACTGTCAACTGTCACAAGCTGTGTCTGATATCCTATAATAGCTAGAGAATATCAATTTTATGAGACAGTTCTAGTTTTTATATTATCGATGTTATCGAACTGTAGAAATGCCATACTGTTGACATATCAACTTCAAATTCTGAACGTATATGAAAAAGAATGTTATTGACTTGCACACATATAAAAATTTATTAATAAATATTTTATCAATGCAATAAAATACGTGCTTTTTATGTAATGTAATATATATATATATATATATACGAATATATATGTATGTTATATAAAATGGCTTTTATAAAATGTATACAAAATAGTTGTTACTTAATAATATACATATATACATAGAAATCTACGTATGATTAACTCATTGTGAATTCTGAGTTATATATTAACGTGAAACACATTTAAATATAGTTATATTTAAATTAACATAACGCATAGCATGTTGAAGGCCTTAATGCAATGAAATATATGTATGTATATACGTATATATATATATATATATATTTATATATGTCTCTCTGCATGTACGATTGTTGAATATGTAAATACTTTTTTTTGGGATCTGCGGCGCTTACTCTGAACTGATTTCTCATTATTTCTCTCACTCTCGCGTTCTCTTTGTCTCTCTCTCAGAAGTGTTATACAATTATACACATTTTGCTCAAAAATGTTCGTAAAATAATTTACAGAATTTAAAGTTCTGCAGAACTATTCCATAGATTAACAAATGATTAACCGTATTTATGCATGATTCATTCGCATTCTCACAGATATTTTCCATGCTGGCAGAAAATAAATGGAGTCCCGAGGAGCATAACATAAAAATACAGTTGCCAAAATATAAATAGTTCAGAGCAGATATTACTAAAGGCTCGCCGCCTCAGCATTAAAGTACATGTTTATATTTATACATATATACATATATGTATATATAAAAAAAAAAATCCAGTTTGCATTTAAGCAAAATAATGGCCACTGCGCTGCGCAAATTAAAGCATAACTTAAGCTAAAGAATCCCTAGTGCAACGATTTAATTTGATAGCACTTAAAAAATTTTCGCTAGACTCGGCGTACGTCGAAAGGGATTCCATGAACTGGATGAAACGCTGCCCACAAAACGCGTTTTCGCTGATGTCTTGAGGCGCAGCTTGGGCTTTGTGGTGGTGCTGGTGGGGCTGGAGGACCCAGACGAAACGCCCGACGAGCTGGCAGCCGATAACGTTGATATGGATCCCTTCGACGATAGTGGCTGTAATTTATAAATAAACAATAATATAATAAATAATTCGAAATAAACAATATTTGTATATACATATATAGTGAACAGCCCACCTTTAGATAATTACGATCCATAGGCGTGATAACTTTAAGTTCCAGAGCCGCACCACACGATTGTATGAGCCGAACCACCTGCTGGTGCGAGTACCACTTGACATCCATGCCAGCGATTTCAACGATGAAGTCACCCTCCTTGATGCCGCCCAGCTGCGTATTGAAAATGAAATTACTTGTTAGCTTCAGTTGGCCCAAGGCAGTCAAGGCTTAAAGCATACTAACATCGGCCAGCGAATTGATCTCGACGTGGGCGATTATCACAGGGGCATCGCCACGCACATGAAAGCCAAAATTCTCGAGCTCCTCCTTGTACAGACTACAGCCAGCCTCGTGACTCTCATCGGCTGTGGGACAGTGGCAATGATAGCTGCTCGCATCATGGTACATCGCCGAACCTTTCTGCAGTCGTACACAACGCGGTGCTGTCCAGTGGCGGCGTGCGGAGAATATTGCAATGGGACCCAGTCGCTTAAAGGGATCATCCACTTTGTATGATGTAAAATCTGGGCCGGTCAGCGAGAGCGTAAACTTCGACGATGCTGCCATACAAAAAAACAAAAAAAGTCAAATATATATGAACATTTTGGAACATTGCTCTGTTGATGAGATATGTCACCTTCGACCGTGCGCTCAACCAGATCGTAGCACTCCTCAATGTTTTTGGCCGGCGCTTGCAGGCAGAAACGTTCATACTCGTCCTGTGTCTTGTAGTACGCCTCCTTGATGACCTGTGTGAGGGATGTTTTGTTCTGCAATTGAAGGAATGCGTGCACGATGAGCACATTTTTTGGTTTTGTTTTTTTTGTTATTTATTTACGTTGCAAGTGACTCACCTTTAGGTAGCGGCACATGCGCTGCAATCGCTGCGCCTCCTCATGACTAGCCAGTGCCTCTTTCAAGTGGGTGCGCTTGATGGCAGCAACGCTGACGCTTTCCTCATCGCACTCGCTGCTTGCCTCTGTGGCACGCAGCGCCTCCCGCGCATTGCCAATGAACGATTCGTTCGATGACACTGTCTGACTCTTTTTGGTGCCCAGCGAGACATTGTCGCCATTGTCGCCCACAGACGCATCAATGCTCCGCGCCTCGTAATGATGTGCCAGCGCTAGATGAATGCAAATTTATTTATTGTTATTATGTTTGAGTCATTTAGGCAATACTACCATGGCCAAACAATAGCGGCTCACCTTTGTACAACTCGGCCTTGAGCGGCACCAGACCCGCCCAGCACTCGGGCAGATAGGTGTGCGTGTCATTCACTTGGATGTTCTTGTGCATCTCGTTGTACTCCAGCGATAGCTGTGCCGCCTCACCAGCCAAGTCCCGAAAGAGCTGAAATAATTGGTAGCTCAATGAATTCAGACATCGACTTAGTCATCTCACATTTCAGCTAACAGCTAACAGCTAAAGTGCATGCACATGCAGATAAGCCATTGGGTCAACTAATCGAGTAGCAAATGGTCAAATGCTCAAATGGTCAAATGGTCAACACACACGCAGCTGCCACATTTGGTCAGCTCTCACGTACTCGTGCCATTGATAACAGCAAAGTCCAGCAAAAGCAGCTTCAGGTGAAGTGGAAATTGGATATGACCGTTGAAGACTGTCAAAACAAACCGTCAAATTTGAATTAACTCAAATCACAGACTTAGACGAGAAGATGCCGATTGAGAATGTGATAAACTTTAGAGATTTCTTTCGCTTTGAAGTTTATCAAGATTGAAACAGATTGCTTTGGCATGCTTATCAACATTTTCATGCAGATCATTTTACAATATTTATCAACATCTTCAATTCATCTTCATATTCTGATTTGATTAATATTATGTATAGATGCAAGTCGATATGAAGAAGTGACTATCTTCACTCAAAGATGTAAAAGTGTGATCAGTTTTTGTTTCTTCTCCATGTTTATAGGTATTAATGACACTTACATGACTGGACTCCATTAGACCCAAGGCCTCAATCTGTAGCTGTAGCTTCTCGAAGAGACATTCACGCGCCTGGGACAACATAAGCGAGACAAGAACGTCGAGCACCTGTGGCTTCAGGTCCATCGATGGTGCATTTGTGAATATGTCGTAGATGTGACGAAAAATGCCGGCAGCACGCAGAAAACTATCAACGGCCGCGTCCAAGCCGCGTTCCGTGCGTCTGTCGTGACGTGCCCCGATTTGTGTGTAGATGGCGCCCAGATTGAAAAGAGTACACGCCTTCTCGAAGGCAATGGTACGTTGGCAGGAGGGCACACCGGTCAGCGAGTCGTACCACTCAAAATATACGCCCAGATTCCGATCGGGCGGAAAGAAGCGCCGTTCCACATAATACAACAGATTGTAGTAACGGAATAGCAGCGCCACACCAAGAGCGTCCCGCGACGGCGTCTTCGAAGCCTGCATTTAATTGATGTGAAATCGAAAAGTACAAAAGTACATTTATCGTCGGATTTTACCTGTCTGGTGTCTGTCATATCGGCTATGGCATCCATATACATCGAGGGCTCTTCGCTGTAGTGCTCCAATATGAAGTCCGAAAACGGTTCCATGAAATTGATTTCCTTTGTCTCCTTGAGCCCCAAAGGTATCATGGGCATAATACCCTCATGACTGTAAGTTGGGACGGCCAAAGTAAAGTTCAGATTAGATTCAGTCTAAGCACATATTTTTATGCAAATCTTTTATTCCGAAACTTAGCTCCTAAGCCCAACACAAAACATTACACAGACTACAAATATAGTTGAGCTGCCAAAATTCTTTCAAGCTTTAAAATAAAAATACTAAATAATAATAAAAGAAACTAATAATAACAAACAAATAATAGAATATCACTTGGGAAAGGGAAAAGGTTTTTAATTTGGTAAAGCAAGTCGTTCCGGCTGGTTATTTATAAAAATGACAAGTTCGATTCGCCAATCCTACTAAATGCTCAGCTCCAATCAACCTTGCAATCATTTCTTGTGATAATGATAAACATATGATTATAACAATTTGTATTTTTTGCGATCTTTAATTTTCGCGCACCGAACCCCAATCCTCCTGTAGTAATTGAGTTTTCTTTGTGTGTTTTGATCATTTAATTTAATTTCATTTGATTTCATTTTACCTACCCCGTTGCACATTTATATTTTCGGAACTAGCTTTAAAGCTAAAAGTTGTAGTATTTACATTGTTTTTAGATCGGTATATTTGTAGCTATGGGAAACACAATCAGTTCATTGTGGAAATACTTTTACTGTTCGCTAGTTGTTTCATATTTGTATTTTTGTCAGTTGTGCATTTAATGACGCTTTTTCACTTTCTTTGTTGTTTTTGTGCTGTGATTTCGTTCCGCTCGACGGCGCAAAAAGGCGCTTGACCAGAAACTGATGCGCAAAAATTACAGCTGCCCAGCCGGATAGCTCCCCATAATAGTTGCATACCCACCCGAACCCAGCCAGCAGCAGGGCAACCAAAACTACAACTTCAGCAACAAATTTCAACATTTGCATGCCTATAAACAAAAACGAGAAAAAAGGTATAACAAAAAAAAAAAGCAAAAAAAAAACAAACAAAAATCGCCAACAAATTATTTGGCAAATGGGCGCAGGTTGATCGCTGTAGCCAGTGGAGCAGTTAATGATCTAATCACTCACCTTTCGCTTTGATAGATCTCCACAGAAGAGTTTAGCTCAGCCAATTGCTCCTTGAGCAGCTGCAAATTGGAGTTGACGAAACTCAGTTCCAAGGCGACGGTATCTCGCAGCTTGCGATTTGTAGTTGCCTGCAAATCATTTTAAAGATGCTTACAACATGGTTGCTTTCAAGATGGTACAGCTACAGCTATTAAAGACCCTTGCGAATAAATAGTGTTCAAGTTACACCCAAACCAAAATTGCCTAAATACATCCAAAATTTGCAATGCAATATCTTTGTCAAAACTGAAACGATTTTCGATTATTTTGTTGTAATGTTTGTAACCTATTGAAGTATAAATATTCTTGAAGCTATCTTGATGAAACTTGGCATATATCCAACTTTTTACATATGTGAAAGTCGGTTGAATCGAATGACTGTATCATATAGCAGTCATGAGAGGGATCGTCCGAGAAATGAGTTCTTGTAAGAAGAACTTTTGCTTTACCTTTTTATCTTAAGCAAACTGTTGTGATATGTTTGCATTAAAAATCATCGGACAACTATATCATCTAGCTCTGATAGGAACAATCTATCTAAAGATAAGCTTTGCTATGAAAACCTTTGTATTTATTTATGCGTTGTATTATGATCCCAACATCTGAGTACTAAATCACACATCACTCATAGGAACAATCGGTAAGTTGTTGAAATATATAGTCAAAGTTAGGTGTAGCCAATTCGTTAAACGCTATTTCTTGTTTAGTCATGGTTCTGGCTTTAGATGAAGACGTATTCCTCAATTCAACGTCCCAATTCAAATACAATTCGCAGGTTGACTTCCGCCTGCAATCATTTGGCTGCCTGAGATAGTCATTCTTTCTGGTTAAACTCAACTCTACAGGGATATTTACGTAAGTCTCAAGTCAAAATACTATAGATTAAAAACAAATTCAAAGATGAGTTGCTAGAGATATTAGGAGTTACCCTCGGCAGTGAATAGCTAGAAATACGAGAAGGGACTTGGATGCACCCACCTTGTATAGATTCTCGGCACCGGCGCGCAATCTCAGTTCCTTATTGATTTCTTGATTCAATTTACAGCGACGACTCTGCAATTTTCCTCGACAGGTGGCCGCTCGTGGATCGGAGCCCTGTAATAATAAATAATGGAATACATTGAGTTGGTCAGTTGGAACTATTATTATTAGTTAATTGTAAGCTATAATTGCAGCTATGTGCTTCGATTTGAGCCGCACATTCTTCAAATAGTGCTCCTGTTAAGACTTATGACATAATGCGGATACTGATTAGCATCGGTTTATCGTTACCCGAGTATATCGCTGACAGTAATGAACTTATTTAATATGTAATAACAATCACATACGCTTGCGTACATACAAATATGTATCATTGTTTTATAACTTTGGAGAAGAAGGGGCAAAATGAAGGTTTTTTCCAAAGTATAATTTGCTTGTGGGACGTGCCGAGCAAACGCAACAAAAGTTGATTGACTTATTTACGGTAGCTAAGCTCAAAAGCCAGCTAAGCTAACAAAAAGGCAAACAACAATGGGCAACAGCGAATGAGACACAGCCTGGCATACAAATTGTGGAAAGGCAAAGTGCAAAACGTAGGAACAGAAAACTGAAAGATAGAGAAATAGAACATTGCAGCTGAGCCACAAATGCATCGTTCTGGATACTTCACAACTGCAACTGCAACTTCCAACTTGCAACTTGCAACTTGCAACTTCAGCTTAATACTGATGGTACACAAGATACTTAGTATACAGAGAGAAATACTTCAGGCATTTCGAAGAAATAGCTTAAATTTAAAGTAGGAAGTTTTCGCGCAACAATTTGTAGTGTTTTTATAGCCTTGTAGAGGCGGCAGCTTAAAGTATGTAACAAATTAACATTTAGACAACTGACAACTCTATGTCAACCTCATGTCAATTTTATGATTTAAATTGTAACTGAACCCTTTAACCTCGAACACAGAACACCAGTTTGAATGCTAACCAAAGTCACCAGTTATGCATCTTATAATGCTATTAACATTCGGAAAGGCAACCCGATGTTGACCGCTGTTGAGATCGGGAGACTAAGCCGTAGAGCTTTCAGTGGTGCAAATTAAATGTCGTCATTCTGACTCCAGTGGCATGACTAAGGTAATCGTTCTTACTTATTTTATGTCCACATCGTTAATTAAGCTTTAGGTAGTATTATTTAGCTCAGTGTACTCAAGTACTTGCAATGCCACAACAACAACAAATGCTCGTGCTCTTATCTACAAATTGTAGTCGATATTATAGTTATGGTTATAGGTATTGTATATATGTATATGTATATGTATATGTATATGTATATGTATATGTATATGTATATGTATATGTATATGTATGTGAGTGTGTATAAGAGGCCAATGTGCCGGGGCCAACATTGGAGAAGTAGGAACACTGGTAGACTTGCCTAGGCCATAATTACGATACATACGTTCACGTTAACACTCACACTCACACTCACATTCACACAATAACATTCACATTCACAGTCACATTCACAATCGCATTCACGTATTTATACGCCAACGCAGCGTGACACGATCGTAATGCTTGTACTCGTAAGCGGAAGTAGGAAGTCATCGTCACGACGCTGCACATTCTGGCTATGGGACCTTCTTTACAAAAAAAAAAAAAAAAAGGGCGACGAAGTTTAATAGAGTGGGATGTGGGAGAGGGGAGGAGGAAGGGGGGTTTGTGAATAAGTATCACCTTAATATGCATTGTCTGTGCGCTTTTCGTGCCTGATGCTTTATTCCTACTCAAGCAAAATGCACTCGCGTTAAGAACATCGAGGTTTCCAGCTCGTTGCTCAAGTTAAGGGCAAGCAAGTGACATACATACATACATACATACATATATACATACATACATACATACATCCATACATACATACATATATACATATATACATACTCATGTATACATACTTTACATTTATTATACCCCAGTAAAGTGCATTATAATTTTGTCGTAAAGTTTTGTGCATTGAAGGAGACCTCGCCGAACTCATAATAAAAGTGATGATATAAATTTCGATGGACTAAAATTAAGTTGTCAGCAGATGAATTCCGGTCTAAAAGGGTATGTAATCTTCGGAGTGCCAAAGATAACGACTATAAAGTATTTAATAAAAAAATATCTTGATACTTTCATCAAAATTAATCACTGTTGATGAGCACGATGATAGCTTGATGAAAATCTCGAAATATATATAGATATATATATATATACAATGACAAGACAATATGGAACTTAATTCAAATTGAGATGAAAGTTTTGAATTGTGTAAAAGTGATTGATGAGACTATAAAAACGCAAAAAAATAAGAAATACAACTGAAAGCAGTTTAAAGACAAAGAAAGAAAACAAACGCCTGCCAAATAATTCTTCAGAATTATTCATTTAGAATGGCAAAGATAAAGAATAAATTGGTTTAAATACTTAAAAAATGCTAGCGAAAGTTTGGGTGGAATGCATATTATTAAAATAGATGCGTCAGAATATTTAATGATATTAATGATATTATAGCAAGAATTAAGTTGATTTGTGTGCTTGTAAATTACCAATAATATCCCATGAAGATGAGGACTAGAAATATTATAGCTGCAAGCTGCAAGCTGCCAAGTGCTCTCAAGTTTACCTTGTTGGCTATGAACCAGCTATGAAGCCACAGTTAAGGATGCATTTATCAAGGTTAAGGGTTCAACATCAGATGTGGCTGGACACATGGCTGATAAGCTGACTATGCTCTAGGGACTATTGACAGCAAGTCTTGAAGCTGAACTGTGGCTTTGCGCATACGCCACGCCCCGTTGATTATGGACTCTTTATAATTTACCGGCTGGCGAGCAAGCCGAAGTAAATGCATTTTGAAAATGTGCTTTGTTTTTTCTTTTTCTTCTTTTTTTTTCTTTTTTTTTTGAGCTGGCGTGTTCTGCATAATTAAAAGCGGCAGCGACAGGTCGCTAGGGACTGGGGCCAAGCCTTGGACGCTGTTGTTTATGACCGTCCTCCGTCTCCGGCATAAAATATTGAGTCGACCACGCGGATTTGGCAGCAAAACAACGAATGGCGCCCAGCGACTGGCCAATAGCCAATGGCCAATGGCCAATGAACTCAACGTGTCGTTTGGAACGGATCGCCATGGGCGTCAGTGGATCGACGTTGAGTCGCCTGGCATTAGACATGCATCAGCATAGCCTGCACGTGCTTGAAAAGTCAATGCACCTAACCAAGCGAAGTGCAGGCACTGCCAACTGCCTACTGCCAACTACCAACTGCCAACTGCCTGCCTACTGACTGTTGCCTCTTGCCTGTTGCTTGTTGCGTGTTGGCTGTTGGCTGCTCCCTAAGCAGGGGGCCCAGTCAAGTGTGCAAAATTATTGCATTCACATAATGTGCTTTCTTATGTACTACAACAATATATGCATGTACATAAATAGTTGCCTAGATTATCCGATTATCTGCACGAGTCGATTTTTGTGGTTTTTTCTATTTTTGGTGGCGGTTTCGGTTTCGCTTTCAATGAAACTGCCGTGAAACAACGTTGATAACAATCCAACGCAACCAAATGCCGTGCGTCGCATTTGTATTCCGGATTTATTCAAAACTCGAAGCTCATGCAAATGACACGGCAACCCAAAAAAAAATGAAATGAATAAAACAAACATGAAATACTTAAATCGAGCATCAGCTACGTACATAATACATAAACACAATTCAGTGGCCCATGTTGCCAAATTATGCATGAAAGCGCCCGAGTTGGCAATGGGAATTTCAGATTCAGTTTCAGTTTCAATTTCTGAAAAATTGTGAAACGAAAGTGTTTTCAGCGGCAGTAGCCGTAAGGCTTGTCATTTGGAAGATCAAACAATAATTCAAGCGTTCAAAATCAAATTGCACGTGAAGAAAGAACGTTTATCTTGGGCATGCCGAAGATTCCATACTGTCTTAGTCCGCCTAATCTGATATATATATTATTATATGTTATTAATCTAACTCATTTCAACTGAATAGAAGGGGTAACAAGTTTGTCTACCCGTCTGCCTATCTCGATCTCACAATTAAAACAATATATATATGCTTCATGGGATCGGATAGGTCTCCTTCAATGCGTTACACATGTCACGACCAAATTGTAATAACGCCTACAAAGGTAAAAAAAAAAAGCAAATCTATTGATCAATAACAACAATTGTTCATATAAAAGAATTCGCTTATGCGACTTAAGCTTTGGCTTTTTAGATTTGAAATTTGTTAAGATTCAAAAACATCTTAACGATGTTTTATGCAATTTGACTTCATCTTCAGCTTCTAATATTTATTGTTAACTAGTTCCAAAGAATTCATGGTAGCCGCCAGCAGTTGAAGTTGTGGAAAAGATCAAAGACTCACGACCTCGTTATTATTCTTACTTCATGTTGTTTCATAATGGCTAAATGGCTACGGTATATGGCCACTCTGATAGGGTTATAAGTTTGTTTGTTTCGTGTTTCGCCTAATATATGTACATATGTAAGCCAAAGTTGACCCATATTCGATTCGAAGGGGTCAATTTGTAATTATCGTTAGCTGACATTTTGGTCCACTCGAGGATCATTTCAAAATCATATTCATATTAGTATTCAAGCCACCAATCAGACTTGCTGCTGTTGTTGTTATTGTCGTTGTTGTAGTTGTTGTTGTTGTCTGTGTGCTATGTAACACTTTCTAGAGCCGCCAGCCCAGCCGCACATTCCAACACCCCGAAAACCAGTTGTTATTGTTATTGTTGTTATTGTTATTGTTGCTGCCGGTTGTTGCTCGCTTTGTTTGTTGTCTGCTGTGTTTGTATTTTGCCTAGCCGTACTTTCACCTGTTTTCGGTTGTTGTTTTTTCGCGTTTCGGTTTAGTGTTATTTGGTTTTATTTTGTTTTACAAATCGGGTTAGAGTCATTAATTAAAAGCCAACACACACACACAGACGTAGGGCGGCAAAGGGCGAGAAACATTTCAGGCAGCATCTATATATATATATATATATATATATATATGTGTATTTTGTTTTTGGGGTATTCTGCTTGTCACAGTTGGGCGCCGTTGAGACCAGAAAGCCTCAAAGCATTTGTGTCCATCATTTTCATTGTTGTTCCTGACAACAACGACCCACTGGCTTTATTATGTGACCCGAATAAGGTGACGACTCCGTCATCAGAAGCTTTAAGTACAAATGACCATAGATCGTCTTAATATCCATATTGATGATGCCACAAATAATAGTCATGTTGATAACTCCCATAAATATTTTGCATGCTCAAAGAATATTTCCCACAAAAAAAGTACATTTGAGTTGATGTCATTTGAATCGTGAATGTCAGCTCTTCAGTGAAAAAGAGTCGTAGAACAGTGTAAATGACACTGTGTGCAACAAATTGTTATTACATGTATTCGTTGTTGGACAGATAATGTGTGAAGCTGAACAATTGCAGATTAACTGGCAGATGAAACTAAACACGAATGCGCCCACGGCATTGGAGGCAAACTGCACCTGCAACTGCAAAATGCCACAGACGACAACAACAATAACAACAACAGCAACAACAAAAACACCGACAACATCAACAGCAGGCAGAACAACACCAGAAATAAAATAGCAACAAAAATGAGCAACAACAACAACAACAACAACCTGTTGCCATAGTGGCTAAGTGACCCACATGTTGGTAGTCGCAAAACTTGTTCACATTCAATAAAACAAATCGGTTAAGAGAGAAAGACAAAAATATGGGCAATAAAAATCAAACAGCCACAAAAATGCTCATAAATATGCGTGCTAGCGGCGGCTGCTGCTGCTGCTGCTGCTGTTGCTGCTGTTGCACATATGCAAAAGTGTCAGCAGCAATGAGCCAAGAGTGCCGAATGCTAACAGATATATGTGCATTTAATCGCTCAACTGGGCCTTGCTGCGAGGAATGCTGAACACTTGACAGAAGCGACAGCAACAGCAACAAAAAAATAGCTATAAACATCGCCAGCCAACAGCAGCAGCAGCAGCAGCAACAGCAACAACAATTCCATCGAACAAGTGTCGAGTGGAGTGGAAGCTACCGCTTCGTTCTGACTCTTAACTGGTTTTTGAGGTCGTTAGGCGGCAGCAACAGCAACAGTAACAGCAACAGCAGCTGGAGCAGCATCACCCGTTAGCTGCAGAGTGCGAGCTGGCCAATAGCTGATAACTGTAAGCGGCCAACATTCGAGTTTCGGGAAAATTGGAACACACACATTTTGGCTCTTATTGATTTCTGTTTGGTTTTGTGGCATAGTGAAAATATATTTCTTTTTCGCCAAATGCCCACCGTTAGGCTGGCTGGCTGGCTGGCTGGCTGGCTTGTTAGACTGGCCCCAATGATGCGGCAGTGATAAATGTGCTGGGATCGTGGCTAAAAAAAAAGCACCGTTTTTACTGCTGCCGCTTCTGTCCCAAAACCCATTGACTCACTTCGGGATTTCAATGTAGCGTTAAGGAGATGACGCGCTCACATCATTATTTGCGGCAGGAAAAAGCCACAAAAGAACGCTTTAATTAAATTAGTTATAATTTAATTATTTTAGGCATTCACGTATAGAATACTCGGAAAAACATCGTCATCAAATGACTCTTTTGGTACTGGCCCAATTGCAGCGAAAAATAATAAAATATATTTGAAAATCAAAACAAGTTTAAAGTAGCTTGATTTGTAGCTGCCGCATCATTAAACAATTAGCTGCTAACAACCTGACGTGCCACGTAACATATTGAATGCAAATTGCTGCCGCAGCTTAAATGGTCAGCAATAATGGCTAAATTGCCGAATTAAATCTAAACCACCCACAACACACGCCTATGCCTATGCATACAGAAACAGTTACAGAAACCACACTTATTTTCAGTTTTCTAAGCATGTCAGCTCTGATTGACTGCAAATTGCCAATGATTGTTTTTGTTATTGTTGTTGTCGTCGTCGTTGCTGCTGCTGTTCTAATCACATGACCAACAAAACCAAATTGGCTAGAAAATGTATTGGAAAATTGGCATTGCCATACAATGCCATAAGTACCCGTAAATACCTTGGCATGTTTGTGCCGCTTTTCTGATTTTTCCCACTTGCGAGTACAAATTGCTCGTGTATTTCATCAAATCACGTATGAAATTAAACACTCTCTGCTCCAATCCTCAATACCAGACTGTTGTGGGCGCTTAAAAGCCACAGCAACAATAGCAAATAGCAAATAATAGCTTAGAACATGCACAGAACAATTGTTGGGTAACTAGACGATACCCTTTGAACAAAAGAAAAGTATATCTGTGTATAAGATCAAGCTAATACTTGACACACAGTAAATATTTGATTTACCCAAAAATATCAAATAACTCATTTGATATATACAAATAGATATATTACATTTTGTTTAGTTTGTCTGTTGTAAAATATGCGCATCGTGTGTGATTTATGGTTCTCAATTACTTTTCGTGCCAGTCGCTTCTAATTTATTATATACAGTCTTAAGTTATGGATTTGGCTAAGTGTGTTTATTGGCTAGAACTATGTATGTAGTCTCAGCCATTTGAGTAGCATGCGTTGTAGCCTCAAAGCATACCGATTTGAGAATTCTTAAGTCTTTGCACTTTGTATGTAAGCCAAGCACTTTATTTGCATGCAAACACATATTAAGCGTGTATATAGATGTGTGTGTGTGTTTATATATATATATAATTGTGTACTGAGTATTTTCAATGGCGGCAAATGTCAAACTCGAAGCTGCCATAAGTAAGAATTCAGTGTGAATAGCACTCCAAGTCGAAGTCGAAGTCAAACTCAAGTAATTGTTGGTTCATCACGTAGGTGGGCGCATTTGCAATATTCACGTTCCGCATATTTAGGCGACTTCGTCTTCGTCTCAGTCACATGTTGTCTTCATGTTACCACTGCTTATGACAGTTCATAGTTATAGCCACTGGCTAACTATTCAATTATAAGCAACTTGAGCAGCATGATCAAAAGCAAATCTTCACAGCTTGCGAACGCACGTGTTGCCTCTTGTGTGTGTGTGTGTGTGTGGGTGTACGCAATAATACCATCACTTAGTATTATAGCACTTAACTTAAGAAATAGTAAATACTTGGGCTCAAGCAACTGCTTACCATTTGCTCCAATTTTAGCAGATACGACGAAGGTGATTTGCAAGTCATTTTTCTTGTATTTCTATTGTGCAACTAACTTCGCATCAAACATTAAATTTGCCCGACAAAAAGGCACAATAAATAGATTGAGATAGAGCATTAAGTCGTTACTATGGAAATCGAAAACAATTTCATTCAATTCAGCTATTTTTATTGTAATTTGTTGGCGAACACGAAGCAATTTATTGAATGGCTAATGGTCATCGATTGAATAGACACATAAAATAATTCATATGCATGACACTAAAAAAAAAAAAACAATTAATAAAAAATATGCGATGAAATGCAAAAAATAAAAAAAAAAACAAGCACAAGTCGAATGCATATTGAATTTGTGGTCTGACCTTGAGGTCTTGTACTACTATTACCATACAATTTCTTGGTTAACACAAGTGGGTCAAGAAAAAAAATGGCGAATTTATATAGGCACTCAGACTAAAGATTACCGCGCACACTAGTAAACAGTAAATAGCAAAATAAAATAACAAATATATACATATATATATATATATACATATAGATATATATAATATATATATATAGTATTTTCTTTTAAGAGAAAGAAACACGCACGACACGCCAAAACACGTCCGCAATCCTCGAGATACAGAATCGTTCTTAGCTGGTCTTAAGCATTGGAAATGGTGCAGAGCCATGGCTGAGCTCTGCAAGCTCTGTCTAAGATAAACACACGCTTAGTCGAAGAAAGGGAGAGAGAGAAAGAGAGAGAGAGAGAGAGAGAGCTGAGAGATGAGAGAGAAGGGGAGAGCAAAAGCGAAAGAGAGCTGCAAGAAATGAGCAAAATCTGCTGCGGCTGTGGTCCGACCTGGTCAGGTGGCTTTTTTTTTGTTGCGGCTGCTGCTGCTGCTGGCCCCAAACTTGGCGCAGACTGCGACACACACGCTGACACTCAAATGTGTGTATTTATGCTAATGAAGTAACAAAATGAAATCCACCAAAAAACAAAAAGACAAAAGGCGTCAGCACTTAAAAAGAAAGAAAAGACCACAAAAAAGATGTCAAATCTGTAAAATCTGTTGGCTGTGTTAGCTGCAGGAGTTGTTGACTTGCAACTCCTGTGCTACCCCCAAGTTGTGTGGCCAATGACAATGGCATGATACACAAGAATAACACTTGAGGAATGTGCTGTGTGTGGAATGTGTACAGTTAAAGTGCTTTACACGCTGTCTTCCAGTGGCTAAGAGCAATGGCTTCCTCTTGGCCCCCATTGCATGACGCTGCTGCTGTTTGCAGCTTGCAGTTGGCAGTTGCAGCTTCAAATCACTGGCAATCATAATTCAATTCAATTGAGTGCAGTTCATTTGGCACAATAATATGGACGCCTCATGGGCCACTTAAATTGTCCAGAGACACGCACATCATGCGCAGCTGGACCAGAACCCAATGCCTTGCATATTCAACCTATAAAAGCTGTAGCTTCAAATGCACTTCTCAGTAAACAATTGCCATCTGTGTGTTTTGGCCATGTTCCGCTTTAAATTGATTTTACTCCTGGCCGTCCTTTGTGGCTGTGAGGCACATCCACCAACTACCGAAATGCCGGCGCGACTGATCAACGCTTCTGACGAAGGAGCTGCCTATGACAGCAAATTCGACAATGTCGATCTGGATGAGATACTTGGCCAGGCTCGTCTGCTCAATAATTATATCAAATGTCTGGAGAATCAAGGACCCTGCACCCCCGATGCCAAGATGCTGAAGGGTAAGTGGATCAGTGTAAAGTCATTCACTTTTGAACATTCAGTTACACATTGTAGATATCCTACCCGATGCAATGATGACGGACTGCGTCAAATGTACGGAGAAGCAAAAATATGGAGCTGAAAAAGTGACGCGTCATTTGATTGATAACCGTCCAAATGATTGGGAACGCTTGGAGAAAATCTACGATCCGGAGGGATCCTATCGCATCAAGTACGAGGCAACGAAGACTGCCAACGACGAAAGCCAAACTGTTGTATTCCAACCCTTGGCTCAAGGTGATTCTTAACGGCTAAATCATCGACAATGAAATCGATCCAAATATTAATATAATTAATCTACTTAGCTTCGTATTCACGTATTCACTAATATGCTACCAGTACTCGCATTCACGTTTGGATATAGCTTTTGTCTTTTTTTTTTTTTTTGAACACTTTACCACGAATAAAGCACCAGTTACTGCATAAATGATTTGAGTTTTGACTTCTGGTAAGCCGTTCGCTTGAAATATTTAAGTGAGCATTGTCTTTGATGGCAAGACTAATGAATTTTCCAACACTTACAGTGCATAAGCAGGGACACAATAGAATTGCGCACGAAGGCATTTCACACAATTTAGCAAATGTTTAATTTTGTTTTTAATGACAAACGCTATAATTACAGTGCAAATATTTAAAATCGTGTTCTTAAAGACAACATTTGCTAAGCAATTGGTGGCAATACCTTAGCATCTTCATGTTGGAGCTGGTTATATAATTGTCAAAATAATTGCACCCTGTACACACCAAAAATTTGACAAACATCGTATTAAGAAGCTCAGCAATGAAAGCAGTTGTTAAATTTATAGAATCACTTTTATTGGATATAACGATATGCATTCATCACTTTTGAATACATATTAAAAGAAAAAGATATCGAAATATTTTCTAGAATTGATTTTATTTGGTATTCATTGCTAAAAGTCATCTCAAAATAAATATGTAGATAGATAAGAATTAAATATAAAATCTGTTATTTAATCAAATTGTGATTAACGCATTAACAGAATAGGACAAAACCTGTTTATTTTCAGGCAATAAATATTGAATAAGCAATTACGCAACTGTAATCAGTAACATTGATCAAATGAGTCTTATGTGGAATGTCTGAATGTCTACATAAATATGTGTGTGTCTACATAGTGAGCACACACTGTTATCGCCGGCCCATCTTCAGTATTTTCAGTATTGTGGCACAGAAGTTGACGCACCGAACAACACCGACAACATCGTCATCAACATGATCATTATTATCATAAATTCCGTTAACACAGCACACAGCACACAGCGCACAGCACACAGCACACATCCACACCCACATCGGACGGCAGCGAGGCTAAGCCCCCAGGGCTTCACTAACAAAACATGCGACATCTGGCTAAAAGGTGTGGCTCAGTGGCTATGTGGCAAACACACACATAAATATATATATATATAAATATATATAAATTCGATGCGTTCCACAACTATATACATAAAAAAAAATTCGCATTCGGAGTCGGAGTTGGAGTCTGTTGTGCTTTGCAGCCTCCGGTTATTCAATTGTGTGGCAAACAAATAACTGCATTTGTGGTAACTCAATTGTTTAATGGTCAAGAGCCGTCACAGAGTTGAATGAACCCCGTCGCTTTTGGGTTGCCTCACTTCTTTGATACGCTTCGGATTTGGTATTGGTTTTGGTTTTGGTTTTGGTATTGGTATTGGTATTGGGTACTGGCTTGGGGGTCGCCCCATTCGGGACGTGCCCCGCCGCAATGGCAGCCAAACTTCCGGTTTCATTTCATTTGGTCGTAAACGCAGCTATATGACAGCAGTTATTCAAACGATATAAAAACACACTGGCAAAACTTTTGAAGTTGTTGTATTTGGCTTTCAACTCAAATACATTTGTGTCGCTGCCATCGCTGCCATCGCATCAGTTTGCGGTGGGCTGCACTCGGCTTTGACTGTCAATCAAATTTCATGATGCTTTTCCGTTTGCCTTTGACTGCAATACCATTTCCCATGCTGTCATTGCTGCTGCTGCTGCCTTCTGCTGTTGCTGTCGCTGTTGCTGCTGGGGCAAGTTGAGTTTGCTATTGCTGCTGTTGCCTGTTGTCTGTTGTCTGATGTCTGCAATGCAAAGCTTCTAAAGTAGCGCAGTCTTTCCGGCCATTGCACACTGGTGCAAAATCATGTCAGCATTGGTTAAAAAAAAAAACTTAAACTACGAGTTCGATTTGATTGATTTTATCTGAGTCGTATACATATACGAGTATATTCTTTTAGCGATCGTATTGCAATTCTCACTATAAACTCAAAATCAAGTTTATCTACAAGTGTTCTTTAGTGGTGCATAAAACATGCTTTTCATTCACTTCAAACAACCATTTAGTTCTAGCAGTTAACTATCAGTCAATCTCGGTGGGGTCCATTAACGATTGACATTATTATTAAGTACCTTAGCACCACAGCAAAGGTAGCACTAACAAGAAAAGACGGGTATCTTAGGCACGCCGAAGATTACATGCCCTTCCAGACCAAAGTCAAATTGCCAACGTCGAACTTTTGGCATAAATTAGAAAAATCAATTGGTTCTTCCCATGAAAGCTAAATGATATAGTCGTCTGATGTAGATAATATTTCGCACAAATCTGAGGATTCTAAAAACAAGCATTACTGCTGAGTTTGGTTTGGATAATTTGGTAAGCAAATTTGTTATTCATTTGAGAACTCATATTTGAACCGACTAGTAGTCTATACATATATGATATATCTGATCTTGTAGTCTCATTTTAATGATTTATTCAAATAATACGCAGATTGGGTAAGTTTACTGCGAATATCTTTTGAAACAAAACGATTTTCATAAAAAAAAACATCTTTTAAACGATCGTTCCTATAGTAGGGTTCCCATCTGCGACATATGTAAAAAAAAGATCAACGAATACATACCAAAATGCATTAAGATAGCTTTAAAACTGAGGGACTAGTTTGCATAGAAATAGATAGACGGACGTGGCTAGTGATGCTGATCAAGAATATATAAATGCTGTATGTGGTCGGAGATGTCTTCTGCAATGTGTTACAAACTTCACTATATAATTATAGAACCCGAGATTTGCTTGCAAATAACAATGTGTGTATATATATATATTGAAACACCAATAGGGGTCCGATTTGTTCACTTAGAAGCGAAACTTGCACTAGCTTTTTTTAACACTCTACCTGCATACATTTAGTTTATGAGAAGAGGCGGCTGTTGGATGAATGACCTCGACCCGACGCCGCGCCAACTTCAATGGCTTCACAAAGCGAGAAATTATAAACAAACAAACACACACACACACACAAATGTCTTAAAGTGCGTTGACTTGGCTAATAAATATGACACACGATTATGGGGCGGGCACTGAATAACATAGACCACCGCCAGATACCCTGCCAAGTGTGGCCCGTATCCGTGTCCATGCTATAATTTGTCTTACGGCACCATTAACCAATTTTGTTGTTGTGCCTGCGACTCGAATGCTTGTGCAATTTTCATGGCACAACTTGAATTTGAATAATAATAATTATGTGCTCGTTACGCGCTTGGCAAGAAGACAAATGTCAAAACCATCGACCTCTACTTAACACCAGAGTACCCAGCAACTACATGCACATCTCTCCCCTTCCCCCGTCCCATGACCAGCCTACCACAACTACCACTTCCACTTGCTGATCTGACCGTTTAGCAACTGTTACGAATGTCGTTGACAAAAAAAAAGAAAATGTCATTGTCAACGGGTCTCAGCGTTTAATAAATGAATTATATAATTGTGAGCTGTTTTGTTGTTTTTGCTTTTTTTTTTCTTTCTTTTAGAGACATCGCATGCAACACCTCGTAACCCGAGTACACCCCACCCCCGCCCAGACCCCACGCCCACCGACTATCTGACTATCTGCGCCATTTGCCAGTTGGTGCTTGCCACGGTCGAGCGAACGCCTCGAAGTGCACGACTGACGACACTTTAGTGTTAGTTTGTCTCATTTGCATTCGGTTTCAAGTTCACTTCATGGGCAACTACTTCTTAGCTGCTTCAGTTGCTGCCAATTGCCGGCGGCGGCTGAGTTGACTTGAGTTGAATTGAATTGAATTGATTGGCTGTCATCGACTGATTGGATTTCCTGTGAAGTGTGCGCGACAGACCGCTTATTAGCCATGTCTAAATTATTGACTTCCTTTTTGGCCGCATATATGTATATCATTTGTCAGTGGAAAAGGAAAAGGAAAGCAAATGCCAGCTAAAAAAGAGTGCAGCTCGATAATTGCCATGTTAGAGTACTCGATCGCAAGTACTTGCCGTACCGGTTTCTGGTCAAACAGCTCGAATGTTAGCCTAGAATCTTAATGCGGCTTTAAGACCAAACATATACACACACACACACACACACACACACACACAAGTGCTAACATCTTAATGCTATGCGACAGAACTAGGCTCGTTGCTGACACACTTGAGTTGGGCAAATGTGGCCAAAACTATGCTACATTTAATTAACCAGCTGGCCCCACCAAGTGGGTCAAGGCCCGCAAAGGCATAGCTTACTGATAATTGGGTACTAATCAGTATTAGTGCAGTGATCAATTAAAAAAAAAATATATATATATATATATATACCAAACTAGATTTTATCATAGCATAAAGAAGTAGTTAAATTTCAGAAATATGTATCTTTACTTTTGCTAAGCACGAAAACACCTTTCAAAGGGCTGCCTTATAATAAATTGTCCTTATTTTCGACCACATATTGCATCTAAGCATCTCTATATATATATATCTATATATACACATGGGATTTTGCATAAAAATCTTGTGTTTGTTTAAAAAAAAGCTGCACAACTTTTAATAGCAGATGATGGATAGTTAAAATATACTAAATGAATCAAAAGTATCTCTTAATTGGACATATGTATATATTTGGTTAGGTTTCTAAAGTATCATCTGTGAGCTGTGACCTACAATTAGCCAGAGATTTAAGTAATTGTTTGCTGAGATTTGTCTGTGGCGTTGTTTTAGCCTTGGCTCTCTTAAATTTGGCCTAGCAGAAAAGCTACAACTACAACAACTGCAACAACTACAACCAACAATAATGTCAATAGCCCGGTTAATTGTTAATTGTCTGGGCATGCTCAACATGAAATTTATGTGCACTTGGAGACAATTACAATTACAATTACATTACGATTACGATTATGAGTACGATGATGATTACAAAGCAAAAACACAATTGTACAAAATTGTTTTAAACGGCTCAACACAGCCAAAACGAAACGAAAACTAAATATGTATTAACATATATATATTTACATACATACATATATTTATATATTATATATATATATATATGTATTTACGTGTATAATGTGTATTCTTCACGTCGAATTTAGCATGCTCTCAATCAAGACAATTTAGGGGTTAAGCACTTGCTTCAATCGCATGCTTCTGACAGTTGTAACTTAACTGGGCTAATGCCCACCGCACGCCTTCGTGTGGGGCAACTTGTAGTTGGCCCATTAAAAATATGAAACAAACAACAATTGCCTTTAAGCCACAGATGTGAAATGCCTGTGTCTAAAAATGTTGCTGTTTATAAATATAAATATATAAACAAGTGTATATAATTTACATATATATATATATGCTTGGTGACTGCGTAATTTTTGGTTTGGCTGTGACCAGCTGGGATTTTAATGAGGTATTTCGATTTTCAGCTCTGCCATGAATCCCTCAACTTTGACTTATGGCCAACCGGCGGCAGTCGCACTGCCACAGACAAGGGGCAACAGCAGCAGCAGCAGCAGCAACTATAAAAAATACAATTTCCCAGACGATTTGAGCTAATGAAACGTTACAAACAATGGAAAATGCCGCTGCTAGCTTTTTTTTTTATTGTCATCGTGAGTTGTTGTTGGTATTGTTGGCTTACAGATATTTAACCGTGGTAAACATTTGGCCGCACATTTCCATATCAAATAGCTGGCAGGGCATTGCTACCCATCTGGCAATGCTATGCCATGCGCCTTGACATTTCTTGGACGGAAGATCATTTAACAGAGCCATCCATCACATGATCTTCGCGGCTCGAAAGCATAAAACAAGCACAAACAAGCAACAACAACAACAATGTTATTATATATATATTAATAACTTACTACCATGGACTATGTGATTAGTTGATCCGATCAGCTGGAGTAATCATCACATTTTCGTACGTTAGCCAAGCACCCACATATTGGGTGCAAAACAAACAAGTCAAAATGCTCGACTGCTAGATACCCTGCGCCCAGCTGTTAAATATATTATTCGAACTGTAATCACAGGCTTGCAACAAATACGTGCCTAGAAATAGTAGTGAGATCAATATCGGAATACGTTTATCCGATCTCGATAAAATCATTTTTCTTGATCAATAATACGTCACGGAATATTATTTATTAATTGGAAGGCAATAACTTAATTATTTATTACTATCGGACATCGATTTATATCGATATTCGCAAAACGGGAAGAATTCTCTATAAAATTAATTTATATATGAAAAATCTGTAGCTCTCCTTCTGCTCTGCCAACCATTAGTTCACACAGACAGACGGACATGATCAGATCGTGTTGTCTTTTGATGCTGATCATGAATACATATACATATTAAATGGAGTAAATGCTGCCTTCTGTTTATTATATACTTTTGCACAACTCCGATATACCCATTTTACCAATTCTTAACAGACTCAAGGTGCACAACACAAAAAAAGTGGGACATTTTATATTATTTCGTTGGCCTTATCATAATGTCCATGTAGCAACTATGTACTTACGTAAGAGGGTTAAGCAATCGATGCGTAACAATAACCCAAATTGCCTACCACAAGCAACAGCAACAACAACAACAACAGAACTGAACCATGTAACGGAAACACGATAAGGAAATGAAAACGTCAACAAATTAAAGTCGAACAAGTAGTCAATCGCTCATGACTTGATTGCAGGCAGGCTACCTGCCTGCTGCAGATACTTTAGATACCTGTACGCACATACACATGTAGGTATTGGCCGCAAAGACTTAACCGGGATCTGTACAAATATGGCAATGCCTTTGGGGCTAGTCATAAATGCAACCATTTTGTGTCCATTTTATTAGTTGCATTGTTCAAGAACAACAACAACAACAGGAGCGACAACGGCGGCAGTCAACAAAGGTCTCTTAGCAAACACCACCGATAAGCAACGCAGTGAGGCAGTGAGGCAAGCATACAAAGCGCATTAAATACCGCTCAACAAAAGCGACACACAAAACAAAAACAAAACATGTCAAATGGGCACTGTCCAAAATCGAAAGAACCAAACTGAAAACCAGCTTATTGCTTAAGACCAAAAATTCGTCGAAGCCCATTTAGAGTTCCAATTTGAAAGATGCCTCCCAGACGTCTTATCAAATGCCAGCACATCAGATTTGAAATGGGTACGGGATTCCATTTAGGGTTTTCCCAAATGAGAATCCGCTTGAATGTAGTTACTTATGGTAAGAAGGTTTCAGTGCATGTGCATATCTAATTAGTAGATCTGACAACGGCATAATGCATTTTAAGGACCACTCCAGTCACAGTAGAAAAAAGTATCGAAATGCCATGAAAACAAAAGTGCTCAATGTGAGGGAGCTCAACTGGGTATTCCATATTAATGTGCAAGAATAGACTAGAATGGAATATAAGATTCAACAAAAAAAATACATAAAATACTCACTGGTCTATCAACAGGACACTGTAGACAAAACATTGTGTAAATATAGCACATAATTTGATCAACTTTGAACACAGGAAACCCTTAACTCGATAAAGATATTTGCATTCGTACAAGTAGAGTTAATGAAGGAGCTATAATCAAATATGGGGCACAATAGAGCTAATAGCTGGCAATGTATGTAGCCACCCAACAATAATAAATGGTTAAAATGACTACTTCTAATATATGTAGTTCTTTAAAGATGAATTACAACCCGTTCGAATATCATCTCAGTCTCAGTTTAGTCAGTTTCAGTCAGTTTAAATTCCTTAATATTAATATTAACACTCTACTTAACTACTACAATATAAATCTTTACGTAAGCCTAAGCTCACCGACAATTTCGATCAGTTTTTGGACACCATCGAATTTATGCGCAGACAAGTATGTGTTGCAGGTACCCTGTTGCAGGTACTGCATGCGATTATTGCCTTTGGCTGCAGGTTACAGGCATAAGAGATATAGACAACATGCATATATACGCACACACGACACGCACATAACACATACATAGATTACACGCATTATTATTGGTTTCACTTGCGCTTTTCTGGTTGCAGTGAATGCTGTGGTTGCAGTTGTTGCAGTTTACACGGATAAGACTTTCAGACCGGGTCGAGCAAGAAACAACAAAAACAACTTTAGTAAGAAAAAAAAAACATATGATGATGTTGTTGTTGCGCGCATTTTAATTTGGCATACGACAACTTCACCTGTTCGGCCAGTTTTGGCCAACAAGCGTATAGCTATAGATGTGTGTGTCCACATAACACAAGATCATTCAAAAGCAAACTGGGCACAGCACACAGTCTCAACTGCTTTCTACCGTCCGCGAGCCACACGCATCTTGGGTGCAGAAAAACCAGAGTGAAATTCCATATGGCGACTGCCTCACTCCAAAGTGACCAGCACCGGACCATACTCAATGGGAAGTTTGTTTTTGGGGAATGCAACTGGCGGCGATGCGGAATCGGAATCGGAATCTTAAGCATAAATCTGGTTCACGATCGCCGACCATATACAGGTTGGGCCAAATTGGTTTCCTCACTGCAACAAACAAACTAGGCTAACCTGTCCAGCTTCCCCATCTCTCTCCCTCGCTCAAGCTGTCGCTCTCTCTTTCTTTTTGTAGCTACCTTTTTCGGGTGGTGCGTGTTGCGCAACGCATCTAAAGTCAAAAAATGCCGAAAGTCTGGACGCAACAATTTCCCCCGAAACTTGTCAAATTTGCATAACACCAAATCGGTTATTGTACAATAGAAAATGGAAAATGTTGTTCAAGACCAAAGCCCAGAAAATGTGATGTCTTTTGGAGAAACATGAAAGTTATTTGCATTCATTTTTATCTATTTATCTGTTTCATTTTTTTGTTATTTCTTTTTTGAAGATTTTTTTATTTTTCATTGCCAGTGACCAACACACCAAAAAAAAAAAAGTTACGTGTGACTTTTAGCTAGAAAAAAAGTGTTTTTCTATTTTATTTATAGTTTTCGGCAATCACTTGAAATTACAAATTTCTCACGATCTCTGTGCCACGCATCGAAGCACAATGAGTGCTCAAATAACTCTTCTAAGTTTATCCAAAAGTGTTTGCACGAATTTGTTGGTATCACAAAACGACTGAAGTTCAGTCAAATCTGTAAGGAATCAAAGTTTTCCCAAGCTATACAAAATATGTGCAAATTTGTTTCTGGGTTACAAAATTTGGATTCAATTTGAGCTCGTGATATGCGAGTAATTCAGCCCTAGCTCCATTGTGATGGGGCAATGTATGTCACCTTTTTGTGGTGCAAGAGAGTGTGACCATGAAATTTGTATTTGGCCCAATTGGCAATGTAGAGCATTAGATTTGGTGCTAAGCCACAATTTGGTGTTTGTGACCCAAATGGTGTTTACACGATGCATAATATCACAATATATGCACGTATCACGATAAAACATTGTCCATTTATGCATTCGTAGACATCAGAGGTTTTAGATAGATTTCAAGTCAACTGAAACTTAACAAACGTCATCAAACTGAGTTAAGTTTGCTTCAATTGTTTGAGTTAACAAGCAGAACGTTTTTAACAACTCTGAGCACCAATTTACTTCATTCAAATTACAACAGAACATTCAAAAAGTAGAAAAGTAAATAACGTATACGAATTGTTGCATATCTGTCATCAGTTTGGAAAATTGTCGCTGCTGGCTGCATTGAGAGTGCGCCTTGCAACACTGCACTTGAATAGACTGTTAAGTGTTTATTAATATGTTGCCAGTTTTCGCTTTCTTTCTTTTATATATGCATACCATGCATTTTCGCCAATTGTAATTAATTTCATTATTTAATCGATCACCGCACTTACGCACATATATATGTATATATATATATACATGTATAAAGTGGCAGCCACGACAACAGGTGGAGACAACACCTGCAACAGCGATAAGCTGGCAGCCAATTGCGGCTGCTGCAACTTAGAGAAATATACCTGAAAGCGTCCACTGCATAACTTTCACCTGGCAAACTGTGTAAAGCATTCAAAATGAACAGGCTCAGGCTCTGGCTAAGACTGAGACTGAGACTGAGGCGCAGGTTTCCCTACAGTCGCAGGCTAGGATGGCTTTTCCAATGAACAGCAAACAAGAGGTCAACACGACCAGCGGGCGGGGCGGGGCTGTGTGTCAGCCAAAGGTTCGTTTGGAATTTACACAGGCCATTAGCGGCGATTTGAAATCTCATCGCGAAATCCAAGAAACTGGTGACAATCAAAAAACAAAAAAAATTAAATACCAAACAAAAAGTAACGCAGAGTCATTGGAGCTGGGAAAGTGAAAAATCTCACACATTTTGCAGCGTTTGCAATGCAATGCAAATTGTGTTAAATATTGTATGCCACATGATGGTGCATGAAACGCCCATTAACCAAAATAAACCATGCACACATCAAGAACAAACAGTTCATTGCTGCGTGGACAAACAATCAACTAATAATAATAATAATAATTCTAATGAACAAACATGCAAAATAGCAAGAATAGATACAGTTGTTGCCAAAGGGAACGTATCTAAATAAACATGGATTTGAGAAAAATCGTATCTCTAAAAATCCATTGTTTAATATCAATATTTTGAGAGAAATCTGAACCTGAACTGCTTATCGATAAGATTGTTATCTTTTTATTTACCAGACTATAAACTTAAGCGTGCCTAGTTAAGTAAAGATTGCATAACTACAGGGTATAACAAGCTAATAAATAAACATAGAGCCAGCCAGCAAACAATCTACTCGTAAGTAGCCAAAGCTAAGACAGGTCGGATAAGCAGCCACGCAATATTATATATAAATATATAATCAGCATATGTACACAACAAGTTTATATATATTCAAATTGGGGGAATAATAAGTTTGTAGACGTGTGTGTGCGTGTGTATGTTTCTGGGTGTGGTCCAGCATGGCCGAGGACAGCTGAGAACGTGGATTTGACCAGTCCATTGATCGACTGTCTTTGAATGCATTCACGAATGAAAGTCGCAACTTTGAACACCAAGTCACCGAGAGTCAAAATCATCATTAGTGACAGTGACAGTCATGCACATACATACATATAAATACATACATATATATATACACATATACATATACAAAAACTGGATGCTGGACTCGAAAATTGGCTCAGAGCTCGACTCAGGGATATCGGGCAATGTTTGCTTTGGGCGTTGGCTGCACAAAAATCAAAATCACTGAAATCAAGTTTTTATGGGTGGGTGAAAATACTAGAGTCGACCTGATTGAGTCTGACTTTGTGAGATTGAGTGAGTGTGTGTCTTGTTTGTGTGTCGATTGCTTTGTATCTGACAAAAAGAAAACAGAGAAGAGGGCCTACTAAAGGTGTCAGCCGGCGGCTAATGGCATTCGCAATGACAGCAAACAGTTGACTTTTGTATGAAGTATCTAACATAAGCCTCAGTCACAAATAAAAGCAATAAAGTCTTTAACATGGTCGGTTTTTTTTAGGCGTCAAATCATAACTTTGAGTTAAGATAGCTTGAAATAACTGAATAGTTGGTATATATCTCATTTATTTATCATTTTGATTGAATTCATATTCGACTTGAAATCTACTGTTGAGATTAGCTCAAAGCCTCAAACTCAATTGAATAATTTAACTTCGATAGTATTTGTAAAATCATATCCTTTAGTCGACAGCTTCGATTTATGATGCTTTCAAGTAACTAACTAAACAGCTATTAAAGATCTGAGTACATATAAATGTTCCCTCAAGTCATAGGCAGTCATGTTCTAAGAGCATAATGTTTTCATATTCAACTTTAGGTTATGTTCTTTGTAAGAGCTGCAAGTTTTAAGCTGCAACCGTTTTATGGAGGCACTTCAAATGAAATAATGAAAATCAAACTGCAGAACCGAAACAATTTTCCCAACAAATTATGACAGGCAAAAAGCAAAACACAAAAAAGACGAACATCGTCGGCGAAACGTAGCAAAGAAAGCAATCAAAAGGGCCAATCATTCTTGGCCAGGCCAAGGCAACAAGGCCACTAACATTGGCACCGTGGCTCTGCAACAAGGGGCAGGTCGTGAGTGCGCCGAGAGCCAAGCACGGAATCACACAAAACAACTACAAAAAAAAAGTAACTAAAAACCACCAACAGCAACAAATTGTTTTACACATTCTTCTTCCTCTTTCATTCATTTGTTTTTATTTTTTGCGAGAAAGAGGGGGATGTGAGGTAGGGAATGTAATTGTACGTACATATATATAATGGTAGCGACGGGTAAACAACTCGACCGCCAACGGAACTCGACCCCAAATCTGGAAAAGGTTACAGCACACAAGCGAAACGAAACCAAACAGTTGGAAATAAACACTTGTAGAACCTTTGTGAACAGTAGACAAGTAGGCAAGTAGACAATCAACATATTGGAGTCCAGTAACCCGCATCTGTCGGAAGGGGGATGTAGAGATACATATGCATGTATATAGATATGTATATAGCCCATGGGTTCGTCTCTAAATTTAGAAGTCAACGTTGCGTGCCAAAAACTCAAAAACAGTTCCACTTGACGCCCATTATAAGTGGCTATGTGGAAATTGATATTCGGAATTAAGAAAATCATAATTTGTATAAGGCAAAGTAGTTGTTCATTATTGAGGTTTGATGTTCCCAACAAATTAAATACTCTGACAATGCTCAATAGTTGCTAAGTGCTGCTTGCCACTTAGACTATGGAAGCTAAAGGGGCACGATGTTGATCAATTCTTTATAATAATGCCTAATGTTGTTGGGAATAAATGCTCCAGGCATCATCAAATACGATTTAAATTTGCGGAAGTCGATTTTTTTTAAAGGAAATAATCATTTATGCTTAAAATACTATGTTTTTATATTCCATTTTTTCTTTGTGTGAAACAATCAATAACGATTATTTGTAAGTTCTTTCAAACACATAAAACGTGAAAAACAGCCGTCTTAATTGTAATATACCCCTTATACAATTTTGAAAGCAGTATTAAAAACATTGTTTTAAAAATGAATACAAAATAAAATTTATTGTTTTTTTTTTTGTCATCCGGAATTTCTTAGCCAATGGTATATATTATTATATAGTAGTATGATTTGCATATTTTTGAATTTTGATTTTAAAAATAACGAAATGATGAATAAAAAATATAAACTAATGATTAAAAAAATAAAACAAGAAAGTCCGAATCAGATGTAAAGATCTGGGGACTTAGGCTAGGAAATCTTGGCAAATCAAAATTGTTTTTAGACGGATATGGCTGCATAGACTCGGCTGTTCAAGAATAGATGTGTACTTTATGGGGTCTTAGATGTCTCAAACAAACTAGATGCTACAAACTACACGTCAAAATTCTAATTACCTCAGCAAGAGTATAAGAACAGTTTCACCATTTTCCGGAAGTTCAAATTTCCGACCGAAGACGGCACAAATTTAAATAAAAACATGGGTTTTTTCCCTTTTCTGGGAAAGTGCATGGTCAGTGATCGTGGTCAGTGATCAGCTAGAAGGCTGGTTAAACTTATGATGTGAGAGGTGTCTTCAGTTGTGTTCTATCACAGTTATTTATGGGGTGTCTTGTCAAGACTAATTTCCAGCTGAGGGTTCACGCCTGCCTGCCAGCATTCAACTGTGACCGGGGGCATAGGGCTGTCCAATTTCAAGTGGATATTGTAGTGGAGTAACTCTCTAGTGCGAGGTAGCCAAACTTTCTAGAGCAGAAGAAATAATTTCAATTTGACACTCACCCGAACAAAGCAAAATGGCAACGCCTGCGGCTCATCGTCATCGTCATCGTTCTCCATGTTCTGTTTGTGCAGCTTTGTTATAGTTTCGTCTTCGGTGGCGCCACCAGCTGCGACGACTACGCTGGCACTGTTGCTGTTACTGTTGCTGGTGCTGGTGCTATTGGCAGCTGCATCCATTTTGAGAACAGCAGCACAAGTTAATTATTTGTTGTTATTGTAATTAGTACGCGGCGGCCGCTGTTTGAATTGTAATTAACATTAAGCATTAAACATCAAACATTAAACCATAAACATTGAGTGCAATCAGTGTTAAACCAATAAGTACGAGTATGAATATGAATACGAATGCGTTTGACTACAAGTCAAGTCGACTAATTCCAATAATTCAAATAATAGCAAACAATAGCAACGCTCTTGCGCTCTCACTCGCACTCGCACTCGCATACACTTGTTAGCAGCAAAAATTTCACTTTTTCCTCGGGGAAGTTTGGTTCGGTTTTCAGTTTCAGCCAGTTGCAGTTTTCATTGAATTGCTATTAAGCGTCATTAAGTTGCAACGGGAGGGGCATGCAGCACACTGTATCTGTATGTGTATGTCTACGTGTAATCTCATATATATCTATAAGATTTGTACTCTATACTCCAGTACATATTAGTGCCATAAGTGCACAGCTTCATTTAATTGCTAGCAATAAAGCTACATAAAAAAAATAATAATAATAATAATGCAACAAAATATAAGTGGCTCTAGTTGTTGTTGTTGCTGTTGTTGCTGTAGTTTTTCTTGTTGTTGCCGTTGTAGTTGTTGATTAAACTAAACAAAGTATCGTGTCGTGTTTTTCATCCGTTTCTGTTTCTTGAAATGGGAAAGTTTATCTATCAACTAGTCACTTCTCATATTCGTTCCGCTTTTCTGATTTATGTGATGTACATATGTACATACATACATAGATACATACATTCATTTGTGCTAGGTGCTAGGCAGTACTAGATGAATAGATTATAATATTATTATTTATAGCATTATATTAGCCTAATCAGATCTATTCACATGAATAAGGTCGTTCATATCTGAGCAGCCTTATCACAGATAACAGAGACAATGTTTGTTATACATTGAGCTACTCTTGAATCATCATTCTCACAAACTGCAAAACAATTATAGGGTCGAGTATCAGTACAACAAGTCTTCAAGATGATCCAGCATGTTTTATTTATTTATATAGATAGTACAGTTTAGTATAGTATAGAATATATATTGTTGACTAGTTTTAATCATTTTTGTGTAGCTTGTTGCTTAACTGCACGCTTATTTCCTATGTCTTATCATATTTATTCTTCTGCTGAACAACAAATGAAACATTAGAAATAACAACGAGTGCTTGAATAAGTTAATTAAACATTTTTTATATCTTGCGCTTCAGATCTCCTGGAACAGGTTTATTACTCGCTAACTTCTACAAAGGTCAACATTGATTTTATCTAAATAACCTATTTAAATAATTGATACCCAATCACCTAGACATGTATAAATTTTACAAAGGTTACTTCAAATATGTTTACTCAAAACGAAGAATTGCTAAAATTGCAATTTGTGTTTTACCAGACAAAATGAGGACTATACCAATACTTCATTGTATCGAATTCGCATTGTATTACCAAAATGTATGTATTGACAATGCAGCTGCTGTTGTTGCTGCTGTTGTTGCTGCTGTTGTTGCTGCTGCTGTTGCTGTTGTTGCCGACCGACCCTCTAACCCAATCTACTTTTGTCCAAGACGCTTTTGTTTGACTTGTCGCTTTCTACGCTCTGGCATTTAACAAAAAACGATGTGCAGCCTTTAGAATCTGCAATAATAACTACAAAAACAACAACAACAGCAGCAGCAGCAGAAAAATAGCTTTAAGTTCTATAATGAGGTTGGGGAGTGATTGGAATTGGGAGAGGGGGAGGAGGAGGAGGTGGAGGAGGTCGATTTAACGTCGGCGTGACTAAACTGGTTGGCATTTTTAATTTGTTATTCGCGAATGCCAACAATTCACACAAATACTGTCGTATCTGTAGACAAGGTATGAGTGTATGATGATGTACTTAAGTATTTTATGATGCATACAAACATATATCTATATACAATTCATAGCTGATGTTGCTCTGTCGTTTCACTTTTAACGGGTATACACGGCAGTTGTGACAAACTTGAGACAGCACTCACTTTATATCAAGCGACTTGGCATGGATTCTTTGGTCTATTCACAGATTTGAATGCTAAGCATAACACTCAAGTAATGGCTACATCAATTGTATGTGAGGTATCTACTAGTCGGGCAACATTACTTGTTGCTTTGGGGCTTTGCTCTTTTGAGCGCGCTGCTTCATTAACTTTTCCACATCATCAGTAAACGACTGCAACAACAAGCACAACAAGCACAACAACAACAACAGAGACTCCACACATTCACCCACTGGAATGTAAAGTTTGCTTCGTTTTCATATTCTGTTTTTTTGCCGCAACTAACTTTAAGCCATTTGCATTTTGGCTTTGGGTATGCGGAGTCGGAGTTGGAGTTGGAGTTCGGAGTTAACAATATTTACCTTCCGCTGTTCATGAGCTGCTACAACAATAACAGCAGTAAAAGCAACACAACACAATACAAACAAAAATTAACGGCAACCACAGCTTCACTTGTTGCCCTTTATCTTATATATTTTTTTTATTTGCTTTGTTTTTCTTTTTTGCCGTATTTATTGAATATACAAAAGTTTTCTAATTCGTTTGACACTCACACAACTCACACGCTCAGTGCCGGGGAGGTTTGTGTTTCAACTCGGTTTTATCAAACGCAGTCGTTGAGATATCGTTATTGCACTTTCCACTACCAAAACAAAACAAAAAAATAACGCAACAGGTTACTACCTGAAACGACGAACAGAGAACGGCGAGTGCTGCGCACACTCGACTCGGATATTAAGCTACAACTGGTGCTGCAACGGCTAAAGTGTGGCCAGCTCTCACAATTATCGGTACAAACACATTTGCTGTTATCGATTGTATGACGAAAGAGTACTTGTTCATTTTTTCAAATGGACTCATAAGCAATTTGACTTTTGAATTATAAATTGATAAATATGTTGCCACTAACATTCGAATATTCAAACTGTTGGCTTCTTTAGGTAAAATGAAACTATTATATTTAAATGCGATGGCATAATCCCTTAGCGTATTCAAATACTTTGTTATGCCTTGCCTGTCGAAAGCACCAATATATCGCTCAGCCGGCTAGCTATCGGCTCAGGGGTAGTTCGACCGCGATATATTGGGCGGCAAGTTAATACATTTTTTGTTGAGCCGATAGCTAGCCGGCTGAGCGATATATTGGTGCTTTCGACAGTCAAGGCATAACAAATGGCGCCCAATTGAAAAAACTAGGCTGACATAAGAACAAATGTCACTATATTTAAACAACACCGCGAAGCACATTTGTAGCAACAAATGACGCTCGCATGAAAGAAATAAAAAAAAGAATGGATAAGAAATTAAAATAATCAGGAGATTGTACCTGAAACTCTGAGTATTAACAATTTTCATATATTGAACAGGTGGCCTTGACCAACAAGTAGGAGGAATGTTTAGTCGAACCGTGGATGAGCATCCTACTATGCTGAGTCCATCGCTGCCACAAACAGTAGTCCTGCCGATTTGGTCAAAGAACATCTTTCAAAAAAAGGCCGAGCCACGTTGCCGCTGAAGTGGATCTGAAGCTAAAAAGAAAAATAGAATTTGATAATTAGTTTACCGGCCAATTAAAATTTCTTAAAGATAGCTTACCTGGAAATGGGGTTTACAAAGTACGTCGAGATTTCGAATCGCGATCCGTGCATTACTGTTTACTGATTGTCAACGTTTTCCGACTTTGAGAACGCGCGCAGTCAATAGAACTAATTAATATTTCAGAATAGAGAGGAACAATTGTAGGCGAGCTGGAAAGATAAAGGAGTGTTTTAGCGTGTGGTATTAAATTATTTTCGTTTCTTGTTGTATGGATTGTTACCTGTAGGTGGCGTGATACGGTGTTACCCTCATCTCACCCATCTTAATGTTTAAATTGTATTTCCAAGAGTGCTGAGTATGAATTTTGAGTGTTAGTTTGTTGTGATAAGGCGATTTTCAGTGATAGCTTAGTTCTCAACATTATTGTTACAAGACAATTTTGACTTAGAGATTAGGTTAGTCAAATATTTATAATAGGTTATATATAATTGTTTCTGAGTTATTTATTGGTTATTTATTTATTTAATACATAGAAGTACAGATAATTATTTTCCGTAGACATATTTATGCATATACGAGTATATCTATATATACATACATATATTATGAAAATTGTGGGTTAGATAATTATACGTTTTTTTTGTTGCATGTTGAAATATATATATAATTAATAATTACACGGGTATTCAGGCAATCGAGGAAAGTGCGGCGTAGCGGGGACTTTTAGAGAGATAGAGAGCAAGAGAAAATGCATCCAACTACCCGTGCACAAAATACCAAACCCACCGAAGAAATGGAGAGTACTTCTCATCCAGTCGGAATGCGTAGCCGAGACGATGTAGCGGGTATCTCGTCAACAACGCAACAAACCAGGAGCGAAGTGGAGCTACCCAGTGAACTGAAGTCGGCTATTAATGTAGCGATAGCCCAAGCGCACGAGACCTACAGAGCATCGCTGTCCCAGGAATTGAGCGCTTTTAAAGAGACAATGGAGGCCAGCATGTTAAGTTTCATGCGAGAAATTAGGGAAGTGGTCTCATCCCTGAAAGTGGACAAAGAAAGAAGCGATGCAAGTTCACAAGAAGCGAGAGAGGCGAGAATTAATCGACCACCGGCACCTACTCACTTTTTGTGGATAATCAAGCGTCGGAATCGGAACAACAGAAACAAGCCGAACAACAAGTTCCCGTATCGGGCTGGATGCAACAAACGATGATGAGTGGACACTATCAAAGAAACCGCACGAGCATCGGGATACGAGGCAGGAGAGTAGTCACATCCGAAGGTGGGGCCTGATCTTCGACGGAGACCCGAAGGGAATGCCGGTGGCGGAATTTATCTTCCGGTTGGAACATCTCCAGTCACTGTACCAAGCTCCGTGGTCAGATGTACTGAGGGATTTCCATGGATTGGTGAACGGGCAGGCTCTGGAGTTCCCGATTGGCCAAATCACAGATGTGGACTACAGCTGCAGTTCAAGCCTGGCTAGCTCAGTGAGTGAAGTATGAGGCTCTTAATCCCAGAGTGTGGGCGATGGCCTCCGTTGGGCGAAGATAGCCTCCTTTTGCACTCCTGTTTCTCTGAAATGAACCTCGGAACCGTAGTGTGGTGTTATGGTCGGCAGAAAGATCGATAGGCGAAGGATATCGATGGGGGACCATCTTCAGAAAAATAGGGAGAATAAAAAGAGAAAAAATGAGAAGAAAAAAAAAAGAGGAAGAAAAGAACGCGTGCGCATGCGCTGCGAGAAGGATTTGAAAAGAAATTCAATAAATTGGTTGTAAAAAAATTATGAAGTAATTATATATAAAGTAAAATAATGTAAAATAAATAAATATAAAGCAAAAGCTTTAAATTAAGAAGATAGATAAAATTGTATTAAATATATATAAGCGAATTACGTGTTGGCCAACAAAAGGTTAGGGATCACGATGTTACATGTATCATATGAATTGTAAATTAAATAGTCTAAAAAAAGGAACATGATGTGGTAAATCAATGTGATTGGGTGAGATGAGGGTATAAGAAGCAAACGAGAAAGAAATAATTATGAAAGGGAATTTCTCCAGGAAATTTAGAGGAGGAATCACAAGGAAGGGAGGACACGCAGGCTGTACAACATCCACACAGCCAACACAGCAGCGAGCGGACTGGTTTGATGGAAATATTTGTTTTTTTTTTATTTATAAAAGAATACAAATTTTTGTTAACTTGCCGCCCAATATATCGCGCCCTGAGCCGATAGCTAGCCGGCTGAGCGATATATTGGTGCTTTCGACAGGCGAGGCATAACAAACTTTCAGTATATATAAATGTATTTGCATTTGGGATTTCGACGCAAATTGCATACGGTCACACAGCTGACAGCTGAGCTCCACATAAAAATAAATATCGAATTTGTGTTTGTGTTTGTGTTTGTGTGCTAGAGCAGCAAGTTGTGTATTGTAATGTGTTTCGGCAGTGTCAAATAGGTAAAGCTTCTGAGAAAAAAAAATAAACCAAAAATACAGGAAAATTCGAACCGTGCAAAATTGGGTCGTTGATAAAAGTTGTCAACATTTAATTCGCTGTGTTTTGATTGTTTTACATAAGTTTTACGGTATTCTACGCGTATACACACAAACCATCTACCCATACACACGCACACATATATAAACGGACGCGGACTCAGAAGCAGTCCCAGCCAAGTGCATACCAAATCACACACACACACGCACATACACACACACGCGTAAGCTCTCCTATGACGATTTTGGCAGATGATACCCTAAAAGTGAATTTCATCATTTTCAAGAAACAAATCCGACATGCAATGCGGAATACGTAACGATCCTCGATTGTTACAAAAGAAAAGTTCTATTCTTTTGTTCATTATGAAAAATATTTTTTATTTTTCGAAAGAACGTTGACTTTCAAAAATTGATATTACTCGCACAGAAATTAGAGAAGGAGAAGAACAAGAAGAACGAAATAAGCCCAAGTCGAGATTCTTAAGAAAGATCTTTGCGAAGTCGAGTCTAGCACTCGAATCAGGGTGTTATTGGAAAGTGTCGAGGTAGATAAGATGGTATGCTATCTGTGCATATAGTAGTGGTGTAGGGTATTTCATTTGACAGTTTCTCTGTCTGTATATATTGGTGTATGTAGCAGTTTTGTTATTTCCTTGCCTACATCAACAGTGCCATGAAATGTTGAGCAATAATTTCTAATTTCGAATAATATATTAAAAGGAATTTCTTTGCTTATAGAGTGATGCCGCCTTCGAAGATGTGGGACAGAGGAGAGCGCCGTAGCGTGGACAGGTGCCTCAGGAGTTATCCGTACAATGCCGGCTTCACGGCTCAAAAGAATCTCCAGGCGAGCTGCAAAAGTGAGTTGTTGACTGAGAATTGTTCGGGCAATTGTCAAATGTGCTCTGTTGTTCTCCACGAATATTGTTATCGGCACTTTGTTATTTAATTATACTATTTTAGTGGGTTCGTTTTGTTTTGTTTTGTTTTGTTCTGTTTTATCTTAGATTCGCTGGACTTTGTGCAGCGATTGGATCTGACAAACACATTGAATGTGCACAGTGGCTGTGTAAATACGGTTAATTGGAATGCAACCGGCACGCATATTGTATCCGGCTCCGATGACAACAATCTGGTCGTCACTGAGGTCAAAACCGGCCGTGTGGCGGCTAAGACAAAAACATTACACAAGCGTCACATATTCAGTGCACGTTTCATGCCGCACTGCAACGATCAGGCGGTGATCTCGTGCTCCGGCGAGGGCATTGTGATGCACACCGAATTCCTTACACCCTACAACTCCAGCCGCAGCATCGAGGAGGCACTCACCGGTGACTCCAGTCGCAATGCCAGCTACTTTGATTGTCACGCCTTTGGCAGCACATACGATGTTTTGGCATTGCCGGATACCCCGCGCACATTTCTCAGCTGCGGCGAGGATGGCACCGTCCGGTGCATTGATCTCCGTGTGAGCAGCCGGTGTGCAGAGTCCGTGTGCGAGAAGCACATCTTCATTACGGCACCGTGTGCGGTCACCGCGATGGATGTGGCGCCCATTAATCACTACAATATCGCCATCGGCTGCTCGGATTCGATAGTACGGCTCTATGATCGGCGCATGCTCACAGCGGGCACGGACAGGGATCGCATTACCTGGCCATTGAAAGCCTTTCCGATACCAATGAAGTTTACGCGTCGCCATTACCGTCCAACCTGCGTTAAGTTTAGCGCCGATGAGTCTGAGCTGCTAGTTAGTTATTCAATGGAGCAAATATATTTATACGATCTAAATCATCCTGGCCACGACGATGCCGAGCTGCTCAAGAGCGGCTGCTATACTCCAAAGCTGCGACGTGACGACGATCCAGAGCCGCAAATGCCACGCTTGCGTTTCCGTGGCGATTGGTCCGATACCGGCCCAAATTCGATGACATCCGCCGAGTTGGGACTGCATCGTCTCAATGTGGGTCAGGCGCGTCCACCGCTCGAGCCGGGCGTATTCAGTCGCCTCAGCGATGAGATATTTCGCATGCTCAACTCGCAGACGCGTCAATCGCGTCGCAGTCCCAGTGGCAGCAGCGGCAGCGGCACCAGCACAAGGACATCAACTCATATGTCCTGGCAGGACGCCGTTCTACGCACCCTGGACCATCAGAGCGAGACGGCGACAAGTCGCAGCATCGGCATCCTGCCAACAGTTTCCGCCAACGGTTCTGGCAATGGTAAGTGGGGCAGCATGATACAGCAACACTTGGTGTCAAGAGTATTTCTATGCAACATTTGCTAAGTATATATATATATATATATATATATATATATATGTATATAATTATTGTATATATAGCATTCCAATTGGTGCATTTATATACATTAATTAGAATATATATATATATCCAAATATCCAAGCGTATTGTGTTTGGGTCTTAAAGGATTTCTTAACAAAAAAAGTTAGTTTAAAAAAAGAAAGACAAAGAACAGTGATAATAATTTATTAAATTTACATTTAATTAAATTATGTACAAATTAGGTATTTATATTTGTACATTTATGATTTACTAAAGTTACTTAGTTTTACTTAAGTTTAAAAAAAAATCTTAAATCTCATCAATTCTTATAATAAACAATAATATTTTCAAAAACTTTTATTTCGAAATAATAACTTTCAGTACTTAGGAATTTAATTCACCGAACTCCAAAATCATATTTTATTTATTAGTTTAGTTTACTTGGATCTTTAGAAACATTATTTGTCATTGTTTTTATTCAGCAAAAAACATCAATTATACTTATTGAATTAATTTTTTATTGTTTTCCTGGGCATGCAGGATTGGCATAAAAATTGTAATTATAGCTTTAATTATATATAACCGCTGAAGCCCAAGTCTTCCCTATTTGAGAGCAGCCATTTTATTATATTAAAAGGAATAGTTAAATTAACTTTTTGAAAATACACTCCAGAAAGCAAATACTACATCAGACAGCTAGATTATGAATTACTTAATGATTTTACAGGTATATTTACTTGCCATTTATAAAATATTTTAGGATAATTATCCATGGATTGTCTGGATTAATAATATCTATATATAGCAGGCAATTTGATAATTATTGCATGCTTTGATCTATTATCGAATTAAATGAAATACTTAAAAAGCTTAATTCTTTAGGCAAAAAAAAAGTCTTACACTAATTTTCTGGACTTTTGTAGATGCCTCGCCAGCTGAATCGACGAATGCGCAAGCGACAAATACAACTACCAAACAGGATATCGGCGGAGAGTCGAGTTCGAGCTCGGTCTTAAGCACAGCCTCGAACTTAGGCTCGAACTCAGGATTGAATTCAGGATCGGGCTCAGGATCGAACTCAGGATCGAGCTCTGGATCGAGTACAGGAACGAGCTCAGGATCAAGCTCTGGAACGAGCTCAGGCTCAGGCTCAGGCTCGGGTTCAGGATCAGGCTCGGGTTCAGGCTCGGAACCTGAGTCAGGCTCGGGCTCAAGCGGTGGTCAAAAGTATCCGCTCACCAATTTTGACTATGTGAAGATGTCGTTTAGCGGACATCGCAACTCGCGCACAATGGTGAAGGGTGCCTGTTTCTGGGGCGACGATTTCATCATGTCCGGCTCGGACTGTGGCCACATCTTTGTGTGGGATCGCAAGACAGGCAAGGTGGTGAAAACGCTGCTAGCCGATCATCGTGTTGTCAACCGTGTCCAGCCGCATCCAACAATGCCGTATCTGCTCAGCTCGGGCATCGATTACAATGTGAAACTGTGGGCACCGGTCGCACCGAAGCCCTCCTTTTATGAGAACGAAACTGCATCGGTATGTACCATATAAATATATATATATATATATATACATGGGCAGCTTGGTAATTGACAATTTTTTGCTTATCTTTTTCTTAATTTTTTGTTTTTTTTTTGGGCAGCTGATCAAGAGCAATGAGATACTGCTTGTGGAGACACGCGATACCATAACGGTACCCGCACAGATCATGATACGCATTTTGGTCACCTTCCAACAGTACCGTCGCCTAATGCGCACATCGGGAGACTCCTCGGCATCAGCGGCAACAGTCAGACAGACGGACAACAGGCGTAGCCGCAATGCAGCGGTGCGAGATGAGCCTATGGACACAGATGCTTCGGTTGCTCCAGCTGTTGCTCCGGCTGTTGCTCCGGCTATTGCTCTGGCTGTTGCTCCAGCTGTTGCTCCGGCTGTTGCACCAGCACTGGCCGTAGCTGCTGCTTCAGCAGTTGCTCCGGTTGTTGCACCAGCTGCTGCTCAAGCTGCTGCCGCTGACGTTGGTGGTGTTGTTGCCTATGATAATGATGTAGCTGTTGATAATGATGTGGCTATTGATAACGATGAAGGCAACAACATTAGCATTAACATTAACAGCAACGACACCGACACCGACTCTTGTGCAAATTAACCAAATCAAGTAATATTTAAGCTTATCAATGGAAATATACATACATTTAGATATGTAGCTATCGGCGCTGCACAGTCCACAGGGCTCTATACTCAGTATACTCCCCATTCCCATGCCCCTCTGCCACCCACGGTCAAAGAAAGACATTCCCCACACAGAGAGTGAGGCACAGATTGCAGCCGTCAACCTGCACTCATATCTAAATGTAGTCCCCAAGATCCCAAAGAAAAAAGAAAAGCCAGCGTCGATCACACAAAATATTGATGTCAAACTTCTCTAAGACTTAAAAACATACGTGAATAATGTATGTGATACATATATATGTATAACGATATTTACAACAATTGTTCCTTCATTTTTATTTTAATTTAATTTGTAGCTCGCCAAAAGGTGCCATTAAATACATAATCATTTTTGTTTGCTAGTTTTTTTTTGTGTATAGGTTACATACACATACATGAATATAAATATATATATATATGGATATATATATATATATATATGTCAAAGTGATGCTGTTAATGTGGTAACTAAACCGTACTGAATGTTTTGCTGACTTCGCAACACAAAGTGTCTGAAGTTTGATTTTACATCGGTTTGGTTTTTGTTTTTGTTTAAACTCAATTGAGATATTATATATTTCTGTATTTGTAGTAATTATAAACATACATATATATATATATATATGTATATATATGTACACTAACATGCATAACTGCGGTTAAGTAATCTAAGCTTAAATGCTAGACAACTATATTTAAAATGTACTATATACAATTCAACTGATATTATTTACATTACACAGAAGCTACTATGTATTTTGTTTGTTTTTGTTGTTTTTGTTTTTATGTTCAACAAAACAGTGTTGAGAATATACATAGACATATACGATCTGAACAATATATGTTGCACACGCTGATCTTAACAATTTAATGAATAAATATCATAAATTCTAAATGTGATTAATATGCATCTGGTATTCAATTAGGTGCGGCGCAGTCCCAAGCTATCAATGGTCTCTGTTATCGCCACATCATTGAGCTCTGCATCCTCCAGCTGCCTATTATTATTTCTGCCGCTGCTGTTGTGGACACTGTGGGTACTCCCGCTCATGCCACCAAGCGCGCTGACAATCCCATTGATACTCCCATTGATGCTCCCATGTTCAATGGCGGCGACAGTTGGCTCCGCACGTGCTGTGTACGCATCGGAGAATATGTGAGCCAGTGCCACATAGTGGCCACTGCTGGTACTTGGTCCACCTGCTTCATTCTCAGACATATCTTGAGGCGGCGGCGGTGGTGGTGGTGGTGGTGGCAGGGGGAGTAGGGAATGTTCCATGCGGGGACGACGCATTGGTGGCGGTTGCATTTCCTCGTGGCCAGCGCCACCTTCTGAGTGCTCATTGCCAACCGCATTGGACACGCAGAGACCATGGCGGGCAATCGCCGCATCGATCGCATTCCGTTCCAGATCGAAGGCGGGCGCTCTTGAAATCGCCTCATTGCGATAGTGGCGCACTATTTCCAAGTTGTGATTCACATAATTCTCGCGCTGCGCCTCGGTCAGGACGGCGGTGTGCCACTCCTGCAGCTGCTCGTCCGTCATATTGTTGACTACACGCATATGCATCCATTTATGTTTGTATATATGTAAGCATTTAGCATACAATAATATTGAATGTACATACAAATGGCCGTGAAAAAAAAAACAACAAATAAATTTTTATGTATGTATTGCATGAAATTGTTGTCGATGTAAAATGTTTGCTTGCCCACAGATGGGTGGCATCTACTTACAGTTCATGCTGCCACCAGTCCCTCGCCTACACAACATGTTTTCCATTATGATTTTTGACCAGTCGTAAATACTTTTTTGGCATACAAACGTCTCTATTGCATACACAAATGCATTAGAGATGTGCGTGTGACATCGCCAGAACACAGGCTATGTATCGATAACACGTTACATTTATCGATTTTCTGTATTTTGTGTATCTGATTTGATATTGGCACTAGCAACGCTGATCCGTTATTAGTGCAACATTTCAAAGTATGCGTAACGGTCGATTGTGATAATAAAATTTTATATTCAGCAGTATTATTATATATACTTTTTGATTTATTTATTAGTAAGGAAACTGATTAACTAACTGACTTCTCTTTAAAAACAAATATATTTTAGTAAATATAGTTATATCTAAAATATACTATTAAAAATTTGATTTTATTATAACAATCGACAGATCATAATACAGTAATTTAATTCATTTATAATATAAATAATAATCTGTCTTAAGATAAGAAGTTAAACATAAATAATAATTTCGAAAAGTTTCATTTATGTATAAAAACCAAAATCGAAATCATTAAATAAAAAAAATACTAAAATAAAAAGTTAAAATCTCAAGTATGACGAAAATTTAGTTTTGACCATTCTATAAATTTAGAAATGTGGAATACAAAATATAGAACATCAAAATAAGTTAAACGCGTCTTGCGTTAATTTTGATTCCACCTGAAAAATAAGATTTGATAATCAAGAAAGAACGGTTATTTTAGGCATCTTGTCGACATTTAAGTTCAAAATAATTCTCTGTTATTTAACGATTTATAGAAATTGTATTTATAAGTTTTAAGGCTACCTGTCCGCCCATGTCGATTCTTCACATTTGCAGATAACCAAGATCAAAATGATCAAAGGTGTTTAACAACTAACAAAATTGCTAAGAAGAATATGATAGTGTCAGGATATTGACTATTTGAATGCTTCTTACAGATCTTTGGTTGGTTCCACGATTCATTTACATAACGTACAACAAGCACAGCAAAATGCACACGTGTGAATATTGAAATGCATATTTATATTGAGCGCTATTTCATGCATACAAATAAATATAATAATTTTTTGTTTTGAATTGGATTGCAAGCGGCCAAAACCGATGGAAGATACTATATGCGCCACGCTTGGTTACACTTAGCCATTCACAGTTGCAATTGCAATTGCAATTGCAACTGCAACTGCACTGGCTGCGGCATTAAGTTTTAAGTTTTCCGCCTTGTTTGAGGCCTGTCGATTGCATGTTGTAACAGGTTGGCTTGCAGCAGGGAATTCAAGCTGAGGCATCAGCAGTTAGTTGCTGATAAAAGTATCTCGAATGTAAAATTCTTAACGTTTCGTTTTGGAATTTATTTGTTGCTTTTTTTATTTTTCATTACGACTGCGGCAACTTTTTCTGGCGGCCCAGTTCGAATGATTGGGGTTGGACTCGCTGCACACGGCTTGCCCGTCCGGATGCGGGGGCATTCAGTTAAGGGGGGTGATGCGGGGCACAGGGCATGCGGCGTCTCTTACTCTGCGGAATGCATTCACGTTAGCTTTTTTCGTTATATTTTATTTTTTATATTTTTTGCTTCGCATTTTGCATTTTACCTGGCCTGTTTGTAATTGGCAATGAAAAATTCCAAGTGTTTTGCAAAGTGCTCTTTAGTTGGCCTAATATAACCCAACTAACTAACAAAGAAAGCAATTTCGCAGCACATACACCTACCCGTAGGTAAATACTTTGCAAATGTTATGTGTACAACAAAATCAACATCAACAACAACAGCCACAACAAGAACATGAAAACCTAAAGCTTAAACAATTGCAGAACAACACGCAGTTAACGTCTTTGTATAAAGATCTCCCAGCCGTGCCTACTTTGAGGGGCTGCCAAAGACAACTTTTGTAACTGTTGCGGTTTTTTTTCATTTTCAAAAAAGAAGAAAAACAAAACATCTAAAGTCAAATAAAAAGTTCCAAAGTGCAAAAGAAAATATTAGCAAACAGCGCCTGTAGTTTTCTCATTAAATTCACAGCGTTTCTGCAGCATTCATAAAACTACAACCAAAACATTCACAATATTTTCTAATTTATTTCTGTGCACTTGGAGCATTCAGTTCTAAAGCAAACATTTACTATAATTTTTTATTGGGCTATAATAGAATATATATTTCTAGGTGCTTAATAGAAGACACCCAATTTAATTTATGAGTATTTTGCTTGGTTTTCATTTAGGAAACACATTCAGAAGGATCAAAGTTTTAAAGTTTTCTTCCACAATACTATCAGTATTGGTTCATGGAATGTATACCTAAAAAACATTTTTTTCAAGAACTATTGTACTCTAAAAAATGCCACTTATATTTTTTATAAATATATGTTACCAAAGAGCTTACTTTGGAGTAACAGTTTTTCGAGTCCGAAACATTTACTTAAACTTAAGCATTTTTCCAGCAAGATAATTGTCTGTTTTGTGATAGTAAAACTAATCGAATTACAAAAGAAAAATATGTATAGAAGACTCTCAGGAACCATGAACAATGACTATTAGCAATACTAAAAGAAGAATATAGAAAAAATAAATTATTTGTAAAATATTTTAAAAAAATAATTATTATTTGTATTTCTTTATATGTCAATATTTGTATTTCATTGATTTATTATTGTCGTTTGATGTAGAGAGATTTTGATCTGGGGAACACAATTCTTACATTTTCCAGAGTTTCCAAGCTGATACGACGATGGTATTGAAAAGTAACGCCGATAAAATTCAGTGCCAAATATGATTATAATGTAAGATAAAATTTGTGCACACAAATTTATGCGAAATACATTTTCGTCAAATGTCTGAATACAAAGTGAATGAAAAAACTCGTTCATTTCAATACGAAAGTCATTTTGGGTAGACTTTGATGCTGTTTTCCTCGTATTTATGTATGCATGTGGTATGTGTGTGTGTATGTGTGTATGTATGTGTATGTACATATGTATGTATATGTTATGTATGTTGAATATGGGAATGTATCTGAATATCTCATCTTGAATTGTACTCGTATTTTATTTATTTTCATGTGTGTGTGTGTGTGTGTGTGTGTGTGTGTGTGTATATGTTGTGTTGCGTTTATATATAGACAGACCGACTGCGGATCGACGTAGACATAGACATCGACATCGACATCGGCATCGGCATCGGAATCAACATCGACCGACCGACCGACCGACCGTCGGCCCGTGCGTCCAACCGACCGACCGTCTGCACACATGCTGAGCTGTTTTGTTCAATTTCAACACACTAGCCTTAATGTCTAATGATATTTTGCCCCTTTGCACGCGTGAAGTAGAGAATTATTTTTAGTGCCCGCCACACAAATCAAATCGAAATTCAACAAGCTGCACACAAAAACCTTTCGCGAGCAAATCGCCACTGGCATTAAGGCATTAAATTATCCAATGCAGAACAGGTCACTGTCGCCCCCCCCCCCCAAAAAAAAAAAAGAAACAGAAAAGATGTTTGCCATTTGTGAATTGCACTACCCATTTATCAAACTGTATATAAATACTTGCGCATAGGTGTGGATAATAGCTGGCCAATAGCTGGTAAATAGCATCATTAAATCATCATCATAAGTGTCATTGTGAGAGCTGCTTATTAATATTATTAAGCGTTATAAAAACGCTCAACATCATTTAAGGATCTGGATTTGAATCTGAGTAGTGCCATTTTTTTAGCCGGCACTGTACGTGTGTACCTAATGTAATGCATGTGCATGTGTGTGCGTATGTATATAAACGGTATACGGACGTTGTGGGCGGGCTGGGTCAACTGAGACGGTGGCAGACAATGAGTTACAACTGTCAAGTCGATTGCCGTTAAATCGCTCAAAAGCTCAAGACGCTCAAAGGCGTACGCTGCGTGGCGAACGCAACAAAGCACGAAGCTAAATTGCCGAGGCGCGCTCTTGGCGACCCATGCGACACACACACAGGGAGAGAAATCCCAACCCCCAGGGTGTCCACCAGCGAACCAACAACAAAACTCATCAGGCGGTTGAGTGTCGTCGTGGCTTGAGTTAATTCTAATCGTTTCTATCTGCATTCGATTGTGGCGCGAGTGTGTGGTGCGTGTGCCCACAATATTATGGCCATTTCATAATTTCATGTTTGACGTTTGCCGCAAAATTCTGCGTCTTTGATGAATTGTCCGAGTGCAACACACGCTCTCTCTCTCGCACTCTCGCACTCTCGCTCTCTCCCTCTCTGTCTCTTTCTCTCACTCAGCTTTTTGGTGTTTTTCACTCAAATTGATTCCACTCCAAGCATTGAGTGAATAGGTTCACGAAAACAGCTGTTTCGGGAGCCAGCAACATGCCGAAAAGAAGGCGGCAAATTACCAACTCCCCGCCAAATATGCGCAACAATGTCGATGTGCAGGCAACTCTATGCACACACACACACACATCCCCAATCCCTTGCCCAATAAACTGGCGCTCCTCTCGTAGTTTTCAAATCGCATGTCGCACCCCACTAGGCGCTATATAAATATGTATTAACACACACACACACACACACATGTGTACTTATGCTTGTGTGTGTGTGTGTATACTTTGTGCGTATGTTTTGTTCAATTTATAGCAATTAATGCATTGGAGGCGTGCATTTTAAATGCCTGCGCCCAGTGACAATTTTATGGGGTTCAACAAACGCAAATTGCATGCACAGTGCAACATGCAACACACATAAATAGTTTATGAATGAGTAACTAGTGAAAACTGCCCTATAATTATAGCCATAATTATACGATTTTCATACACAAAATAGTCTGGATATTCTGGCAAGTTTTCCACTTTGTTAGGATCACGCTAACCAATCTATAAATATATAATACAAGATTCATCAAGTTCTTCTGTGCTCGATTAAAAATATCCTAATTAATTTAATTGCCATATAACTGAATCCCTGACATTGGAACGAGGTCAACTTTTTGGTCAAAGCCGGCGTCAAAACATCGTTTGATCAAACCAAAATAGAAATAACTAAAATTATTTGTGTTAAGTGCCGCGTTCAGAGCCTGTAGAAAGTATAAAGTATCTGACAGGAGCTCCTCACTCACTCACTCACTCACTCACTCACTCACTCACTCACTCACTCACTGACTCACTCACGCACGTGCAATTGCACTCATTTCATGTAATGTTTTCTCATTCTCTCTCTCTCTCTCGCTCTATCTTTTTCTCGTTCACTCTCTCTTTCCCTCTGCCTATCGCTGTGTGGTATAAGTGGAGGCTGAGTGGAGCTTGAGGTAAATGCTGTTCACACGCCTTAGCTGAATATTTGTGATATCGTCACAGATTAACTGTATGCACCATATGGTTAGTCCCAGAAATTGTGCTGCAAAGTGCTTGATTTATATACAATACAATACAATAAAAAAGCATGGAATAGATTCGCTTGTAGTTCATATAATCTAAACATAATGCACAGATATGCTTGATTTTATTTGAATTTTTTCTGTTACAATACAAGAAAATAAAAGAATAAAGAGAGAACACTCATTTACAACTTTTGCCCCAATGAAATCACTGATCACAAAATGTGTCTCGCATAAACGTCCATCCAAAGCTATTGAGAATTAAGCCACGGCAAGTGTTCTGCTCGTCTGTCGACTCAAAGAATAAAAAAAAAGCGCTCAACTTTCGGCACTCTGGCAAAAACACGTGTTTGAGCACAACTCATTTCGGCAGCTAACCAGAACAAGAATGACAACAGCAACAACAACAGTAACAGTGAACAGAAACAGCGGAAGCTGATTCATGCGCTGTGCGCACTCCACTCGCTCACTCTCACGCCGTCGGCAGAGACGGCAGAGGCAGAACTCTCTCTCACTCACTATCTCTCGCTCTAGCTCACTGTATCTCACCGGCTCTCTCTCTCTCTAGCTCTCTCTATCTCTTTCTCACTCGTATTTTGCTCTCGGCATGCACTCCATTCAGCTGGCGGGGACCAACTCGGTGAGTAAATTTGCTGTATGTGTATATACCACGTATATCTATCTATGCATGTGTGTGTGCGTGTTGTGTGTTTCGCTCTGTGTGTCGAGCGTATCCAACAAACTGTTGGGGCTCGGTCTTCGGGCATGGTTCGCATACTTAGTGCTCTGTGTGTGTGTATGTGTTCGTCTTCGTCTTCGTGTTCGTGTCTGTTTCTGTTTGTGTGCGCGTGTGTGTGTATGTGTGTGTGTGTGTGTGGGTAGGTTGGCAGTTTTACTGCACGGCTCGCTCGCGCGCAATGAGCGCTTTTGCTGGTTTAATTTTTGCCTGAAATACTTTTTGAGCTAATTTCGTATTGGTAGTTTTGTTTATACCGTCGGTTGTGTTGGCGTCACATTTTGTATGCGAAAGCAAGCGCAGCACGTAGTTAACAAATTTAAATCAAATAGCGCAAAATAGCCCAAAACAATACGCATCGATAATTTATATTAACTTCTTGTGCATATGCATATGTATGTACATAACTATGTATGTTTGTGTGTATGTGTATGTGATTGTGTATCTTAAAAGCATATTTCGCCTTTGACTCTCTTCAGACCGGAGCATAGAAGAACGGCGTGTGTCTAAGAAAAAAATACAAATAAAGAGCCGTTGTAGAAAACAATTTGTCAAAAGAGAATCCAATCAGAATCCGCATCCGAATTAGAATCATCTGTTAACACACACACACACACACACATACACACCCACACCCACACATATATAGAGACCCACACACGGAACCAGCGCGTGCCGTTTACAGGCGCAAGGCAAAACAAAAACAAAAGCAACAAAGAATTAAATTAAATTCGCGACGGCAACGGCGCCAAAAAGCGCATAAAATTTACATCTATATATATGTATGTGTGTGTGTGTGTGTGCATATTACATACTTATGCAAAGTAACTGTGTGTTGTGTGCATAAGTTTGTGTGTGTGTGTGTGTGTGATTTTTTTTTTTTATTTGCCTGGTGATATATGAAAAAATCATTGTTGCTCTTGGCACACAGTGCAACAATTTTTGGCTACAATAAATTTGTATTTCTAATTGTTTTGTTTCTTTGTTTGTTTTTTTTTTTTTGTTTGCCGGTGCATCTGTGCAAGTAGCCAGCAGTATTGAAAAAAGCACAACTGTTGCACCAGCACCAGCAAATCAGAGACTCCACCACCACGCACAACAACAGCAACAACAGCAACAACAACAACGCAACCACAACAATAAAGCAACAATCGAACTGCAGCAGCAGCATCGAGATTGCGCGCCTTTTTCATTTGTTGCAACACGCGTGTGCATAATAAATGAAAGAACAACAACAACACCGCCAACAACAATAGCATCTAAACACATGTTGATGTTGTTCAAATTTCAATTTAGTTAAAGAAAAAGCACCCAGATAAGATACAGTTAAGCGGAAGAGCAACAACAACAACAGCAACAGCAACAACAACAACAACAACAGCGCCCTCACCTGTAAACGAGAGTTGGAGCCGAACCAAAAGAAATGCTTACAGCGAGAAGCGAAGAAGAAGCACAGCTAGAATTGAGCTGAAGAAGAATGTGCGACTGTCAGTCTGCGTGTGTGTGTGTCTGCGTGTGTGTGTGTGTTCTTGTTACATGCCTACACCTGCAACTAGCAGAAATGCATAAATGAACGAACGCAAGACAAAAACAAAAAAAAAAACAAAAAAAAACAAAAAAAAAGACAAAACAACAATAAACAAAACGAAGAAAAAACTCACAATGTTATACATGCTTGTAAAGTGACATTAAATTGCAACAATAACAAAATGCAACAACAGCAACAGCCGCAACCGCAGCAACAACACATGGCAACATCGCCCGTCAAGTGTCAATAAAACAACAACAACAGCAGCAACAACAGCAGCAACAACCACAATAGCAACCAACCAAAAACATAATAAAAAGAGGAAAAATCTACACAAGCACAAGCAGAAGGTTACTTCGAACTCGAATTCGAATTTCAGTTTTTCTTACAACGACACCGCCGCCGCCGCCGCCGCCGCCGCCGCTGTCGTCGTCGTCGTCGTCGACGCCGCCACCGCCACCGCCACTGCCGCTGCCGGCGGCAATCTTCAAATTTTTGTGTCAACGCTGCAGTTTTTCGGACCGGCCCCGGCTAACGGCATTTCACACACACATACATAGGTTTATTTATTCACTTGTGTGTGTGTTATTTTATTCGTTGTGTTTTTGTTTTTTTTTTAATTGTTGTCAAGTGAATGGTGCAAAATCAAATAAATAAATAAATAAATAAAAATAAGAACGAATGCAGCAGTGAATCAGTCAAATCCATCAAAAATCGCCGGACGCATCAATTCCGCAACTCGAAAAGCCGCTTCATGTCTATGTTAACACAACAGCTGCAACAACAACAACAGCAACAACAGCAACGGCAGCAGCAGCAGCAGCAATAGACATTCACATCAGCAACAGCAGCAGCAGCAAGAACAACAGCAACAACAACAACAACAAGAACAACAACATGGATTGTGATTATTCGAAATTTCTATACAAAAGTAAGTAAAGTTGATATATACAAATTTATAGCATATTCACACACATATGAAAATTGTGAGCGGCAAGTGCTCGAACATCGAAATCTGCAAAAACGTTGCCAATCAGACAGCCGTCGGCCGGATGATTCATGAATATATATATATATCTGTATATATACATGCACAAGCAGTGGCATATCGCATTACATAAGCGACAGCTATCGCATAATCTGATGTTATCAGCCAAAAACAAAAAATGAAGAAAAGAAATGAAGAAAAAGAAAATATTCATAATCTCTTTGATATGGTGTGTGTGGGTGTCTGTATGTCTGTATGTCTGGGGTGTGCGTGTGTGTGTGTGTGTTTGCTACACAAGTGTGAACGTAAGAAAGCACGACTCAAGCTTTAGCTAAGCATAGCTCAGATAAATGTTGCTAAATTTATTTTACAATTAAAACACAGTCTTAATTGCATATCAGCGGAAACGCAATACAAACAAACAAACACACATATATATGTATGTGTGTGTGTGTGTATATATATGTATGTGTGTGTGTGTGCTTGAGCATAGGTCTGTGTCTTTTGATTCAGATTTGATTAATCTGACAGTCAACCGATTTTCCCAAATAAATGCTTTTTTTTCCCCGTCTGATATTGTTCTTTGTGTCACGTTCAACGACCACTGCACGGCTTTATTACGACATCTAATAGCAGGGTAAGTGGTGAAGTCGGGGGACGGGAGGGGGCGAAGTGTATCTTTAACTTTAAATAGACTCATTCAGTTGATCGCTGTACGAAAATCGGATAAACATGAAACGTAGCTTCAGAACATCAATGATTTGATTAGAATGTTTGAAATGTGATTAAAGTTGGAAAATACGATAAACTAACATCATTCAGTCGCCTCATTGATAAAAGCAGACTGCGCCCTGAACTAAGTCAGTAATATAAAGCCAAGTTATAGCAATAATAATACAAGAAGAACTCTAATAAAGATTACAATTTGTTGTTGTTTTTGAATTGAAGTCGTGCCACAAACTGACTATACAAAATTTATTTATTTAAATATATATATATATATATGTGTATATGTGTGCATCTATCTGTTTGTTTGGTTGCACCAGATAAGTGCATCTTATTGCCCTGCCCAGCTTCAACATTGTATTCATAACTGGCTTAGTTGCATCTGCCTTATCTATCAGGCCAGACGGATTCCGCACCTAAAAAGATGGAACGTCTTTAACAAACTGGCGATTAGATTTGCGTTATCTAACTGCTTAGCGACTTTCCTACTTGGTAAATTGTGTCATCTTCTAATTTTTTTATGTTGTTTAGTTTGACGATTCATTGCATTCGCTTTGAGTTTCACAATTGTGTAAGAGACATTAAGACTAATTCAATAGAGTCAACTTTTATGCATCTGAGAGAGAATATTGAAATATTCTCAACCTCTTCAATGAGTAATTGGCTAAAGCCAGTTAGAGCACAGCCTTTTGTCGGGATAATGCAAAAATAAAGATAAGTTCACATATCCTTGCAGATCGGAGTCAAATTGCCGATATCTGAATTTCACTAAAAAATTACAAACCAAAATTATAGTCATCCGATGTGGATAATTTGTAGTTGAAGAGTTAGGAGCGCTATAACACGCACAACTATTGAAATTGGTTAGGATAACCATTAGTCATACGATCAGCTCGTTCATACAAAATATATGCCATGATTCATGAAAATAGTTTAAAAACTGAGAGATTAGTTTGCATAGAAACAGACGGAGGCAAGAACAGTCAGATGTGTCCATATCAACTCGGCTAGTGATGGTGATCAGAATATATATATTTATGAGATGTATACACCTTATCGGTTAGGAGACGTCTCCGACCTTTCTCTCTTTAAATCATTGCCAGCCTTACAACCCATTTACCCCTTACAAATTATCCTATGTTTTCAATTATTGCACGGACAATTGGTTCCTGCCCCAAAACTTAGTAAGAAACTTTTTACCTAAAAACTTTAGTTATTAAAAAAGTCACTTAAATTGCTTGCAACTCAATCTTCGAAAAGCAGTTAGACAAAATTATATTTTCCAAATATTAATGTCCTTGCCTTTGAGAGCTTAAATTAATTGCACATACCACATTTAATTACAATGCATATTTACTTTGATTACATGCAATTTACACTTTAACCTTGTCTAGGTGACTATTAAATGGATATGGAATATTTTCATCTTAATGAGTAAAGTTTGTTATTTGACTAACGATTTAACGATTTAGGGATTTAAGGATTATTGTTTGTACACGAATTATTGCATATTTGGACAGTTAAAAATGTTGTATTATTTGCAGCTATTTAGTCAGAATTTTTATGTGTCATACACACAGCAGATCTCCAGAGAGAGAGAGAGAGAGAGATGGAGACAGTGATAAAATGGGAGCTGAGATATATAGTGAGAGGGGGCTCGACTTTTGCCCACTTTTCAATTCACAACTCGTTTCTGTAAGCGAAATTGAAACCCCAGCCACTTTATCAGTATTATCCATGCGGCTCTCTGTTCCGCTCAGTTCTCTATGTAAATAATTACTTTTTCACTTGCAAAAAGTCGCCGCTGGCAATGCGATGCTGATGACGACGACGACGGCGACGGCGTTGGGGTTGGGGTTGCGGGGGGTGGTGGTGCTACGTCTTGTGGCTTGGAGAAGAAAATGGAACAGTTGGCGACACGCGTCGTTAATCGATTTTGAAATTTTATGATGTTTGCTGGTTGACTGAAATGGGAAACGATTGCGACTCAATTTGTTGCTGTAATTGTTGTTGTTGCGGCGTCGTGAGGCATCATCGAATTGCCCGGCTAATCAAAAGCGGCGCTAAGTCGACTCAGAGTCTCAACCTTAGTGTTGAGTGTCAATCAGTCAGTCACACTGTCTATTTGTCTGTCTGACTGTCTGTCTGTCTGACTGTGTGGCAGCTTTGCATTTTACTTTCCTTTTGCACATTACTTGAGTCACACTCACAGACAGGCGCCTCAAGCTAATTAAATTTGTTTTACAAATTGCAGTCAATATTATGTAAGATCTATCTATGTATGTATATATACACATACAAACATACAAAGTAGTTACACTCTAGAAAAGTTAAAGGTTAGATCCAATCTTTATAAACTGAGCGACAAATTATTTATTATTTGCAGCAATGTAAATATTGAATAGCAAACATATTGAATAGCAAACATTTATTTCCCAAATACCACAAAAATTGTACAAAGATGAAGAATTGTATAAAAATTCCAAAATCAAAAGGAGAAGAAACAAAAATTAAGAATGGTTAGACTAGAGTTCATTTCCTGACATTTATCTTTAGGCAAAAAATATTTGAATTTCTTACCTTCTTGAAGAAATGTTATTTATATGTTTTCTATTTCACGACTGGTCTCGAAATTAATATTCGACAATTGAAAGAGTGGACATATATATATGATAAATACATCCTTAGTAACAGAAGCCAGCTTCAGACAGGTCACCTAGCTGAGTCTATGTATGGTATATTGACGGAGCTAGTGAGGCTGATCAAGAATGAAGTCTCGACAAGCATGTATTTAAGGAATTTATTTCGTTAATTAAATAAATATGGCTTTTAAAGGAAACTATTTTCAGAGAGGTTATTTTTAAATCTAGGGCTATTTATTTTCCGAGTGTACTTATGCATTTGCAAGACAGAGCGGGAGAGATACAGACTGAGTGTGTGTGGGGGATAGGGGGATAGGGGGTAGGTGGGAACTAAGTAATTTTTTGGGTTATAGGGCCAAGTCCAATGAAATGCGTTGGTCACTTAAGACCCGAGCGAATGTACTTAGTAGTTCTTTCAGTTTAGTTCTTAGTTAATTCTGCTGCAATATGTTGCAGCAATAATTCGCTTGACTGCCTCGTGGTGCGGCGACTACTTGCGGGGTTTCCCAAAACCCATGTACAATACATGTACGTCACAAAAGTTGGCATACGCCGCACAGCGATACGAGTATATCGGCATTAGGAGAGTACGACCCGTGCTCACATCGTTCTCTTGGAGTTCTTTAAATTGCAGCTCGCCTGTACTTAGATATACATGTATGTGCATAAATAGATGGGTTTGGATTCCAGCTCCATTGACAGTTTTGAATAACACGATCGCATCGTAAATTGATCGTATTGGGTGCTCAGTGCTATTTCATTATAAGCAGTCCGTCCAATCACCGAACCGCAAACGTCAACGTCTCGCCGGTTCAGCGAGGTTCTCATATAACCTTTTTGTTATCATAGCATTCATGCATCATGTACGAAAACGAGTACGAGTACGAGTACGAGCATGGCTATGAGTGTGAATATGAGTGTGAGTGTGAGTATGAGTGTGAGTGCGACTATGAGTGTGTATGTTGTACTCGTATTCTTACTATCAACTTTATGTCTGTTTATATTTGCCACTGAAAGTGTTTTGATGAAGGTCGATTTCGAGGATTTCCAATTACTATTTAAAATCATTGACTTGTTCAGCTCACAATATGTGCAGTCCAACAAAGTGCAATTTAAATAGACACTTTAATTGCAATTCTGATCAACTATCAGAAAGTTCTTATATCATATTTAGTTATATATATATTTATGTATATATCGCATGCCGTATATATTGATCAATATTTTGTACATTTTATAAGTTTGAACTCCTGTAAACTCAGATAAATGTTTGCCAACGAATTTAGCTCACCTTATTTGTCAACTTTCCATCAAAAAAGAAAATAAAAAAATATGATTTAAATCTAATGGCAAACATTGCCATTTTGAAGATATTAATTTCAGGAAAAAATCTAAAATAATTACTGCGATGTTAGCTGACAGGGTATTTTCTTAAATTCTAATAAAATAATGCAAGTCCGACCACAGAAAATATATATGTATATGCGTGATCAGCATCAAGAGCCGTGTCCGTCCGTCTGTCTAAGAGCTAGCAGAGACTTTACATTTGGAATATTGGTTTTCGTATAAAACGTGTATATCAAGTTTATTTCACTTAATCGACGATTGCACCCAAATCAGGAATATCGAAATCGATTCTAATCAATTTCCGATACAAGTAAATTTTCGAGATTGAGAACTAATAATAATTATATCGATATTGCCTACTTACAAATGTATATTTATGTTCGCATCTAAGGCACACTATTATTAGAAAAAAACAAAAAAAAATATATATATATATAAATAAATATATATATATATATTGTTCGAATTAGGTGTGCGCCCAAACACACTAAACTGTTTGGCCATGGAAAGAATCGAAGCCTTCACGCATCATTGGATTTAACATATGTGACTCCGATGCTGCACTTGCTGCACTTGCAACTGCAACTGGAACTCAAGTTTCCCATGAGTTGAGCAGGTTGAACAACATGTGGGCGCCGCCTTGTATTTGAATTTACATATGGACTTTTATATATATATATATATATATATATATGAAATTGATCTGGCTAGCCAGAGGTTAGAGCTGGGCAGCTTATCACTCTGTGCTGCTATCACACATACATCAACAGAATCAAAATCAGTTACACATATATTTATATATATATATATATATATATATGTGTATATTTATGGCAAGCGCTTCAGATTCTGCCGATCAGCGAAAATCTTAGCCACATTGCTTTGATATTTGATACGGGACAGCGTCCTTAATCGGTCTTTCTGTTCTACTCAGTTGCTGCGACAGAGTTGTGTGTGTGTGTTGTGTGTGTATGCCCCCCCCCGTTTCCCTTTTTCATTTGCTCAATGCCTCTTTGGCGTTGCCGTCGCGTCAGCTGTTCTGTCATTTCAGTTGAATTGCCGGCCGGTCGCACGTAGTATCTGTTTCTGTATCTGTATCTGTATCTGTATCTGTATCTGTATCTGTATCTGTATCTGTAGCTGTATCTATAGCTGTCCCCTCCAAGCACTGCCGTTTGGTAGCGTCTTAAAAGTATTTAATACACACTCACACACACACACACACGCACACACATACACACACAGACAGACACACACAACACACACACAGGCACACTCGTGCATACTCTGTTTTGTCGTTTTCAACATTTTTCAACGTTCAGGAATTCCAAAAATTCTTTACTTTAAAGTAAAAATAAATTCCATGCAACATCCGCCATGTTGGCTTTGGCTATTTTTGCCGCCGTACTGCGGCAACGGACCCAACCAGTGTTATAATGGCCCAGAGCCAAAGCCTGCGTCCCCTATCCTCTGCACACCCTCCGTTCTCCCCCACCCAGCCAACTGCAAGCTGTGCGTCGCCCTTTGACTGTCTTCGCACCGGCCAGTTTGGAACTGTGCAACTTCAAAACGTGGAGCGACTCTTTGCCACACTTGGTATTTGTTTTTATTTAATGCTTGCCAGTCGCATTTTTCCTTACCTTCCTTTTGTTTTTCTTTTTCTTTTTGTTTTTGTTTTTAAATTTTGTTTTGATTTGTTATACGCTTTGATTCATTTTTAACTGAAATTCAAGCATGTTGCGGCACAATTCGGTTGCAACCCCCTTCATTCCCAGCATACGCGTGGGAAGCCGACTTGTCAGCATTCAAGCACAGACGCATTCATAAACTTTGCAAAGTACAAATAAACCAAACTCCCCCAAATAATAATAATGCTAATAATAATAATATTTTTATTTTTTGTATATTTTAAAAACTGCGTGTTGCTTGCAAATTTTAATTTTGTCTTTGAAGTCGTCTTTTTATGTGAATAATAATAATCTTGGAAGGAAGTTGATTTCCTTAGTTGTTGATTTTAAAACAATAAAAATACCTCAAATGCTTACTTTGGAGTTTTCTAATATTTTAATTAAAGTTATGCTCTCTTTTAAATGTTTATTTATTCACCGTGAAATCCAAAGCCTAATATATAGTTGCGTTCAGATTCTCCTTAAATACTTATAGAAGTAAGATATAGAAATAAAAAGGGAACCGATGAAAAAGCGTGGGAAAAAAAATATATTTTTTTAACTGAGTATAATATTCGCAGAGCGCAAAAAGTTCAAATTATTATATAAGCTCATAATTCATTTATTAGCCTTATCTTTATAAATAATTGAAGTAAATAAATTATTATTTAGGTACTATCAATGAATATTCTTATATTGCATAACTTGCCGTACTTGCACAGTGATTGAAGAAACAAAACTCATAGTATATCATATATATTTATACATATTTACTGTACTCATATAATTTCTTCGTTGAGTTTAATACCAGTCAGCAGTTTGAAGATAGCTTGACTGGGTTTTGGAGTAGTTATTGGAGCAAAAAATACTCATATACTTGTAAAATCCAGTTCTATTGCGCTTAGAAGTTTTCGCTTATTTTTTTTTTATTTATATATCTGGAATTTTGTGGCATATCAGTTGTTGGCTTCTGGTAGCTCTTCTGGACTTATCTGCTTGTTACAAAATTAATTTTCCACAAATTAATGAGAATCGCATTTTTCCGTGGCACTCTTTTCTTTATATATATATATATATATATATATATATATAAGATGAGAACAAAAAAAACAAGCGACGTAGCAAAAGCTAAAGCCGAAGCATGAGAAGTTGAGGCAACTTTTTAAAAAAGGATTCCTCTCAGCGATGTTGTTGCTGCTGTTGCCGCTTCTTTTCTGCACAAGATAAAAATATTTTTTAATGTTTTCTTGAGCACAGAAAATAATTTAAGGAATGTCACGTTGTTGCGACTCTCTTGCTCTCAACTCTCGGCGCGTTGTGCGCTCCTTGTATGCACATTGCGCATTTATTTTGGTTCCATCGCTGCTCCCATCGGCTGCCAACCGCTGCTACTCCGACTCTGAGGCAACTTCGCCTCACTCCGGCTCTGGTATGGGATAAAAGAATTTCTTATATAGCAACAACTGCTGCATAGCATACATACATCTCTCTGTCTGTCGGCCTGTCTGCTCTCCTCCCCCTCCATCCCTAGCCCACCCCTCCATTTACGTTCGTCGCCCCGTCGTCTACCTCCAGCTTGTGGATCTGTATAGAGTTTTAGCACTCTATGCATATCCATGAGATTGCAATGGAAACCAAAGAGCGGCGGATGGCAACTGCAAACGTTTAACGTTCGCTTGTTTTTTGTTTTTTTTTTTTGTTTTCTTTTTTTTCTACGTTTTTTCTTTTTTTTTTTTTTCTTTTTGTCGATTGAAAACATTTTTACTTAACCCCTTATCACTTGGCCGGCCGCAGCCAAAAGAACTAAAAGCCGCACCGCCGCTAGCGTCGCCATTTTCCACACGTTAGTCCGCCGTGACCGTCGCATCCGTCTTAAATTAAAAGCTTTTTTTGTCTTTGGCGCAAAACCAACTAAAAAACAAAAAACAACAAAAAAAAAGCAAATACACACACAAAAAAAAAAAAATTAAAATCAAAAACAACAACAACAATGAAGAAATACTTTCGAGTGTGCCGCCGCAGCTTAATAAAGAGCATTAATGACAATGTCAATATTATATACACATTTATGTGAGAGAGACGAGGACGGGGCGACAGGGACAGCAGCGGCAATTGCAACAGCAGCTCTGGGGCAGTTGGACAGTTGGACAGTTGGACACCTGCTCGTATTGGCAATTATGTTGATCGTTAATTGATTTGCCAATTAAAAACTTGTCGTTGTTCACGTTGCAACAAATCAACAAATCCCTAATCAAAAATTACATTCATTATCAACAACAATTCAAATTTCAAATGCCATCGCGAGGCAAGCAGCCAACATGATATTTATAACAACGTTTTTTTTGTATTTTTGATTATATCATATTTATATAATAAGAAAAGAGAGAATAGTCACATTATCAATATAAATAACGTTCTGAATTCCGTTTCAGAATGTTTTTTCGCTTGCATAACTTTTAGAGTTTTCAATATTTCAATCAATGAACGACATTGGTTAATTCCCAGCTGGTCGCCAAGTTTCTATCGTTAAAAAAATAAACATTATATCGTGGAATGTGTTTGACGGCAACGTTTGACGAACATTTTTTAAGAACGTCATCACAACTCCAAAATATAATGTATGTGCTCCCAAAAGTATGCTATTGCAATTTGATGGCGAAATTGGAGCAATCGAAATCAGTTTCTTTTTGCACCTGAAGTGCCAAACTTAAATACATTTAAGCAAACGCTTACTAAACAGCCGCAAACAAAAAAACTCAAAAGCTTGCATTCATTTATTATATTATTGTGTAATACAAACTATCATTGAGATAAATAAATGTGAGCCCGTTCAGTTTGTACTCAGTGCTCAAACTTCTGAATTTAATTCGAATACTTAACTTCTCAAAGTTTCAATAGAGATGACTTCAATCAGTTAAACTTAAGTTAAGCTAAAGAAACTGAAACAATAAATACAACCAGGTACATCGAGCTAAAATACCCTTGCAGATGGCAGTTAAATTGCCTATATCTAAATTTCACTATACATCCGAAGTAATCCGGAGTAGTTACTTTTTGTCTAGATGTTAGGAGCACCATTAAACGTATAACTCTTGGAATTCATTGGGATGACTTGGTAGACAAACAAGTTGTTATACAGGAACTGATACGATCCGGCCTGCTACGATAGGGAGCAAAAAGTTGGAAAGTTTCTTAAAGATTGCTTTAAATTAAGGGACTGGTTTTATATGGCTATATCCACTTGGATCGTACTGCTGATTACGAATATATATACTTTTTTTCTAATAAGATTCTAATAATAAAAATTGACCCTTTGTTGACAATTGTCTGGCAAAAAGTTAGCAGGAAACCGAGTTCGATTTGCAAGCTGTGAATTTGTTTTTTCCGCCTTTGACTTGAACTTGAAAAGGACTTTTCCAAATGGTTGCTAGCTAGTTTTTCCCTTTGATTCGATTAAGTCTGTAGGCATTTTCCATGAGGCTTGGCTGTTCAGTTTTGCTGCAAGCGACACTGTTGCAGTTTGTTGTTGCAGTTTGCTGTTGTTGTTGTTATTGTTGTTGTTATTGTTACGTGTTGCAAATGCGCACAATTTTCGCATTTTCGTTTTCATTTCGATTTGTTGCACGTTTTCTGTGTTCTTTGTTTGCCACTCGTGTTTCGTCAAACAAATTCGCTGGCATCGCCTCGTTGTCGATGTCGATTTCGATTGCAAGCCGGTGATTACACACACACACACACACACACAGAGCGACTGTGGCAGTGGCAGCAGCAGATAGAAGACTGAAAGCTTGCGCTTGCACCGTTGCGCTTGCGCCATTGTGCAACCAACTCGTCAGCCGTTACTGCAACAGTTGCTGCCACTGTTGCAGTTGTTGTTATTGGTTGGCTGTTTTTTTTTTTCAGCTTTTTTTTTTGTGGTTGTTTTTGTTGTTGTTGGCGCTGTTTATGCTTACAATCGTTTGTGTTGCATTTTCATTTTCCAATATGTTTTATGTCTTTATGTGCATTTCAAAATGTTCGCTTTTTTTCACTGATTTCTGCTGTTGCAAGCAACGTGGCTGCAATTGCCACAGCAGCAACAGGCCGCAATTGCAACTGCAACAGCACACTTATGCATTTATTACTCATAAGCGATGAGCAGCAGCTAGTCACCCACTCGAAGTGCAACCGCAACAGTATTTATTGTATCCACACCCACACTCGTAAGTGTGTGTGTCTGTGTGTGTGTGTGTGTGGACATCAATTGTACTACATGTGTTTTTTACTTTGCCATCCAAGAGCAAAGCTGCTCAGCTGCTTTTTGCAGTCGCTGGCAGTTTTTTAGTTTTTTTTTTTTGCTTGTTTGTTTTTTTGTTTTTTTGTTTTTTGTCACTTTCGCAGCGTTTTATTAACAATCAGCGTATCTTTTATTTTTTTACTTTTATTGTATAGCATTTACTCGTAATAAAGTGTATTAGTGTGCTGATTTATTATAGACAGATGGATCAGATCTCATAAAATGTATATATGTATACAATTTATATGTCTGTCAAGATTTCAAATGTGAAAAGTTGCTTATCACATTTTATCCGCAGATTATGTTTATCTTCTGATAATAATCATATCGATTCCATCTAGCAATATTATTTTTCAATTCTCTCAAAGATTATTTGAGTTTGTTTTCGTTATAAAAAAAGGAAGGAATGTTTTTTTAGGCACGGCGAGTATTAGATACCCTTGTAGAGCGAAGTTGCTGGCACTGCTATTTTCTGTTTCACAACTGGTTTTCAATTACATATTAGATATTTTTGATAGTTATATCTGTATCTACATCTGTCTGCCCATCTCGATCCCATATATCGACTCGGCTAGTGTTGATCCAAAGTATATGTTTATCTGAACGTCTCCTTTAAAAAGTTACACAAATTTGTGATACTCTGGAATGAAATTGTGAATGTGTTAGTCATGGTATCTACCAGCAGGGCGCTACCGACTAGTTGCACACTCTAACTTGATTTTTGTCGTACGACGTGCAGCGGATTACACAAATGCTGAGCGGGGCAGTTGTGTGTTTTGCCCGTCCAGTTGGGCTTCAGGCGCTAAGCGAATGATTCATGTACACCAGACACAAAACCCAACGCTCCGCGGGTAGTGCGGGAGCAGTGAGGGATAGGAAATAGAGGGAGCTTCATGAAAAAAGCGCATAATTTGATGACATATACATTTAACTATGTGACTTTGTGCATTTAATTTGTGCAAAATAAGTCGTTTGCTCTTGTCAAATTATCACGCTGACATGTTTTCGAAACGTGCAATAATGGCAAATGTTTCCAATTTGGAAATGTAACCACATAAACGAGTTCTACAGCTGTTTGAGAAGGCCATTAGACGCCAGCCAATTTGAATTAGGCCAAACCCAAGCGAAATTGGCCAAACTGATGCGAAAAAGATTTACATTTACTAAACGATCTCCATTGGGAGACTTAATCATTTAATCAGAAAATATATATTTCCAAAAATAATGCTCTAATAGTGTATATTTCTAACTGAATGCAATATTTCCGGGAATTTGAACCGAATGTAATAATCGAAATGATATTCTACGAAAATCAAATGCATCCGCGTTAGTTGAGTTCAATACATCTCATTTATATATTGTGGTAAACTCATTTTGTAGCTAAAAATAAATAATTGTTCCCTTTTTGTGTCACTTCCTAATCTTGTTGACCCGATTCGGCCAGTCAAGTCGAGTTAGTGTTGTTGTTGTTAGCTGTTAATGACTCTAACCAATCATTCAATATGATGACAACCATTTACTACGTGACTATGTTGACAATGCATTTTTTCCGATGTACGTTTTTAATTCAGTTTAATTTACCGATGGACTTTCGAAGTCGGAGTGAATAAACAGACATTGACATCTATATTTTGTGTGGTTTTTGATATAACTTAACACAAATTTGGTAGCCGTCATTTGCCAAATTAACAACTGAACAAGGCATATCGGAGCGCATCATTTGCATATATGTACATTTTATTATTTATATTTTTTTTGGCGATAGCTGCCATGCAGCAATAACAATGTTATCAGTCCCAGTCCCAAATTGGAGCACAAATCAAAATGTAGTTGGATGGCGGTCGCTCCGCACGGGCGTCCAGCTGCTGTCCATTTGTCTGCCTACCGATTTGACGGCAACAATGCAAAAAGATTCCAAAAAAAAAACAAAAAAAAAGAAAAAAACAAATAAGCAACACAAATTTGGCAATACTCTATTATGAATGTTCAGCACAATTAGGGACACCAGCTCCTGGTTTTTTTTTATAATATTGAAAATAGAACTTTAGCAACATCTTTCGGTTCACATTAGTTAAATGTAATAAATTGCGATATTTGACTTTACTTGTTTTTAAGAATTTACATTTGTTGGGAACGAAACAATTTGGGTCAGAAGTTGGCATAGTGCTGATGGTAGCTGATATGCCGATGCAATCAGTCGCTTTGCAGCGGGCATTTAAAATGAATGAATGAATGAAAGAATGAAGTATGAACCGTAAATGAAAATATGTGCAGCATTAATTTCAACGTTACTGCACAATCAGAGACTTTGCTTGAGGCTGGGCGATTGGGTGGTTGGGCTGCCCTGCCCTGCTTGGCCTGGCCTGGCCCTGGCCTGGCCTGATGGTTGATTTGCCTTGGCTGACTGGCTGGCTGAGTGGGTGGATGAGTGAGTGATTGAGTGGGTGGCTGGGTGAACTGTGTGTGGTATGATGCAGATGCAACATACACAATCAAAATTCCATTCTGTGCCATGCTCAGCTCGTGCCGCTCATACGACCCGGGTACGGGTATGGGTGTGGGTACGGGTACGGGTACGAAAGCGAGTACGGGTCCGGGTCCGGGTCCGTGTCTAGGTCTGTCTGCTGGCTGATAGCTGCTGGCTTTTAGCTGCTGTCTGCATGGCCGGCAGGCAGTCATTCAGTTAGTCATTCAGCCAAGCATTTAGTCAGTCAGTCAACCAGGCGGACTTTTTCGTCCGTCTGTCTATCTGCCTTTCGCAGTTGTGCATTGTTTGACCGAAAATCAGAGAGGAAAAATATATTCGAGGCAGAACTGAGAGCTGAAATTCCATTGTTGCGGCGATATAAACAAAATTTGCATTCTTCTGTAGGCAACACACACACACACAGACACACACACACACACAGACACACACATAGACATGTGTACTCATCTGATCAAGAATGTGTAGTGTATTGTATGATATTCGGTATTGTAATGTAGGTTTCCACAATTTGCCATTTTCATTTGTCTTCACTCTGATTCGTTACGTTTCATAAATAAATACGTGTGTTTACATCTATATGTATATATATAATTGTTAGTTTTTTACACTTGATGTTGACTGAACACATATGTAGTTATCAGGACGAAACAGTGCGCACAACTGACAAATTGTTGTCATCGTCAGCCACCCACACAACTCAATTTCGTTGTCTCACTGGCCAGTCAACCTCAGAATGCAACAGCAGCAACAATCAACAATCAACAGCAGCAGCAGCAGCAGCAGCAGCAGCAACAACAACCCCAACAGCCGTCAGTTGTCGTATCGGTTGACTTTGCCACTGCCTCCGCTTCTTTGATATCTGAATACCGCATGATTGCCAACAGAGTGCGTATGTGTGTGTGTGTATGTCTGTGTGTGTGTGTGTGCGCGTTTGCTAGCAACTGCATTGGGCCGCATTTTTTGTGCATACCCCACACAGTTGGCAGTAGAGTATTGCCCTGCTGCGATCAAACGGCAAACGGTCAGCTCTCATTGTTATTTAAATGTCTACACAAAGCGGAGTCGGCTGTGCTTCGACTGCCAAAAATCGCCAGGCACCCAACATGCAAGTTGCAGCTTCGACTGGATTCAGCATTTACCCTGACCGTATCCCTGGTTGACTGTCATTTCGGGCTTGGCATTTGGGTTATGGTTTTCAGCTGAAGGCGGGCGCGTTGCCGGCACATGTTAATTAACAATATTGATTGAATTCCAATTTGAGATGAAATGTTTTGTACCCGCCCCCCCGCAATGTACCACGCCAGTCGACAGCAGGATATTCGTATGCATACATATGTATAGATATATGTATATATACATATGTATATATTTATGTTGCCGTTCGCATTTGCCTTTGAGCCGCTGTTCATTTCACAATTGCATTTTGGCGCACAGAATTTCATTAACCGTTGCGCGGCGCACACGTGGCGTCTACTTAATTGACGCATTGCTTCTGATGGTTGCGCAACGAAGCCCAAGAACAATACTATAAAAATATATATAAACCACACTCACACAAATACACACACTCCACTGCCATATTATTGTTAACAATAAATATTCATGTGCGCATCCTTTTGGACCATTTCCTGCATGTCTTTTTCACTAGGTGTTCATTTGTATTCGCTGTCAGAGACAGTAGGAGGCATTTTCGACTACGACACGAATATTAACAACAGATTCCGATCTCGCAGACTATACAAGAGCATATCAAGTTTTTTTCATTCTATCGATCATTCCCCTCGTTTCGCTGAAATCGATAATAATCGATAGATTAGCTATAGCTTGAAGAGTAAAAAGTTTAGCCTTTCAATTTGATAGAAATATGGCTTGGTTTACTAACGAACAACTGTTAACAAAATAATTATATACATCTGAAGCAGGCTTTTTATGACGGCTGGAGACTTGGATGCAGGGCATCTCCAAGTCGAGCACTCTTCACTGCAGCATTCTTACTTGTTATTGGTGTGGTCATTGTTGTTGTTGTTGTTGTTGTTGCTGCAGCTGTTGTGCGTATCTCTGAAATATTGTATTGTTTGTTCATTTGCACAATAAATAAAATGGACACACATTCTTTTTTCCTGGAATTTCACTGCGCTCGTAATTAACTTCATAATTAAAATGGTCAAATGAACCCGTCCAGCAGTGCACAGCGCACTTTAATTTTCTGCGGTTCTTTTCCTGTCTGTGTCTGTGTGCGTGCATGTGCATGTGTGTATGTATTTTCATGAGTCGATCATGAATCAGTATTTAAATAAAGAGGTCATAGGGGTCATCGTATAGATATGATATCGCTTCAGACAGATACTTCATTTAGTTAGCTTTATTAAAGTTATTATTTTCTATGTATGACAAAAGGATAACGACATATTTTGCATAGCATACTTTAGGGAGTTCGCATCAAAATCACTCGAGCCCGTTCTTTAAATGTCCCTTTAAATAAACTTCAAATTATACATATCAATATATTTATTTCATATATTTGTAAATGATTTCTAAAATTTAAACTTTAATTTGCAAATTAAATGGCTTATAATTAAAAAGAAATCATTTTATTATATTTAACATAATATTCATATTATTGTTGATATTAAAATGTAAAATGGTCACAGAAAAAATAATAATAATGGAAACACAGAACAAATAATCAGGCCACAGAAAATGTTAAAAGTTATTCATTTAAAAAGAGAAATTTTAGAAAACAGATAGCTCCAAGAGTAGCAAGAATTTGAAATACGGTTTCTCCTCGAAGTACACAGATTAATATATATATATATTATAAGCTTTTAATAATTATATTACATTATATATTCATAAATATTATTATATTATTGTTCGTTCAGCTTTTGTAATAACAATGCAGCGAAAGCACATAAACAGTCGTGCTCGACGGCCATAGAAAATGGACCTAGTTCCAAGTAGGTCTACAGGGGAAATTAAGACGATCTTTTTTTTATGTAGCAATTATATTTAAACATTAATCAACATATTGAAAGGATATAAATCATCGATTTGTAAAGGTATGAATGAATGATAACAGTGAACTTAAGTCTATAACATAAACATAGAACTGGTCCTAGCAGATAATAAATAACATTAAGTATTACCTTGTAGAATATTAATTTAACGTCCGACGATCTAATAGCAAATTATAAACTTAGTCGGCATAGCTTAAGTTATGCAGGAAGGCAACACCAAGAAGTGTTCTACGGAGGATTACCGGGGGTTATCGAAATTGGAAGTTACACACTGTATATTTAACGCAGCTTTATAAGTTAACTGAAGCCACGTTCATTCATAATAAGATAGCTTGGTATGCAGGATAACACTTCAACATTACCATGCTCATCTTAATCAGCATTTGAGTGAGCATTTACTATAATTTGTAGTTAAATAATTTGTGTGTGGGTGAGCTACATGAGTTTTATCTGCATTGAACAGCGTCTGCTTTTGTCTTTTCACATTACACAGTCGGTCGACCATTGAGCACGTAGCGCACGAAGCTGCCGGAGAGCAGGGATGACCCCTGCAATGCCATAATGCACTGTTGCACTTATCCAATCATAACTGAAATTGTCGCACTTGCTGTGCATCCACAAATTGCACTCCCGCAACAAAATAATAAGAGCTGAGCACACAGGCGGATTAGAAGCCCAGCGAACAGGTGTAAAATTGAACAGTTCCTGCTTAATTGATGATCGAAATTAAAGCAATAAAAGCCACAATACTAACAACAACAACAACAATAGCAAGAACAACAATAGCAAGAACAACAATAGCAACAACAACAATAGCAAGAACAACAACGAGCTGCAGATAAGAAACGTACACAGAATTCTGCATAATTCAAGGCAAAAATATTCAATAGCAAATCGAATGCATTAAAAACACACGCACCCACGTTCTTCAACCAACAAACTTACTTATGTAACGCAATATTTGTAGATATATATAGTATATATAGTATATATACACCAAACAGTTCAGAGTGTATTTGTGTATGTTGCACAGAGATACACACACTCTCTCAAAATAAATGTAGTTTGAACCGTGGAAAACATCAGCAAATAGCAAAATATACATAGATATATATTTGTATATATTTATTTATGAAAATATCGAATGTATATATATATATATATATTTTATCAATTATAAAAGAAACCAAAAGTTTGATAAGCCAAGAAAAACTGGTCTAAGGGATACCAAAAACAAACCAAGCAATTGTAAACCGGAGTCAAATTTAACAATCAAATAGTTCCTACGAAATCTATATATATATATATATATATGTATGTAAGAAACATGCCACACATATTGGTATCTTTGGTTCGGATAATTTGGTAAACACAAAGACATAAATATATGTGACAAATTTCATTAAGATTGTTTTAAAACTGACTGTCTAGTTTGTAGGCGTAATAACAAATGGCATGGATACATCGATTCGGCTAGTGAATATATATGTATACCTTATGGGACTGTGAGACTTATAATGACCTCTATCCATAAAAAGAGAAAAGCTGCTTGCAACAGTAAGCCGAATTGCTGATTAAATTAGCCGGATTTGCACTTTAATTGTTTTCTTACGCAGAAATAACAAAGTGATAGTTCGAGTTCCAAATTTTTATTAATTTGACGACTATTAATAATATTAAGAAATGTCCAATCCGCCGGTGATGAGTGACTCTTGGGGCAGTCTATTGTTATCTTGCGCCATAGTTGACAGACAGGTGTTGCTGCTAACTATGATGGACTTGTCTTGAATAAAATGCTTGAGACGGTTCGTTAAATGTTGGCTGACCACAAAACATATGCACAAATGCATATGCAACAATATCTGGGGTGTCGGAGAGGGTGTGGGGCGGAAGGGGGAGAGAAGGAAGCGGGAGACTGTCGAGAGAGTCGCTAGTCAGTTATTACTCTGCGGCGGATCACGGATTGCGCGACGTGGCACAGATACTCACAATGCGTGGGCGATCGCATAATAGCCATAATCATTTACGGACCTGCGCCTGGGCATGACAACGGGACTGGGTTTGGGATCGTTATGCACTTAAAAAAAAAAAAAAAAAAAAAAACTAATCCAAAGTTGCCGAAGACTTGATACCCTTAATTGCTGTACTAATTGCTTAATGCAAAGTTGAGTAAAACACAAAGGCTAAGGATGCCATACTTGTTTAATCTTAGCAAATAAGTTGATATTGGCCAAGAGGTCAATGGCCAGGTTTGGATGAGACCAAAATAACATTTAGCTAAATACGCAGTTCAACTTAAAACAACGATTAAGGCGATTTCTAATAAACTAAGTCAAAGACTTATAAGCATATCTATGGATCCTCTATATAGGGTATATATAAAAGGAAAAAATAGAAGACAAACCCAAACCGCAATCGCATCTGTTGCTGTCTTCGTTTCGGCTGCAGGGCATTGTAAAATCGCCCACGGTCTACACCGCGTGGCATACGAGTATTATATGGATATGTACCTAAATATATGTATATATATATTTATATATATATTATATATATATATATATATATGTTTTAATAGATGCTAAGCAAGCGCACAGATGCGAATATACACATATTTGTATGTATGTATACACCGATCATGCCACATACATAAATGTATGTATTTATCTAGATCTAGCTCTCTATCTATTGCCGACACAGCGTAGAGCATCTTATTTTTAGATAATTGCTCTTCCTCTTCACATTTGGCACCGATCCAAGCGAAAAAAAATCATACTAAATTCAAGATTTTTGCAAATATAATAGTAATAACAAGGAAAAATACTAATCCCAAAGTGAAACGAAGTTTACATGCCCTCACTATTCATTCGAGTAGCTAGTATCTATATATATATATATATATATATATATATATATATACATATGTATACATATGTACATGCTTGCTTGAAATCGTGGGCCTGGGTACAGATGCACCTCTTGAGAAATCAGAATTATGTTTATGACGTTATGAAATTGAATTTAACAGGCACATTGAAAGCACTTAAGATTAATAATTCTTACATTGTGGCAGAAAATTGATAAAAACTATGATGTCATTAGCACTAATATGGAACTAAGTCATACCTATTCGGAACACTTGCAAATGGACGTTTGTTTCGAACAAGTGCAAATGCATGATAAGTATACGACTAGTGCATACTCTGCCCGAGCAACTGAGTTACTAAATCTGAATAAAGCATCATTCTCTCTCTATATAGAAATATATCCATTTAAGGCAGCCACATATATGCATAATTAAAACAAAGTGTTTATCATAAATTTGCATTAAACGAATATGATGCATATAACATGGTTGTTTTTCTTGGAAAACGAATTAGTAACTTAATCAAACTCACTTGCATAAATAATAATAATATACAAAAGCACTTAGTCATATTCGTATATTTAAATAGGGTATGTGTGTGTGGGTGTGAGGGTGTGTGTCTCTGTGTTCGCAAGGGGTATACTTGGGGTAAAGCCCATTTTTTGTTATCTGAAAGCCTAATCTATTTGGCAGCTAGCTGATTACCAAGCACTCATGTACGCCAAACTTTCGATGGCAAAACAAAAGACAATCTCCATAGCAGCTGTATATCGTTGTCATCATCATCATCATCGAGGTTCGAGGTTCGAGCTTCGAGAGCGAGGCATGTGTTTAGCATAGAGATTGACAGTTTAACATAGCTGCCGCACAGTAGCCCGGAAACTGCACGCACTTCAGACAGAAATCGGCCACACTCTGCAAATAGTGGGAATGGTGGGAATAATGGAAGAGTATATATATATACAATGATGCACTACATATGTACATACGTATATACATCGAGAACTTACCCGAAAACAGTCGCAGCATTGGGCAAACAAATAGGTGAAAATGTAGAAAACAGCGCCCAGCAAGGCCACTACAAACGATACAACTAGCAGCACAATCAGCCAGAAACAGAACCACAGCGGATTTCTCATACTACACTATTTTGTTTATATATATATATATATTATATACATTAATTAGATGAGGTAAGCAATAGGTTAGTGTTCCCGACTCACCCCCGTGCGCAAAACGCAACTTCACTTGTCGTCTGGTCTACTCACACTGGGTCTTGGCCACAACTTATTAACCGACCAGCCGGCCATACGGCGGCTCTAATCTAAATTTTGAGTGACAATATCGGCCAATACACAATGCACAATACAGCGAGAGATCCGAGAGTCATCGACTCTTGCGATAGTGTTGTCTTCAGACGGTTTTACGTCTATATAAATATATTTGTGACTTTACTTTCAACTGTTTACGCTCAGAATGTGTGAATGAATGAACGGCTACAGGTAGACCCACGATAGTCTTGATATAAAAACAAAAATGAAGAAAAAAAACGAGCAAGAAAATATGTAAATTGTGCTAAGCAGTTTAAGGCCACAAGGCCAAATCTCAAATCTCAAAGCACATTTTCATTTGGATCTTTAAAATGTTTTAAGGCATTTTATGTTCAGAGTTCAATCAGTGCAAATAAAATGTGCGTGACCTTAACTTGGTTCTTGGCATCATTTTTGTATATTGTATAAAAATATATATACATCTTATGTTATTCTTTTCGAAATTTGTTTTTGTTTTGTTTTTCTTAACATCTTGACGAGTATCGAGTTAAATTATTAGTCAGCTTACTTTAAAGATAAGGGAGAAACCAAGTTAGCTGTGAGCAAGAAAAATCATTTAAGTTCGGAATCTAAATAAATTCGTAGCCTTGCAATAACTATCAAAACTAGTTAAGTACACACCCCAGAAGTTCAAGCCATCTAACAACACAACACAGCAACTAAGATGAGCCAAAAACAGATGTACGACGTGTTTGAATCCAGTGCGGATGCACTAAAGGCATCCACGTATTACATCAAACGTTTGCGCACCGCAGATGATTTGGGCAAATGGAAGCGCTCTAGTGCCTACCACGACCTGGTGGCCTACATCAATAACACCAGCATGGCGATTCAGGGCCAACATTTGGATGGCAACTATAACATTAGCAACCAGATGGACAAATTGTGCAAAATCTTCAATTGGCTGGAAATTCTTGTATACCAATGCCACCCGCTGGGCGTTGGACGTGGACTGCTTCGTTGCGTTGGCGAGGACAAGATCGATATGATGGCATCGACCAATTCGTTGCTTTTCAAATGCCATGATGCGTACAGCAACTGGGTATCTCAGGTGCAGGAGAAACTCTTTGCCATTCTGGAGCGCCAGGTGAAGCCCCACGGCAAGCATATCAATGAGCTGGCCCAGTATCTGACACGCTCCTTTGGAAGCTGCAAGACCTACGATTATGGTCCGGATAATGAGCTGATGTTCATATTCTTTTTGTGCTGCCTGTTCAAGTCGGGCATACTCCATGGCGAGGATACGGTAGCTGCAGCCCTGTTGCTCTATCCACGCTATCTGCGACTGGTTCGTCGTTTGATCAGCTTTTTTCGACTGGCGTCGTCGGCTCAGAAGCATGAAGAGACTGAAAATCAAAACGCCATCGACAAATGGAATATTCTGCCCTATATCTGGGGCTGTGCTCAGCTGTGTCAGGCGGCGCCATTTTATCCGCCAGAGTGGGAAATGCCGGGCATAATGGAGAAGCATCGTCAGCACTATTTGCTGCTCGACAGCTTAAGCCATCTGCAAAAGACAATGGGCGATGGTGGAGTCCTCGGCGTTCACTCGTATCAGTTGTGGTGCGTTCTCTCTCTGTCCAACTGGCCGGAGGCTTATAATGCCCTAATGGCAGCTTTTATCAAGCATGTGCTGAACGACATTTACACTGTGCGGGATATGATCTTTGGCGAGATTATGTCCATCAATCGCCTGCCGCTCGAACAGTTGCAGCGCGCCCATCTGGGTGAAATGCGCCAGTCCGAGACTTCCTCCTCCGTCTCGTCGCAATATGTTAGCGAGGAGGACAAGTCCATTGCCCAAAAGCAGCTATTTGCTGTGCAGCCGCCTCTTAGTCGCCATCACAGTGTCGATGCGGACATCTTGCTCGGATTTCAGGACCCAAACAAAGTCAGTGTTGTTGAAACTGCAACCGACAATCAGCTGCGTCGTCTGCGTCATCATCAGAAGGTTCTCTTACGCAAGTTTCCCACTGCGAAACGTATGCCAAAAGACAACGAATTAAATGATCAGTTTTCGTTCGACAGCATTTGAGCATGACTCAAAGCCAGTTAGAAGCCGGCGATTTTCATTACATTTGAATTTGCAGTTTTACACCCATTTTAAAATACATAAAAAAGTTATATATACATATATATATATATAGAAATTTGCATATGGCTGTTTCAAAATTTATGTAGAGCCCATTGAATGCAAAAATACAAAAAGAGTTTTATACAAATTTTCCAAACAATGGGATTAAAGGGGGCAGTAGTCGAAAAAATATTCTCTAAATGATATGAAAAACAATCAAAGACGGGGGATAGTGGATTGGGCTTGATTTTCTTCCAGTGGAGGATATTAGGTAAAAACAGCCATGGATCAACATGTTGAAATATTGGAAACTCGATGTTGTTAATGAAATCGCCTGACAAAGGCAGACTATCTATATAATTGAGCCGCACAACAAGGCTTCGTCTCGAATCTATCGCTACATATATATATATTTATATATATATATATATATATATATTTGTATCTGCTAACTTTGTGACTCTCGTTCTTCTACAAAATTCACAGCTGTATTTTTTTAAGAGTCTTCATCTGTGTTTTATGTTTGCTTGTCTGATTGTGCGCCAACAAATGATTCAGTTGGTCTTTAACTGGAACTTATTAATTTCTACACAAACATACGCACACACACACATATATATATGTATATATATATATATATATATATATATACATACACACATGTGGATGTTGTAGTCTCACGCAACTAGTATTATTATTGTAGTTGTTGCTGTTGTTTTTTTTGTTGCTCTTGCTGTTGATATAGTCGTTATTGTTATTGTTATTGTTATTTTTATTGTATTTCCACTGTCACTGCCGCTTCTTCTTTGCCTGCCACACATAATGTTAAGTTCATAAAGAACAGCACATCATTGTTATGGCAGCTGATAAACTGCCAGCTATACATAGATACACACATACACACATAAACAGATACACACACATATGTATATATATGTATGTTGCATACGCACTGTGCCCTGTTGCAAGTAAGTTACATATTTATAAATGTATCCGTTTTAGATTTCTGCTAATTTGACGCACATTGCAAGGGCTTTTTGCTGTTTGTTGGCTTTTCTCCTAATGAGACACAAATACAACTACATTTGAGCCAGAGTAAACAACAATCTTAGACACGCCAAAGATAACATACTCTTATAGAGTGAAGTCCATCCACTTACAACTAAGTTTCCTTTATGATATAGTAGTTTGACTTTGATGATGAATAAACATAATTAAACTACGTATCTATTCAGATTGTTGTTCAGTTGTTCGTACAAGAAATCATCTTTCGACCGATTATTCCAATGGCACCTATATATATCTATACCACATATAGTTATCCGATCCATTTGCACACAATGATGAATTTATTCCAGTTGAGAATAAAAAGTGAGAGATAAGTTCACAGATGAGCATGGCTATATCGAATCGGACCCTTATGTTATATATATAGGATCTAGGCAATTTTCATCAATGCGTGACACACTTCACCACAAAACCATGTGGCTATAAATACACACTACAAGTATTTGATTGTTTTTTTTTTTTGAAGCCAATCAAGTACTATAAAATTGAATTAACTTACTGGCAACTGAATAAATAATAACAACACTCGCATGCAAAAACATGGCTGACTTGACTGTATAGTTTGTATACTTTTAGAGTAAGATAGTTGAATAATCTGTTAATTTTCATTATATTAGGTATACGTAATTAGGTATACGACAATTTACTTTAGAGTAAATATAAACTTTTGTTTTTAAAATATATCTTTGGCAAACTCGCTAAGTACACTTTTTTTTCTTCTTATTTATCGTCCAACTCAGTAGTCAGCTGCTGTATAATTTTTTACTACCAAGGACAGCTGTTTCTTCTATGTAATTCTCCCTAATAAACATAGTACATATAAAGCCTTATCTCAGCCCTTTTGCGCCGAAGACCGCCTTTAGATGTCCCAAGTTTATTATCACGCTTATTCGTTTATATTTAAATATATATCTACATATATATATCTATATATATATATATTTTTTTGTTTTATTTTAAAACTTACACCTTTATTATGTGTGAACTTTACCAAAATTGCAATTCACCAAACTAAACAAAAAAAAAATAATAATAATTTCAACGAAACGTGAATTTTGAAGCGAATAAGGCCGAAATAAATGTAGTATTTTGGTAGTAGAGGGTTGAATAGGATTAGTATACACAATTCACATATTTATGTACACGTCATATCTATAAGTACAACAGTTATGGTAATCAAAGTGTTGGGTGGATGGCATTCAATTACGTCCATGTTAACAGGGTCTATCTACAAAAAGATTATAGACTGGCCAAGTTTACAGTAAATAAATATTAATAATAACAAGTGAGAATGTTGCAGCCGGGCGTAACCGACTGCCAAATACTCTGATGCCGCTGACCAAGAAATACCGATCTCTGAATTAGTAATCTATGCTGCAAGTTTGCCTTTAAAATAGCCTTTGGTGAATTTAGGGCATGATCGAAAAAAAATGTTTAGAAGAGGTTTCTAGTAATCTACCATCCAAGTTTGGTAACTTGTGGGAATTTTTGGAGGCAGAAGTGGGCGTGGTTCAAAATTTTCTGGATTTTTTAAGGGTGCTACTTGTAGTACACCTTTCAAATTTGGTGACTCCAGCTTTCAAATTGTATGAGATATAAAGTGTTAGAGATTTACACTAACAGGTGTATCGGTTTGGGGCGGCGAAATGGGCGTGCCCATCCAATTCTTTTATCAATCTTTTAGGAGTATTACCAGCAACATAGTTTCAAAATGTAATATGCGGTTTTATCGCACTTTCCGACAAATCAACTTCGGCATTTTTAATTCTTTTTATGGGTTCTTAGAGGCGGCTACTAGTAATATGCCTATTAAATTTGACGGTTCTAGCTCAAAAACTGCGGAAGATATAGCATTTAAAAATATTAAGGGCGTTGGTTCTGAGGAGGGCGTAGGTGGTTGTGTCATATGCCGATCTTTGAAAGACATTGCCCAGAACCTATCAGCCAAATTTGGGGATTGTAGCCTTAAACTTGTGGGAGATATGTTATCGATAATTGATCTTATCGATTTCCTAGCCTCTTAGTGGGCGTAGTAAATCCAGTAAATGTTCAAAATTCCATGTCTCTATCTCGACGGGTGTCGAAAAAAGTTGAGTTCATCCAGACGGACAGACGGCTATTAAAAAAAAAAGAAGTTAAACCAAATAAAACAAGTGAGAAACTTCAATATTAAATGCTTTTTATCGAAAATGCATACTGTTAGCACAAAATGAACTTTAAAGAGTGTCATTTAAAACGAATGCACCTAGTATATTTGAACACACACACACAGAGACACACACACACACACATATACATTCATACATACGTATTAACTATGTGTCATCGAAGCTAAAACCAGTTACGCTCAGAATGGAAATTTGGTAAGAAAGCGTTTGAACAGTTATTGGCCATTTAGTGAGTACCCACAAACACACATGGAGCACGTGTGAAGAGTCTTGACAAAATAAATACCCCACACTACACACATATACACATATACACACACATGCATACATACATTCATATGTACATATTAATGTATATGCATACATAACAGCAACTGAACGTCAGCAATTGGCGCGAAGTAGTCGACCGCTGTTGCTGCTACTGTAGTTGTTGCTGTTGCTGCTGTTGCTGCTGTACGTTGGCACAGTCATGGTGAAAATATTCCAAAAATGTCTGTAAACTAACAGCGGCGCTGTTCTGTTATGCTCACAGCGCTGCAGCGATCTCTTTCTTGTTTAGCATAGGCAACACGCGTAAGCCTTTTCGAGCTCCAACCAGCGTTGCTGTTACGCCCTGCATGGGCCACGCTCTCCGGCTGGCGCTCCCACTCTCTTCGACGCTCTCTCTCTCTCTCTCCCTCTCTCTCTCTATCTCTCTCTATATATATGCATATATATATATATATATATATATATATATACATATATAATTATGTGTGTCTCTCTGGCTGCCTCTTTCGCTGGTAAGACACACAATAGACGCAATAACACACAAATGCAAAGTTGAACGCTGGCGCTGTTAAAATGAAAAGCTGAAAATGGGGAAAAATTGAAAGAAAAGAAACAACAATTAAAAAACAAGAAAGAACGGCTATCTTTGGCAAACCGAAGATTGCATACCCTTGCCGGGTATATAAATTTGTATGATATATTTATCTGATTTTAATAATTAATTCCGTTTAAATATTAGCATCGTAACAGTTTGCATTTGGGGGTAAGTTTGGTTACAATAAATTGATACCAGAACTCATTCTTCGAGCGATCGTCTCCATGGTGGCTATATGATATACCAGTCCGATCTTAATGATTTTTGATCCAAATAACAGTATGCACTTTGGTAACTTAAATTTATATAGAACTCATCTTTTGGCCAATCGTTTCTGTGGGACTTATATGATGTAGTGATCCGATCTGGCCAACTCTGATATATGTGCTGTCTGCAGCACATATTGACGAATATATGCCAAGATTCATCAAGCCTAAAAAATGAGGAACAGACTCACGAATACTTTAGAATTCTAGTTGAATGTGTTACACGCTTTACGACAAATTCGAATAGCCTCTGCAAGTGTATAAAGACAAAACTCGTTCCTTTCTAACAATAAGCGAAAAGATCAGACGCCTTATCCGCTCATTTGCTGCATCATCAGTTGGCCAACAACAACAGCGGCAACAGCAGCAAGAACAGGAACAACAACAACAACAACGACTTCGTAAGCTCCACCTGCATCACAGCCTCTCCACCAGCTGACGACAAACGTGCAACAAAAGCAAAGCAAAGCAACGCAAAGCAAAGCACACATGTCAGTGTCGTCTGACAGTTCCCGCAACACATGCAAACACACACACATGCACACAGATACAGGCAGACAAGCAAACATAGAAGAACGCATTCATACTTTCACACACAAGCACACACACTCATACACACACACACACACACAGACAAGCATATTTATGAAAGACACATAGCATATATATCTAGTAGTTGTTAAACTTGCTTGCTAACTCTGTATACACACACACACACACACACATTAGGTATGTATGTGTGTGTTTGTTTGTTTGTATGTAGAAAAGTTGTCCAGCTTTCGAGCATTTAATTCTATTGTATTCTAACAAATGATTGTCACTTCATTTTAATTTATCCCAGTCATCAAATTTGCCCACCTATTTATTTGCCAAATGATTGGGAAACCTGTGTTATTTACTAACATCTATGTATGTATGTTTGTATGAATGTATGTACAGCTACGCACAGATAAATAGCACAAAACATATATATTTCTCAGAGGTTTCCACAATTTGACCTGCAAGCGGATACTGCTTATTTGAAATATATTTTCCGATATTTTTGCTACTTTTATTCAAACCCCTCTGATTTTAGCACACATTAGTGATCTTATATGAAAAGAACACATTTTTTCTGTTAATTTTTTTTTGTTGGAAATTTAGTTTATTTTGGGATAAATGTGGTATACTTTGTGCTAAACGGAGTGTTTCGGAGACCCTACTCGAAATTGAAATTCATTACCAAAGGACAAGTGCGAAAAGTCGAGCATGTGAAGCAGCTATTCAAAATTCCTGATATACATAAGTATAGATATATATAAGTACTAAATCAAAGTGTTTTGAACAATCCAAATTATGCGAAATAATTTAACTTAAAATATTATTCAAATGTGATATTTTTAATGTTTTTGAAACTTTGTTATAGTTTTATGGTCTCAGAGTTGCCGTAAAAGTTCCGTTTCTTATTCGAATACTCAAACAATTTAACCTTTGCGCGCATTGTACATATGTGTGATATATGCCAATGGCTGTGTATATTTGCTATATATATATTATATTTTGTAAATTAATTAATAACGATCTGGAACCAATGTGCACAGAACCATAACCAAAATTATATTTCGACTTTTCGTTCAAAAATTAAATCCTCTAAAATACTTATTTTATTTATATTCGCGATTTCCGGCACTACTCATTATATATGATTATGAGCTGTTCGATGTTATTTTTGTTCAGGAATTATGCGAAGCTTGACGTTAACTCCATCAAATGCTGAAACACAGAGTGTTTCTCAAATCGAACCTGCCCCATATTCCTCAATATTTTCATATATCTGTATGTGCTGTGTACACACACACACACACACACAAGCAAACACGTATGAGCCTGCTTACACACACCTATGGATATGTATGCATGTATGCATGTTTGTATGTAGTTGGCCTACCTGCTTTTGTGGACTCCTTAGCCTGTTTTGGGTACAGATGCAAAATGCTACCCCCACCCCTTCCCATTCCCGTTCCCGTTCCCCATTAAGCAACACAGCCACACTGAAAACGTTGCCTGCTACTTTGCTTTTCTTTACAAACACACACACACACACACATGCACAGAGTGCTGCTGTTGATGTTGCTGTTCTTCTATGCCCTGGTCGCGCCAACAACAACAAGCGCAACCACAAAACAAGTGAGCGAAATCGAGCGCAAAGTAAATGAGCGGCAAAAGGCAACAGCGCAGCTCGACTCGACTTGGCTCTCCTCCACGCTGTATTAGTCACACATACATGTGCACATACGTATATACATACATACAAAGACGCATAAGAAGAAAGAATAGAGCGTGTCTGTCTGTGTTAGTGTGTGTGTGTGTGCACGTTTTGATCTAGCTGTAGTGGTGAGAGTTGAGTTGTGTTGTGTTGTGTTGTGCTGTGTTGTATATTCAGTTAGAGCTTGCTTGATCACATTGTGCGCTTGTGGTTGTGGCTGTGGCTGTTGTCATCTGTGTCTGTGTTAGCAAACTAAACAGCAACAGCAACAGAAACGGCCAAGCAGCCAACCAGCCAACCAGGCAGTCAAACAGGCAGCAGCAACAGAGCCCAGACAACGAGCCAGCCGTTTGCTAGTCGGTCGGTCGGTCGGTCGGTCGGCACAGCAAACAGCAAGCAGCGAACAGCGAACAACGAGCGAACAACGACGAACGAGCGAGCGAGCCACTGTCGTTCTTTGTATTGATTCCGATTCACATTCAGTCGATGAGTTTCTCTCGCTTCTGCGCGTTGCGTGTTTCGCAGTGTTTCCGCGATTTTTTCGTTGTCGTCATCGTTGCCGAGTTTGCCGCTTACCCAACCCGCCCGCCCCACCCCACGCACTGTTTCGTTCACCCTTTCGTCGTGTGGGGCTCCGCGCGTTTGTCTCCCTCTGTGTATGTGTATGTATGTGTGTGTGTGTGTGTGTATGTGTATTTATTTATGCATGTATTTTATTTTATTTCATTTTGGCGTGTTTTTTTTTGTTAATTTTTTTTTAATGCTGTGCTGTGTTTTTCTGCATACAATTTGTTGCGTACTTATTGTGTTGTTGCCTAATTTGAAAGCATACATAGATGCATACATACATACATACATGCATGCGTGTGTATGTGTGCATGCACATACACATACATAATTATTAAGATTTCGTTTGAATTATTTTTTATTGCTGCTGTCTCGATGTTTTTATCGGTGTGATTGTTATGTGCTTCTGTGTGTGCGTGTGTGTGTGGTGTGTGCTCATTCAGTTAAATTTAGGCGGTTCGCGTGAATTTTGCTGTGTTGTTGCTGTTCTTCTTCTTCTACTACTACTTCTACTTGTTTGCGTCTTGCTGCAATACATTAAACATTAAACGTTCAACGTTAAGCACAAGCAATTGTTATTGAACTAAGAAAAAAAACACAATAAATAAAAGCACCCACGCGCCGCAACAATAAAAATGTCAACAAAAAAATAAAAATAAAAAAAGCAGAGAAAACAACAATGTTGAGATTTCATTCAATTGCAATCATTTTGCTTGTGTGCGTGTGCAGCTTAAATGCTAACACATGTTTATGCATACAAACACACACACACACGCATATATGTGCATTTGATGTATGTGTGTGTGTGTGTGTAGGTGAGCGCCAAGCAAGATAACTTGTGTTTGGATGCGTGTGTGTGTGTGTGTAGCGGGCCTAATGCCTATAAGAGGCACCACTTACTCGAGAAACACACACACACACGGATGTGTGCATGTGATATGTGCTTGTTTTTGCACACACACACACAAATGCAAGAGAAAAATAACAAAATTTATGTTAAAAAAAAGTCACTCAATGCGTGTTAAGTGCGTGGGTCAAGTTAAAATAAAAACAGCTTTTGAGCTAAAGCTTAAATTAAGCGCGACTCCAGAAATCAGAAAACAGAATTGGAGAAAATTACCAAAAGCGTCCCGCGTCCGTCCCTCCGTTCTTTGCGCTCTTCTACTTTGTTCTCTTCGGTTCTTTTTTTTTCAATTCTGCTCTCACAATGTCTGCTGCACCTTTTTTCTGCTGAAAGGCAGAAACACACACAGATACACACACACACACACGCAAAAGTTAGAGTAGATGCGATTTGTGCTCACACGCAAATACACACACACACAGACGAACACATTCACACACACACACACACATGGAGACGCACTCAAGTTGAAAAGATCTCAACTCCAATTGCCTCGCAACTGGCATGTCATAAATCACTGCAATTCTTATTTTATTTATTTTTTTTTTTTTGCACATATACATACATAATCTTATAGTGGTTCTCCGCAACACACGCTGTGCAAGTGCAAGTGGCAAGAAAAGTGCTGTGAAGCGCTGAAAAAGAAAATAATAATAGCGCGTTATCAATTCTGATATCACATAACACAAAGCAACAGCAACAGTGGAAAACAGTTAACAACAGTTAAGAAGAGTGCGTGAGTGTTTGTGCGAGTGCCAACAGCATCCCGCGCTACCATAATAGACGCACTCGTGCATCATATATATATATATATATATATATATCTGTATCTACATACATTTGATATAAATACATATAAACTGGCTGCATGAAAAACATCACCAGCTCAAGCACTTGCGGCACGGGGCTGCTGCAATTGCAGAACAATCTCAGCAACAGCGAATTGGACGTCGCTGTTGTTGGCAAACCAGAAGCAGGTGCGTTATTTCCTCTCACTATCTTTATCACTCTCTCTCTCTCTCTCTCTCTCTCTCTCTCTCTCTCTCCCCTTTACTCTTGCTCTCCTAATTACATGAATAAATGTAAATGTTCATCGTCTGTGTATATGTGTAAGTGCATCCGTTACTCTCTGCGTGTTGCTGCGTATCTGCCATCAGCATCTGATATCGATCTTAGTAACCGATAACCGATGAGACTATCGGACCACCCTTAACATTTATTTGCATCCTGTTACACATTTATGTGCACACTCACACACACACACACACACACTTATGCAAATACGTGACAAACATACATTTGTCATTTTGGGATAACAGTTGTAGCCATCGAATGTTATTTTACTGTTAAATAGTACATTTAGTATGTTATTATTTATCCTATAAGAGTTGTTATAAGCTTTGGTTGCCATTCTCTCATCATTAAGAGATTAGGTCTTATTGCAGTTTATTAATGTCCTGCAGCAATTAAAGAAAAACCACAACATCGATGCCAAATTGTGTGTGTATGTTTGTCATTTTCTATATACGGGCCAAAACAAACAGATGAATGCAACGGCCCATTGTGTGTGTGTGTGTGTGTGTACGCGTCTTTTACACCTTGGCCAGTTTACATTGATCGCTCTCCGATTTACTCTTACGTGCATGCAACCTTGCTCTTGCGCTCTCACACTGAATTTTGAGCTCTCTCTTGCGCTGCGCATACACGTTCCTTAATCAAGCAAAGCTGGTGACAAAGACAACCAATTCCAACAACAACATTGCATACATACAACTATACTGGTTTCTATCTACACACATGCACGCACTCACTCACACGTACAAACACACACACACACACACACACACACACACACACATGTACACACGTTCATTTCTACCTTTGGATGTTCTTTCGCTTTTGGGAGTGTGAGTTTGTGTGCGTGTGCGCGCTGCTGTCTATTGAAGCGAGTCACAACAACAAACTCTCGGCGTTGTCTCTTTGTATTGTGTGTGTGTGTGTGTGTTCGTGTACGTGTGCTAGGTGGGGTTCACAGAACCCGATCGGGTCCATCTTGCGCAATGTTGTTTTTTGCCCATCCAGAATTTGCCATGTCCTGCTCTCGCTCTCTCTCTCTCTCTCCCTCCCTCTCCCTCTTTCTCACTTTCTATATTCAACTCTCCCTGTTTAGTCAGAGAGTGAAGAGAGAGGCGCTCGTCGCAGGCTCATCTCGTCCCCAATCCAGCCCCCCCCCCCCATCCTCTTTTAGTTTCGCTGTTATCGCCAGCATAATTCGACTGTTAATAACATAACAGTCTGTTATGCAGAATTAGGCGCGATCGGTGCAGCCCAAGAAACCAGGCAAGCAACCAACCAGCCAACTTACCACTGCGTTGTGCCACTGCGAGCCAAGTCAGCAATAAAAAGCATTAGCAATAGCAAAATCAGCTTGAGGTATATGTTTTTTTATTTTTGTTTTTTTCTTTATCTTTTTTTTTTTGGCTTGGACTTTAAGTTTGAGTTCGAGTTTGACTTGGACGTGTGTGGATTTCTATCAGGCGAAACAAAAAGTTGTCCTACCAGTTTTTTTTTCTTCTTTTTTCTGTTGTTTTTTCTTTTGCTTTTTGGGGCCATTCTTTTTGTGTGCCGTGTGCTGCTGTTGTTGTTGTTGCTGCTGCTGCTGCTGCTGCTGTTGTTGTTTTAGTGGTTTCTTCTGTTTTCCTCTAGACGGTTGGTTGTTGTTTTGCTGAGTGTGTTTACCTTGGTACTCGCGACGAATTTGATTTGAACGGTTCCAAAACAGCATTTGCTTTTCCTTCTGCTGTTGCTGTTGCTGTTCCGTTCCTTTTCTTTACTTTTCTTAACTTTACGTTACTTTACTTTCCTTCCTACATATATATAGTTATACATATATACATATATATATATATATATATATGTGAAGATCGCGAATTATGCAATCCAGGGGGATGGATTTGCAATCGATTCGATTCATTCTATGCACTTTTGTTCGATTCCCCCGCTACCAGCTACTATTTGGCTTTCTTGTTGCCACAATCAGTTAGCGAACAAACCAAACGTTTACCACCGTTTGCCACGAGACATTATTTGGCTTTATCTCTCCGCCAGCAGACAGCAGACAGCCGACAGCCGACAACCGACAGTCGAAAACCAGTTTCAGCTTTTTCCATCCACAACCCTTTCTTCTATTCCTTCCCCATCCGACGACCGTTGCAATCAGCCGCGACAAGACGACAAGAAGTTTTCAATCAAACTGCGCTGCAAAAACTCCACACAAAAAGTTTCAATTGTTGTCGCTTTACGTCTACGTTTTCTACGACTTCTTCTCTTCTTCGTCTTCTTCTTTTAGCTGATTTAGCTGATTGTTGTCGACAATTATTCTTTTGTTGTTGTTGTTGTTGCTGTTGTTGTTGTTACTCTGCTCTTTAGCTGGACAAGTGTTACATATTTGTGTACATATCGAATAGTAATCTTCAAAAAAATATACACAATTAAATCAACTATAATTGCCATAGTTACAGTTAGATTAATTATGCAAAGTACCCACCCAATAAGTATGCTGTGCTTTAACTTTAGCCCATGCAAATCATACAAATAAATGCAGAGATTTTGTTAAATCTGTTCACACTTGTATTGTTGAACAACAACAACAACAACACAGCTAATAAACAAAACACAAACAAAATTGCATTTTAATAGATTTCGCTTGGATGACTCACGGTTTTTTCCACAACAGTTGTAGAATATTTTCTTGTGAATGGCACGACTCTTCTTAATTTTATACATTCGCACAGATTGCAGATATTTATATATATACATACATATATATCTAAATATATACATTTGTTTTGTTTTTTTTGTATTGCTTATCATTGGTTCCTACTGTCGAAATTTCTACGTAACACAATTTCTTTGTAAATCTGCGGTCTGGTTTCTCTTATTTCTCGCATGTTGCTGGCCCTCATCCTTCCATTCATTTCCATTCACAAAAATATCCGCATACATATATCACATATCATTCACCTGGCATACAATATGTATTTATGTGTGTATATAGTTCTCGCCTGTCAGCTGGATGATGAGTGATGAAAACTAAAGATATTAACATGCAATAATGCATTTCAGGCGACTATGCCACAAATGATGATGATGTGCAAATCGCACGAAACAAAATAAAACAAAACACCCACCCACCCACGACGAGTGCATTTATTGCTCGCACACACTCATTCACATTCACATTCACACTCACACTCACATTCACATTGTGGCGACTGCAGTTGATGTTCCCAAATGCAACACAATTTGTGAGTCTCCGCTTTTGTCGCTTGTCACTTGCCGTCAGTGCGTCCAAAACTAACTTTTATGTTTCTTCCGCGCAATGGGCGATTATTAAAGATACATAAATATACATATATATATATATAAATTTATAACGGATAACATAACAGCAGCAATAGAAACAAAGTTTTGTGTAGAACTGGAAAAGGGCTCGTGATGCTGATCAAGAATACATATATATTTATGCCTCCCCAAAGCAACAATAATAATATAAAAAGTGACTTGTTGTTTTATACTCCCTCCAAGACCAGCCTTTATTTTATTTTTGTTGTTGTTGTTTTGGCAACACTGTTTGCTGCTGCTGTTGGTGTTATGTTTTGCAGTCATTTAACCCATTACCGCCGGCGTTGCCGCCGCTGCTGCTGATGCTGTTGCTGCTGCTACTGCTGCTGGTGTGTGTTCTGTTTTTGATGTACGTGACTTGCTTCGCACTTCCTGTTTCGTTTTTTTTTGTTGGCCAGAGAAAAGTTGCCAATTATTCAAAGTGTGCGACGGCTGCTGTTGCCGACGGACAAATAAAATAAACAAGTAATAACTAAGCATGTAAATCTATCTATGTATGTAAATACACACGCTGTGTGCATGTGTGTGTGTGTGTGTGTGTGTGTGAGTGAGCAAGTGAGCGAGCGAATTGTGTGTGATGGGAAGAGTCAGCGATTTGCCGCCTGATGCTGTTGTTGTCGCCACGCCGCGTTGGTCTGCTCCAAAGCAAAGCAAAATAAGTGAGACATCACCGACGCATGCATGCACTCACTGCACTCACTCACTCAACTGCTCAACAGCAGCGGGACGAAAGCCACTCGGAAAGTACTTAAATACTCATGGCCAGACACCGATGAGGCTGTCGGCTATCGGCTGTCGACTGTCGACTGTCGGCTGGCGAAACGACTAAGCGGCTAAGCGGCGGGTGAGCGGGTGAGCGGACGCGGGCACCTGTCTGACTCATCGATTTAATTTTAAACACTATTCCGAGACCTTAGTCAATGAACGCGTCGGGCGCGCACCCAGAAAGAAAGCCTAAAAACCTAAAGAGAGTGCCGATAATGCTGCGGGGCGAAAGGCAACAGCAACAGCAACAACAACAGCAACAACAGCAGCAGCAGGACGGCGCTCGGCGGCAGAGGCAAACGCTAAACGTTCTCTTTTCGTGGGCACAAATCAAATATGCTTTTGTATTGCAAAATGTTGCGTTGCACTGCAAATTGCTCATGTTCCTCTCTCGCACGCAAATTGCTCATGCTCCTCTCTCACACGCTAACTCTCTTGCGCTCTCGCTCTCTCTCTCTCTCTCTCTCTCTCTCTCTCTTGCGCTGTGTCTTTCGTTCGCTGTCTCTCGCTCTCACTGTTAATAATAACAGCGACTGACAGTGCATAGAATTTGGCACGTGACGCTATCGACGCTCACCTACTGCTAATGCTACTGATACTGTTACTGTTACTGTTGCAGTCGCAGTTGCTGTTCCTGTTATTGCTTCTGATTGCTTCTGTAATGTACACTCAGAGAGACTCGCTGACGTTGTGAACAATAAATACAATACAGAGACAAACAAATGAATATTATTCCCAGAATGATAGCCATGTTATATTTTCACGTAAACACTATCCCACTTCCTCTTTGAAAGTATTACATTTCCAGGAAAATATTGAAAAAATAATAACATGCATATGTGTATCTGTTTCTGTCTCTGTTCAGTTGCTGTGGTTGAATAATTTACATAAATGTGAATTAAACGACTCGTTGTAGCACTTTCCCAACTATTGAGCGTTCACTGTACTAACATTAATGAAGTTTGTATGCTAATAAAGAGAAAAGTCGAACGTCAAAAGTAAGACAAGTAAGACTTGTGTCCAAGTTTTAAGCGCGCTTCATTTAATATTCAATGATGTAGACTCATATTGTTCATTGTGCATATTAAGTAGACATCAAGAATTAAAGTGTTCTTTGGTAGGCATATTAAAGTGCTTTAGTTAAAAGTAGGCACGATTCTTGATTCAAACAAAGTCAACACTTAACTTTTAAGCTTATCCCGTTCTTATCGTGTAATGTGTTGAATCCGTCTAAAACTTTAAGTTGGGTTTCAATCAAGCGCGATGCACTCGCGAAATTAGCCCAATTCAATCTTGGGTTGGATATGCTGATAAGGACCCAGTTCAGTTCAGATCATCCATTCAATATCTGCAAGCTGAGGTTCATTTTTAAACTCCGAAATTTTAGTCAGTTCAATTAATTCAGTATTTTGGGGTAAACCAAAAAAACACACAAGAAAAATCAAAGCGGAGAAAATGGATATCAATGCACAGGTTGCCAAATACTTGGAGAAGAGCGGGACCGCGATACGTGTCCACATAAGGTCCGATACGGAGCTGTGGCACAACTCGATTGCCTATCAGGAGCTGATCAACTATATCAATCGGACTAGCAACGCGATTCAGGGCTTGCAACGGCAGGAGACATCCGGCTATCGGATTAGCGACACCATGCGACAACTGTGTGGCATCTTCGATCGTCTGCTCGCTGAACTGACCGCATCTGCTCCACTGGTCAAGTCGGGAGGGGCGTGTGTTAAGCAATCGTATCGAAATTGGTCGCGTCAAATGTTGCGCAGCATCTTCAATATGCTCGAGTCGGCACTGCCGAAGAGCAAGTGCGAGTATGTCGGTGAGCTGGGTCAGTATTTGGCCGGATCCTTTGGCAATCAGATGCGCATCGACTACGGCACCGGTCACGAGCTCAGCTTCCTCTTCTTTTTGTGCAGCCTATTCCGGTCGCAGATATTACAGCCAGAGGATGAGCCGGCGGCAGCACTGTTGCTCTTCCATCGCTATCTGTGCTGTGTGCGACAGTTGCAGTTGCAGTTTGACATGAGGCCCGCTGGCAGTCAGGGTGCCTACTCGCTGGATGATTATCAGTTTGTTGTGTATCTGTGGGGTACGGCACAATTGTGCTACAATCCACCATTCGTGCCCAATCAGCTGCTCGAACCCCCTATCTATACGCAGTGGCGCAAACAATATTTATTGGCCGACTGTGTGTCACATTTGGCTCAGACAAAAGTGGGCAATTTTTGTGCACACTCCAGCCAATTGTGGAGCATTACGGCGCTCTCGTCGTGGTCGCACATCTATCGTGGCCTGCACACCATGTACCTGGACGAGGTCGTCAGTCAATTTAATTTGCTGCGACACATCTACTTTGGCCCATTGATGCCCTTCGATTTCACGCCACCAGCCAGCCAATTGCAGCGCGTCCAGCTCGTCCGTCCAACGCACTCGAGACACAGTCAACAGCATGATGAGGCAACAGCCACAGATTCAGATGCACAGCCTCAGTCTGTTAAGATCAAGCTGCAAGATTCACGCACCATTGGCTGGATGCTTAAAAAATAAAACCTACCTCAGCAGGCAAGAGAGTGTACATAAGTGTTTGTGTGTGTGTGTTTGTGTGTGTGTGTGTGTGTGTGTGAGTTTCAAATCAACCAGAAATCGAATCGAACGAATTGAAAACAAATAAAATTAACTTGGCCAACAATCTTTTATTGCTGCTTGCTGCTTGCTGATGTATCACCAGCTGCCCATTAAACGTAAACCAGTTCCAGCTGTTCCATGCCAAACTCCCCTCACCTCCCCTCCACCCCCTACCGCTACCCCCTCTCCACGTTACCGCTGCACCCGCAAACTGCTGCGCAAAGCAACTAACAAATCTGTTAACCGGTTTAGAAACAGACTAAAAAGCTGTTGCTGCTGCTGCTGCTGCTGCTGCTGTTGTTGTTGTTGTTGTTGTAGTTGTCGCTACTGCTGAGAACTGTTATACATAAGTTATACGAGTTGCTGCGACTTTTGCCAAATGCAATTAAACACGCTCACAGTTCGACAGATCGACAGTTGGACAATTGGATAGTGGAACAGTTGGACAGATCCCACAGTTGAGCAGACGTTGAGTAGCCTGTGGCCCAAGGGAAAGCCAAATACATATATAATAAATCTCTGTTAGATGCATCCTTTCACACATGCGTCCATAACAAACACACACTATATATACATATATACATATACATATGTATTATTTATATATATATACAAACATGGCTTTCTTTCCGGTTTAATCGATCGAACTTTTGTGGTCAAAATGTCAACGACAATAGTTTTATGCGAGCTATGACTAATACGTGTTATACTTGATGTCTATTGGAATATAATATACATATATCCATACATATATTAAACATATTTGCTTGTTGTTGTATTTGTTGTTGTTGTTGATCAAGAAAACCTGCTGCTCACTTATAAACCCCATATGATCTATTATTATCGGTATATACATATATAAAAAAAACTATATAACTTAGTAAAGCAAAACACAACAATTTAATTGAATAAAGTGGTTGTATTTAACGGCTAGTTCCGATTGGCAACGGCATGAGAAGTGCTATCTTAGTTTATATTTATTTAAATTAAAGTGTCTTTCGGAGTTACAATATTTCGTTAATCAGAATCGGCCACTATAACTATTTATCGATTGGTAATTCGATCGACATTTATTATTTGACAGCGACACAGTGTCAACTTTAATGTATAATAATAGTAGAAAATAATAATAATATGAAAGGCCAACAATAGCCTGAAAGCAGCCTATAAATAATTGTGAATTACATTCCCAAGACTTGAAACCAACACACTCAAGTTAAACCCTTGAAGAGGGTTGACAGGTGTAACGCATTTAATTCTGCGGCAGCGACCACATAATGTGCAGATAATTTTGATCAGCGATGTTAGCCGAGTCTATATAGTCAAGATCGTCTGTGTTTCTATATTGTTGACATCGTCATATCTCATTTAGCTGGCATGGGAACAGTCGATCGAAATATAAGTTGTAAGTTATGGTATCGAGATATGCGACTACAATATAATAACATGAATGTTGAATACTCAGTTCTCAGCCAATCGTAAAATAGTTGACATATAAATTTCTTTTAAAACATTAAAACTTCGGACTAAAATTTAATTATGTCCAGGGTATATAATATTATATATGTATATAGTATTACTATAAAGTATACAAATATATATATATATATATATTTATGACATATAGTAGCTGTATCTAAGATTAATTATTAATTAATTAATAATTTAATTGTTGGCAACCCAATCAAAACTGTTCTTTTGAATATTTGCGTGATGAACTTGAACATAAGTTCAGACAAACGTTACTTTACCTCAGATTGACACAAATTGTATATCAACTTTGGCACCCTCAAAATAGTTCGTAGTCCTATTTAGGTTGGCTTTAAACAACATATGCTGAAAAGTGCATGGTTTTAATTTGAATCTGCAAATGGTCTCCGAGGCTCATTTAGCTTATTTGTCTCACAGTATCTTTGTATCTGTATCTGTTGTTGTTTGTTGTTTCGTTGTTGCCTCCCTTAAATTACTCATTTTCATTTTGGTAAACTAACCTGTCTTTAGGTATTATTATGCGCAGACATAAGGTCATCAAAGGGTTAACTCACACCCCTTCCCCCTCCCCAACCCAAGCACATTTGGCACTTGAGTGTTGTGTCTGCGAAGCGGCGCCTCAAATAAGATGATTGAATTTTTCAAGTGGACCAAACATACATACATACATACAGACGTACATACATACATACATGCATACATACAGACATACGTACATGAACTATGCATAAAACGAAGCAACGGAGTAGTTGATTGATGTTGAACTATCACCACTCTGCCCATAATGGCATTGAATATGCAAAGGGCAAACCCTCAAAGGGGTTGAATACTGAATGTATAGCCAGATATGCCAAGTACATATGTTTGTTTGTATGTACATAGAGCTAACTGAACTGCCAAAAAGTCCGTTCGAGATATATGGGGTATATGTGAGATATTTATAGGTTTATAGCTGTAGACGAAGAATTAACACGAAAACATTACTCTGTCTTTGTAAAAGTATTTCTTTTAAATTAACAAATTAGCACGGCTTCTCAGCATACAAATTAATAAAAAAAATATATAAAATAAAAAATAAAAATTCCAGATATATTTTATTTTCAGAATTAATAGATTAAGGCGCTTAAATAAGCCAAAGATTTTTGTTATTCATTGAATTGGCATCGGACACTGCCTCATTAACATCAGCCTAAAAGCTTTGATTGTTTCCAAGAGGTTTAGGTCTAACGACTTTCCTTGAACCACTTCCGAGCTCTCTTGTTGGTATGCTAAGAGTTGTTTTTCTTATTGGAAACCCATAAATATGTTGATCCATGCTCTTTTTTTATTCAAAGTAATAATGCCCTACTCCACAATAATCAAATCAAGCTCATAGCATTCACCTTGAATCCTTTAATCCTCGCACGAACACATTAGGACAAAGCTCAGATATCAAAGACAGAACTTTTGAATTGATAATGGTGCAATTTGTTTACCGTCATTGTGTGTAAATATATATGTAAGGTGTGTTGGCCAGCTGCTGTGCTAGCTAGGAATACGTGCAGGTTCTGTTAAATATTTGGCAATTCATATTTTTGATAGGTCGCGCACTCGCAGGAATGCCATGATTGTGCCACTGTGCAGGCTTCGCTTGTACACTGTGCTTGCTCTGTGGTGTGGCATGGTGTGGTGTGGTGTAGGTTAGGGGTTAATTCACTTCTTTTTCTTGTAGTTGCGAGTGTTTCTATACCCTTGCAGAGGGCATTCACATTTTCTCTTAATGTGTGCAACGCATTGAAGGAGACGTCCCCGATCCACTAATGCATATATTCTCTTGATCAGCATCAGCAGCCAAATCGATATAGCCATGTCTGTTTCTCGGTCACTACCGATCAATAGAGTTGAGGTACAATCTGTCAAATGATGATTTCTTGTATCAAAAACTTTTTTGCTCTCCAAACTCATAAGTTAAACGTGCTTTTAAGCTCTAAATATTTGGAGAAGAAGCTATAAAGGAGTATACATGAGACTACTATATCATATAGCATTCGTAGCAATAATCGGTGCCTTTCTTACTTTTATAATACAATTTAGATGTCGGCAACTTGACGCCGATCTACAAGGGTATCTAATCTTCGGTGTGCCCAAAGTAATCGCTTTTTCTTCTCTTTGGCACATTGCTGGACATTTTTGGTGCTGTGTTGGGGTTGGGGTTGCTGTACAGATTTGAATAGGGATCACCCCATTAACTGGCCAGCCTTATTGCTCACGCATCATGAGCACACTCACACACACACACATACACAAACAGAAGCACACACTGGCATTTCAAGTGGGGTGACTGATCCTGCAGCGGCAGCAACACCACCATCACCACTACCACCACCAATAGCACCACCACGACTTGTACAACATTTTGTGAAGGAGCCGAAGGACAGCTGTTCATAGTCACAAGCGTGAATAAAGCAGGAGAAAATAGTGAAATGCAAGCAAAAATAATAAATACCATAAATTCCAATTGCCAACGCAAGGGTAGCAAGGACAACAGAAAATGCACACACACGCACACACGCACACACGCGCACACACACACACGCACATTCCCTTATTAATGTCCAACCGCTACAGCAGCTGTAAGCCGAGTCTGAGTCCGAGTTTGAGCCTAGTCTTGTCTGATTGGAAATTACAATGAACCGGAAGCGTTGCAACCCAAAAACTGAATATGATAATATATCTACACAAATTGAGCACGTGTGCGTGTGTGTGTGTGTGTGTGCGTGTGTGTGTGTGTATATCTGTGTGAGATTATGAAAAATGGCATAGTCACCCCTAAAAGCAAGGTCTACATATATCACACAAGCAACCCCCTGCAGCAATGCAGCCGCCGCCGCGCATTATTATTAAATAGTTGCACCGTTTCGTTATTTTTTTTTTTGTGTGTTGTTATCGTGCGCCTGTGCGCCTTACCCCCCTACATGTAGTACCCTAGATCTAACTGAACTGCGCAATATTGTACAGTTGAGAATTTGCTAAAGCTTTGACCAGAGCGACAAGGGATGGGGGGCGGGGCGGGGAGGGAGGCAAGCTAAAAACATGATTTGAAATGAAATTTCTTTGCTGGTGGTTCTTGGAATTTCCCTGATTCTCATATACCATGACGCACGACGCGTCGCAGTCGACGTTGACGTCGACACTGGCATTTTTGGTCGCCTTCCCTTAATTGTGTCTGTGTGTGCGCGCGTATGTGTGTGTGTGTGTGTGTATGTGTGTGTGTGTGTGTGCTATTGTGCGGCACTGGCTGTGCCCTTAGCTGAAACTTGGACTGCGACTGAGACTGCATCCTGTCGCGCTGACAACCATCCCCTGTAGCAGCAGCAGCAGCAGCAGCAGCCGCAGGAGCAAGGGCCAAAGAAACGCACAAAACAAAAACCAGAAAATTAGTGAAACATAAAAAGGCATTTCAGTTTTCACTGCGCGTTCCAATCAAACAGACGCGTTTTCTTATTATCTCCATTCTCGCTTTCTCTCGCTCTCTCGCTCGCTCGCTGTCTCCTCTCTGTCGCTCTCCTGCTCGGCTTTTGTGCGTGCGTCTGTCTCTGAGTAAAAAAGCCAAATAGAAAATTCTTCGCTAATCTTTTGCTCTTTAAGTCCTCCCCCGCTGCCGTGTGCTGCCTCCCCTTGTGCCAAAACGCCCCCAAGCACCCCCTCTAAAATTCAAATAAAAATGCGACAAATATTTAACTCATAAAATCAACTGAAACAACGACCGCCTTGTCAGAAAAATAAACAAAAACAAAAACAAAAAACGTTCTAAATACTTTTTCATGATTCGAAATAACTGAATTTTGTGCTTTTTGTTTGTGTGCGTTTTGTTTTCAAATCTGTTGTGCTCTGAGAATTATTCCAAAATTTATTTGAAAAACGACACAGACAACGGCTCCAAAGTGGCGCCGTTCTCCAAACATTTGGATTCCCTCGAGGAATTCAAGGCTCTATCCGGTGAGTTTGACACTTGGACAGCGTCTAAATCGTAGTCGCCGAAAGAAAAAACGCAATCCCATTGTTATTGCCTCGTAGCCTACCTAGCTAAGGGACGAGGGGCACTTGCTCAGGTAGAGGCAGTCCAGCCCTTATCGCCGCTGCTTCTGTAACTTATGATGCAGCTATTAGATAATAAGGCCTTTGGGCAGGTCAATAATAACCGAAATCTTCTTGGGAATGTACATTTCCAACTATTCCTTAAATTGGCAAGTTGTTGATGTCGTTCAATTGATTTATTTTTACGAGTACAAGTTGCCAACAGCCAGGTGCCATATTTGTGCCACGCACGGGTCTGGGCTTGAATGGGTTTGGGAAGCTTTTAGCCAAAGATGAATCCGGAGTTTCATCTTTGATTTGCGTATGAAACTCGTTCTAAAGTTTTTATTTTCTGGACGCATTAAAAGTGGCTAAGAAGGCCTTAATGGTTGTGTGCACAATTAGGTCACAGGCAGAAGAAGGCATCTCTGAGCCCATTGAATATTTATATTATTGATCAGAATCAACAGCCCAGGATCACAATCACTTGCGACTTTGAATTTGAAAAGATCTGGTATATCCCGCGCAAATCAAAAAATATTTCATTTTATCGATAACATTCAAAATATTCTGAATATCGATGCATATAGATTTCCGATAGCAACCAGGCAAAACCTTCCAATCTTTCCTTTTTTGAAATAATATCGATTTATTGACTACAACACTTGACACGATACTGCGACTATTTTTGTAGCAATACGGTTAGATACTTTATTTAACTTATTTTAATATCTCTTTGAGTTGAGCAACTCAACTTAACTTTAATTTGGTTTAGTTAAGCAATGACTTATAATAAACCAGAAGTTTTCACCAGAAATACCATAAGACTGATTAATAAATTGTGTAAGGCCTTTAAGGCCTCACGACTCAATTATATAACAAACTCCAGAGTCAATTTGATTTAGTTAGCTCGTATGCCTTAGTTACTTAGTTGCACATTGAACATGGTTATTGACCCGATTAAAGTGTGCACGTGTCTCCATACAAGATGATGCCACCACACACATATGCCACTTGTGAATAGTAAGTTGGTGTACGAGTATGTGTGCCCCTCGTTGATGTATTTAGCCAAGTGCTTACATAGTTGTGCGCCGACATGGTGTGGTACATGATGATTATCAATTTAGAGTAGGCGCGTTGATTGTCTCGTTGTCTAACGCGCCTCGCAACGCCTATCCACATCCACCCCCGCTTCTGCCCGCGCGCCTCGTCGCACAGCTTCGATGGCTATTGGCGCCATTGTTATCAAATGGAAAGCGTACTTAAGTGTGTGCTGAAGCGCTTTTCATCTGGTACAGCACGCAAATTCATAATGCATATCAACACCCGGACGGACACCCGGACGGACACCCGGACGGACACCCGGTCGTGTTTGTTAGACAGGTTAGGTTGGGCGTGCTCCGGAGTGTTGGGGTTGCGCTGACTATGACACGGATTTATTGAGCTTAAGCTGCATTTTAAATGTGTGACAGGTTTAACACACACACACACACACACACACACACATACACATACTCAAAACACGCACACACCTTTTCAGACACGCATCTAAAATGTTTTCTTTCTGCTTGGTTTTTTTCCATTACAGTCGGACCCGGCACCATACCATCTCCGTGGCCACCAGTGAATGCCGGTCCTCCTGGTCCCCTGGGATCGGCAGACACAAATGGCAGCATGGTGGACAGTAAAAACTTGGATGTTGGCGACATGAGCGATGTAAGTATTACAGTTTACCACACAACACAACTATTGCAATCCACAGGTGGAACAGCAACATCATTTTAACTATCTGAATAGCCATGCTACATTTCTAAATGCTCTCTGAGCAAGTAGTTATGCAAAGGATCAGACATAAAGGATAGGATATATAGGACATTTGGCCATGAGGTCAACTCCAATATGCATATGATTGCGCAAACATGAGTTAAACTGCATTTGTAGGTCTTAGAATTGGCAGGTACGTGGGAGCCAGACCAGGCTGTGTTCATTTAAGGGCTAGAAAGCAAACATCGTTTTGCAAAATGACGATGGCCCAAAATACTTCCACTTCTACATTCATACGTATACCTAATCATTAACAACTGCTCTGGCTGGTATCTGTGAATATTCTACGAGGGCAGGGCAATCAATATAATTGACTTTATCAGTATGACAAAAGACATGGGACACCTAATTGGAAGCATGTCCCTACCTAAATGATTTATTTGACCGCAATTTCCAAGGTAAAGTAATAGACTTTGACTACGCTGACTTTTCAAAATGATGATTGTCGCCTGATTAAATCCAGAACTATCTATATACATATATATAATACATACATAATAAACATAAATATATATATATATATATATTTGATATTGACTTATTGCAGGACGAAAAGGATTTATCATCCGCCGATGCCGAGGGTGTCTGGAGTCCGGACATTGAGCAAAGCTTTCAAGAGGCACTGTCAATATATCCACCATGTGGACGCAGAAAGATTATATTATCAGACGAGGGTAAAATGTATGGTAAGTGCAACATTTCGACACCAATTTCAACTCGTTTCAACATACAAATATAAAAATAAAAATTTAAGTTTCTTAATCTTGTGAACTATATGCATATATCTGTATATGAAAAAGATAATATTTCATTCGATTAGATTCACACCTATTTTGTATATATATGTGCCTTCTATATATATATTATAGATACTTGAACTCTCCACTTTGGTTGACTCTGACTTATCTCCTTCTCTCATGTGTTGTGCGTGTGCTTGTATGTGTGTGTGTGTATGTCTGTCTGTCTGTCTGTCTCTGTGTCCATCGGTTGGTTGTGTAAAAACAGAAAACAAAAAGGAATTTTTGCGGTGGCCAAAGTTTGGTTTTCTTTTTCGTATTCCCATACCCTGCAAACAGTATATTAAAACTGCGAAAAAAGTAGTCTTTAGATCACTAATCATAAACTATATAAATCAAGTGGGGAAGACAGATAAATGCTGTAAATATGTAAATAACTTTAGAGTCAACGTTAAGCGAATTTTGGAGTTTAGTTTATTAATCGAGTTGAATAATTGATTAACCCATAAATCGTCAAATGATCGATTGATCATTTATTTATTTCATCTAATAATACATTTATGTATGTATATATTTTTAAATTAAATCGATCAAATTATGAGCAAATACTAAATTCGATGAACATCAAATATCGATTATTATTGATTTATCGGCTATTTATTTTCATGTAATTCATATTTCAAAATGAACGAGTTCTTGATTTTTTTCTACAAAAATCTTTAAAATTAGAATGCATTACAAAATTAGCATTCTATTGCTCAGAGACTAAAAAATTGAATGTATTTATTGAGATTATTTGAACGGAAACTCTCGCCGTTTCATGAATATTTAATATCCGATAGCAAAAGAAGCCCCAATTTGACAGGTATATAAAATATATCGTGACATATTACTGATCACATCCCAAAAAATAAGAAACCCAGGGTATCTCGTACTAGAGCTCTATAGACCAGAGCATTCTTACTGTTTTTTTTTTGTTTGTTATTTAATTTTCCTCTTTTTTGGTTTTTGTTTTTTTTGGCGTATGTTTGCGGCGTCCGTGTAAAGAAAACATAAATTCCGTACTTTGAACCTTGAGTTGAAAGTTGCGTCAAAGCGGTTTGTGCGCCCAGGTTGCTGCTGAAAGTGGGTGGTAGGGTTGGAAAGGGGTAGGGTTGGGAACGGCAACAGGCGATGGCAGCGGCGTTCAAAGTTTGACACCGTGTACAGCAACTGTTGGAGTGGGGCTAAATGTGCTGACAAGTAAAATTGTAAACGTGAGCAGTGTTGTGTGTGTGTGTGTGTGTTATTGTGTGAGAATACTGTAGCAGTGGGCGTGTAGGCGGGCGTTGTAGTATTTACAATAAAAGCTAAAAGGACATACGACGCCGTCGGCGTGTTGTCTCCGTCTGCTGCTGTTGCTGCTGCTGCTGCTGCTGTTGCTGCTGCTGTTTTAGCCGCTGTTGGCCGCACCCAAATGGCGGCTCAATGGAATTACGATGGCAAATTGTGAGAATGCTGCGCCTCTTTCCACCCAACACACACACACACATTAATAGGAGCGAGAGAGGGAGAAAGATAGAGATAGGCATGGTCTGGTGATATTCTGCTGTTGTTAGTGTTGCTGCTGCTGCTAGCCGCATCCTGTGTATGTGTGTGTGTTTTATTTGAGACGTCTACACGCATAAACAACAAGTTTTGTAATTTATGTCCCAGAGGATATTGTTTTCATTTTATGCTCGGACTCGCCCAATGCCCATTCGTCCTTTCGTCCTTTGTCTGCTTGTTGTTTTTCGGCTACGGCTTGTTCGTTCGTGTCCATTGCCTGAATGCTTTTTGTATTTGAGCAAGTAATTAATTTTCACTTTTCACTTTGGCTCACCTTGCCGTCAGCACGAGCTGACACCTTCATTGCACCGCTCCGGCTCTTGTTTGTTGTTTTTTTTTCGGCTATTGTGGAGCAGATTGGAGGAAAGGGGCTGTTTTTGGGGCAGCAGAAAACTGCAAATCCCACCTTGACTACCCCCGTTGCAAGCATTGAGCCATGAGAAGCAACGAAGCAATGTGATTTGTGGAGTTCTGCTTTGAGAATTTATGATACCTTAACATATGTATATGTTATACAGATATTATCATATCCATCAAATCATTTATATATATCCATTGGTATATATATAATATAATACTAGAATTCAAAAATATATAGCTTTGAACTTGGCTGATTATTAGTTGATGAAGATGTTCGATTATTGTTTGATTTGATCTACTTACTGAATAATGTATTAGATAATTGATATTGATTTCTAAATATTCCATCTGATTTATTCACAAACCAACAAATTGATGTTGCTTTTGTTGCTATCGTCAATCAATATCAATATATATATGCGTATGGGGAGAAGTTATATTCTAGTCTAGTTTTGTAGTCTCTGAGATCTCTAATAACAATTGTTTAAATTCGTATTTTATTATAACACTTTGTTACTAAAAGTTCTTGCATATTCCGCATGCATATTTAATGATAGTAAAACTTGTAGTCATTATATTATTATGTGTATACATTTAAACAAATTTGATATGTGCATAATTATTATTGCATAGCCAAGCAAATTTGGTATAAAAATATACTTATTAGTATTAGAATTCTCAAACAGTATCGGAGTATCGGTTGGTTCGTTATAAATTAGTTGTACTGTAGTAGCGCCGCCATCGGTTCGATGCTTGAGCTGCACTACTCTTTAAGCGATTTGCCCAAATATGCGAAACATTGTGACAAGATGCGGCGAAAATTTTATTTATTGGCAACACGTGGCTAATGCAACCACTCTCGGAATTCCTTGACGCCCGCCAGCTGCAAGAGTTGCTGCCAAAGCCGACCAGCGAGCAACGCGCCGTTCTTGTTGTGTTTGTTGTTGGCAAATTGGAAAAATGTTTTGGCTGCGGGCTAAACACGAGACAACTGCGCTGCATTAGCCATCAAAATATCGGTAAATCGTTGCTGGGGGAAGTAGGTGCCTTGGGTGGGTAGCACACTGTTGTGGCTGCTGCTGTCGCCGCTGCGTTATGTGTGAAAATATAACCATTGTTTGGTTGTTAATTTTCAAAATATTTACATAGACACACACACACACACATACACACACATGCACATGCACCCACATGCACCCACTAGTTTATGACACATGACATGGCGGATGGACAGCTGCATGCAGCGCGTTTTTAGGGGGCAACTATTGCTGTTGCTGTTGCTGATGCTGATGCCGCTAGCTGTTGATGCTGCCTACTGTGAAATTTGTGGCCTGGAAACTTTTTTGCCTGCCACTTCCTCCAGCTGCTGCCACAAATATGTGGCGCCGATAGTGGCGACTTGGCAATAGCTATTACAAACACATACACATGCACATGCACATACATATATACATATATTTATATATATACAGATATCAATGTGTGTGTGTATGATTAAATTTGTGTGCATTTGCTCGCTGTTGGGGCTCTTCTCGATTAGCTGCGGCCACTCATTTTATATGGTAGCCAAATTGGCTGTGCAGGATTAAATGTTTCTTTTATCTATTTAGAAAGTTTACCTCGTTTGAAGTACCATTAAATCACGAGCTAACTACTGGATTCAATTCACTGAAAAAATTAGTTTGGTTTAAATGTGCAACAAACAATATAAAAAACATTCGTCATGCTCACTCATACAATTCGTGCTATTCCTAACAATATTGTGCCACAGTTGCAACATGATATTTTCGAATAAGTTTTTAACTGTAATTTTTATAAATACTCAGTTTTGACATCCTTGCAGAGAATTTGTATATTTAGTCGTGAAGTTTGTTACGCATTTAAGGAGACCATTTCATATATGTATGTAGCTGGCATAGGAACGATCGGTCGAATGATTGGTTCTTGAATGAACAACATGTGGAGAAAGAACTATCCACATCGAGCTACTATATCATAGCTTTCATAGTAAGAATCGGTCGGTTTTTTAAATTGTAAAATCCAATTACCTTAACGGCTTAGCTATTTTGCAATGACATTGAATTTGGCAGCTAGTACAAAATTATATATTTATATAGATTGTGGGGCGAATCAAATTTGTACATGAACTCCTCGCATGTCATAACTGGGTCACAGCTGAACCGATTTCCATTCGATCCTTCATTTTATAAATGTGTGCAGATCGAAGCCAGCAAAAATATGTTTCCTATCCTAAAACCAGTTATTGGCTTTATTTTTGGTCTATCAATTTGTTGTTATTCAATTGGAACTGAAAGAGCATAATAATAAAATATATTATAGATGAGCTTATGATTTATAAAAAACAACGACACATCAATTGACCGACTAACCTTTCCCACATTGGCATATGTGTGTGTGTGTGTGTGTGTGTGTGTGTGTGGTGCGAGCGGATGCTTTTTAACACGCTCCAATAAAGTCTGGGCAGATGCGACTTGAAAGAAAATTAGACTTGACAATTATCTGAATTGATATCGATAAGCGTACACACAATAACTTGTATTGTTTATTGTGTATTTGTAAGATATTTGAGGAGTATTTTCGCAGTGTGCAACTGTGAAAGAGATGTGTTTATTCAATTAGTAGCTGCACCTATCGCGATCAACGAATATCAATTGAGCAATGTGAACTGCAATAAACCTTGGGGTCAGTTTTTCACATAATTAATTAACATTTTCGATGCTAGATAGCAGCAATTTAATTGACATACATATGTCAATGATTTAAATTGCCGAACGCCGAACCGTCGAACCGTCGACCGACTCAACACACATAGTGCTGTGCACTCGGTTTAATTGATTTAAATGTATTTAGTATTAGTTAACGACAAATTAACAACATATGTGTGTATTTTAGTTTAGATAATGGATTCAAACTGTGAAATGCAAGCATGCCAAATGGATTCAACATTTGTTTTGGATTTGAATCGCTTAATGTGATTCATTTCTATAAGTCATACAAGCGGCACAAAACAATTCCATATAATTAAATCACATAATATCCATTTTACTCACAGTACAAAAAATAGACACACACACAGACACACACACACAGAGACACACACACACACACACATCTTTGCATACTTGTGTCGCACACAAAGTTTTGCCATAAATTCCATTTGAATTCCGCTCTTCCTTTTTTTTTTTTTTTTTTTGGGCCATGGCCCATCGATTTGCAAAGATTTAAAGCGTGAAGAAATTGAAATGCTCCGCTCTTCCTATTCATATTAAGTATCTACGAATTGTTCGCGCTTGTCTCTGTGAGTGTGTCTGTGTGTGTCTGTGTGTGTATCTGTGCTGTGTGTGATGTGTGTGTGTCGTTGAGTGAGAGACTTGGGACGTTACTTGGCATCTACGCACAGTTGGGGTTCAGGGCACCACACTTCTGTACTATGAACCAACCAAGTGAACTAGATGAACCAGTTACGCACAGAAATATATATAAATATGTATTTGTATATCGAAGCAATTGTTAAACCTCTTATTTTCAAACGGAGTTAACTTCGTTTTTTATTAGAAATTGCTCTTTGCGTGACTATTAAGTCTGCATAATGAATCGAATCAGTAATGTGAACTGTATGAACTACTTTGGCTTAAATATTATGGCAAACAGACTAATATGCATATATTTGAATTGCACATTTCAAAACTGGCGCATTAAACCAGTTTTAGGTATCAGGTGGGATTGGTTGGTTACCTATTGATTTTGATACCAACTGAAGTAGCCTTTTTAGTCGGCTCCAAGACAAAGTGTGCAGCATCATTGGATTCCACCCTGGCTGGATGGGGAGCCAAGGGCGTTAACAAAAGCATTAGTAGGTGGTGGGTTGCCTGGGTTAGTTGGTGGGTGGCTGCGTGTCTGTGTGCCTGAGTTTGTGTCTGTATATCTGTATGCCTGTGTCTGTACGCTAGTAATTCTTAACCGAACCCCAACACAAGCAGCCCCCGAACATTGTGCGCTGGATCCGGTAATATGCGTGCGCCTGGCTGCCTGGCAGCCTGACTGCCTGGCTGCCTGGCTGCCTGACTGTTTGCCCGCCTCCCCTGTACAATGGGGTTTGAGTTGCTGAAAATAATTTTATTCGGTTAGAACTGAAACTATGCCAAGAATGTAATTAGTGAACGCATAAGCGTGTGTACAATAAAAGCGGAATCGCTGTCTAGAGCAGGAGTCGTCGACTGCCTTTGCTGCCTTTGCTGCCTTACTGCTGCTGCTAAGCCAAAGCTAAAACCTAAAAGGATGACCCACCACCCACCGCCTTCCAAGCAGCAATGGGGCAATGCCAAGGCAACGACACTGACGTCAGTTTGGGGCACATTCTGCTTACACGTTTAAATTTTGTCGTCGTCGGGCTTTCAATGGAAATTGTGCTCAACTCAAGCAGCTTTCGATTCATCCCATAGGGATTCAACCGGCAACCGGCAGCTGATGTCGCGACTTCTAAATACATTTCCATGATTTGTATGTATATAATATATACATATATATATATGTATATATATATTGTGGGTATATGATGTTGTGCAAATATATATAATATGTAAATAATGTATAATTTGTATCTGCATAAAAAGACATATTTATTTAGCCTTGTAGACATGCATCTCAGGGACTAAAAGAATTAAAGCACTTTCGCAATATTTATGAATACGTTTTAAGATTGGTATACAACCTAATCCACTAACAATGTTTACATCTACGAGATGGCTACACATACATACAAGTTTATACATTTTGAAAAGCTAATTTAAATAACTTTCAAATCATATAAAATAAGTACAGGTTTCAAACAGGCAGGAAAAATGACATCTCATAATCTCATTGTGAATTGGTTTTTGAAAAAGAAAATGTTGCGAATTCTTTTAATTTATTAAGAATTAAGAATGATTTGATTGCATTGCTGAACAATTGGATTCCGACAGTGAGATGATCATCATAATAATAATCATCTTACACCGTGACACAAGTGTCTCTGGCTCTGATATTTTCAAAGAATAATGTTGTAGATTTCCAAATTATTCCAAATACCCAGACTACACTAGTTTTTTTTATATATATATTTTTTAAGGGTATTATGCAATGCTTAAGCAGACGCCCAAAATGCATATCTATTTGGAAATGTTCAAATTACAATTCTCATAAGCATGTATAATTATTTGAGTGTCTGTTGATGTGTAAACTATTTGGATTGCATTATTTAATTGGTTTTCATTTGTTTTTTGTTTTCGTTTCTGTTTCTGTTTTTCTTTTTCTTTTTGTTTTTCTTTTTGTTTTTGTTTTTGTTTTTTCCATTACAGGGCGCAACGAGCTAATCGCGCGTTACATCAAATTGCGCACGGGCAAGACGAGAACTCGTAAACAAGTGAGCTCCCACATTCAGGTGCTCGCCAGACGGAAACTCCGTGAGATCCAAGCTAAAATCAAAGTCGTAAGTGTGCCAAACAACCAATGTATATATATATATATCGTACGTACGTTCATTCAGGTATACTCGTATCAAAGAACAAGCAGCAACAAGAAAGTGAAGTGTGAGGAGTAACCATCTGTCGTTAATTGTCCACTTGCTTTGCATAAGTACATTATTTATTTGGGTTTTCTTCCTCTTTTTTTTCTCTCAGTTATCGTAAAATTGAATTCACACAAAGTATCACAAAGTGCGAGAATGTTTTTACTTATATATTTACCATATTTGCACCTCTAAAAATGATGATGATTTCTAAATGCATTATGTGTGAATTGAACTTTGCTGCTTCACATTCACAGTATTTTGAGTTCAAGTTTCAAATTTTCAAACCTAACGATGAGCATGAAAAGCAAGGATGTGTTTTTCAGTTGCAAGTGGGGTCCACGCCAGAAGACCACCAGACCAGTTAGAAACAGCATCAGAATCAGTTTTAGCGATTTCAGTTCATTTTTTCACGTTTACGCACACACACACACACACACACACACAGACACACACACACACACACACACACACACACACACACACACACACACAGACACACACACACACACATACCATCAGGCGCCGCGTGTGTGCGTGTTGAGTGACATCGGCGTGTGTTTTGTAAAACAGCAAGTGAGTTTTGTGGCTTTGTGTTACCCATTTGTCAGTTATCCCCAGCTGTGTGACGTCAGTAGCTCGATCAGCCCTTGTGGCTCTGCTTGGCGTGTCTCGCCACACACACACACACACACACACACACACTCACACACACACACACAGGCAAACAGAGACACACCCACGCGATCGAAAAAGAAAACAAACAAAAAATGAAACTCTTTTTCCAGGAACCCAATGGTGTCTCCTTGCATTTACTCAATGAGAAAGAGCAGACCCTGCAGGCCATGAGCTCAATGACCAGCTCACAAATTGTCTCCGCACAGGCGGCCAATAATCTTGCCCTGGCCGCCTCGGCGCTGACGGCGGGCGTGCACCATTCGAAGCATCTTTCGCATTCCGCCCACAATCAGCATCCACAGCACCACCACCCACACCACCCACACCACCAACACCACCACCATCATCCGCACCACCACCACCATCAGGTGGGTGTTGCCGCAGCAGCCGCCGCCGCCGCCGCAGCTGCAGCTGCTGCCGCTGCCGCTGCTGTACAGTCGCCGGCAGCAGCTGTTGCAGCTATTACTGGGTCTGGTGTGGCGTCCAATTCCGTTGCAGCAGTACCTACATCGTTGTCGCCACGACACCACAACCACCACGCCCATGCCCACGTCCACGCCCACCATTCCCATCACAATTTGCCGCACCACATGCATCCACACCATCACCAACATGCGGCGGCCGTTGCAGCAGTTTACCACCTACAACAACAACAACAACAACAACAACAACAACAGCAACAACAACATCAGCAGCAGCAGCAGCAGCTTCAACAACCAAATGAGGCAACAACAGGTGCCGTATCACCAGCATCTGTCGCTGATGGGGCACAACCAGCACCGCCGCCGCCGCCGCCGTTGCACCATCCGCCATTGTATCCGGGCGTAAGCAAGCGTTTATGTTATCCAAGCTAAGCAATACGAACCACTCGAACCGCCAAATGCCACTTCACATCGGTGTACAATCCTCCAAACAAACAACAACAACCACCAACAACAACCACCAATACCATCACCACCACCACTAACTGCAACACCACAGCTCTCTCTCTCACACTCTCCCACTCCCTCTCGCTCCCGCTCTCGCTCTGTCTCTGTCTCAGATCGCTCGCAAATCAAATTCACTTTTTTGCACACATCTACACTGATAAAACTCCCACAATTAGTTAATTGCACAAGTTGCACTCTCATTAGTTATAACAACAACACCAACAACAACACCAACAACAACAAGAACAACAACAGCTACTCATTATCACACTTTTCTTTGCTCTGGCGATCACGTGTTGTGTTGCATCGTTTGTGTACACTCTCTCTCTCTCTATCTCTCGCTCGCTCGCTCATTCTCTCGCTGTCTTTTTTCTCAAGCCCCATTCTTACTAGAGTGTGTGTTCCATTTGTGCTCCCCTTTATCCATTGCTAACTATCTACAATCTCTCTCTCTCTCTCTCTCTCTCTTTCACACATGTACACATTAACCTGCCTCGCTTCTGTCGTCATCCTGACTCTTCATGATATTCTCTAGCCTTTGACTCACAAATACGTCAGCTAACATTCATAATGTTACCATTTGATGGTCTCTACTTATTGCTAATCATCACTTTTCAGTCGTTACGCTGGCACTCGTTACTTACCACCTTTGACTCGTTGCTCGCTGCTCGTTATTCGCCACTTGCGCTACTCGTTCCTCAACTGTGCTCCGGTTCTTTTTTGTTTATTTTGAGACCCAAACCCACCTGCTCAGTTCTCGCTTGCTCATTGAAATCGACTCCTTGCTTTTTTACATGCCAACAAGAACTGTTAATAATCTATATTTGTATACAAATACGTATATTTATATATATTATGATCTATCAATATATATATATATATATATATGTATATGTATATGTTGTATATTTAACAAAACTTTGTGTTAGTTTTTGATAATTCGAGTACTTAGCCTCTGTATTCGTATTCGAATTCGTAGTCGTATGTAATACTTGTTTAGTAAGCTCGCAAACAATCAAACAACCAATCAGTCAATCAGTCAATCAGTCAATCAATCAATCAATCGCTCATCATTTATGCGTGCTATCATCAGCTGTGTAACCATGTCAATTAAAAAATCTCGTGCTTAGCTTACTGTTCTTAACGTCTTACAGAGACTTAATTCACAAATCCAATATGAATATAACATTTATTCTCTCTTTCTAATTATTCCTTGGCGCTCTCCATCCCTGTTTGCTCGCACGTCTTGCTATCTGGATGGATGGTTTAGCAATTTTGGCAACCCGGACTGCAGCCGAGCACATCGCAAGAGTAAGTTGACAACGCCCGTTGCGGTTGCATTGCCCCAAAACGAAAACCGCAATTGGAAAAACATAACGCATTTGCATTGACCAATAGTTTCTATGATTACAGCATCAAGCCGTTCACCCAGCCGCCCTACACGCCCGGCAAGCCCTCGACGGCGGTGTCCGGCGAGATCGAGGCTGGTATTCCGCCCGCTCAATTGCCATGGGAGGGACGCGCCATTGCAACGCAGAAATTCCGCTTGCTCGAGTTTACGGCCTTCATGGAAATCCAAAGAGATGAAATCGTATGTGAAATCATAAATAAATCGATATATATATATATGTGTATACTTATACATATCTAACTGGTTTGTTTCCTGTATCTACACAGTATCACCGACATCTATTCGTGCAGCTGGGCGGCAAGCCATCCTTTTCCGATCCGCTACTTGAGGTGAGCTCAGCCAACAACGACAATCATTGTGAATATGACTAATTCAAAACTAATTGCAGACTGTTGATATACGACAAATATTTGACAAATTTCCGGAGAAATCCGGCGGTCTCAAAGAGCTCTACGAGCAAGGTCCACAGAATGCGTTCTACCTTGTTAAATGTTGGGCGGATCTCAACACGGACGTAACGACCGGCAGTGAAACAGGCGATTTCTATGGCGTAACAAGCCAGTAAGTTTATAACTCTCTCTCTCTCTCTCTGTCTCTCTCTCTGGCTTTCCCCTTTCACTTAACGATATTGTGACCGTTTGCTTGTGTGTTTCTTGCAGATACGAAAGCAATGAGAACATTGAGCTCGTCTGCTCGACAATCGTTTGCTCGTTGGCAAACAGGTTGTGGAAAAGGTGGAGCACGAATACTCGCGCCTGGAGAACAATCGCTACGTTTATGGCATTCAGCGCTCGCCCATGTGCGAGTACATGATTTATTTTCTTACTGAAGCTGAAGTACTTACCTGGAACCCTACATGATGAACAGTGTGCTCGAGAACTTTACAATACTGCAAGTGAGTTCGAAGCATTCATCCCTCCTCTCCACAATCAGATCAGGAATCACTGATGATTCATCTCTTCATCTCTTTTTGCACTCGTGCTGACTCGCTTTGTTTCATTTGATTCTAGGTAATGCGAGCGCAAGAGACGAAAGAGACACTGCTATGCATAGCGTACGTGTTTGAGGTGGCGGCACAGAACAGCGGCACCACGCATCATATCTATCGCCTTATAAAGGAATAGCATGAGCTGCATGAAGCAGCGCCCAATCTGTCCGCGATCCCCACCAATGCACAAATCAGCGAATACAGCAACAGCAACAGCAACACTACGAGTAGAAGCCACAATACCAGCAATAACAACAGCACAACTAACAACAACAACAACAACAGCAGCAGCAGCAATAACAACAACAACAGCAACAGCAACAGTAACAATAATAATAATCACAGCAGCAGCAACACAAACACAAACAGCAACAACAGCACCAACAACAACCATAATGATAATGCCATCAATAGCAATAACAATAACAACAGCAGCAAGAACAACAGCAGCAATGCAGCAGTAGCCAGCGGCGCAGAGGAAGCGTGCAGCTCAGCGACAACGTTGCACAGCGCACAGGAAACGGTTTCGGCCATTGTCAAACAATCGCCAACATCGCCACAACATCAACAACAACAGCAACAACAACAACAATTGAGTGGCATCTCAGCTCTGCAAGTAGATGAAGTGATGTATGCGCAGGTGCAAACAGAGAATAGCTACCAGCTGCAACAGCAACAGCAGCAACAGCAACAGCAGCAGCAACAACAACAACATCAGCAATTGCAGCAACAGCTGCGCCAAAGCACCCACTTGTTGCTGCAGCAACATTCAACGCAGCAGCAGCAGCAACAACAACAACTTGTCACCTACCAGGACCGTCCACCGCCTCCGCCCTACAGCGCCTGTGTTGCAAACAATAGCAAACAGCAGCAACAGCAGCAACACCAGCACTTTGATGCCGATCACCACCAACAACCACAACAACAACAGCAGCAACAGCAACAGCAACAACAGCAACAGCAGCAGCAACAACAACAACAACAACACCTAACAACTTATGAACAGTTCCTTAAATTGTCCGCTCAGGAGTATACGCAATTGAACGCAGCCGCTGAGAATGCGGCGCTCAATTTGAGCAGCATGGGTGTCAGCAGCAAGGCTGATGACGACGATGATGATGATGATGACGATGCTAACAACGATGAGGCGTCGCACGAGCTGCGAATGCTGCGCCAGGTGAATGCGGCAGCCGCCATGGCCGTGGCGGTCAATGTGGCTGCCAATGCGACTGTCAATGCGACCGACGTCGTTCCCGATGCTCCCGACTGTGAGCAGTAGTAGTTGGTGTAAAATGGGTGGGCCATCAATTGTTAGCTGTGCATACAAATATTGCGATTGATTATACTACAGCAAACACACACACACACACACACACACACACACATACACACACATCTACACACCCACACACACATAGAAGCGCACACGCACACAGTCACTCACGCACACACCGAAGCGAACCCCTCCTCCCCCCCCAATTGCGTGTATATTCATTTATATGTATGGTAATTTATGCACTTGCATCAGCAATTAAATCAATCATGTATGTAGCCTGTTGGGACTGTCCAACCTTTCAAATGTCCGTTCGCTAAATTAGATTGCCTTTAACAACAAATCGGACAATCCTTCGGCTGAATGGTTTCCATAGTTCTATCGGTCTGTCTGTGCGGATTTGCTCTGTTGCTGCTCTGTGCTATTATGCTGTGCTGTATACACTCTGAAAAAAATTCGCATCTAAATTGAATTGAGTCACGCCGAAAACGAGAACGTTTTTTCGAAATCATTTCGAAATTTGTATAATACATTTTTGAAGCGCTTGGTTTCTCTCGACAATCCTAAAAATATGGTGTTTTTAGGAATATTTTGTATTTTTAGGTAATTCAAATTATTATTCTCACAACTATATTATACAATTTTTGCCAATGTTCCAGTGGTTTTCTTCAATTCAGAAAATTTGTAATTCAAAAACTGATGTTTAAATTTCTTCATTTATCCGCAAGCGTAAAAACAAAAAGAAGAATGTCAAGTGTTAAATTAATAAACTATCTGAAATTAATATTTAAGAGGTATCTAGTAGAAAGACACTACCGTCCGTTTTGAAAAGTAGACCGAATTTTTTCTTGAGTGTACTCTGTTGTACCGTACTGTGCTGTACTTTACTGTGTTGTGCGTTGCAATTGTGTGTCAGTTGAAACTGTCAGAAAAGTAATTTTTTTTTATATACATATTCACATACATAAAAAAAATACATTTAAATGATCTCAAAGTTACTTAAAACATATTTTTTGTGTGTAATTTGTATTTTTATCTCCTTTATTTTTGTGCTTTTTATTTTTTTATTATTTTTTTTTTTTGATGCGAAACGAAACATACAAAAACCGAAGCAGTTGTCGAGCGCTGATTTTTCAAAGTAAATGAGAGTCAATCATTTTACTTTTAAAAATCGAAAAACGCAGAGAAAACAAACAAAATTACATCTTGAATTCTACATTTTATTCAATATATAACAAAAATATTGCAAGTTTTTTTTTTTTTGTGTGTGTTTATAGCTATTAGAGTTATGGAAAATAATGTAAAGTAACATTACATTAGTTATTTTTAATTAAACGTATATTGCTGTTTAAGCCACATTTATTCAAAATTGGCAACAGTTGCGCTAGGTTGTTAGGATTATCTAAGCTGAGCTGAGAGTGCATTGGTTCGAAGCGTTGTTGCCTTTAAGGAGCATAAAACACACACACTTTGTTAGCAGCTACTAACGTTGAAGAGGAGTACGAAAAATATGCACAACGACAACATGAAACAACATTACAACTAACTACTCGAAACACATTTTTCTATTTCTATGCAATTGCAGTTAGCAAGAACAACAACAAACACAAAATACACAATACAAAATACAAAATACAAAATTGCTAGCAACTGTGTGTGTATAAACCACGATGTTATTTCTCTATATACTTATGTAACTATAGTATAAATATATAATAATTCATTTAAGCATGAATCGAACGATCCACCGTTATTAAAATGATTAACTATTGATTTAAATGCATTATTATACGCAAAACTATTTGAAAAATGCAAAAAAAAAGAAAAAACAAATTGAAAACAATAACAATAACAACAACAACAACCCAAACAAAAACCAAGATCGAACGAACAATGTGAGCAAAAGATCTTGGCATCAAGTGCACTCCAATCAAGTCTCCAATCAATCCGTGACCATCCAGCTCTAATGGCTGATGGCTGGCCCACTTCAAACCTGGGCAGCCAAGCAGCTCTCTATAGAAATGCGTATCGTGATCTAATGCCATATTAAATGCTGCGAACTAATTTATAATTGCACTTGCACCTTAGCCAGCGCCGTTGTGGTGCCATTTTTAAGGATATCGATGGTCACTACTTGGATGGTTTGCGTTGGTTGGTTCTGCATTTGGTGAACGACACCGATAATTACAAAGAAATACAAAACAACAATAAAACGAAAAAAAAAAAAATGCTAATACTAATTTAATATAAAAGAAATTGTATTGTAAATGTAAAATAGTATCGTTTTCGTATGTAAATGTAGTTACTAAGCCTAAACTATAACTTTATGAAGGTAATGAAAGTATAATACATATTTATAAATGTAAAGTATTTCGTTGTTGTACGATTAAAACAAATACGCATTTTTTTTTTTAGTAATAAAACTAAATTCAACTGCATGCTAAAAATAAGCAACTGACATGCAGCAGGGAAATTTGTACATTTATCGACAACAAGGCATAAACAATAATGAAAATCAAAAAAAAAAAAAAAATTAAAAAAATAGTACGAAATATTGAACAACTTTGGATATGTAAACATTAGTATAAATGACACACACACACACAAATACAAATACAAATACAAATACAAACAAACACTTGAAAAGGGGTAAAAAGTAACAATAATAATAATAAAACTAAAGTTAAAATGAGAAATTACTATTTTAAAAAATTTTTAATCATGAAACAGTTACAATTACAAATTACAAATTACAAATACCGATTTATAAAAGCCCAAACAAAAAGTATAAGAGAAATAATAAACTACAAAATAAACAACACTAAAACATAAGTGAAACTACATAATAATGAGAGAGAGAGAGAAAGAGAGAGAGAGAGAGAAATGCATAAAGTAAAAAAAAATACAAAACAAAAATTGAAATAAAATAGTGCCTAACAGAAGCAAAGTATTACAAGCCAAGTGGCATGCAGCTAAATTCGATTTTACAGCCATGCCAATCAATCATGAGCAATTCTACCATTATTTTCCAAGTCAACGTCAAATATTACAGTTTCAAAACAAATATATATATATATACATATATAAAAGAAATATAAACACCCAAACACATCTCTCACAGAAATTGAAAACAGATATGTCACTATGTTTACCCATATTTATCGGGTATGATTTTGTACAGGCTCGATATTGTTTTTCGTTTTTTTCGTTTTCGTTTTTGTTTCAATCCGTTTGATACAAAAATCTCACATTATTTAAGAATCTGAATATCGATATTTACACACAAAAATCCGTTCAGTATAAATAGCTTACACTCAAGTTAGTAACCACATTAAGATCTTAGTATAATATATATATTTTTGTATATTGACCCACACCCACACCCAGCCCCGCCACCCGCCACTCGCCCCACCCCATCGCCCCATAACCCCATTCGACCAATTCATACCATACCATACCATACCACAAGGCAATCGGAGAGCTACTTAGTTTTAAACTGTTTACAAATTCGAGCAACTCGGGACAACACACTTAAAATCCACAATCGCAATTTTTTTTTTAAGTAAATAATTTGGCATTTTATTGACAAATCTGATTTGCTCAACAATCAAGCCAACATATCAAGTACATTTCAAGTGAGTTAATTAGTACCTCAAAAAATTCACACATTTTATAAATGCCAACAGAAAATTTTGCCCAACGCTTTTTAGTTTACAAATCTGAATTGTATTTAAGTTTTTATTTTCTTTGTTTTCTGAAACGTGTACTATAGTTAAGCCTCTACTATACTAACATCTTCAAAGTAAGACTATTTCGATGTGCTTCGATTCAATTTGCGATTTAATTTTTTTTTTTTTTTGGTTTTTTTTCTTTTTTTTTTTTTGTTTTAGCTGAAGTTCAGTTCGAATATGCAATAAAAACTTGTTGTAAGCAATCTATGTATGCATAGAGTAACTAAATATACATATGTGCAAAAGCAGGAAATGTGTAATGTTTTTTTTTTGTCGACCCCCTCAACCGACAGAACCCGACGGTCCTTTAAGTCCCCCGACTCCACAGTATATTTTAAGTTATGTTTGGGTTTTGCTAAATAGAAAATTAAATTTGTTTGTGAAAGTACACTGTAATTTCAACAGCCAATTTATGTACACGTCTGTATGTACAAAATAAGCAAGAAAGAGATCATCATTAGCAAACATCATCAGCAAACAAATAATAGTGCTTAAATCAATTATTAATAAATTTATAAATAGATATACAGATAACTGAAAACAATAACATAGCAAGGATGAACAGTGAATATGTAAAACAATAAAATTGCAATTTTATTTACATAAATGATTGCAATTGATGATATAAGTATATATATATACAATATATATATGTATATGTATTTTGTTTTATATTTGTCGTTCCACAAAATGCAAGGAAGCGAACGAGCGCAAGTAAGGAGAAAGAAACATGTGAAATTTACGTAAGGAAAAAATGTGTCATTTTAATTTTTACACTGAAATGCATTAATAAAAATTTTAATATATTAAAAAAATCAACATCTTTTATTCAAATTGTGTTATCGATTAGTATATAGTATATATGCATTTAAATTTAGAATAACGATTTTATTTGTCATAAGTTAAATGACACGTAATAATAAAAGGACATTCAAATCGTTATGATAGCGATCAAGTAATCAAGCATCGCCCAGTTCCATTAGCCTTCCGACTGAATGTTGGCAATTGATTTGGTTCTTAGATAATAATCCCATAGCCCTTGAATGCAGCTCAATAGATGTGGTACTTGTGATTCTGAAGCCACCTATCCTGTCGATTTGGCCGGGCTAGAACAATTTTTTCAAAAAAGAAATTGTCAATTTGCGTAACCCTAGAAGCATGCTTCGATGCATTTGATTATCTGATATATATTTTATTTCAGCCTGCAAATATGCTTTAATTTAATGCAATTAATTCATCTATGCAAATTCGGCGCAAGCTGCACATCGTCTCCAAAGATCGACTTGCAACAGAAAATAGACACCTCACGGTTTGCATTGCCATTAACTATAGTTTATTGTTACATACATATACATTCATATTAAACGCGAAAGCTTGAATAAATAGTTCACTTGGGAGTTGTACATACAATATACGTATACATAAAATATCGTGTTTTATTTGCATGCATCCACTCATTGGGCGTTAGGTGTTGTCTTTTGTTGTTGTTGTTGTATTAGAGTGTTTCTCTATTTTAATTATTTTATACAATTCATATTCGTTTATATGTTATATTTTCATCAATTGCGATTGAAGGACATGAAGAGGTGGACAGACCAAACAATTTATTTGAAAAGTATTCACTGTGATAGCGAAACTGCATTATTGACAATCACATCTAAAGCTTTAGGGTGGGGGGCATTCCTTTCAAAGATGTCGCAACGTCAACACGCAAAACATTTTAAAAGTCTAGGTATTTTCAAAAAGGCATCAAAATAAAATAGAGAACAAAAAATTAGTTTAATACAATTTAAAGACAGCTGATCGTGAAATGACAAGAACTGTAGGAATTTTGCGTTTTGAAGATGCTCCTAATTCATATTGGGGCTTTTAGTATACTTTCGTGTTGGTATTATTTTGGTTATTATTTTAATTGCTATTTTGTTGCTATTCCCGTTGATGTTGCTGTAGTTGTAGTTGTTGTTGTTGTTATTGTTATGGGTGCGACATTCTTACATGGTCGCCCTATGGTGAAGTTGCTAGGCAAACAACAGCCATCCGATGCAGAGAAAAGCGAGATAGAGAAACAGTTTGGAGAGTGTCTGCTCATCGTCGTATTGCGTGGTGCCCCGATTAGCCGCTAAAAGTATTAAAAATATAAATGTATTACATATGCGATACATGAATATGTTTTTAAATGCGATTCAATTGCACTTACCTGCTGGGCGTGGCTCGCGAAAGTTAAGCGATGATGTAAAGAAACCGAAGGGGAAAGCGCCAATGCCAAATGACATGTGGAAGCTATCACCGAACCCGAAGCCCGGAAAGCCAGGTGCAGGCTCAGGCTCTGTACGCTGGCCGGCAGGACGAGGTGGCACCTTATTGCTTTAATAATAAGTACAATTAATCAATCAATTGCTACAATACGAATGCTTGAAATAATGTGGTCAGCTTACCGTGGATCCTCCTGGCGTGTGCTATTGCGACCATAGAGCGGTATAACTTTGTCCTTGTCCACGGCTGCCTTGCAAACTGGGCAGAGTTTGCGATTGGGTCGCGTTAGCAGCCATTGGTGCAAGCATGGCCAACAGAAGAGATGGCCACACATGCTAACCACCGCGTCCTTCGCTGTATCCAAACATATGTTGCACTCGTACAGTGATTCCTCGCTATGCTCCTTATCCTTGTCCTTGTCCTTGTCATTCACAGTGGCGCTGTTGTCACTACTTGACCCAGCCGCTTCCGTTTCATTGAGCTCCGACTTGTTGCCACTGGCCAGGGCACTGCCCGTGAACGAATATGACGTTGCACGCTGGCGCAACTCCGATGTGGCATCAGTTCTGTCCCTATTCCAGCCAATATTTTCGGTATCCACACGCTCCGATGCATTAGGGAAATTGCTGCCGCTTTCGTTGCCGTTGCTGCTATTGACATTGGTTGATGAAGTCGGCAATTCTGGTGCCGTTGGCAACTGCTGTTCGCCAACCAGAGTCGCTGTCGCTGTTTCCATGGTCGGTTGTGGCCAATCTGTATTTATCGATTAGTTTGACGTCTTTACACACGCTCTAAAAGAATGCAAAAGAAACGTTTTAACAACAACCAGACGATAGTTAATATACAAAGCAAAACAATTATAGATAATATCCAACGGGTGTGAAACCAGAACTGTGGCTAATTAACAATGCTATGTTTATGTATGTGACACGTAGCCATTTGAGAGGGTTGCGAGAAGCTTGTGTGTGATGCTTATGGTGGGTTGGTTTATTTGAAAACCTACAAGCACTCGACTGGCAATCAATGGTTTTCAATACAAGCGGTCAATGGACGAAGTGATTCAAATACGGTCAGGTTTGGTGTTCGTTGAAATGCGTATCTCGTATCTATTCGAAAAATGTTAAAATATAGTTTAGAATTTTAGTGTGAACAAACTTTAATTTGAAAGTAAAATGACTTTTGCAACAATACATACAGGTGTAGGTTGTATACATCAAATGCCTAAAGCCTACTCCTCATTTCAGATATCAAGCGAACAATGGAATTTGAAACTCGCATTAGTTGCGGACAAACCTGCACTATAATTTAAACAGTCTTCTGTTGGATAGCAAAGTTAAATACAACAGCAGTAATATTATCTCAGGTTTGAACTGATGCCATCTAGATTTATATTTATTGCTCAAGCGCATGGGGTCCAGAGTTTAAGCGAGTTTCAATTAACACTTAAGCGGACTAGATTGCATCATTATCATAGTACATCCATACATATGTACATATACATATATCGTATGAAAACTGGAATTAACAGTTGCAAGAGCTGTAGACACTTGTGTCGAGTGATGCAGATGAATTTGGATATAACGGCACCTGCACCTGCCTCGAGAAGTCCCAGTTAGTTCCGTATATTATCAGTGTTGCGTACTTGGTACCTTGTAAATTCGCACAGCAATACATATGTATGTACACACATTGTGTGTGTATTTGTTAATTGTGTATTCGCTCGCGGCAGAGCCACCAGGCGAGCTTTTAGCTATGGCCTATGTGCGTACTTTGCATCCGACGTACATACATATACACATATGCATATACACATAGACAGATACGCAAATACACAAGCGATACCCTATCACACAAACTGTGCATGCATACATACATGTACATGTGCAAAAGCAAAACCTACACATACGTGTATACAATAAATACACACACAATTGCAAATTCGAGCATTCAATACGTTACTGTTATTGTTGGCTTGTTTTGGTCAAATCGGTACGCAATTGTATTTGTATATTTTACACGCATTGCACTCCCGTTCCTTGGCGTCACGTGAGATGTTGTTATTGTTGTTGTTGAAAAGTTTTCCACTAACTTGATTAAGTTGAATGACATACATATGTATGTTTATTTTGTTTTTCCTTCAAGGCGAAACTGGCTGGGCCTGACATGTATGTGTGCATACTACGTTCAAGCATACATACTTACTTACAGATACATACATGTAAACATACCTTCTAATAACGTATCATATGAACACGTAATTTTATTTTGCTTGGCTGTCACAATATAGGTGATAAAATAAAGTTCGCAACACAATTTTTACGTGTGTCACAATAAAAGTCCCTTTAAAACTCCGTAATAATTATAAAAGGTAAGTAAAACATAAAGTACACCGAATCAAAGCAATGGCGATATGGCTCTAATTTATGGGCTGCGACAATCGAACAGATGATATCGCACGTTGGATCGATATATCGATATTTTCATCGCAAGTGAACGAAATTGCGATATATTTATTTCCATCAACGATCTTTAAAGCCATATTTTTAATTTTAAATCTATTCTAGAGAGCACGTTTTGCTATAGGAATTACAATTGTTTTTATATTGTGTTAAACACTGTTAAGCTGGTTTTAATAAACATTGCTAAACAGTTTACATTACTTTGCTTGCGGCCTTTTCACTTGTATCGATATAATATGGTATTTTCAAGTATTAAGCTTAAGCACCAATCATGCAAAATATTTTGTATGACTAGTTGCTTAAGCTAGCATGATACTTCTTCATGGAATGCAAATATATTTATAATAATAACAAGAAAGTAGGGATATATTAGACAAGTAAAAGATTTCACACCATTGCAGACCGAAACAAAATTTTCATTATATACATTTTAAACCAATATTATTTATTCGTTGCCTTGCCATATATATACGGACAAAAGTCGCCGAAGCAATAATATATTTGTATATTAAAGATAGCTTTATGTTGAGGGAGTTTTGCGCATATAAGCAACAGAAGGTGATGGTTATATCGACTCGGCTAATCTAGTGCTGACTAGCGATTCTGATCCAGAATATACTATGTGTATACTTTTTGGAGTCGTCTTCTTTTCATGACGAAATTATAATAACTTCTACATTGGTATACAAAAAGTTGCAAGCAAGCATGACTCTTTAAAATAAGACAAAATAATTATTCGAATGGTAGTGCGTAAATTAAAATACCAAAGAACCTGCTAGTATAAAAATACAAATTTATTCGTTGTGCTTCAGCAAATTTGAGAAGAAATATCGAATGCTGTGTTTAGATTAAAAGGCGGGGTTCAAACCGTTGTTGCAGTCTATTATTAAACAACAAAAAACTGAAGGAATAAAAGCTTATACAATTAAAAAGCAGCAGCAAGCACCACTTGGAGTGCCATGTAAACAGTTGCCAAAAGCGCCACAAAGAAGGCGAGCGCACGTGCCGGCTGAGGCACCACAACTACGGCGTATACCAAGGTGTGGGCGATGCGGGCGATGCCAACGGCACGGAACAGATTGATGGCGAGGAAAGCACTGGGATTGGTCAGAGTGTAAAGCAGGCCAACAATGAAGAATGGCAGAATGTTCTCCAGATCGTTGCGATGAGCACGACGCACACGCTCCACGTTGGGATCATCGAATTTGACCTTCAGCTTTGGGGACATCAAATCCTCCTGATTGGCGAATGTCTGCAAAGCAACGAAAATGTCATGTCATTTAAAATCTGTTCATAATAGTTTGTAGCCGCATTCGCCAGGTGGCTGGACTTTGACCAGCAGCCAACTATATATGCATGTTGACCTCCCTCTTCCTTTCACCCTTACCTTGGTCTTAAAACGTTGCATGGCCGTGAGTAGGGACATGGCCAACATTTTGATGACCAGCACACCGGCCCAGAATGTATAGCTCTTAAACACTGGGTTGCTGAGGGTTAGAAGTTCCAAACTCATGATTGTTTCTAAAAAGAATCAGTGTCTTTCTTTCTGTCAAATTAGCTTCCGGAGAACTGCCTTCGTGCGTTGCAAGTTTTCAACTGCTGTGAGCGCATCGGTTTTTCATATTATATGCCGGTTTCTGTGGCTCTCCAGCGCTCACTCGCTATGAACTCTCTCTCTCCCTCTCTCACTCTCTCTCTCTCTCTATCTATCTATCCATCTTTCTCTCGCTGATAACTTAAAGCGCGACGGCGACAAAACTAAATGAAGGTGTCTGTGCGTATACATACATACATACATACATACATACACATAAGCTTAATAACGGACGCAGTGAGTGCCCCTAACGCCTACAGAACATGAAAAATAGCAGATAGACAGATATGCCTTTGTATGTGTGTGTCTGTGTGTGTGTATGGAAAGCGTCTAGTCATAGTGACAGCACTAAAAGGAAACAAACCATCGACTTACCAGAGTTATAAATCGCCAAATGCCAGTTATTAGGCTCATAGCGAACATTTTCAATACCAATATCGCACTCCAGCCCATATAGCAGCGGAACACCGCGTTATTCATTGAGATCAGCTCGGGATATAACATTGCGCCGCACTCACATTCACTTGATGATTAAAGCACACTGAATGCCAGAGTTGCAGTCGAAGCTACTTTTATATGGCACTTAACTCTTCTCGCGTGCAAATGCAATTCGTAATAAAGGCTTAGAAACACAATATACATAAACGTATATCGAATATACTAAGCAAATACTTATATACAAGCATGTGTGCCTTATGTGTATTTTATATGAAATATAATTGATTAATTGTAGTAGAACTCACTCAATAAAAGCAAATAGAAGCAGTAATCCTTAAGACCAAAGCCTCTCGGCTTTCATATGTGTGACTTAAAAAAAGTATTATCTATATTTAAAACAAAAAACTAATACAATTATTTTATAGTATGTATGTTTTGTAGCGTAGTTCCCGATTATGTGTTTGAAACGTATCTCACAGTCCAGAAAGCTTGATAGGAAGATTATTAAAAATGTTGCTGTTAGACAAAACGCAGTTGTTAAATTAAAATACAAAAGCTAACAAATTACAGTAATTACAGTGAATTGAAAACAAAAAGCGAACCGTTTTGAAAAGTAGTCCATAAGCTATAACCTGGAATCTAGAAAAATGTTGAGTGCTATTGACAACTAAAAGTTGATCAGACCTGATTTTAATCAGATGCATAAAAATGCGAAATTAATGCATCACTTAAAAAACAAGAACAAATGTATCTGTTTAAAATGAGTTACATTTGCCAACATGCAATATTATACTTCATAAACATCTAAGGATTTTATTTTACTGTATTGTTGAATAAACAAATAATATTACTATTAAGATGATTGTATTCTTATAGATTTATTTATTTCAGGTATATATACAGTTTTTCGTGAATTTATTATTTGTTTTTTTTTTTTGTAACCCAATACAAATTTAGAACATAACCGAGATCTGTTTAAAAGGGCTGTGTGCATTGCGTTGCTCCATTAAGAGACCTTCAATTATGCAGCAACAAATTATAAGCGAACAAAAACCTCAATTCCAGTTGCAACTTAACTCAACTCAATCTGATTCAGATGCGCAACTGGACAGCGAATAGCAAGTATGTATGTGTATATTCAGTATTACTTAAACTAACTAAAGTGCGCTGTAATCTTTATCTGCATATGCAGCTCCGTCTACGTCTCCGTTTTACATATTTGTCTGAATTTTGGGTTGGGTTCTGTCAGCATTTTGCCAAAGAAAACAACAGGCGGCATATGCTCTTCAACATGAAATGGCCTTTTCCTCCGATTCTTGAGTGTAATTAATTAATTTCGCGCTCATTTTGCTATGCGCCCATTGTTGCTGCTGTTGTTGCTGTACGAAAACATACATAAATCAAAATGTGCAAAAATTTGCATAACATTCGTTGAGGCAACGTCTGCGGCTCAGTGATCGTTCTACTTTGGTCGCGTGAACGCGTCTCCGCCGGAATAGCATCCAGTAACAAGTTCACCACACGTGCATCTCAAGGATATTCAGTTAACTGAAACCGTGTGCTTGGCATCAATTTTGAAATATGTCGCACGGCGAACGCAAAGGTCGCCTCAATGTGGTTAAATTTTTGGAATTGGTAAAGATTCTTATCCGTCACATTTTTTTGTTTTTGTTTTTTTTTTTTTAAATTTCGAGTGACAAATACAAACTCTTGTAAAATTGCTTGAATTCCTTACAAATACTCTTGCTAAAAAAAAAATAGAGCAAGCTGCAAATCATTTGTTATATCAATTATATTAAGTGCGTTTATCCTTAGGCATTTTCCGTAGCCTGTCTTGTGCTGCACTTTTACAGTTTCAATGATCGCGACATTTTGACGTCCTTTATGGCGACAGGCACGTTCACCGGCTACATTATTGTGGTCATCGGTGTATTTGCAGGTAGGTTGCCATCCACACACATATTGATAGTTGAACATATATTGCCGTTTTGATTGCAGGCGTTCTAATGCGTGCTCCCATTCATAAGCGGATCGACATCTTCTTCAGCGTGCTGGGCTGCGCCCTGTTCGTGGCTAGCGGCGTCTTCATTATAGAAGCCTGGGAGTTCTCGTTTCGGACGCGTACACGTGATCTGGCGCTGATCAAGGCATCGCTGTCCATTGTTAATGGTGTGCTGTTTGGCTTTGATGCGATTTTTACTTTTCGCGATAAATGAAATACTACTGATCTAGTTGCCAAAGACATTCTTGCATTTAAACCTAAACAATATTTACATTTATATTTATACTTAACGAAAATACTTCTCGATACTTGAGTAAAAATATAACTAGGTCTTACAGTCATACATATTTCCTATTCAAACATACATAAGATTTTTCCAAAAAAACGAGTTTATTTGCGTAAAGTTTTTTTTTTGTTGTCTCTCAAACATACAATATTTTTGTTTTTTTTTTTTAATCTTTTTGCTTAAATTATATGTATACATATAGTGTGCCATAGTTTTTGTTGTTTTTTTTTTTTGTTGTTTTGTTTTGTGTCAATAAACCTGCAACATTGCAACATGCATTAAGAGTTATTATAATTAGGCTGAGGCCCGCCCGAAACACAAACATCAATTAGCCGCCGACATGGAAATCATAAAAATCGCTTGGACGCATTTTTACATTGCTATTGTAGTTAGATTGAAATCGTATTGTGCTGTTGTTGTTTTTATGATTTTCATTCTTGATAGACGTGGGAAAATATGCATCGTAGTCTTCTAGGCAGGTTCTTTGTGTTCTTTTTCTTTTTGCTGTTGTTGATCGAGGGCTGCATCTTTGGGTGTTGGTGCTTATGATTGTTGTTGTAGTTGTTGTTGGTTGTGGCGCGGTCCTTAGGCAGAATTGTGTATGTTAAGGCGGAAAATGTCATGAGCAACATAATAGGTACCAGCATTGGCTTTCAGCACGAAGACCTGCGAGAAAGCGAGTGGAGGATCATCATCACACTGCAAAACGATTAGAAATAATTGATATTAACTCCATGCTCTTGAAAATACGTTATTAAAGTGTCATTTTAAATGGAAGAAAGCAATCAAACAGAACAGAACAGAACAGAGCAAATTCGCAGATAATCGAGAAGATAGGCATTCTGGCATACCCTTGCTAACCTCAAATTTCACATATTTACTTATTTGCTGTCAAAAGAGAATATGTTAATACAATATTAAGTAGCTACACCTTCGAAAATACGAGTTTATAAACCTTTGTGTAATGTTTTGTTTGGTTTGCTTGAGAATTGCTAAGCGTTATGGTAAAACAAACCAGGTATAAGCTTACAGACTTCTACATTCGTCTCATATAATCATAAATGTGTATATAGTAGTTCGATCTCACATAAACAATAAATATGTTTTAGATATCATGCTAAACTCGCTATGTCATTTTAAATGTACACAAAACATTAATATGCAATTACTTTCGTCAACGTTGCACAATGAATGCAAACAAATTGAACTAAACTCATTAAAATCTCTCTAATTAAAAGACCTCTAAGTATTTAAACCTAAACCACTCGGCTAGTCATAGAATGTTACAAACTGGGGCAGACAAGGGCAGGTGAACACGAACTGTGAAGAACAAATGTCTGAAGTCATTTGAATCATTTCATGTGAAGGGTGTCTCATAATAATAATTTCTTAAAGTGACGCATATAACTTCATTTCTAGCTCATAAATTTAGCGCTAATGTACAATGGTACTGTTGAAAGCGTTAGTTCAACACAAAACCCAATTAGAAGCTTGAATTGAAAACCATACAAAAATGGATGTAGGCATAAGTTCAATGCAATTTAGACATTAACAATAACCTTGCAGCAAACGGCAGCTTATGGCAGAAATAGGATACGATTATCGCAATCTTCCGGACCCGGATATAGACAGCAGCAGTATGTGTTTGCATGTAGTTTGTTAGCATGGTTCAACAGAACAATAATTATACAAATATATTAATCTCGTTTAGTAGGTCAGTGCTGAAGTAGTAGTGGATGCAACAAAAAGCTTTTTACTTTGCCTGGCCGGTATCGCCCCTCTTGAGTGTTTTTATTGTTGTTGAGATGTTGTTTCTGCCAAATAACGTGGCTACACATCGTGCAGCGCAAGCCTAAAGATATCGTGTTGCACAAAGAAGCTAATTCCCACTGGCTTGAGCACAAAGGTCTGAATATACGCATGCGGTTGATCCTCATCGGTCTGCGTCAATAAATACGATGCAATACAAATACATATTTATTTATATTGGAAAATATTTATATTGTACGTATGTATGTACAAACATATATACATATATATATATAAATATATACGTATACATATAGTAATTTGAATTCTCACCTGTACACGTCCCAGGACATTAATCAGTACGCCGCCATCGAATGTGGGCTGAGAGTCAACTGTGGTGATTACACGACTGATCTTTTGGAAACTGAGACTCTGCAATTGTTAGTCATAACTTTGGGTATACTTATGGGGTTTCATTTGAATGCTTACCTGGACTTTTTCAAGGATTTTTGGCGCTCCTTGTATCTGATGGCCCTCGAAGGTCATGAAACTGTCTGTCGCCTGCCCAAAATAGATCGAAAAGAGCCAAACATTCGAAACATTCGATTACAGATGAAATTAAATACATATGCATGCACACAAACATAGATATATATGCATGATGAGGCGTGTGTCATCGTTAGAAATTTCGAGAATATTTATGCACAAACTTCAATTAAGCAATGTCCTGCCAGAGGCAAAGGCGTCATCAAAACTTAGATTGGAAAATAACTAATATGAACAAAATAGTAAATATTAAATAAAGCTATTATTGAAATATTAACCGAGTTTCAATTTCACTGCATGGATGGGTTGGTTCATGTTGTATTTGGCTTATGTGCCGGATGGATCAGCACTCTTATACCGCGTAAAATAACAAATATAATTTGCGCGCTCTTTTTATCGTAGCAGCAGCTCCATGCAATAATTATGTTTCTGGCGATTTGTCAAGGGCGCGCCGCTCGCACAGATGACGAACAGCGAACAACAACAATGAAAGGGTCTTGTTTGTCATCGACTTTCATATATCCGTACAAGCGTGCAGACTTATGTGCATGTAGGTCAATGTGTACGCAAATATGTGGCTTATATGCAGAGTTTGAGAATAATATCAACAGCATAGCGAATAGATTTGGCGACAATACGACTTACACTGTAGAAGTTAACCACGTTAGCGCGGTTTGCCGGGTCGTCAAAGATGGCATAATATTGCTGAACGAAGCCCTTGCCAATGTCCTCGTATTGTGGATTAAGTGCCATAGCGTCGATATCAGATAATTATTGGATATGTGCAAATGTGCTGCAGACCAAAGACCTAATCAAATAATTTGATTATACTTTTGGCAATGTGCGAGACTGAAAACTCAGAACACAACTGGCAAGTGTGACCACAAGCGGGGTGCGGGTAAAAACTGGCATTCAATAAATTTGTCAACACGATTAAGCACTTCAACCAATCGATTACAAGTCAATATTTTATAATAAATATCGATAGTCTAAAATTAAAATAGTTGCACCTACTCAAATGGTATTTAAATAGAATTTTCGGTGCAACCCATATTGTTGATTTTATTGCTTGGTATCTTTTTCAGTTGTTTTGTATTCAATTCATTGTCATAATTTTTTGATTTGGCCGACACCGTTCTGATGCATTTGACACTCAGTGGATAAAATGACTGTATTTTGGTTGTTCCATAAAACGGCCCCACTAAATTCCAAATTCTTGTGCGTTTCGTGCGCAAAGCGATTAAAGTGGTTATTGTGTGTTATTATGTTAACTTTTGCCAATATTTCCCAATTATGTCGCATTTGCCTGCGCCATCTGCGCCAGATTAATGAACAGCAACACCAACAGCGCAACAAATCCAGCTACAATCCGAAAGCGCTACCCCATTTGGCAAAAATGTTGAATCACTTTTTTGCCATTGACGTATTTCAGCAACCAGAGACATATCCACAAGACATATGTGCATTGTGCTACAATGCCATCGAATATTTTCAGCAGCTCTGCAACGTCGCCGAGCAGAGCAACGAGATGCTGATGCGCCTCACCATAACCCTGGCCGTTGATCAGCCAAAGAGGACTGAAGCTGATGTTGATGTCCATGTTGATGTTAATGCTGACGATCACTCGGTTGGTATATACAAAACTTTGCAGTTGAGTCAGCTTGTTTTTTGTTTAGGGCTGAGCTAGCATTTTTGCAGTTGACGCTCGTGAAAGCAGAGCCGGCGGAAGACGAAACTCAGCATCAACAAGATTACAATGCTGACGCTAACGCTAACGTCGACGCTGATGTTGACGTTGACGTGGATCCCGGCGATGGCGATGCGGTATCGACATCGGATGCGGATGCGGACAATGTAAACGACAACAATGAGAGCCTGGAGGCGATTAATGATGAGGCAGCAGCTGCCGCGGCAAGCAAGCGAAAGTTGCTCGCTTGTGAGCAGTGCGGCAAGCAGGTGTACAAGCTGCCCTATCTGGAGGCGCACATACGGAGCGTACATGAGGGCCACCCTAAGCCGTTTCTATGCCGAAATTGTGATAAGGCCTTCACTCGATATGAGCAACTGCGCTCACATGTGCGCAATGTGCATCCGGCTGTTGCGGCTGCGACAACAACAACAACATCATCGATCAGCGAGGAGCTGGACCTATACTGTGAGCAGTGCAATCGCAGATATAGTACGAAAAATGCACTCGGCGAGCATCTGAAGCGTCACGCACAGGAAAAGCCGCACATTTGCGAGCACTGCGGGGTCGCGAAGGTGACGCGCACCGAACTGCTCACCCATCTGCGCATCCACAATCCCGACTGGGAGAAGTTTAAATGCAAGCAATGTCCGCAACTCTTCCGTCACAAGAGCGCCATCAGCCGGCACGTTCGCGTCGTGCACGAAGGGCAGCGGCGATTCCAGTGCGGTCATTGTCAGAAGCGATTCGGCACCCATGCCTCTCAGGTGCGACACGAGCGCCTCCACATTGAAACATTTTAAGTCATGGTGACAATAGATCTAGAAACCCATCTTCATGGGTATATACTACATATTCCAAATGATGAGTGCGCCAAAAACTATTGCAATATGTTTGTATTCACATTGTTTATTCATATTGAGCATATTGACAGACACGAAAACTAATCACATAAGCGAACCGAACTTTTTTATTATATTTGTATTTAGGAAATACTCTTGTCGAGAATCCATCAAATAAAACATTTGAGCATTGTCATTATCAATTACATACTTTTTGTATTGCTAACTGCCAAAGTGTATAATAACAGGCACTATTGTACAAGCCAAAAAATGCGCATAAGATTTTCCCCTTTACAATATTTTTGTATTCTATACGTATGCGTGTATTTGTAATAGTATAATATTTTACTTACTATTTTTAGTGGTATCACTTTGTGGCAGTTCACTAATTATTCTTCTTAACTTCTTCATTCAAACTTTGGGTTGAAATTCATCAAAACAATTTTCATTGTTTTCTTCCATTAAAGTCCAAAGAAAATAGTGTAAATAAAAATTATCAATACACAATAAGAATTGTTGAAAAATTTTATAGTTTTCATCCATTATTTATTTTCAATTTGACAAGAAATTAAATTTCGTATTTTCCGCTCTGCATATTTTAAACTGAGCGAACAGCTTTAAATGTGCCGCTTATTCCCGGCAACTGGCCACACTTAGTTAATACTTAAATACCGATACTTTTCAACCGATAAACGTAGCGAAACAAGCAATATTTACAAACATTGTAAGAAAAGTTACAAAAATGTATTATGTTGGTTGCGCATTTTTCAAAACATATGCTTGATATTACAAATTATTTAATCTATAGTGAATACGGCTTTCTGGTAAATGCAGGGACACGTTTTCAAGATAAGCCGATTGGCAATTGGACTGCTGCGAAACCGATTTAACTGCGTTTTGCCAAACGCCGGCAAACCAAAGCAAATAATACAACAAATTCAACAGAGGGAATTTTGTCATTGCAGCAACACCAGCAGCAGCATGGTTAAGTATTTGAATCAAAAAGAGGCCATCAATGTCGACCTAGAGCTCTTCAACGAGTACAAGTTTAGCGTGGATCAGTTAATGGAACTAGCCGGTCTAAGCTGTGCGCACGCTATAACCAAATGCTTTCCGGCCGATCGGTTTGGCCGTGTCCTCGTCTGCTGCGGTCCTGGCAATAACGGTGGCGATGGGCTGGTCTGTGCCCGCCATCTGGCTCTGATGGGTTACACACCAGCCATTTATTATCCGAAGCCAACAGCAAAGCCACTTTTCGAAAATCTGTCGCATCAGTGTCAACGCATGGAGATCTGCCGCATTGACGAGTGTCCCACAGTGGAGACGTCTGCCAACAGTTACGATTTAATTGTGGATGCCCTTTTCGGATTTAGCTTCAAGCCGCCGGTGCGCGTAGACTTTGTACCCGTCGTGGAACTGTTGCAGCAGACAAAGTTGCCGATTGCCAGGTACATTTCAATGTTTCCCATTGTCTGCTCTCTATTTATTGTGCTTATTGTGATTTCTTAGTGTGGATATACCCAGTGGCTGGGATGTGGAGAATGGTAAGCTCAACGATTGCGATCTGGAGCCGACCCTGCTCATCTCACTGACGGCTCCCAAGCTATGCGCCAAACACTTCAAAGGCAAGCATCACTTTTTGGGCGGACGCTTTGTGCCGCCGGCTCTGCAGCGCAAGTACGAGCTAAATCTACCTGAGTATCCAGGCAATGAGCTGTGCCTTGAATTAGAAACACATAAATAATATATGTACATATATTTTGAACAGCTGTAAATAATTGAAATCATTGTAAATGTTCAAAATTGATTAAATCTCTAGATCTCTATCAGATTAAAGACTTCTACATTTTAATCGCTAATAGCACCATATCCATAGCAACACTAAGCAGACAATACTATATTGTCTGTACAAATAATTTTTCTTGTACAATTTCGAGCCTGACAAAGCTACATTTTTGACTTTTCACAAATCTTTAGAGATTAAAATATTAATTTTAAATTGAGAATTCCAATTTCTGGAGCGAAAATTTGTTTTAAGTTAGTGTTTTATTAATATTAACATATGCATGAGAAAAATATAACCTTGTAGGTAGCATGCCCCACCCGTATTATTTGTACAAGCGATTGTAGTTCTTGCGCCTGCGATCCTCCTCGAAGTTGTTGTTGCGTGCCCATTCTTTCAGATTGCCTTTTGAGCGCAGCATTGCCGACTTGGAGTCGACGTCACGCATCACAAACGGTGAGAAGCCGGCAATATAATCATCATCAAGGGCATTTGTCTTTGTTTTGGCCACACGCGACGGCATCTGTCGTGGCATGGGCTGATCCTCAAACAGAATGGGATTGCGTGAATGCTTGCCGCCCTGAAAGCGTGGCAGGCTTTGGTTCTTATACTTGGCAGTAAGGGAGCGCCTCGTGTTTATGTGCAGCACCTGTTTGCCGTTTTCGTCCAGACTAACGGCCACACGCTTGAGAGTCTTGTTGCCGCAATTGGGGCAGAAAACCTTTGTCATGATGCTTGTCGTCTTAAAGCATCCATAACAACGCAATATGTAGGTGCGCAGCTGCTTGATGATCCGTCCATTTAGCGCGGCCAGCTGCAGATTCAGCTGCTTCAGCACATTTTGCAGCGCATAATCGGTTGTCATGCAGGCAACCGGCGGCACAATGTCCGTTTCCACTTTGCCCTCGAGCGCCTTTTTGGCCTTCTTGATGTTTGAGTGCGTTATCCAGCCATCGTCGCCAACGTCCTCATCAATTTCTTTTTCGTTGGCTTGTTGGGTCTGCTGCTCCTCTTGGTCATCTTCGTCTTCCTCTTTGGACTCTGCTACTAAAAGATCACAAGTTGCCCGCTCCTCGTCCGCAGATGGTGCACATTGCAGTTTCTCAAATAGTTTGTCCAGCTCCTCTTGCGTTAGATCGTCATCGTCCTCGTTGTCGTTGCCAATGTCTGTTCTTGCGTCTGTTGGCTTATTCTCTGGACTTTGTATCCCTGTTCCATCCATATGTGCTTCAATGGCTGCTTTAATGTGGTCGACTTTGTCCAACTGCTGCTCATTGTCATCTTCATCTTCCTCTTCCTCCTCCTCCTCTCCTTCATCATCCTCCTCGTTGCCCTCGGGCATATACCAGCCGACGAGACGCTTATTATTCACATCCTGCATTTCCTCGGGCTTGTCCTTGGAGGCAATTACCTGAGAGACCACTGGCTCATTGCGCAGGTGCTCAGTGCCAACTGTGTCCGCCTCCAGCTCATATGTGAGCGAAATCACTTTTAAATCAATGCCGGATAAGCTGGCATAGTCGCCCGTCTTTTTGGCGAATTGCACGCAATGCTTAACGCTTTCGGGACGTGGCTCGCGCACCTGCAAATCAAATGGCAGCACACAGAGCCGGCGTATCTGGCGTTTGTTGCGCACCTCGGCAACCACCTCTGGCACGGTAAGCACATTATCCGCATATTCCTGTAATCACGAAAAATAATTTGGGATGTTTTCAATTTGAATATCATTTCAAATGTTTCTTGCACTTACGTTCAGCGGCACAGCATTTATAAATGCTGTTGTGTCCGCCACAAGATATTTAATTTTAGTGCTGCTGGTACTCATTATATTATAGGTTGTTCATAAATAATCTTTTAAACGAAACGCACAAGCGAAATTAACAATTTATACTTCTGCACGTGTTGTCCACAAGAATTATCGAGTCTACAAGGTACTCCGATAATCGGCCATCTATCGTTTCGTTGTGAGTATACGTCATCAAATACTAATAAGAATAGGAAAACAACGTATTCAATATAACTTTTTTAAAACAGAAACTGCTGTAGTTCGTATCATCCAATTCAAATATATTTAAATAGTTTGCAGTGAAGCGTTAGTGCATTTAGCACCCTAGCCTCAATGCTATGGTATAATTATAATATGAGATTATTGAGGAAACTGAAAAAAATTATACTATGCATATTGATAATATTTACTATCAAATTTAGTCTTTATATACTTTTAATTAAGGATCACTAGGGTTATAGCGACTAACAGCTCTGTGATTGTAATATGTGGAATTTTGACGTCACAAAAGTATAAAAACTGCTCAACATTTTTCGATGGATATGTATGTCGCAACCTTCTAGTGTATTTTCTACAAATTGGCGATGCTCTAGTTGTCAATGCAGTGGCATCGATAAGTGACTGCAAGCTATATCGATATCAGCATTTTGCACTATGCTCATCTCTAGTTTTCAAGCCAAAAATGGCGAAGTGAGTGCGTACCCTATTTTTTTTTGTATATGATCGGCTTAGATATTTTTGTCAAGCGTACAAATTATATAAAACCGCTTAGATAATTTGAGATATCGGCTATGTGGAATCAATGGCCTATGGCCGCGGTGCCAAACGCGGCAATGGCTGCACCACCGCCGCAGCCCTCAATACCGCCACCACTGCCCGATGCACCACCGCCTCCGCCGCCTGTAGACAATACTCCAATGGTTGGAGTTGCTGTTGCCTCTGCTGGTGTTACTGGTGGTGCGGCACCCGGCACTTATATGAGTGCGGGCGCACCCCAATCCGGCAACAATCCTTACGAACAATACACGGCCGCCCAATATGCAGCGATGACGCCGGTACAACAGTACGCGCTTCAGCAGCACTGGCAGCAGTGGCAAACCTACCAGCATGAATACGCCAAGTGGCATGCCCAGTATGGTGAGCAGGTGAGTTCATGTTCAGGTTCAGGTGTTCGTGGAATCCGCGTTTTGACAGTATTTTCATGTAATTCTATGTATTCCAAATTCCCACAGTACAAGCGGGAAATGGCCGCCGCTGCAGCTACTAATACTGTGGCGCCACCACACGTCGCAGCGTCAGCAGGACCTATTGCTGCACCACCGATCACATCATCAGTGCCCCCCATTGGGCCCGTTTATCCGCCAGCTCAAATTGGGCCACAGATGGCGGTGCAGCCGACACAAGCACAGCCACAGCCATACTATCAACAGACACAGATGCAGCAACTGCCACCGCAAATGCAACCGCAGTCGCAGACGCATTCCCATACGCAGATGCCTGGTAAAATAATGGCACAGCCGCAGATGTACAATCAGCCGCCACCGCCACCGCCGCAAGTCTACCAACAACAACAACAGAAACAACAACCCCTGCAACAACTGCACCACCAGCAACAACAGCCGCCAACGTCAAATCAGTGGCAGCAACAGCCGCCGCCGGGCAGATTCAACCAAATGCCGCCCGTTAACTACAGTCAGCCGCCCAGTAGTGGTCGTTGTGAGTCTGGCATGTTTCCCAATTTACAGCAGCCACCACCTTCGTTTATGCAACAGCCACCGCCAGCGACATCAACATCGTCCTTGTCATCTGGTACTCTAACTGATCCTCCATGGGCAAAGGGAACAGCAAGCCGGGGCAATGACAGAGGCAACACGAAGGATGCGGAGGACCGTTCGCGATGGGATGGACCACCGCCAGATGTGGGATCAGCACGTAACAATCGTTGGCAAGGCAATGAGCCGGGCAACAACAACAACAGCAGCAATAACAATAATAGTACCAATAACAACCAAAGTGTCAATAAGTCAAATCAATCTGGGAACAGACGCAGCTGGCCTGGTAACAACGCCAACAACAGTAACAGCAACAGTCGCACCAATGCGTTCAACACAGGATCATCAGGTCACTTTGCCACCGATGATGGTGCTGGACCCAACTCTAGCAACTTTGACAGTGACAGTAACAGTGGCAACTTTGGTGGACCGAGTTCAGTGGGGGGCAGAGATAATACAAATTATGGCGGCAACTTTGGCAATAATGGTTCGGGTCAAGGTCCTACTGATAATTATGGACCAGGTAACAATAACAACCGCCGCAGCGGGCGTTGGGAACAAAATCGATCGAATCAAAGCGGCGGAAATTTTGGCCCACCACAGAATAACAACAATAGTTTCCATGATGCCGGCTACAATCGCGTCCCAAATCAAAGCAATTACAGCCAGCAACAGCAGCAACAACAGCAGCAGCAGCAGGAGCTGAGCTTTGATCGCCTGTTCAACCAGTGGGAGAAGCAGTTCGAGGATTGGAAACGTGCCAACGCCAATCATCCAGATCGCGATGAATACCGACGCTATGAGGAAGAATTTGAGAAGCAGCGACGTCGCATTGCTGAGCGTCGAGAGCAAATGCGACGCGGGCGTCAAATGCAGAATTCTCAACAACTACCACCAAACCAACAACAACAGCCAGGAGCCATCGGCGGCGATGGTCGCTATGGCGACTATGAGGAAGGCGAAGGCTATTCAGATGAGGATAGTAATAAGCAGACACAAAATCACAGCAGGAACCAGGGCCCAGGTCAGAGACGTGTACAGAACCAGAGACAAGGCCAGAACGTGGAGGAGCAAAATGAGGCGCCCAACGAGTCAGACGCAACTAAATCCCACTACGATTCGCCAAAATCAGATGCACAGCAGGAGCAACCACAACAGCAGACAATGCCATTAGCTAGCCATGAGCAAAATATCCCAGCGAAGCCCGCAACTCAGCAGAAACAATTGCGACCACAACAGCAACAACAAGAACAACCGAAATTACAACAGAAGCCGCAATTAAATGCCCAAAAACCAGCGGCAGCCAACCAGCAACAGCAACAGCTGAACGTGGATAAGAGTACAACTACAGCTACGGCTGTAACTTCCGCTTCACCTTCAACTTCAGCGTCAGATCCCTCTCACGAAGCAGGTGCAGCTGCACCGGCAGGTACAGCTACTGAACTGGGCAAGCGTAAAATTGATGCTGTCAGATCGACTCCACTGAAACAGAGCAAACAGGAGAATATCTTGATAATCTCATTGGACGATGACGACGATGAGGTGGATGAAGTGCAGCAGAAAGAGGACAACTATGTGGAGTCTTCTAACGATGCGCGCATGAAAAATATATTTAAAAAGAGCGATGGCATACCAGGACTCGATTTGGTTGCCGATGGCAGCACGGCTACTGCCGGAACTGGATCCGCAGCTGCGTCCTCAGCAACAATGCCAGCAAATCAAAATGCTGATAATAACAAGAAGATACCATCGCTGTTTGATGTGGTCATTGTCAAACCAGGCATATCGCCACAAGGTCAGCAATTAGAAAAAGAGAAGCCGACAGGGACGACAGTCAATGAATCGCTGCCAGACACTGTTAGCAATGTACTCAAAGATCCCGAGTTCATGAACAACTTGTCTCAGGCTCTGGCCCAGGCACAGGGTCGCGAACTGGAACAGCAACAGCAACAGCAGGAATCCAATGAGCGCTCTGATCCCGCCAACAACAGCAACAAAAATGAGGGCAAACACGGACGGGCGCTGTCCTTTGCCGAATGGAAGAACAATCAGAAGAATAATCAGAAAAATAGCAAGCCAGATGGGCAACAGAATAATATGGCGGATAATGCGCCGGGCGGCTGTTTTGGTGGAGGACCAGCTGGCAATGATGCCGGAAATCGCGGCGGTGGTTTTGGACCTGGCGGTGGTGGTGGTTTTGGTACCGATCAAAGGCCACCACATGGATTCGGTTCCAATGGCCCACCCTTCGGACCTAGCGGGGATGGAGGTGGCCAGGTGATGGGACCGAATTTTATTGATTTTGGTGGTCCGTCGTGTGGCAACTTTCGACCGAATGGTCCCAATTTCGGTGGACCCAATTTTAATCAACAGGGGCCAGGATCATTTGGTGGCGGCCCTGGACCGAACGGGCCTTTTGGACGTAATTTCGGTCCCGCCGGACCCAACAATCCCAATTTCAATGGACCCGGTCCAAGCTATGGTCAACATTTCCGTGGCAACGGACCCGGTCAAGGTCCTGGCCCGGCCCAGTTTCGATCAAACTTCTGCGGCCCAAATGGACCCGGTCCTGGTCAAAACTTTGGAGGTCCTGGACCATTCTGCGGACCCGGTGGACCAGGTGGACCAAATGCAGCCGCACCATTTAACCGCAACTTTGGACAAAACAATCCCAATGAACACAACTTTGGCCAAGGACCCAACAGTCCCAATGAACGCAACTTTGGCCCAGGACCAGGATCAGGACCCAATAATCCGAATTTCAATGGCTCCAAAATGGGCAACAACAACAACAATAAGAATAACAATTCGTTCAGCGAGAATCCATTCAAACGCAAAGTCGGACCCTCTGGCCCAAGCTATGACGATAAGCCGCGTGATGGGCCTGGATTTGGGCCACGCGGAAGAGGGCCGATGAATCAGTCAAAGAAATTTGGGCAGGCGAGAAACAGTTTCGGCAACGCGGGAAACAACGACAACAGCAATAGGCCATGGCCTGATAGGTATGTGTCATAAGTTGACCCTAATCTTTTGCCTCTCTCAGTGGCTCTATCCCTTTTTGTCCATACCGCATAGAATTTAATATGACCAATTACCAATTACCGGGGGCTCAAACTTGGATATCTCTAAATACGCATTTCTGCGAATTGGGTGGTCCAAGTTTCCAATCCGTCTGAGTGTTAACCAACCCCAACTGATGCATATGAATCAAAATCCAACCGTTTGTAGTATCTTTGTCTGTACATCAGTCTCCGAAAATAAAAGCACCAAATTCGTGCATTATTTTATGCCACTTGATTTTGATGCTGCTATGTGTAACTTCTCAAATTGTGACTTCTCAAAATTGTCTGGAGTGTTACATAAACTCTTTAATGTTAGTTATGCAAACTGTATATAAGTGGTATATATATATATACATAAATGAATAGGCCTGTATTTACATAAGAATGTTTGTTCTGGATTCAGGAATCGATGTTGCATTGTGCATTCATTGACTGCTGTTTGCCACCCAGCAGATTCAAAACAATTCTCCATTAGTTTTTAAACTTTTTACTTAAAAAAAAAGAAGATGATCATTGGTTTTTGCAATAACCCCAAGAACATTAACATTTTCCAAATACCCTTTCAAAAAAGAAATTTGGAATTTTAAACAAAGCCGCAATATATATAAGCACGTGTATTGAGTCTATTAAGTGTCATGTCCATGGAATCAATACTGTAAAATATTCCTGCACCCAAAAAACTCCACTAATTTCAGAAAATTTATTCTATTCTAAGCTCTTTTTTTTACAACATTTTAAAATCGAACTGTTTTTTGAGAAAGCAAGAAAGCTATGCGAAATTTCTAGATTTTTGTCAGTTTTAAGAATATGTCTTTCTTTTTCTTTATAATTTGCTTTAAAAGATTCTTACAAAACTTTCAAAGGGGTTTAAGACTCTTTGTTCAGTGAATGTACAAATTCAAGATTTTTGTTTATTTTTCATAAAAATGTTTGTTTTAATATATGACAAATGCAGCTAAACGAAATTTTGTCCTGTACGTAATTATTTTAAATATTTAAATTGTTCATAATCGTGCATATTTCAAACGTGTACGAATTAAAAACGATTCTCAAATGACTTAGCGGAAAATTGATTACTTGGAATTGAGAAATGAGAGCCCATTAAACAGAAACAAAAATATATATCTTTAATAGGCATTATTTAAACCCCGAATGTTTTCTAACTCGTTTCTATGTTCGTAGTTTAAATGTGCAGGCATCTTTTGTTGATCTCGTCGTTAATGCTGGAATTTTGATTCCATACCCGTTTTCTCTTCTTCTCTTCTACTTTTATGCACCCAAAATACAATCAACATGAAAATCAAAATGCAAACTGAAATGTAAAATTCAACTATCATTCAATTTCAATGGCGCATCAATTAAATGACTGCTGCATACAAAATTTTGTAATTTGACAAATTTCAACTGTTCCGTGTTCCGTGCGTCTGCGCAGCGGCCGATCCTTCCGCGGTGGAGGTGACGCCCTAAACAGGAGCAATAGTAACGTCCAACAGCATCGTGGGCCCCGCTAGAGCTCATTTAAGAAGAAAAGTGCTACGATATTAGTTACGTGCCCTTCCTCCTCCGCGACACACACACAGACACACACATAAACACACACACACACAGAGCATATCTAAACATTAAAACAGCGGCGAGGCAGCAGAGGATTTTACACAATATCCATAAAACACACACGAACCCACAAGTGCATACTGCGACCTTTTAATCTCTCCCAATCTTTCTCAATCAATCTCAATGTAAATACCTCCGATTACCGTTGAGTGCAGCATTACAATAAAATACATTGTATATTATCGAGTATATTTACATAATTCATTTTTAATTTTTCCTTCGAGCTTAGTTTTTAAGTTTCTTTTTTTTTAATGATTTTTGTATTGTGTTGATGTTTTTTTTCCCACGATTTTTTTTTATCTTAATATAACAAAAAATAAATTTGATTAGTTTTATTTGATTTATTTTTTTTGGGGTACATAAAATGAAATTTCTATTTTATAGTGAATTTCGAGTGACATATTTCTATGTACTAATGCTTACACATATTTAAATATAAAAACATGCAAAATTCGAAACACATTGAATACGATTATAAATAAAATGAATCATTTTAAATGCGCTTGTGCACTTCAGTATTTATTTGTAAAATAAGAAATGCATACTATCTTCATTTAAACATAGGTGCATTTTGCATCAGCTTTAAAAATTGTCTGCGATGAATCAAAAATTCCTACATCTGTCTTAAGCAGTCCGAATGACGAATGGGTGTCCGCTTGTAACAAGAAAAAAAAAAAAATAAAATTATTCGTTAGCCACTCAAGAATAAGAGTATAAAATGTATTGCTGCATACAATACGACTGTGCCACAGTTTGAATTCCCGATGCTGAATGCTTTTTGACATACTTCGAAATGATCTGATTCGTTTTGAGTATAATATGCACACATATTATGTATCAAATATTGGGCAACGTTTTTAGTAATATAATAAATACATACATGAAATCCTTACAAACTTACAAAATGATAATGATAATGATACTCACGATTAAATACCTTTGCCAAAATAAGACAAGTGTACAATGTAAATCTGATATTTGTCTACTCAAACAACCCAATTTGCGTAGCTTATTGGCAATAAAAATTGAGATTGATATACGGGCGTATAAGAGTCCATTTGCATAAATATACTTATTTATTTTATTTATCACTAGGGGGGAAAAAACTGCACCGCGACCTATTAGATCTATTGTGCCCCCTTCTGAGCTTATAGCTCTTCCATCAGCCCCAACTCCCGCACGAATACGAGGATCTTTGTTGGGTTGAGGTCTTCTATGTTTTTCCACTTCAAAACATGCGCCCCTAGAAGGCTGCTTCTTCTTCTAGCTAAGGCGACACACTCTGCCAGGATGTGTATCGAGGATTCCTCCTCTCTTTCACAAAACCTGCACAGGTCGCTACTATATATACCCAGTTTTGCCAGGTGACTCCTTAGTCTACAGTGTCCTGTCAATAGACCGGTGAGTATCCTAAGGCTGTTCTTTCCCAGGGTTATAATTTGTTCAAATCGTACAAGATTATAACCACCTAGGAGACATCTGGCTTGTCCCACTGCCTCCGACCAGCTGTGATGCCGTCTTTGCCTCTCCTCGTTTCTAAGTTCCAGTCGTATAGTGTGTCTCCCTATGCCACAATACTGTTCTGGTCCTGTTAGGGGCCTTCCTGTCCCCATTCTTGCTTGCTTGTCAGCCGCCTCGTTTCCCGCTATGTCCCTGTGGCCCGGGACCCATCGTAGGGTGAGCCTGCTATGAGTCCCGAGTAGGTCTAGCCTTGAACGAACTTCATGGACTACCTTCGATGTTATCTTAGTCCCCATTATAGCTTTCAATGTTGCTTGACTATCGGATAGGATGGATATATCCGTATTCCGATAGTTACGTTCTATATTAAAGTCCGCACATCTCCTTATAGCACACACCTCAGCCTGAAATATGCTGGTGTGCGTTCCCAGGGATTCATGGTAGAATACCCGAGGACCCACCACTCCAAGGCCTGTGCCCTGATTCGTGAGTGATCCGTCGGTGTACCATTTAATGGTGTGCGGTTTCATGGGATGGACCTCATCCAGAGTTGTCCATTCCCTTTTATTGCTCATACAAAGTGTGAAATTTCGCTCGAATACGTATTCGGCTACCATTTCGTCCCTAGGTTGCATCAGCAGGGGCAGTTCGTTTGAAAGGAGTTGGGCATCTTTGTAGCTTAGGATATGATTGCCCCCAACTCCTTCTGCTGATATCCTTAGAAGCGTGGCTTTCTGCTTGAGCCTTATGATATGGTGAAGTGGTGTGATCTCCATTAAGGCTTCAAGGGCCATTGTAGGGCAGGTGCGCATAGCTCCTGTCATACATACGCAGGCCATCCTTTGCAATTTTTGTAGTTGCTTCTTCACGGTGACCAACCGCGCCCTGTCACCCCATGCTACCACCCCAAAGGTTAACATGGGCCTTACTACCATCAGGTATAGCCATCTTTATATCTTTGGTGATGTACCCCATGATTTGCCGGCAATACTACGACATGTATAAAGCGCCCTAGAGCACTTTAATATCGTGTTTTGCACATGGGTGCCAAAGTTAAGCCTGCTGTCAAATGTGACCCCCAGGTATTTGACCTCCCTACTCGTTTCTAGTAGGGTCCCTGAGAGCCATATTTGTCTCATCCTCTGTAACTTATGTCGTCTGGTAAAGGGGACGATGACTGTTTTCGTAGGGTTTAGGTTGAGTCCAACCTCCATACACCAGTCATATGTTATCCTTAGCCCTGACTTCCAGTCAGGAGTGATTCTTCAAATTTGCCTCGCGCTATGATAACAATGTCATCGGCATATCCTTGACATTGAATACCACTGTTAGCAAGTCTGTTTAGTAGTTCGTCTACTAACAGACTCCAGAGTAGCGGAGACAACACCCCTCCTTGGGGACAGCCTTTGGTGGTTAGGACTGTTACATTGCTATCATATAATGATGCTGTGGCTTGCCTGGACCGTAGCAGTGCGAGTATCCATCTGCTGGTTGTATGGTCCAGGCCTCTTCTCTCGAGGGTAGCATTGATTGCATCATGCGATGTGTTATCAAAGGCACCTTCTATATCTAAGAAGGCACACAGTGCTACCTCCTTATTATCAATTGCCGCACTCAAAGTACGTCGCAGTTGATAAAGTGCTGTGTCCGTGGACCACCCATTCTGTATACATGCTGCGTTGGGTGCAGCGGCCTTTGCTTAAGCAAAGTACTTCTGATTTTGTAGTCCACCAGCTTTTCCAACGTTTTCAGTAAAAACGATGTTAAGCTGATGGGTCTGTAGGACTTCGGGCTGGTAATGTCTTTCTTCCCTGCCTTGGGGATGAAGACTACTCTAGCTCTCCTCCACGCGCCCGGTATGTATCCGAGGGCTAGGCTACTTGCTAATGCCTTCCTAATACGGGATAGGAGTATTTCCTGTCCCGTTTGAAGGAAAGCTGGCGATATGCCGTCCGTTCCAGGGGACTTATAGGGCTGGAATGTACCAATTGCCCAATTAAGTCTTTCCCTTGTGACTGTCGACTTGGCGCATGCCCAGTCGTCAGTTGACGGCCTGTGTCTTTCTTCCCTTTCGATAGCCTCTTCCTGCAGGGGTATACTTCCTGGGAAGTGCGTCTCGAAAAGTAGTACTAATTTCTGCAAATTACTGCTCGTAAAGGAGTTATCCCCACGCTTCAGTGCTAAGTTCGCATCAGGCGTTCGTTTCGCCAGTGCTCTATGAAGCCTGGCGCCTTCGCTTGTGCTAACTATGCTTTCGCAGAAGTCTCTGTAGTTCTTCCGTTTGGCCTTTCTTATCTCCTTATTGTAGGAGGTCAGGCTTTCACGGTACTCTTCCCATATTCCGTCCCTCTTTGCTTTATTAAAGAGGCGGCGTGTGGTCACGCGCAGCCTTTCTAGGCTGTCGTTCCACCATGGGGCATCTTTTTCCATATGCTTCTTCCCTACCGGGCAGTTATCCTCAAATGCATTAATTATGCATTTGTTGATGTCCCCAATAGCCCTGTCCAGCTCTAGCGGCTTTCTGGGTATACCAGATATCCCGTTGGCTAGGGAGAGCCCCAAGGTCGACTTATAGCCTTCCCAGTTGGTTTTCCTGGGGTTGCGACCTGGTGTGCTACTATCCGTATTTAATTTTAAATTAAATAGGATAGTCCTGTGATCGGACATGGATTCCTCTTGGGAAACATGCCAGTCCCTAAGGTGAGGCTTTAGGGACCGACTGATCAGGGTGATGTCCAGCACTTCTTCCCTGATCCTAGTGACAAATGTCGGTGCAGATCCGACATTACCTAGTTCTAGATTATGTTTAAAAATAAAATCACCCCCCATATAGTATGGTGCGCATTGGCATCACATCCGATGAGCACCGGCATCTTCTCTCTCCTGCAGTACTCCACCAGCTTCTCAACCTCTGGTGGTGGGCAGGGTGCATCCCCTGCGAAGTATGCAGACACGATGACCATAGAGACCGCGCTGCCCTTGGTGTACACCAGTATGGGAACGCAGTCTCTAGTCAGGAATTCTGAAAGGATAGTAAAGTTAATACTTTTCCTTACCATGATACAAGCTCTGGGTGCTGGATCTCTCCGATCCCAGATTACCTTTGAGTCGACTGTGAACAGGCCCTTGATGCCATCGTTCACCCACGGCTCCTGTACCAGGGCCAGCCCAAGGTGTTTGTTGGTAAACATCCTTGCTAAGACCGCCGAGGCTGCCTTAGCTCGGTGGATGTTTACCTGAGCTAGCCCTGTGTTGATGCCCTTTGACATCTACTTCTGGGGAGGCTCCAGCTGACACGGTGAATGGGGCCTGGAGCTGTCCCCGTCACCGCTGCTCGTCATAGTGACGTCAGCTGCAGCTGCATCCTGCAGCTCCTCCTCCAGCTCCTGCGAGGACATGGGGATATCGTCGTCCCCCAGCATCTCCCCCTGGCAGAGCGTCGCATCTGCCAGTTCTTCGTCATCTGCGAGGTCCTCCGACGGGTCGGTGGGCTGCGCAGTCGGACTGCCCTGTTCCGGGGCAGGAGTGTCCGATGTGGTGGTGTTGCCCACCGAGACATCCTCCCTGCCCGTTGGAGCAGGTTGGGGCCTTTCTCCAGTCTTCTTCTTCTTCAGTCCGCTTACGGGGATGGTCCCGTAACGGAAGAAGACCTGGTGCCCCTTCTCTACAATTAAATATACTTAAATGGTGTCGAAGATATCTTCTAATCATATTAAGGGTGTAAAAATAGGAAATGTCAATTTTATTTGCTTGTCTGTTGGTCATAAAAACGTCTACAAAGTTCACAGAATAAGTTATATTTGAATAACTGGTCTGTCTGTCTGTCTGCGTACTGAAGTTATCCGTACAAAATGATTTATTTTCATTATATTTGAAATGCTATCAAATAACACATTGGGGATACATTGATTAAACATCTTGGCAGGTAAACCAAGAGGTGAAAGAAAACCACTTTGCTTGTGTATTATATTTTAGCATAACTTCGTTGTTCAGGGTGTGCCAAAAAATGCGTACTTCTAAATCTTATACCAACGAAACAATCAGTTGAAAAAATATTTGATATTCGGTTTGCCGAGTTTATCCATTCTGTTTGTTTCATATCCTAAACTAAGTTCACATGACTCTTGTCAGCTGGCTGGTTGACTGTGCCAAGTGCGCTCTAATTATTCTAAATGCTAACTCATGTTTTCCTCAATGCCAAAAGATCCCGACCCCGAACCCGAACCCGAACCCGACCTCGCCCCTGATCCTAACTCTGACCCTGTCTTGTTATGCAAATAGCTTGATTCGATCAATGTCCCATAAAATCAGAAATTTATATGTAATAAGTACAAGTTTAAGTGTTTTTTTCCTGGTTTAATATTAAAAACATAAACCAACAATAAAAAAAAATTTTCAAATCAAAAAAACAAATTTACGAAAAAAATAAAAATAAAACAATAATTAAATAATTGAAAAAAATGTTAAACAATTGATATGAAAACCAAACTCAAAACTGCGACACGCAACGTTGCAGCGCGGAGCACATCAACCATACCCAACGACCAAACGATCCCGTCTATCGACCCATGCAAGTGTTCGACTATCAGAATAGCCGCAACACCAGCGCCAAGGTTATCGACTATGGTCACAAGTCCGCTGATAACGCAGCCACTCGAGTTGGCATCGGTGACCCAGGTCCAGGTCCAGGTCCAGATCCAGGCTTAAGCCCAGGTGCAGGCCCAGGTGCTGACCCCGCCTCAGCGGTACCGGACTTTAGACCTGGTGTCATCTTTGACTATGGACATGCCTCGCACAATGCACAAGAAACGTCGGGCCCAACTGGACCAGGTGCTGGCTCAATGAATCGGAATCCAAATTCCAACAATAAGAAGAAAAACAAAAAGAAGAATAAAAATCGTCAGCGCTTGTTGCAGCAACAGCAGCAACAGCAGCAACAAGAGCAGAACTTGACAACATTGACCGGTAACGAGGTAAGTCATTAGCTTGCAACGCTGCAATTGATCGCAACTGGAAAGAATAATCTCATATTCATATCCCTTAGTGCACTGCCCCAGAGCAGGCTGCTGGCAAAACGGATGATCTCGAGGACATATCCGACGGCGAGGAGTAAGTTAAATTGGTCAACTTTAGAGTCCGTGAATAATCATAATCTAACTACGCAGTTCGTTGACGGATGTGGCTCGATTAGAATCACCGCCGCCGCCTCCAAAGTTTCATAAACAGCAACAGCCCCAGTCCCCGTTGCAGCAACAGACAGTCAAAGTATTCCCCGCTAATCCGAAGCGCCGTATTTTGGGAGATCCGCCCACGGCTCTGTTTCCCTCGACGGCAGCAGCCAATGAACAGATACCCGAACAGATAGATACGCGCCGTCTGGAAATGAGCGTTCCCACGAATGAGAATCTCAATACTATATCCATTGATGAGGTGCTGCTACCACCAGGTCGGATATCGCGTCCCAAGCGCATTTGCATTATATTACGCGGAGCGCCAGGCTGTGGGAAGTCGTATGTGGCACGTCTGATAAAGGATAAGGAGTTGGAAATGGGCGGAGCCAATCCACGCATACTTAGCATCGATGACTATTTCATCATTGAAAACGACTATGACGAAAAGTGCCCTAAGACTGGCAAAAAGGTGAGATTGGGCCAGCAGATCAGCAAGTGTTTAATGCACTTGTAATTTCTTTACTTTGTATACAAACTGGAACACATTAAAATACCTTACAAGCGACGAATAATGTCAACACAACAACAACCACAATTTGCAAAATGCGATCATTTTCTTTGTTGTTTATTTGTTTGTTCCCATTTTAAACTCCTGCCTAGGGTATTAGAAAAAAAGGCACCTCTGAACGAGTATATATTCTAGATCATCAACAGCCGAGACGATATGTAAAAGTCCGTCTGTCTATTGTTAGTTTCTTTGATAACTAATCTTTCAGTATGAAAACTGTCTGATTGGTGATTAGCATTGTCTTAATAGCTTACATAAGAACAATCAGCCAAATCTTTTAGTTAATAATTAAATTTTGATGTGTGCCGGGGAACTCCAATTGCCTTTATTATACTTGTTTCATATTTCCAGATACCGAAGAAGGAGATACTCTATGAGTATGATGATGCCATGGAGGAGACGTATATGCAGTACTTGATAAAATCGTTCAAGAAGACGCTTAGCGATAATCTCTATGATTTCATTATTGTCGATTGCAACAACAACTCACTGCGCACTCTTAACGAGTTCTATTGTCATGCAAAAGATTCGAATTTTGTGGTGAGCAGCTGACTCTTTCTCTCTATCTTGCCCTCTCTCTCTCTCTCTTTCTGTATCTCTGTCTCTGTCTCTCTTTTGTGTGTCGCTGAAACTGATGCCGAGTTTTTGGTATTTTTGGCAGCCCTACATCATTGACATGCACTGCGATGTGGAGACGTGCTTGGGACGCAATATCCATCAGCGAAGCGAGGAGGACATACGTTTTGTTCTGGAAAATTGGTGTACAACGCCATTGCACTACATAAAACTTGATGTGTCGTCGCTTCTCGAGAATGTGGTTGAAATGGAAGATGTAGAGGACATGGCAACGGTAACTATGCTCTAATGCAACGACACGGAACCCGGCCCACGGCCCACGGTCTGCGATGCAGGCCATCCAGCTCAATCGTAAAGGCACCTGAAGCACTTGACTGCCTGGGCAGCGTTTGGCTGGCCAGCAGCTGTTGTGTATGTGTGTGTGTGTGTGCGCGCGTTTGAGTGAGTGTGGCACTGACACACTGGCAAGCAGTGTGTGGCTTGCTGCACAAACTGCATAGTTATTATATATGTACCTATATATATGTAGTTATATTGTTATACATATATGCGAAGAGCTGTAGTCTAAGCACGAGTATCATTTAGTTGGCGATGCCAGTTTAAACAATTGTCTAAAAACCACTATTTAGTCTAAGCTTCTCTGAAATACTCATAATTTTCACAAATCTATGTATGTGTCAATCTGTCACATATGTTTATGTGCGTATGTATATATATATATATATATATGTATATATCTATATATATATATGTGAGTGTCTTTAGTATATATATATATATGTATGGGACTACATACGTACATAAATACTGGGTATACCATTCACAATTATGTAGTTGCATTTCGTTATTATATATACACTTCAAAACAATCACAATCTATATATCTGAAATACAACTAGAACGACTTTATACCAAAATATCGAATATGATTTAAGTACCTAAGTAAAGGCAAATGAAATGCTCTTCAAGCAAACCTTTGTTGATTTATTGCGGCTTGTTCATTGCAGGATGATAATGCAGACAGCGAGCAAGCTACTCCGGATGAGGCAGTCACCGATGCCGCTCCCGCCGCTGCCACCGACGACGACGACGACGACGAGGATAGCAACAGTGCCGTTACGGCCAACGATGTAAGTGTGAGCCGATTAGCCATCTCAGGGTTGGGTTAGCGATTGCCCCATTGTGGGCATAGTGCGTTTGATAGGTTGTGAGCCACAGCGTTGCTTTCGCTAATACAAATATTATTTTATTGTACAATTCTTGCGACATGTGTTTTGGTTATGTTGTATATAGTGCGGCTTACTGAAAAGCAAGTGGGAAAACGACACCACGGAGGAAAATCTGGGTAAGTTCTGTTAAATTAAAGCAACTGCTCTACATTGGTTGTGTAATACAAAACTATTTTTCCCTTCCAGCACGCCTCGATGGCACGAAGCGTCTAATGCAAAAGCGTAAGACAGCAAGCATTGCTGACTACCTACAATTGGACGAGTGGGAACCTCCCAGTGTCAGCGCCGATGGAAAGAAACGCGTAAGTCGCTCCCACAAAGCAATATTCTTTCTATCCATTTAGACATATGATACTCACAAATGTCTAAACCATTGTAGGTGCGTTGGGCGGACATTGAGGAAAAGCGAGCACAGCAAAAGATGCGTGCGATTGGCTTTGTTGTTGGCCAAACTGATTGGAAGCGCATGATGGATCCCAATTCGGGCAATCGGGCGCTCAACAAGACAAAGTACATTGAGCGCGTCAACAAACGGCGATAGTCAAGATCATGTGATCAATTGGCAAATGATAGATTGCATGTCAGCACATCTAATTTGAGTTGTATTTAATAGTTCATTGTAAATTATTCACTAGTTTGCTAACCGCCATTATGCACAGAATTCTCACATGCATATACTGTCTGACAATTTTGGCATTGGCGTGCAAAGCCAACAGTGTCAGGCAACAAACCATTTCCAAAACATTTTGTATACAATGTTCAAAACACATTGCATGCTCTTTGTTTAAGTGTGTATTATTATTACGTATACTTTACATTATAGTTATTCTCAACTGCGCTTATACACAAACTATTTGAATTATTATATCATTATTTTTACGCTACATTTGTAATGCTGATCAAAAATATATATACCTTGTCGGGTTGGAAACAATTATAATACTCTCTAGGATATAACAACACAAAGAAGAAATTAAGTAAATTCCAGTAAATGATTTTCACTTAAGTACATGAATATAATTCAGACGTCAAATCGTTGATCCGATCAAATCAATATCAAATGTCAACTCCGTTCACAATATTTGCTGTAATGTATTCTATTCAGGACTTTTTATTTACAATGTTTGCTCACTGTTAAGCTTCAATCTTTAATATTTAAATACATAAATTAAGCAATAGCTGAAATTTATATGCATTTACAACCCACATAAAATATATTTTTATTTCTTATAATTTTTTTTTTATATATAATTTGATTGTTTAATAAATCACAATTAATATTCCTATATTTGCTTAATAGTAAATTATACACTCAGTCATTAACAGACTTAACAGAGAGAAATCCAAACATTGAAAATACTTTATTTACAAATAGAAAAATACTACTTACATATATGCATATGTATACTTATATATATTTATATATACATATACATACGAATAGGTTTATATCTATATATGTATTTAAGGTTGAAAATGTGAAAAGCAAAATCTGAGGGTTTTTTTAATGGAGATCATGTTTACTTAACCACAGATTTTGTTTTATCTAATTTGTTTATTTATTGATAATAATTATGTGTATATCTTAAATTAAATGATTAGATAATTAGATAAATTTGTCTGCAGACGCATAATAAAACAAAAGTGCAACTTAATACAAAAAACAAGAGTAAAACTAAAAATCTTTTCTTTAATGTTTTTATTCCTACTTTCGAACAAATATACAGAAATAATTCTTGGGAGATTTTTGTTTTCGCATAGATATTAGAGCTATTGACAACCTGTCTCTGAGGGTAAAACTATAATTCTTCTACTTATATCGATATTCAATTTGATATATTTTTCAGCATCAACTGTAAAATATGTGCTTATTTCGAGCCATTTATTGTCTTGTGCTTTCATTTTGATTAAATGTTTGCTTGCAGTTCTTATAATATATATGTGATTATTGGTGGCCAGGGTAAGTGGTGCTATTGAGCCACGAAACACGTCAAAAAAATCAGTCGATAACTTTCGTATACATCTGAAGGTTAAAGATTTGCAGAACTTTTGGACTCAGATCTAGCACGCGATGTTTGCGAATGTTGACCACAACAACAACAATAACAATAACATCAATAAAATCAACAGCAACAAAATCTATAACCCAAATGATTTGACTCCACCTTGGGCAAGTCGTGCCACCCACATTATTTGTGTCCTTTGCGTAGCTAGCAGCATGCGCGTGAGTGGCAATAGGGAGAGCGGACTAAAAGGACTCCAGCACCAGCACCAGCAGAAACACCAACACCAACACCCACACATTCCCATATCCATATTCACATTCGCATTCGCATTTGGCGATGGGTCAAACACGAAGCTGAAGTCGTAACCACGACGCTAAGCAGCAGTTTAGTCGAGCAACGTATCTCGAACGCAACGGACGCCCGTGCCGCGCAAGCAAAAAGAACAAGCAACGCCAACACCAACACCAACAACACCAAAAGCAATAGCAATAGCCACAACTAAAAACAGCATTAATAATAATAACAACGACAATCTATCCACAACACCGAAGCCCAGTGTGAACGCATTGAAAGGCCCGAAAGATACACGAACGTTTTTTGTTGTTCCTTTTTTTTTTTTTGGTTGATGTTTTCTTTATTTTGGCATTTGTTTAATTGATTCAATGCCTTTTTTTTATTGTGGTGTGCTGCACGTTAGAATCGCCCAGTGACGAAGTTAAAGTTACGTCAAAAGGAGGCACCAGTGAGGCGACAATAACAACAATAGCAACGAGAACAAGCGTAGAATAGCGTTTAGCCGTGTGGCAGTCTTTGGCGCCTCGTCTCCCCGCCCCTCGTTTTTGTCACGAGTTACCATTTGTTATACTTGTTTTTGTTATTTTGTTTTTACTTACTTTCGCTTTTCATATTACCCATTGCTGATTTCCAGCCGGCATCGGCAAGGCCAACAACAACGCTTATGTAAAGTGTAATATGGAAGCATGTCTTCCACATCCAGCTACGTGCTAGCGCTGTCATCGTTCAATTTATTATTGTTCACCCAAGGTAAGTTAATCCTAAAGTGATACGGAATAATACTACGCACAACATATGCCGCGCTCTTTGTCGCTACTTTACATAATCTGCCTGCAGCAAACGGCAAAGAGCAAATAAACAAACTGACAAAGCCTCTGCCTTCGAATCGATCAAATATTCCATAGAAATTTCACAATTGTTGCTCATACGCCGTGTCAGGCAGGCAGCTCTAAGACATGCCGTGAATACGTGTCGTTACACTCAGTTGCAATTTTTACCCTCCTCGGCTTTCATAATTAATAATTTGTTATAAGTTTGGGCCCCTCGGCACATATGGGCTTCCTGTGAGAACCTAACCCAATTCGACGGGTTGGCCAAAAGCAATTAATTTTGCTTGAGCACCAAACATATTTAAAGTATTTTCATACATCCTTACTTACCTTACGCCATGGGAGTCGTAAATCTTGGATAACATTTCCTCTGTCTAGGAATACTTCGAATAAAAAAGGAATATATGATAAATTAATTCTTAAGCTGGTATCAATATGGTATCTATTGCAGAAAAGTTTAACAAATTGGCAGCTATAAATTGAATTTCATGCTTAAGCACTTATTGCAATGAAATTTTGTATTTATTGAAATTAATAAATAAATGGCAAACATTGACTAAGAGCCGGACAACTTTATAATCACAGCTGAAACATTTTTTGGTTTTGTAATTTTAGCTAAACAAATTTACGACGCTTTCCATAGAGAATATTCAACTACCAGATGCCTTATACACAGTTCTAAATTTTCTAAATATTTTTGTACTCTGTTAGAGTCAGGTAAAGTGCTAAAATTGAGTTGCTACAGAGAGTATTCAGAGTATGCCAGGTTCTCACTGGAATTGGAATTGCCGACATTGCCTTGCCCAAATGTTTGCAGCATAGCTTGTCAGTCGAAATTTATTGGGTTGCAAAGTAGTAAATACTAAGTAACTAACCAATTCGGTGTATAACAGATGCACAAAATACATATAGTAAATTATTCGAATTTTTAAAGAGGTTATTTTCAATCTAAATTGTCGTTGAATTAACTTAAATCTAACGGCATTGTGCAAGCTATTGGAGACTTGACGTGTAGTTGGTTTTGTTATTGCTGTTGCTGTTGCTGTTGCTATTGTTCGATGGTAAATCTGGACTGACTAAATAAACGATACACTCTAAACTGCTACTTGTACCTGCTTGCTGTTTATTTTACTCCAAGCCACCTCGATTTGCATGTAAATTACGTATTAACCTTTGACTCCATACCGTGCAGCACATTTTGGTCCGTCCTAGTGTAGCTGCTAGTATGGGGAATGCAACAACTGGGACGTGTGGGCGAGGCAGTGTAATAGTAATTGACATAATACTATTATTCTCCGATTGCTATCTGAAACGATTTTTGTTGGCTTCCCTTCGCGGTCATCTGGTGGCCTATGCGTTTACTTTTAATTAAAAAGTTTTTGGACAGCCAACAGTGATAACAAAAACCGCGTCTAGTCCAGAATGAGTGTGGAAATTCAATTTCGACAGCTCTGCGAATGTTTGCTTTTGATTTGGAACTTAAACAGTAGCAGCCACAATTAATTAGTGTGCATATGAGCTCGCCATTTCCAAAGTTTTAGCTCAATGACAGCAGGTAGACAGTTGGCGATGCACGTCAAATATGTAACTAAAATGAGTAGCAAAGTTAAAAGCAACCTTATAGAGTAGTATATAAATTATAATTTCTTAGCTGAAGGATAATATATTAATAAAAATACATTACTTGCATGTAAAATCAAAAATACTTCATCAATATATTTCTTTACTTATTTTTATTATTGTCAAAATGATGTAAAAGAATTACACAATTGTATGTAATTGTTCGAAATCCTTCTCATTTATAAGTTGAAGTGATATTTGTAACTAAAATGTTTTTATCGATCTCATATCATATATATAAACATGTGAATATGTTTAAAGGTCATATTTCATAACTTTACTCAATTTGCAATTTGCAAAGTGCAATTCTTTTTATGGATGTTCATTGTTGCTTGCGATTTTGTAGCTCTTCAAACTCTATGCACATTCTAAAATTTATGATCAAAGCTGCCAGCTGATGTCCTTTTTTAGTCATGTCAAATAAAGTTTGTTGGCTGGTTGCAATGGTCTTTCAATTGTGGTCCTTTGTATGATTTATGCATGAACGTTGTAAATGCCAGTTTGAGAACAACCATTGCATCCCGCTTAGAACAATAGGACGACAAACAGCCAGAGCCAGGCGCATCAACCCCAACTGCATTGTGCATTAGAGTTAACTCAGCTGTCATACAGCTAAGCTATTGTGCGATTGTTTGAGGCAGCTATCTGCCTGCCTGATTTGGGTTGGTTTTAGGGGCAGACGATTCTGCCCTGACCTTTGTCTAGTTAGTTGGCGATGGTTAGTTTCGATGCTTGGTTGAGAGCCTGTCGACTTGTTTCGAGATGCGCTCATATTCTTCACAAAGACCGCACCTGCACGGAAGGGGCATGCAGCAAAACAAAGGGTAATTAGGACTTAACCCTTACAAGCAATCAAGAACAACAGCCGGTACTATTTTCGCTCGTCTATTTTTGTTCTAAAGCCACTGGTGCCAAATTTCAGTGTCAAGCTCAAAAGGTGAGGCATCCGAAAGCTGGCACTCTTTGTTCTTTATATAAATACACTCTCACACGTGACGACACATCGCCTGCCACGGGTCGTATGTGGGACTTTTGATTTTGCATTGATTTTCCATTCGACGCAAGGTTATGAATTTCCCGCGTTGTAGGTGTAGTTGTTGTTATTGTTCTTATTGTTCTTATACACTGTATATCCGTTAATCACATCATACAACAGCAAAGCGTATTCAAAGCAGCGACAAAGACATTACTTTACTATGCTGTGCGGGTCACTTTGGAGCTAAACGAAGATAAGTTTTATATTTGATATATCCCCAAATGAATCTTATCGATTTTAAGGAAACTTGCCGTTTTGAAAATATTATATAATAACCCATAAGCGCTGCTTGAACGTGAGTTTTTGTCACGGCAATGCAATATTTGTTAATCGAGCTCTCTCGACTAGAGCATTCTTTCTTATTGAAGTTACTCACGCGAACACAATAAGCAACGGACTCTTGACTAGGTTATACATGAATCTTTGGGATTAATATATTTGTTTGGCATATTAAGACATTATCAATAATTTTGAACTCCAACTGCTTCAGTCAAGCGCATTTTATTATTATTATATTACATTAAAAATTTCGACATAAATCAAATTTTCATAAATATAAATTTGTATTTGTATTTATAAGAAAACGAATATGTCTTTAGCCAAAACCAGGTCAAGTGTTTTTTATTTTATACTGTATAGTTTCTCGAATCCTGTCGGACGAACTCTATGAAGAAGCCAGCGAAAGACAAATTTAAATTATAAATTATATGGGTCACCCAGCAATTAACGATTGTAAGAATACATTTTAGTTTTTTATGAGATCATGCTCTTATCTGGATATGGATATTTCACTGGAATTGCACATAATCCAGTAGTTCCGCTAGTTTGAAGCAATTCAGCAACTTTTTAACCATAACATCTCATATACGACCCTCGCAACATGCAACATCAAATGTTTGGTTAAAACACAGCAAGCAGCACAAACAAGGCTTAAATGAGAATTGACGTCCATCCACAGTCAGAGCAAGCACCCTTTTTTCGCTTTCTTTTTCCATCTGCATCAGCAGCTCCATCTGCTTCCATGGCAATTTGGCATCCGGACAACGAGCAAGTGGTTCCGGATTAGCCGCTGCTCTGACCTCGTTGTTCCCAGCAACGACTTGCACGTTAGCTAATTATGAATTTTAATTAATTCTGGGATAAGATTAGAATTACCAAGTGCTTGGCAAACGTGTCTGTTTTACTTTATTTTTTTTTATTATTGCTTGCTGTTATTGTTATTTGCAGCCAATTTTGCTGACTGGGCACAATGCAATGTGGCACCAACAAGTCTTCTTGAGTCAGAAACTTTAACACTTTATTACTTCAGACAACGCCTCAGGAATATTTTTCTTAAGCTATTGTATTTAGTTTGAGAGAACAACAAGTGATTTCCAGTTGTTTGTAGAAAAGCATGCTGCATTTCTATAAACTAAAACGACTTGTGCGTCATAATAAATACATATATATTGTTATCATTGTATTTTCCTGTAGATACATATATTAATGTTTATACTCTGCACATATACAATTGGTTCAGTAGTGTATGATATAGCAAAGGCAATAGTTAGTATTTCCAAGTGTAAAACGTTTTTATTTGCTCATTTTGCGGGTTTGTTGCAACTTGCAACAGTCTTCAAATTGAATTGGCAAACTAGCTTTAAAGTTCTTACCAGTTTGTATACTTGTATACAGGGTATCACTTGTCCGCCACTGACTATAGTTTTATCGCTTGCTTTACCTGCAATACAAGCAAAATGCTTGTCAATTGGGTAACAACATTGTGGCCACCAAATGCAAGTGGACTCCGTGCCCAACAGCCGTTGAAAAACGTCGAATCGACCGGCATGGACACGGTTGAATTCCAAGGAGAGCGAAATGAAATACAACGGGAAATACAATCAATCTTTGGCACGCCGACGATAACATGCCCTTGCATAACAAAGTCCATTTTAAATTTGTTATAATTTTTTATTTAATTATTGTTATTAATTAAGGAAAACCGAAACGCTTGGAAGTGTTTAACAATTTTTTTTTGCAAAAGATAAATAACTCATATCGCGTGAGTTTCGTCGTTACATATCTCACTACAAGATGGCAACATCCAGTTCAAGTGTATATAAAAGAAAAATAATTTCTCCCACTTTCTTCCATTTCATGGGGCTGCGCCCACGACGACATTCATTCAGCATTCCGCAGCGCTACAAAATACCCTGGAACTACTCGTCATACAATTTTGATTGTATGTAGCACAACGTGATGAAAGTTTCACAGTTAACTTTCGAATTAACATACTTATATATTTATTTGAGACGTACAGATTTAACGTAATCAGTTGTATTTAAACTGCGTCGCAGTTAGCTTTGCATGCACTTCAAACAATACTTTGTTACAGGGTGTCTTAAAATCGTAACTACATTGTTTTTTTTTTTGCAATGATGAAATGTATTGGCAAACGTTTTTTACTTTGGTTCTTTAAGCCTACCATTTCATTTTAATGGGACTGCCCCCTCCCTCCCCCAAAGGAAAAGAACCTCAACCTCATATGAATAATTTGTGGTTTCAACTGTATTAAGCAGAGGTAAAAAGTGAACTTGAGTCGTTTTTAACCTGACTGCAACCTTGGCTTATACACATGTTCATCACTCATCTGATCTAAAAAGTCAAATATAAAATGATCATTACGACTTTTAATTGAAATAAAATAATAAACAGGCTCGTTGCCAAAATTTGTATGTTCCTATCGCGATTCATATGTACTTGAGCGCTCAAGAATCTTAACTACACCTTTCGCCATTTGGGTATCGACCTCAGTTTATTTTAATACGAATTCTAATCCAAGCATCTTCTGCTGTGGTTGAAGCACAGTCGAAAACCCCAAAGGGAGCTAATTAAACAACACACACATACACAACTAATGGACGCACATTGGCACATTGGTTTGACTAAGTGGCTGGAGTGGTGAAGTGTGTGAGTGAAAGTGAAAGTGAAACTGCAATTGTAATTGACGCACGCTAAAATCAATTAAGTGACGTCAGCAACAGACCGGTATACAGTTTGCATTGCATACTTCTCAGCTGCACATTACATAATTGCATGTTTGCACAGTGTACACTGTACACGGACACTTACACACGCACACATACAAATTCAGATGTGTAGTTACAGCTTTACATCAGTTGCCTTATCTGACACTAAGCCGTGTGCTCAGTTTCTGCTACATAGCTTGCCACAAGCTTTACTTCGGTGTGACACACATCCCGAATTTGACATTCCTGTTGATGGCAAGTTCGCAACTGTTGGGCCACTGTGCGCCTGCTTATTATTATGCTTGCATGCACTGATAATCTTTACTGATTGGAGCGGACCCAGAGCAGGGTACTGTAATTGTGTCATGGAGTGTGAAACGAAGCATTGTTTTAGATCAGCATTTCTGGGCGAGTCAGAAGTGTGGAACATGTCCTATTGCTTTTGTTGCACTCAGTATGTATGTATGCCTAAGTCCATGGACTTAAAACTTGGAACTCATGCTCATCTATGCCTGTCTCAGACAAATTTGTTAGAATTGTGGGGTTTGAGATCGATAATATCGAAAACTTCAAATCGATAAAACCACATATTTTCCACAATTCTAAAGTTAGATTCGCTAAATTTGGTTGTTTTCATTAAATTTGGAAGATGCTACACAAATAATAACTTCAAAAATCCATTAAAAAAATTGTATAGTCACATCCGCTCCCACCCTTAAAAGTTCTATAACTCCAAGTATTACTGTGGTAGAGCTATCAAGCTTGTAATATAGATTACTGAGAATCTCTTCCTAAGATTGCTCAGAATATTTCTTGGCTATGCCCAACACAGCCCTCATAAATCACGAATTCGGATATCTGCCACATATAAATTGAAAGTTCTTAGCCACTTGCTAACATATGTGGAATAGCGATTGGATGAATATAATAAACGGGCAGCTGGGTAAAAGTACAAATTGGGTCAGAGATGTCTTTTTAATGTGTTTGGGGTATAAATGGTCCCAATCCACTTTTTTTTTTTTGTGATGCTATCGATATGAGTTGTGGTGGAAAATGTATAAAATGCTGCGTGTCGCAGTTCTGAAAAATGACAGTTTCATATGCGAGCAGATTGCAAAAGACAAGTTTCTTTTTTAATTAAATATATATTTAAACTTCCGACAGCATGTTGCAGTTGTATGCATTTTTGCTGCTATTGATTTTGCTTTGGCCAATACTAACTATAGTACATATAGCGTGATGTAGTTTTTTTTTATCGATTGCTCTGTATAAAGTTTCACAACCACATTGCTTATATATTATTTTTGGTTTATTCCCACAGTGAGAAAGAGCCGCGGTGTACGAAAAAAAAGGTTCATTATTTTTTCGGCCCTAAGCAAAACAAAGATAAATTTTCGAATTTTTCAAAGAAATATTGCAAACAGAGTATGTCGCAGATTGAATTTCTTTGTTCTACGGGACACTCGTGGTTAGGTAGCCATCCGTACTATCTATCTAGATAATTCTCACGAACTTGGCTTCAACCCATGAAATTGCTTAGCTGGACAAACTGAAGAAATATGACCATGGTTTCAATGATGAAGAGAAACATCTGCAAGAAGAGAATATGGTGAAATGAATACTTCTTAATTGAAGCGACTTCGCCTCCGATAGAGCCTACCCCAGCCATTGTCTTCAGATTCAGTTGATAGATGCCGCATACTGCGAACTGGACGGTATTCTGCATAATCTGGAGTGAGAACTCATCGACTTGGTTGCGTGTTGCGGTTCTCCGGGATGTTATCTGCCGTAGAAGCTGCTGTGACTGCAGACAAATGAGATTCGGTTAGTGAGGGCATACTTGGACAACTTACGCGCTGGATGGAGTTATGGCAGACGGCGCACAGTATCCAAATTTTTGTTACTGTGGGCAGCATGACGTTAAACGTCTGCCAGATCAGGAGCCAAGTAACCTTTGTGGCATCCAGCTGCCACAATATAATATACGCATAGAACACCACAATGAAGTCGCCAATGCAGAGTATGTTCATCATCAGCACAGAGAATCCATACAAATGGGATAAGCGGCGGGCCAGCTGCACAATATGGGCATATGAAGCTCGCAGCTCCAGATCGGTTCGGCGTCCATTAGCCACCTGCTGCTGTAGCTTCAATAGTAGAGTATCCAGGCGCACCACCAGCAATGTCACCTGCAGATAACGCGCCCGCACCGCCTGCGTGGTGAGCAGGTTTCGCAAATTGGTCAACAGCTGAATGCGCTGACCCTGCACCGAGTTGACAATGACCAGAGCAAGGGCTGTACCCGTAACGGTGCACTCAAGTGCCACATGGAGGCGCACATTGATCAGAGCGCCGGCATGTCTCACGGGCGGCAACTCGGCCAACAGTCGCCGCTCTCGATTGCGCAAGAGGAGGGTTTGCGACACCATCAGCATATGGGCCACCAGATAGGCCACATTCATTACATCAATGATCTTGGCAAAGGCATTGAATTGATATCGCTCCTGCTGCTGTTCCTTCAAGTCGTTAATATGCCAGTCATTGCGAAAATAGCGCCAAGACTGCAGCAGCATTTCGCCGAGCACCAGCGCCAGATAGGCAGTAAGCCGCCGTTGAACCGATCGCTTCTGTGCACTGCAGCTGAGCGCCAGTCCCCGAAAGTAGACGGACAGGAAATGATCCGTCCGGTTCACCATGATCCACTTGACTAAACGCTCTTTGTCCAGTTTCACGGGCCAAAAACACATGGTTGTGTGTTGACTATATCAAGTCAATCAATCGTAGTGCGCCTAATGATTGCGTTTGCTGATTGAAGCATTTTAATTGCATTCAATCGAGGCAACGCCATCGTTGCATATTTACTGGTCGACTGTGTAATACCGTGTAGGAACTGGGACTAATAACTTGTGATAAATATATAATATTCTACATACACGTATACCTAATTTATTAAGTTCCTTTTTTTTTTGTATATGTTTACTATTCGACTGTCTAAGAACTTTCACTAAATCTTACTAAATGCTGAAAGATACGTATACGTAATTTATTGAGGATTTTTTGTTGAGTACTTATACTCAGACTGTTTTCGTTGTAAATAGTTAAGCTAAGCACCTTGAACCGATAATATTAGCCTACATCTGAATGAATTTTGTAAATACTTTATATATTGCAGTGCTAACGGTGCTCAGTATCACAATCAAGTACAACGAATACGCGACGGATAAGGGCGGTAATGTCAGCATACCATGTATAGCAGAGGGCAGTATAATGTGGGTTAAGGAACACGGCAGTAATAGCACCATTATTCAGGTATGCAAATATACAAAAAAACAAAAAATTGCATTTTAACAAAGCAAAGCATTTGTTGGCAAATGGATGTTGCGCAGTAAGCCCATTCCTATTTTCAGACTAAATTGGTTAATATTAAAACTAATTAATTGCTTGATTAATTAATTAATTGATTAATTCAACAATGTAAGGAAGGCGTGATAATCGACAGTTTCATGCATTTCCCCCTTTTATAGACTGGGCGTGTGTTGTTGTTGCGCAATGTGAATACTTCGGATAGCGGCATTTATGTGTGCTTTGCGACGCTGCCACTGGCAACAACGAGAACAACATCCATAATAGCGACCACAGTCACAACCACAATACCAGCGACTACCTCACCGCAGCAGCAATCATTGGAAGGGGAACAGCAGGATGAACAGCAGCAGAAGCAGCCAGCCATTCAGGATGAAGTGGAGCAGGTGGAGGAGGAGGAGCGAGCGTATCAGGCTTTTCAACGAATCAAGCTAACGGTGCGCACCACACCTGGCCCGGTGACACAGCTCTATTTTAAGGCGTCCACCATACTGGGCTTTCTCATTTGGCGTTTCAATAAGACTCAATCCGGTGGCTACCCGGTGCGCAGTTTTACCGCTGAATTTCGCAATGTTTCGTATAAAACCCCGCCGGCAAATGCCAGCTTTGAGAACGAGTGGAGTCGCATGGATCCCATTAATATAGCGCCCAACGTGGTGAGTATGGTATAATAGGGCTTCGTACTTAATCTGTACAAAACGAACAATCATTTCCGGTACATAATCACTTCCGGGGCGCAGCGACAAATGGAGGTCTATCGCTTGGCCCCCAACACCACATACGAGTTTCGAATATGGGCCAACAATGAGTTGGGCAGCGGTGAAGTGGTCACCACCAATGTGACAACATTGCCGGAGACCAAGGAAGAGGGTAAGCAGCCAATCAGGAATTCATTTTAATTTCCGTACTACAACTAGAATCTATCAAGAAAATTGCCCAATCGGGCCAGGCAACTAATCCGATAAATATTAATAATAATCCAAATAATAGTTATAGCTAGGCTATACTAAATATTCGATAGTTTTCTTGCTGTCGTATCTATCGTACATCTTTCGTACAAACATCTATGTGTAGTAATTGTTTACTTTTGTCAACTCTACGGCGCGTGCAGGGTTGCCATTCACATATCACATTCATCTCAAGTGCCAACTATGATGTGGTGATAAGGTGATCCCTGTGCCTGATGTGTATTTAGTTATTTATGTATGGTACGGGCATTAGAACTTACTTTATTGTATTATTTGATCGTATTACCTATAGATCTATTTGGTATTGGATTTTCTTTTTTTCGTTTCTCATTTAATATACTTTTTAATGTGTACAATTTGGTCAAGTATTTGTATCTGGTAATTTTGTTGTCATCTCTCTTTTTCTTATCTATCTCAAAACGCTCGACGACCTTGCAGATCTCATACGCCTTATAAAACCCGACTTAGATAATTTCGATCCACGCATTTGGATAGTCGCCGTCAGTATAGTGCTGGGAACACTTGTGATATTAGCCATTGGACTCTGTATTGTGCTCTCTAAGGAGTGCTATCAATCAACGCAAATGGGTACAGCAAATTCACCAACGGCAATAACAATAACAAAATCCAAATCATAATTGACACTAGCAACAGCAAACACAGCGATATATTAACATTCGATGAATTATGATTTGGGTATTAAATCATGTTGTTGTTATTGTTGCCAGAAATTTAGCCGTGAAACGATACGCAAAGATACCAAATAAATGCAACAGCAACATTAACTACAAAATGCTGATGCTGATGCTGTTGCTAATGCAACTTATTGTAGTGCACAAGATGCTAACTATTGTTGTTGTCATTGCATTATCATATAGCCAGTATTGTAAATGCTCAAGATACACACAAATCGAATGCTTTTTAATGGGCCCAATACGCATAACAGTTTTTTTTTTTTTTACAAATTCATGCAATATTTAGTGTGAATAGTGCCCATTAAAAACGTTTTCTTTTATGCATATTGGTTTTATTTGCCCGCTGTTTTTTTGTTGTTCGTTTTTTGTTTTTTATTTACATGATATGCATATATCATTTTGTTGTCGTTGTTGTTGGTGTTGATATATAATTTTAAGTTATGTGTTTAACAACGTTCGTCTGATGCTAATCAACCACAAATTAAGTGAAAAATCAAATAAGAACGTTGCAGTCGGAAACAGCCGACTACGCAGTACTCTGATACCATTGTAATAATACGTAGACAAAAAGCCCCTGAGGTGGCTTGTGGATTGGGCTAAGTGCTTACGCAGTCTTGGTCAGTCCTGTTCAGGAAATTCATTTGCCGACAGTAAATGAGCAGGGAATTACAAAAAAAAAAAATAGAAAAAGAATAATAAACCCTTATTAATCTATGGGTATCAGAGTATAAAAATACAACAAGACCCATTTGCTTTTTAAACGCATACATGTATATATGGAAATATATTTTTGCTTACATATTAAATATCGTCGTGGACTATTTGCTGTCACCAGTTATAGTAAACATCTTTGGCTGCAAAGCACATCCACTTATCAAAGTGTTTGTCGATTCTAATAAGATGACAAAGAATCCGTGTCTCCAGTTTTTTTGGATGTCTTAAGCCATGTGTTTCGCTTGCTTTTTGTAGGTTTGGTTAATCTCATGTATAGTAGATTACCATTTTGATACACCTATGTAAATGGCAAATGACTTTGATGTAAAGTACGATCAATATAGGCTTCTTATTTGCTTAGAAATTCAAAGTTTGTATTGTTTGTTCTTCTTTACCTTTAAAATGTTGGCTATAAAGATAGACAAACTTTGTTGTACCATATGGCAACATGGCTGAAGAAAGCACTTCCAATCATAGTACGTCCTGTTGACAATTTAGTAGTATACAATTTTGACATTAACTTAGCAAAATATGCAAATTTAAGACACCGTCAAGTTTAATAAGATTTAATATAATTTGTAGGATTTTTCACATTATCAGATAGGATAAAGTGCATATATAATAACATATATAGACTTATTTTTAAAATTCCATTCGTAAGATCTTCCTATTTTATCAATCTATATAATTGTTAGGTACAACTGTGATAGGTGGCTCACTTTTAATTCGCACTTAGTAATCATAAGTAGAACTGTACTATGCACAAAACCAATAGTGGAATAGTATTTTAAAGGATATTAAACAACAAACACAAAAAAAGAAGAAGAAATGTAACAGCTTTAAGTGGTGACCAAAAGCAAATGAACAAATAAATTATAAATTCTTTGAAAATGAAGATTAAATACCTATGGGAAACTTGTCAGCTTGTGATAAGATCGGTGATATGATTTATGCTTTCCTGCTTTGTTGCTGTCGTTTCCTTGTTCATGTTAAAATGAATTTGAATGTGTAATAATTATGTACTATTGCTAAATGTTAGATAAACGCTTTATTGATGTTGTAAACTAAATGTAATCAGTTATAAACTATGTATACATAAGAAGTAATTTAATTCCATTTTATGTGCTTTTATTCTGGCACGCATATTTAATGTTTCAAATCCTTATAATGTTAATGAAAGAACAAAAATACATTTACCCGAATATTCTATAGTCTCGTATTATTTTGAGTTATGTGCTTATTGTTAGATACATATATTGTATATGTGCTTGTAATCTTACACACACACACACACACTCACACACACATCCACATCCACAAGAGCAGACAAAGACACAAATTGAGTATACGCAGCATCAGCCGCTCATCAATTAATGAGTGCGCCTATCTGTCACTGTCCATAGATTGTTCTAAGGCTGTAAATAATGTGGCCTTCCCGACTCACACCTTCACACAAATACTCTTACGCACTCTCACTCAATTAACAAACATGTATTAAACAACTTAACAAAATAATGAATCATAAAGGTAATGTAATTGATGTCAAATTAATTCTAATGCAATTTTTTTTGTTCTACTATTTGTCTATTTGTCTATTTATCTAATTTCTTTTCGATTTCTCTATCTTTATCTCTATCTCTATCTCTCTCTCTTTCTCTCTCTCTCTGTCTCTCTCTCTCTTTCTCTCTCTCTCTCTCTCTCTCTCTCCCAATCTGTCTGTTGTATACTTCTACGCTCAATTTCATCGAAATCTATTGTCCCTGTGTGCGGCCTTTAGAACTTCAAGATGGTTGGGACAGCATTGAGCTTATACCGAATATAATACTTAATCCTGGTTTCAGTGAATCCGACGGAGCCAAGAGCGTGCCGCCATTTACGCGCACCGTCATCTTTGGCCACAATGGACAACAATACAATGATGATGATTACGATGAGGATGATGATTACGATGAGGACGTGGAGCCGACAATGGAAAAATTGAAGCGTAAAGTTTCCGTGTTTTTTACAGGTCCCACCATTAAACGTATTTGAAAGTACAAAGTCCAATTTTATGGCTACACATATACAGATCTATTTAGGTTGTTGATTGTGCTACGGTTTAACCCATATACACATATGTTTGTACAATACTATGTAGAGCTTATAATTTGTGCTATAGGCCAATAATTATTTGATTAGGTTTCATTTGCCAAAACACAAGATTTTATATACTACTAAACGCTATTTGAGGTTCGCATTAAAAACGCTTTGGGCAAATCGCATTCAAATATATTTAGTTATTGTTATTATTAGCTTTTGTAAACGATTAGACTTTCTACTTTAAAGTGAGCTTCAAGAAGAACTGAAACTTTAAAATATGGAAACAAATCCCTGGCTAGTTTTGCTAATTTGAAACTTCAATCGATTTTCCATCATAGATAAGCTCACTTTTGTAGATAACCCAGATTACAAATGCTTCATCAAAGTTGACTAAAAACGTTAGCAAACAGTATATCTGACATTAGTTTTCGAAAGAAGTGTCAAACATTTCGAGCTCATATTTTGGTCAGGTTAGAGACGAGACACACACTCACACTCATACATATTAACATGTGTATTTTACATAATAAAATTACAAATATATTGCTGTGATACAAATTCAATTGAAGGACATTGTAAGGATATATTAATATGTACTCGTAAATAGCAAAATCAAATCGAATCAAATCATACACACACAAGCCTTTATGTATTTTAATTAAGTAGCTAATTATTGTTATTTTAAAAGAGCCTTCATCAGAAATTTGCTGAAGAACATTCCCTTTTAGAATATCCAAAGAAATGTAGAAAACCTTGGAAAGTATTGGTTAGTTAGCAATTCCAGTGAAAATAGCAACAACAACAAAAAGAAGAAGAAAAGAAAACGAAATTTAAATTGCTGCTTAAAGCTGCAGTCTCCAGTTTACAATTATGTGTTTTTATATCCCTAAAATAATAATCAAAAACGAAAAATCACAAAAATGATAACAAAACAAACAACTGTGAATGAATTTTATAGTTAAGCAAATATTTTGCACTGTAGCGCGCACCAAAACATACTTATACATACATATATACATATGTGCATACTTTGTTATTGAATACATGATATAATGTAAAAGTTATGATTTCAATATCTATGATTATTAAGAACAAGTTTTTTAAAGTTTTTGAAATGGCGATGCCTTGTGCTTTAGTTTTAATTAAGGGCTACATAATTTACAGGAAGAACCCCAAAAACTCAAATATGATATATATACATATACATATATACAATATACATATTTACTGAGTAGCTTATATAGCTGAAAACAATTAATAAGCAATTGCTTCCACACACACCAAAAAACACACCAAAAAAACACACCAAAAAACACAACCAAGATTAATGAAAAAGAAAACAATAATAAAATTGTTATGATTGACTTGTAGAGTCATGTTCAGTTTAATACCCCACAAGATAAAACAAATGGGATTTCCAACTAGCACAAAACTGAAATATATTACTCTTGATTGTATAAATAATATGTATAATGTTCATATATTTTAATATACAAACTTATTTATATTATGTAAAGTAAGAAAGACTGTAGCTAACTGTTAAGACACTTGGCCTGATTGCTATGCTTATACATACTATACTATTATTGTTTTTTATTTCATATTACGGTATTCCAGCTTCACTGCTCGCCTTACAGTCAAACTTGAATGTTAAACAAAGAAAGAAGCCAAAACAAAAAATCATGCTGACTCAGTCTAAACTTCGAAATGCACACTTAACGCACATATTTCATTTATGGGAGACCCTAATACATATAAATAGTGCATAGAAACGCGCTTAAGCCTTCAACTGCGTATAAGTAGTGCATTGCTTCAAGTTTATCGTTCTGATTACGCAAAGTTTTCAACCGCTTCTCTCTGGAGAAGCCAGTGCTCCAATAGTATACAAGATCTGTGTATATATAGCGTAATTGTGTACATACAAACAGCCGCGCTCTGAGTTTAGAATCTAGATAACTTCAAAGCTCTTATGCTTTTTGTAAACTAACAGTGAAATATGTAAAAAAAAAATAAAAAAAAAAACTATTGTTAAAAGCAAATGGAAAATATTAAGAACAACAACACACAACAACATATACACACACCAAAACACACTAGAACAAATGAAATAAAATTAAGTTTACATTAAGTAAACCAACGAAAAGTGTTTATTTACTTCATTTTAACAAGAGCAAGAACCATCAAATAAACTAAAAATTGAATTGAATTTGTATGTGTTAAATTTTATTTCAGGAGCTTTTCTATAATTTATACTCTCGGAGGTCATCATTCTCTTTTTAGCAGGGACCAAATGCATACATATACATACATAAATATGAACACCCAACGGATGTCTGTGTCTGTGTGGCTTATTTGTAATATGTAAAAAGCTTAGTTTAAACTTAACGCGCGAAATGGATGAAGCACCTACAGCTTCGAAACTCGCGAATTATATAGTCGAATCAATAGCTAAACTTAACTTAAACCGTACACGCAAATATAATGGAAGGGGAATGCATTCCAAATAAAATCTGAATATAACAGAACAAAAGTCGTACGCGTCTTAAATGCAAGGCAATGTATGTAAATAATTACATACACATGTAGATAACATATACACACATTTACTTATGTGTGTTTATGTTCTGTTAAAACATATTTTATATTTTTTAATAACTTGTTTAGTTTTAGCTGGTTTTTGGTGTCAACATTTCATTTAGAGGGTATCTGTGTACGCCTACTCACCCACTACTAAACACTAATACAGTTAATTATACTTTTAAAATATACTAGTCACATTTGCCTTGTAGCCCATAGTTACATTTGGTTGGGCCTATTGTCTGTCTCACATGGACATTTCGGGCATTTTGTTGTGCTTCAAATTGATCTGCACACTTTGGGAGAACATCTTAATGATGCCATAGTTTTCGTTGGCATAAACCTTCAAAAAGCTGGGCACATTCTTGTTCAGGAGCTCGTGGCAAAATTGCGGATATTTGCGAAAGGCTGGCTGCTTATCATCCCAAATGGACAAGATGTCGCAGTCATCCCTGAAAAGACAAAAGCCAAGTGTCAATTGAAAATATTTAGCTATTAAGTGGGAATAAACTTACTGCACTTCGTTGCTGCACTCGTCCAGAGATATGATTAAGTATTGGATTTTCAGTTGTGTGCATTGATTGTAAATTTCCGATGATTGCTGGCGACTGTACACCGAGTAGACATGCTCCGTTCGTTCACTGTGAAGTGGGTTATTAATTAAGATAAGAGATAACGGTTACGTGGTTAAGACTTACGCCATTTGACGCATCTCGAGATGCGCATGATTTACTATCGGCCGCTTGGTGGTCAGGTGCACGGTGCCAATTATCTCTACGGGCCCTGCAAATACTGCATCGCGTTCTGTGTTTAACTTGATCCACTCAAGCATGCCTTCCAGATCATCTGACGGTTGGGTGTGGCGTGTGGGAAAATACTCCTCACGTATGTTCTGCAAAGTGGAAAGTATATATGGATTGCAAATAGAGTGTACAGTACTGTGTTCAAGAGTTTTCACTTACAACCATGCCCGGATCAAACATGCTAAGCATGAAGACGGCCAGAGAGACAGACCAAAAGATATTGCGTTGTCGATGGTACCAAATCTTTGAGCATACCGTGGGCGCTATAACACAGCCCTGAGTGAAGCTGAGAAAGAAGAGCTTGCGCACGGTCAGGCCAATTAGTGTGAAGACAATCATCTGCATGAAACTGTACATGTAATGCAGATTTAATATCTGACCATTGGCCGTGGGCATCACAGAATCGCGACGCGTATGTCGTCGTTTGCCGTTCGTCGCCTCCTTGCTTGGCGCCTTGGTGGACGGTAACGTTTCATCCACTTCTGGTTCAGTTGTGTCTGAAGTTGCCTTTTCCGTTTCCGTTTTCGTTGCCGTTTCGATTTCGGTTTCTATTTCTGTATCAGTTTCAATTGCAGTTTGCGTCCTCATTTCAGTTGCCACTGGAGCCGTCTCTTTGAGATTTGGTTCGCTGGCTTGTTCGCGTTCCTTGCGCTGTTTGTCACTGTTGCGATGTATCTGAGCCTTGAGGCGCTTAATATCCTGCATAAAGTCGTCGCGCGCCGCCGGCTGCTCCTGTTGCATTTTGGCCTTTTCGCGCTTATAGCGGTCATAGTTGTGATCGCAGCTTTCGAGCATTGCGAAGCACTGCTGCAGCTGCTGTTCGGTTTGCTTGTTGGACATATCGCTCATGGATACATGGTGCTCTTCGAGAAAATCCTCTAGCACATAGTTACGAGCGCGCTCGCGTTGCTCCTGATTAGCCGCTGATGGAACATTACTTTTGCGCCATTTGCGAAAGAACATGGCCAGCATAACGACGCCATACATGCAATATGGCTTCACAATTAATGTCTTCACCAGCTGCCATAGTTCCGACCAGGCGACGCGTGCATAGAGCGGATTACATGCTGACAAATTGGTCACAAAGCTCACCTTTGCCTGCAGCATCCAGTGCGCCCACAGGTCACAATAGTGCATATACGTGTTGTCCTGCCAGTTGAGCAGTCCGGACTTGCTTAGCATATCCACAAGCTTACCCTGCATACTGCAGGCAAACAGTAGCGCTAGCAATATTAACTTAAACGAGAAATAGTCGCCTTGCAGCAGATCGTTCGTGCAGCGCCGATTGCGTAATTGCCGAACAACCGTAATCAGGAACAAGCTAAGTGCAACGCTCAGCTGCCAGGTGAAAAGCAGCTGGCTGTTGCCATGCGAGAGCACAAAGGCCAGGCAATTGCCCAGCAGGTGTGACAGTGAGTAATCCAATGCGAATGAATTTGCCAGGCCAGCTGGCATTGAGCCGATGTTCCACGAAGTCATTACAATTAAAATTTGTGTTGTGAATATAAAGTTGGAGAATTGCCACGAGAGCAGCGCACACGCCGTAAACATCGCCATCACGAATATCTATATGGAATTTCACGTCATTTTACAGAAACACTTGTGTATTTTTTGCCACGAATCGCACTTACCATAAAGACGCGCGAGGAGTGCTTCTGACGGTGAAGTACACGGCCAATGCATATACACAAATAAAACATCTGCAGAAATATAAATGGAAACGCGAAATTCTCACGCGCCATTGGACGTTCATAGATCTTGGCTGCAAAGCTGTGGAACATCAAATAGGAGATGACGCCGTAGATGCCACCAAACACATTTTCGCTTAGCAGCGTCCCATACAGATAGAGCACAAGCAGCGTGACGCCACCCATTAGCCAGACGAACTCAAAGTAGAACTCCATGGGCTGTAGGCTCGGATTAAAGCCGGCGCGGACAATGTGAAAGAAGTAGCTGCAGGAATGTATATATATATATATTTTTTATATATATAAATTAAATGTATATTTATTATATATGAGCAGTAGCCTGATCCAACGACTAAGGCACTGTGCATCTATGTAAATCTGTATACATAAATACATATAAGCATTTGCAGAAATCAGTTGTAAGTCTTCAGAATAAAGAAAAAGAAATTGCAAAAAAAAAAAAATTGCAAGGTCGATTAGGTCAGCTGATCCGAAATAGTATTGGCTTAAATCATTTGCATGCATTCAGGAAATCTGCTGGTTTGTTCTATTGTTGATGTTAATGATTTTCTGGGAAATTTAGCAAATACATGTGTCATAGAGAAATATTTAAGGAAAACGCCACCGAAGCAAATTAAAAGCGATAAGAAAACAATTTGTTTTCAATATTGACCATCTGAATTTATGTTCAATGCTAAACATATTCTAGATTTTGGACGTGGTGGACTTTTCTTTGGATATGCCCATATTGGCTCGGTTTTAATGTGACTTGAGCTTGAAGTTATACATACACAATACAATATTAAAAATATAGTTGACATATGTGCAAAATATACTCACGCAGTTACCAGTTCGGGCAGCACATAGAAACGCTGCAGCACATTGACGCTGTGTGGATATTCAATGTCGGTGACATTCTTTAGCTGCTCGTAGCCATGCCAGAACGTTGGACCGTCGGTCAGCTTCTTGTAGAATGTGTAATAAAGGGCATCTTCGCGGCGCAACATCGATTCGCTCTCCAATTGGTTGAGATGCCGTATGTTGGTTCGCGTCTCGAAGATGACGCGCACATGGTGCATGTACAGGAAAAAGAAACCCGAGCCTGACATGCCAGACGTACATGCACATTTATTATTTTTGGGGCGGCCGGCGATTATCATTAAACTACTTACCAATTAGCGCGTGCGATAATATGACGTACAAGTTGGGCTCGCGCATGGCTAAGCGTTTGTGATGGCGTGTGTTGTTTAGTGGGTTCTTGTTTTCATTATTTATTTGCCTACAGGTTGATAAAACTAGTCCAGTCTTTGCCGATATTGATGCAGCTTTACTCCGTAAACAAATGAACTTGCCACAGCTGATATCTTCGTTGCCATATAGGTAAATCAGCTGTTTTACAATTTTAGAGCAGGTGACTTTTTAAATGCGAACCAGCTGTGTATCGATTTGCCGCTTGAACGTCTCTGTGTTTTATTATATCGAATATAAATTTATTCGGTAAATTAATATTGGTCAATCTGCACACAATATTAACATGTAAATCCGTATTTGATTTGTTTATTTAAAAAATACTCATAATCTGAATTTACAAAGTGCCAATTTTACTGGCCGTAATTATCGATTACAACTATCGCATAGGTGAACTATCGATATAAATACACTGCATAGTATGTTAGATTAAGTCTTTGTTTTTTAAATCGCAGTTACACTGCGCCTTATGAAAGTTTAAAGCGTTCCGACGCGCATTTTGTTGAAAGACGATTCCTTTGCCGACTGCACACAATGGACCGCTACGCAGTTAGCTCTCTGGTTGGCCAAGGCTCCTTTGGCTGTGTATACAAGGCGCAAAGGCGGGCTGATGACAAAATTGTGGCCATTAAAGTCATCTCAAAGGTGAGTTCCATGACAAGGTGGCATGCGACATGCAACAGTTAATTCAGTATCTTATTAATTGCAGCGAGGACGCTCGAATCGTGAATTAAAGAATCTGCGCCGCGAGTGTGATATTCAGGCTCGCCTTAAAAATCCGCATGTCATTGAAATGGTTGAATCCTTCGAATCAAAATTTGATTTGTTTGTGGTCACAGAGTTTGCGCTAATGGACTTACATCGATATTTGTCCTTCAACGGTGCAATGCCCGAGGAGGATGCGCAGCGTGTTGTCTGTCATTTGGTATCGGCGCTCTATTATCTGCACTCAAATCGCATATTGCATCGGGATCTGAAGCCCCAAAATGTGCTGCTGGACAAGAATATGCACGCAAAGCTGTGTGACTTTGGGTTGGCACGCAACATGACAATGGGCACACATGTGCTGACCTCCATTAAAGGCACACCACTATATATGGCACCGGAACTGCTGGCTGAGCAGCCGTATGATCATCAGGCAGACATGTGGTCACTGGGGTGCATTGCATATGAGAGTATGGCGGCACAGCCGCCGTTCTGTGCAACTTCCATACTGCATTTGGTGAAGCTGATCAAGCACGAGGAAGTCAAATGGCCAAGCACGTTGAGCAGCGAGTGCCGTTCTTTTTTGCAGGGTTTGCTCGAGAAGGATCCCAGTATGCGAATCTCGTGGACGCAGTTACTGTGTCATCCCTTTGTAGAGGGTAAGCTCTACATACCCGAGGTGCAAGCCGCAACAAGTTCGCCTTTTATCAATCCACAATTGACCAAGGACACTAAGAAGCCCCAGTCGCATACGAGGTGTGTTCACAAATCTGTAAGCCTTAAGCCCCACTAATGCCGCTGCTGCTTATTTACAGACAAATTGGCGCCGATATGGTTGATGTTTTGGCTGCGCTAAAGCTGAGCGATGTGGCCAACGAAAACTTGAGCACATCGCGTGACAGTATCAATGCCATTGCTCCAAGCGACATTGAACAGTTAGAAACCGATATGGAGGATAATGTGCAGCGGATGATTGTGCCATTTGCTGATGTATCGTACAGGCAAATGCCTAGCCCAACTGCTGTTACTCCTGCACCAGCTGGTGGTGGTGGTGGTGGTGGTGCAGTGCCATTAATTAATTCACATACCTGCTTTGTTAGCGGAAACTCGAATATGATACTCAATCATTTTAATGATAATTTTGCTATGGAAGCGCCTGTCGCAAGTGCAACAAAATCGATGAAGTCCAAGTTGAAGATGGCGCTCAATATAAAACAGTCGCGTAGCAAGGATCTGGAGAAGCGCAAGCTTAGCCAAAACTTGGATAACTTTTCACTGCGCCTAGGTCAAAGCATTGACGCAGAAGTTAGACGTAAAACAACAGAGATGCTCACACAGCAGTCACAACAATCTCTGCATCACCAGCAGCAGCTGCATCTGCAAGAGAAAAAGTCACAACAGCTGAAGCAATCAATACATTCCACCAACGATGATAAATTGAGTAGCGAGTAAGTAATTTGTTTTAAATATCACTAAATAATATTAACAGACGAGTTTTACTAGTAATTCGCCTCCTTGTCTGTTACCCGGCTGGGACAGCTGCGATGAATCTCAGAGTCCACCCATCGAGAATGACGAGTGGTTGGCATTTTTGCATCGCTCCACACAGGAGCTGCTGGATGGCGAATTCGATTCGCTGCGGCAACACAATTTGGTGAGCATCATTGTGGCCCCACTGCGGAACTCTAAGGCCATACCCAAGGTGCTACGGAGTGTGGCGCAGCTGTTATCGTTACCATTTGTGCTGGCCGAACAGCATTTGGTGACGGACGCCATCAAGATTGTTTACATTGATGTTAAGCTTGTGCCCAATCTGATGTACGCCTGCAAGCTACTCCTTTCGCAACGCCAGCTTACAGACTCGGCTGCTTCAATGCCAGCCGCAACTGGCGTCTCGCTGAGTCGAACGCTGCGTAGTGTCTCCGACTTGAGTGCCGAGGAGATGAGCACCGCCTGCAGTCTATACGAGTTGGTCTGTCACCTGGTGCATCAGCAGCAGCCGTTTCTCAGTCAGTTTTGCGATGCAGTCGCGATACTCGCCGTCAACGATATGTTTATTAACTTTCTTACACATGGTGAGCAGACGATACAGATAACAGAGTGGATAATGGATTTATATCGTTTCTATGCATATATTTCAGACTGGAAAGATAGCAGCGCGGTGCGTCTGGCATGCTGCATGCTGGCTCTGTTCTGTTGTGTTTTGCGTGAGCTACCCGAGAATGCAGAGCTGGTCGAGAAGATTGTTTTTGATCCGCGGCTGCGCCTGGCCCTTCTACTTCAGAGTCGCCACCAGCTGTTGCGTCAGCGCGCCTGCCAAATGCTTTTGCTACTGGCACGCTTTAGTCTTCGTGGCGTTCAGTATATCTGGAATGAGGAGCTAAAAGGAGCGTTGCAGGCGCTGGCCGAGCAGCAGACGAATCAATCACTGCGAATGGAAGCCGCCCAGACGCTCGAAGAGCTTAGTCAGTTTAGTTTTTTTGTTGCCTAGGCAACTTCTTGAATTTTATTACTAAATGTGCTTGTGCTTGTGTATTTGCTTGTACTTGTTCAATAAACTATAATCCGTGTTTAGCCAAACAGACCCAGCAGATTACTTTGGAAGTAGTCGAGCAGCTCGTCCAGATAGTTACCAAAGCCATCAAAGCCTAACAGGAAGTTTCCATTGCAGTCCTGCTGGTACATCTCGTTCAGCTTTGAAATGTCCTTTTCGGACAAACCGCGTCGCTGGCCAAGTGTGGCATATGGATCCTAATAAATATAGATAGTATGCATTAGCATCACAGTTTTATGTATAAAATATAATATACTTTAAAGAAAATCTCTGATTTTATCTAGTTATCTGGTTTAAAATTAACTCTGCAGCTTCATACCTCATATATGATCTGATCATAATCATATATTCATATATATATGTATATGTGTGTATTTCAAATAAGTTTACCGTGTTGCACATTTCGTGAGAAACATATCAGATAAATAAATTAATTAAACGAATTAAGTTGACACTTAAAAATAATATTTTAATAAATAATTACAATTTGATAACAGGCGGAAAATATTAAATTATAAATTTATAAGGAAGTTTAAGTGCCGATATGGTCTTATTACAACGATCAGCATATATTATCATATGTATATATGGTAATTCTATATATATATATGATATTATACGGTAATTCGATCCGGACTGCAACAAATAGACGAATTCAGCCAAGATCGCAACATGGTACATGAAAAAATTCGATGCTTACAAATTGTCCGATAAACAGACGAACCTTGTATGCCCTTAATATGATTATTATTATTTTTGATAAGGGGCGCTCAAATCATTATTAATAAAACTGCTTACAACAAGCTTATGTATCCTTGTACAAAATATTGTATCTTAATTACATCCACATATATTTTAATATATTTACCAATAAGAAGTTATCCTTAGAAATTACATAAATTTATATATGTGTTTATTTGTGTATCTTCTGAGGGAAATGTAAATTTATTCATTGAACTCATTTCACTTCAAAATCAAATTAGAAAGGAGTGTAATACAAGTGCATGTATGTATTGATGATTAACTATATACATAATTATATATAAACATATATACTTCAGATACATTATTCAATCCGTTAACCTTCTAGTGCCAATTTCTAAAACTCAGTTTTGAAAGAATCGGCCAAAATATGTCAAGTAAATTTTTGGCAATAAAAATAAAATATTGGGCAGCATAAAAAGAATTGATAAATTTATGATTTAGCTTACCAGTGGCTCAATGGTGGCCTGGCCATTCTTGCTGAATGCCCGGGAGCTGTAGTGCATAACGCTTTGATAGTCGTACTCCACACCAAAGTTGGTGATATGTGTGCGTGCGTATTTGTTGAAATTGTGTGCATGGCCATCCAAGATGTTCTCCCAGTTGATCTTCACGTACTCGTCGCGCTCCGTGGCACTCTGCTGATGGTAGAAGCCCAGCGCGTGCAACAGCTCATGGACAACAACGCCATGAGTGACGCACTTGGGCGTGTTGAGATTGAGAATTTGGCCGCCTTGGCGCCGGCCAACGCTCGACCAGCAGCCGGAATAGTTGCCCTTGATGAGGAGCCAGTGCTTGTCGCCTTCCTCATACGGCCGGAAGCGTATGCAGGAGCGTTCGTGGTACTCCTTGAATGCCATCAGTATGACCATCGTCTCATTGGTCGCTGTGCCAGTTTGCTTTTGAAACTTCAAATTATCGCATACATAGTACTTGGTCTGGCTACTCACTGAAGTCCTTTGGATCAATGTAGAATGGGACAGCAGCATCTGGCCATGTCTGTCGCTCGTTCAGCAGCCCATTGCGCAGCAGCTCACGATGCAACATGATGTCACCCTCGAAGAGACCGCAATGCTCCCAAATGTTGCTGTCGCTCTCATCTGTCCAATAATCAAATGCCGCAGCTGTAAGTAACACTCAATTACTATCATAATCAATTCTACACAGTCAGAGTGTTTACAGTTGTATCGTCGCAACATTTGCATGTTGGCGCCCCAGCGGGGCGGGGGCGGCACAGCTGGCTCAAAGCGTCCCATGCCGGCAGCTAGCCAAGGTCCCATGACCATGCCCAGGGCCACTGTTAACCCGTGTACAATAAGCGCACTTCTCGCCATTGTCTTGGCAAAAGAAACGCCTGCCCGATCGCCCCAACGCTTTTATATGTATTTGGCCGATGTACGCAGCTGGTGCGACGGCGATAGAGTTGGAGATGGAGGCGCGACAAAGCGACAATTGAAAGTACTTGAGTACCTGAGCAATTGGTGCGACGACGACAATCGACATCGCCTACGCCGCTGGATTTATGCATAACGGATTTATTCTACTCTAACACATTGGGAGCGCATATTACAATTAGATTCTGCTTTGATTCACATTGTTGTTTGACCATAATTGCAACAATTTAACCTAAAACTACAATTAATTATAAAATACATATTAAACTAAATATGTATATTATAATTCAATATATGTTTTCAATTATATTATATATATATTATAATAAATGGTATTGATTTTACATAAAACATTTTTCTTTTCTTTTGTTCGAAGTAACAGTAATTTGCTTAGATTTGTCATATTTTTTATATTCTGTTGTCTTCTTTGTATTTTTTTTTAATAGAATTAAGGGGTTTATTCCTAAAATGAGGGGCTCCAGCCATTACTATAACTGCTTAAGTTCACTTGAAATTTCTATTTATTTAAATGAAATATTGTATTTCAATTTTTAAGCTTCAGAAAGAGGTATTGCGTAAATGTTTTATTCACGTGAATATATTCATATATTTGAGTATAGGTAAAAATTAATCAAAACATTAAAAAAAAAAATGAGAGTAGAGTATTTGAGATGCCATGTAAGGGTACACACACAAATTGATTTTGTTTCTTAAAGTAATTGGCTTTGTGCTCTCTCTTTCAGTGCTCGCTGCGTATTTAAATTCCCTCGTCTTTTACGTCTTTCGATTCCATATTTAACTGGGATACTGGGTTATCAGCGGCAACATTGCACGCATATGAAAATAGCACAGTCACCAGTAGATTTTGAGACGGGCGCGTGTCTCATTTCCTTTCGTGACACGGCCTCTTGAAACCCGAAAATCGCAAAGTTACAAATAAAAATATCAAAAAATTGCTGTTAAGAATGCCATGTGAATATTGGAAACAAAGTGAAAAACTATTCGGCACTGTTAGTATTACTTCAATATTTATTTATGATTAGTAGGGCTTTGTATTCGGAGATATTTGTGACACGTAAATGTGTAAAAATTACTCACGCATTCACGACAAGTATGAATACTGTCAGAACATGGCCGATGGCATCATGCAAGTTGTATGTGATTGGGAAAGTGGCATGCAACCTATGCGACCACGTACAGTGGGGGTCTCATATACATTTTTAATTTCTTAATGTTCAAACTAAACACCGAAGTTCGAAATATTATTATGTTTTTGTAGGTTTTTAAAAAACATGTGTTTATATTTTTTCTGATTGACGACTGGCTGTGATCTGAATATTTCACATTTCTGTAGTTATATTGTGTCAGAAAGGGTGACATGTTTGTCTACACATATCTCGATCCAACAACTTAAAATCCATCTTTCGACCGATTGTTCCTATGAAAACTATATAAGAAAAGATACTATTCTGATCCGGTCGGACGCCGTGTTTTGAGTGACCAAACCAAATAGTCGGATATATGCCCAGTTTCAAAAAAAGAGTTAGTTAATTGATAACGTTTAGAGTTTATTTTCAAAAAATTGGACAAACGGACTTGGCTATATCGCCGCGGCTAGTGATAATGATCTGCAATATATATTCACATTATGATATCGTAGACGTGTCCTTCATATGTCATTGCAAAATTGTAATACCTTCTAAAAAAAATTGTTTTAATAAGTTGAAATAGAAATTGATTAACGTTTTTTTCATTTACAGTCCACAACAGTTGGAAGAAGAGTCGAAATAGATCAGATTTGGAAATTAGAAACAACTTAATTCTGGTATTTTATTGATTAAAAGCTTTGGAATTTTTCTGTCATAAATTGCGGAAATTGGTTCCTCAGGCGATTTGATTTTTGAGAAGAAACAAGTCGGAATGCGCTACTGTGCGACTTATGCATACATATAACAACATAAATTGACTATAATCGAGGTATATGGTATTAAGTTCCATTTTTGTTGCTCCGCCGTTTGGCAACTATTAGACAATTGAGTTAAGTTGTCTGCGCCCAACATATTCAATTATGGCTTAAATAATGGTTTGATTATATTTGATGAAAAGATCACAAAAGTTTAAAATTAGGCATATTTTTTGCCTGGCTAAACCGATTTCTGTATCAAATATCAAATTGTGGGTCTAAATTAATTTAACATTAATAATTAATACATGTTAATTTATATTTATTTATTATGATTTATATGTACATCTTTATATTGGCATGAAAATATTCCCGTACATCAAAATTTGACTTCGTCTTCTCTTCCACTTCTAGTTTGCACTATTTTCAAATATATTTGTGTAGATATGTAATCGTTGTAAGGATATTTATTTGTCTAACTTTAGGTTATTGCAGTTTTGACTTATGTTAATAAAGGGTATACAGCTAAGCAGTCAAATATTAAATTGTTGTGTGAACAATTTGAGATTATTTTAACGTGCTCACGTCGACAGGCGATGTTGTGAAAGCCTAATCAAAATCAAGCAGCGACAGTGAATGGGCGATCAAAAAGTTCTTTGAACCTGTATGTATCTGTATTTGCCAGATGTCGATTGATTGCCGCTCTGATTGGTGCAGGTGTCCGTTTGGCCAGTGCTGAACTTGATTGCTGGAATGCTCTTGGTCTTGGTTGGCTACCTTCTTCGATTGAGCAATCACTGCAAGAGGCAGTCCAATCGACTGTGGCAAAAGTGAACACTCGCCACAAACAAGTTCTCCCTTTCTCTGACCCAGACCCGCACAGCACTTTGAGCAGTAGGTCAGTGTAGACGAAACCCAAATATGTAGGTCGCCAAAGTACGGACACACTATGTAAGTGTGCTAGCTCGAACCGATGATCGAACCCGTACCCGTACCCGTACCCGTACCCATACCCTATACCCGAAAGCAAGCCAGAAAACGCCCACCAGTTGGCGCAGTGACCCCGACCATAGCGGTGCATTGACCTCATACTGGAAACAAACTTATAGTTCAGCAGCTGTAGTCTTGGAATATGTTCATGAATTAACATGCTATTTAAGTACATCATTACAATAGTGTTTGGCTCGTTGTTGGGTATGTTCTGAAGATGTCATAAGTCTGCTTTTGAATGAAATTATGTATACGTTTTGATTGCCAACCAACTTACTTGGCCCATTGCGTTTCCGACATAGAGTTAACAGCGTTTTTGAGTTAAGATCCCTTCATCTTAGCAATTTCCGCAATTTTCTTATTCTTTGATACTGAAGGTATCATGGTATCATGCTGTCTTTCCATCTGTCAACTTAGAGATTGAGACTTGAGACTTGGAACACATACGTCCACAAGGCGGTTAGGAAATCGATAAAACCGATCATTGCAAATCGTTAAAGTCACAATTTTAAGGTTACAGTCATCAAATTTGGTTTGTAGGTTGTAGACCAGCATATGCCACGCTCACCTCCGTCGTCCCTAAACATCTTAGATTTTTTTTTAAATAAATTAATATGAAATCACGAAAGAGCGGGTATCTTAGACACACCAAAGATTATATACCATTGTAGACCCAAGTCAACCTGCCTAAGGTCTGGAGTTCGAAATACATTTTATATGATTTATATGATTTCAGTTTTACAACTTGCAGCGAACTCTATTCCTACATTTTTGTGTACTTATACTGTATCTCTGAATTGTTTAAAAACTATTTGACACAGTAGACCTATGATTTTTTATTCAAATGTGTGAAAGATAATAACAAGTATATTTTGGGAGATTGATCTGGATATCTTGATTAAAATTTTGTCTGTTCAATCGAGAACAAAAATTCGACCAATTGTTTCTATTTCTATTTCATGTGTACTATCTGCAGCAAAAGGCCGGATATATGCCAAGTAAAAACAGCTTAAGAAATGAGAGAAGTTTTGGATAAAAACAGAAATAAGACAGACAGACTTGCCTGGTGTTGCTTCCTTGCTGCTGATCAACAATATATATATATTATATGGTTGGGAGACGTCAAATCATAATACCCTCTATAAATATTTTTCCCAATATGTAACATTTGGATATGTGATGATAGGTAAAGTCTTGGGTACTTTCTTGACTAGAGCATTCTAATTTGCTTTTTTGTATTTATATTATAATCGGCCTTCGTGATCATTTGGGGCAGCAGTTGCGCGTTGTTGTGTGCTAGACATCTCTGGTTGTCAGTTGTGTGCCGCAGCTGTTGCAGCACTTTCACTGCAGCGGGCTACAAGAAAATTGCACAAAAATCTAAGCCAAAATGCTGTGATTTTGAGAACATTTTGGTCATGGCAACTGGAATTGCCCGTACAGCGGATGCATTAAGAGGCCTGCGGCAGCAGCAGCACAACAACCGCCACCTCCACCAACACCAACACCACCACCAACAACAACAGCAGCAGTAGCATAACTCATTTGATGTATTATCTGAGATGTACTTGATCTTTGTCGAAAACTTGACACACATTTTTCGGTCAGCGACTGGCGGCAACGACTTCCAGCTACAACAACAACGCCAACATCTAGCTCCAGCTTTTAGCCAAAGTCAAGCTGCGGAAAATTCGAGGGAAATCGTACACTCAGAAAAATATATTAGAGTCTAGTTGCTGTTTACATCACAGTCTGCGTAGCTCACTTGGTAGTAACTCCACTCGCGAACGAAGGGTCAAGTTTTAGAAACCAAATTCAAATCTTGGTTTTATTATTAGAATTTTTGTTCTGATAAGATGGTGAGCAACCGTTGGCGCTAAAAGTATGACGAGTTTCTAAAGTTCACAGCGAATTTTTTCTGAGTGTTGACGCTGCGACTGCCACTACCACTGGCATCACCCCTTCCATTCAAATGCATTTTTCAATTTGAGAAAGTTTCGCGGCCAAAGATTGCAAATTTCAGACAAGCTTAGCAGCGGGTAAACGTTGCCTAACCTGAAGTCGAGTATTTTCTTTCAATCGGAAATCACTTCCCCAAGGCATCGAGAACATTTCGAACACTGTGCAACAAACGAGGGCGAGTAAATCAAGCGTAAGTCATCAATACATGAAATACCTGTGAAAGATAAACTAACTTCACTTTTATTGCACAAAATATCATATATAAAATATAAATATTTTATTAAATGGTGAAAAAGAATTTGATAATCAAAAATTGTTGTTGAAAGTTTTAGGATACCCGCTATTTAAAATTTGCGTATATATATTTTTTCAAGATTGCTAGGTATACATGTATATATGAAAACTATTCACAACTATTGATAACTTATTTTAATAGCACAACTATTTTAAGCCTACGTAGCACCACAAACGATTTTCAGAGCGCACTTTTTTTTTATATATTTTGAAATTGTTTACGTTCTGATAGATAGTTACTTAGATAAATAAATAAAAAGTTTGATAGTTTTCTAGGCTCTCCAGCTCGGAAATTTGAAAGTGATCTTTTACACTTGGAAATTAATCAAAACTCTAAATATAAGCGTGTGGCAGTTTGGATAAAGAAAACAATTTGAGGCCTATATTATAATAGGCTTAGTGGGCCATACACTTACTGGACACGGCTGATACGCGGTGTAGTCAAGATGCGATTCGAAATATTGCAATGAATAACAAATGTTTGCAGCTTATTGATGATTTGTATGGCTACTGGCTCAGATTTCTCCACTTCCTTTTAGCGTCAACAACGGACCAAAAAACAGCAACAACAACACCAGCAACTATAATAATAATAACAACAACAAAGCGCATCGTTGGCTGACACAAAACTGTCATCAACATATCAGCAATCGCTGAAGCCTTTCAGCGAATGTCAAGTGTAACAGCAACAACAACAGCGGCAGCTGCCACAGCAACAGCAATGGCAAATTTAATCACTGCACAAAAAAAAGTCCATAAATAGTTCAAATAAATTAAGCTCAAAATAAAAACATAATTTTGTTGATTTTTTTTATTTTTTATTGTCCAGAAATGTGCGCGAAAACAATTTATCATGAGTTTCGCCTGTCCGGAAAGTAAGTTGCTAAATGGCGATGCATTTCACTGTTACGACACCAAATGCAAAGTACAACAACAGCAGCAACATCGAGAGCAGCAGCAGCAGCAGCAGCAGCCGCAGCAGCAGCTGCAGCGACAGCAACATGTGCTTAAATGAAATCAACAGCTAGCAAATTAATCAAAACACAAATCCTAAAGCGAATGCCGTGGCAAAAAAACCAGTTGAAGCAGTTTCCTTCCGGAATCAATTATTTTTCACTTCGCTGTTTTTGTTTCACGTTCATGGTCACAAATTTGCGAATAAAAGCCAAATAGCAACAGCACATGCAACATTTGCAACAACACCATGGAGTCACTGTGTCAGTAGTGGATGCAGCACTAGCAGCAGCGCAGCTGAAGTTGCCGTCACCGCCGTCGTTGTTGTCGTCGTCCATGACTGACTGCATGACTATGTGGTGGCAATGATTTGCAATCATCTTGTTGTTGTTTGCTGCTGGATGCTGGTATTTTTTGTGCGCCTTCTGCAATTTTACCCATTATTATTATTTTTTTTTATTGTTTTGGGTTTTGTTCAGTTTGTTTATGTTTGGAATTGCTGTTGTTGCTGCTGCTGTATGGAGTTGCTTCCCAGTTTTTTGCCGTTTTTGCTCAAGCGACATTTGGCTGCCTGGTGACTGGTCGTCTGGCTTGTCTGACAGGTAGACTTTTTCCAAGAAATTTCTACCGTCAATTTAACATTAGTTTAATTGGGGAAATTCATTTTTTTTGTAGCTGTTGTACGCATTTGGCGAAAGTATGTTGGTGGCACTCGCTGTGGCATATAGGCCACAAATCACAAATGGAATAACTATAAAAATAAGTTTAAGCACACGCCATAATAAGTGTATCAATACACATAGAATTTTGGATTAATTTCTATAAGTAAATAAATAAACATCATTTTAGCACTGAAACTAATTTTTCCACTCCTCTCTGCCTGCTTAAATCCAAAAATACAATTTTTGGAAAGCTATAAAGGCTTGCAGATAGTTTTCTAATTTTGTCGCGCGCAACGTCACCAAACCCATTAAGTATATACATTCCTGATCAGAAAATATGAGTTTTTATGCTAGCAACTTTATTGCCGAAAAAGATTTGAAGGCCAACATTTTTAATAACAATTTTTATTATGTCCTTAATATTCTGAAACTCAATTATCAACATTGAACTACTATATCAAAGAGATTCTATAGGAACAGTTGGCCAGTTGATTAAATGAATAACTAAATTTATATCTGAGTAGCTTGACACCGGTTTACAGGGTATGTTTCCGCCTGAGTGCTGGGATCAATCATAGTGATAAATATAAATATGAACATAAGATCAGATATCATAAAATAGTTCTGTGTATATGTACAATTCGTTGTATACAGAAGAAGAAATATGAACTTAATTTTCGTACAACTATATACAAATTGTGGTATTTTTAGATTTGATCTCTTTTAATCTCTTTGAAATTCGTTGTTCAAGTTCTGAACTATGCATATTGTACTTAAAAACTAATGTATTTCGATGAGATTATTAGATTTGTAATGCAAAAAAAAAAAATTAAAAATCGTTACAATAAGTCAAAGTAATTAAGGATGTTAACCTTTTCAGGACAGAATTAATTTTGGGTGTCTAAAATATTATTTGAAGTCGCATTATTCTTACCATGACTACAAGCGATGCAAATAACGATATAAATTTAAGTGCAATGACTTAAAAACATGATTAGGTAATATTATCCTTAGAATAGCTAAAAATAAACCGTTAAAATATATAATAAGACCAACAGAGAACCGCCACAGATTTTTCCTATGGGCGAGTCAAAACATCGATATGCCTGTTAGAACATTTATTTAAAATAGCATAAAGACGTACGATTATTGAAAGAAGACGCTTATTCAAGTTTTCAATTTTAAATATTTAGCGTACGTAATTAGATCCATATTCACGAAAGTGTCTTTTCCATTCCCTTTTGAATGTTTACAGAAAGCAGTAATGGTAGTGATGAAAATTCGTTAGATTGTGCATAAAATGATGAAGCGAAATGCATGTGTGCCATATTCCGGCGCATTTCCGGAATTTTCACTGTCACGAGTCGCAAATACGAAAGACTTAGGCAACGAACTTGCTAGAAAACTTGCAACAATTTGCAAGCTGAGCGAAAGTTATCTTCCACTTGATTGATTACCAACTTTCTACTCCTACGGATATTATAATATCTGCAATTTCAAATGATTCTGAGCGGCACAGACAGTCAGTCAGAGCAAAAGAGAAAGAGCCAACAGAGACAGAGAGAGGGATAGAGAGAAAGAGAGAAAGAGGAGAGAGAGAGAGAGCGAGCGAAAGAGAGAGGGGCATGGACATGTTATTAAATCAGCTGAAATGTTGCAGAGCGAAAGCAGAACATTTGAATTTATACACAAAGTGAAGGCAGCAGCAAAGAGTTGCTTGATGGCCCCCTCTTGCCCCTCTTACGAAATGTTAATGAACTTTGTATGCATAAATTACAAATACACCAGCAACAACAACAAAGACTCTGCAACATCCGTGTTGTGATGTTGTTGTTGTTGCTGCTGCTGCTGCTGTTGCAGTCTCAAGCAGTTTTGCATATGGCAAAGTTTTCTTTTTTATTGCTGCCGCTGCTGCTGTGCCAAATCTCTGAAAATGTAGGACACGAGGGGCGCTCGCTGATATTGAGGCGGATGTCGTTTTGGCTTCTGCTTCCTCTTACATCTTGCCTATGCAACACACAAATCTTCGATGCTGACTGTGACTCTGACGCTGACGCTGAGTATAAGCTGTGTGTTTCGGATATTTGGTGTTTAACTGTGTGTTTGCTGTGTGGTGTCCCACTTTTGTTGCCATCTTTTTGGCATTTTGGCAACTCACATCGCGCATACGCCGCGTGGGACTCGCAACCTGCCGATCAGCTGTTCGGGTCTTCAAGCGCTTACTCTTAGCCTACTCTTTACTTACTGTCTCAATTTGAATACTTCTCGCTCTCGCATACTCTCTTAGCGTTGCTTGTTGATGATATCGCTCCAGCTGAGCATTGAGCACTTTTCAGCTATTTTGTCTCAAACATGTTTGAGCTGGTTGCAAGTTGCTGCTCTTATCACTTGTGATTAGCGTCCGCTGCAAGCTCTGGCCATTCGCCAGGGCGTCGTCACATTTAAGAGACGTGCGCGCAGCACGCAACACGCAGTGCGCAGCTGCAACGCAGGCAATTTCAAAAGCTGCCTTTGATAAAAAAAATAAGCCCCACACATTTGTCAAATTTATGCCACATCTAGTGCAGTTTACAGCAGTTTCAGCTGCCAGGACATTAACCATTTTTGGCCAGCTTTGATGTTATTGCAGCTTTTGTCACAACAGCACCGACAACAGCAACAACAAAAATAACAACAATGTTGAGCTACTACCGCTGCTGATGTTGGTGTTGTTATTGCTAATGTCGCTGTTATTGCTGTTACTCTTGTTGTTGCTGCTGTTGCTGCTGTTGCCGCTGTCGGTTGCTGCGCCGTCGTCGGCGTCATCGCTGCTGTCTTCTAGTTGTTCGCCGTTGCGAGTTCAATGACATTTCACCTACTTGTATTCAAATCCGAATAAAAAATATATAATATGAATGAAATTCTGCTGCTACGGTTTTGCTGCCGATAGTCACAATGCGGCTTTAGGTTCTATTCAATACTTTTACTTTCAGGACCTTTTGTCAAGTGTGGTTTAAGCCCGGAATTTCCTATTATAGCTGTAAAAAAATCCTTTAGGCTGTTAAGAAAATCATTTAAGAAACATCAAACTTTCTAAAGTGTGAGAAAAGATGTTAAAATTAAATATAAAAAAAAAACAACAGCTTGTAAACTGTTGTTGTTGTTGCTGCTGCTGTTGCGCGCAGAATCTGCAGCAGCAAAAAGAAATTTTACGGCCTATTTGGACTGTGCTGCGTTGTCGTTGTTGTTGCTGCCGCTAAGGGCCCGTCTACGATTCTGGGCTGGCACTTAAAGTCAAATGGTAATGATGTTGGTGATGATGACGATGATGACGACGATGGTGGCGATGATGATGGCGATGATAATGGCGATGGTGATACTACAACCAAACCATCGTATCAGAGTGTTGCTTCTTAGGTTTTTTTTGAGTTGCTTTTGAGGGCAATTAAAAAGTTGTCGAGCGGCGTCGCTTGCGTTGCTTTTGCGTTGCTTTTCTGATTGCCGGTCTGTCTGTCTGTCTGTCTGTCTGTCTGTATGTCTGTCTCTCTTTCTGTCTGTCTGTATGTCTGTTTGTCTGTTTGTTGGCGGTTGTCTTTTGGCTGTTTGCTTGTTGTATTACGGTTGTTTGGTCAAATTTACCGTTGCCTTCTTGGCCAGCGCCAACTTTTGACTAATTTGTAATATGTATGGGCCTATGGTCAGGGCTTTCTTTAAAACCGATCTCTACACAATTGTTACTAGGGTGGAGCCCTGCGGCAAGTTGGCGTTACTATTTGCAGCTATTTGTTTTAGCCTTGCAGAGGCTATTATAATTAATGTTAATTATGTTTAACATATGGTGCTCATTGATCGGTTTTTAAACCTTAACCTAAACCTAAACCTGGTTTTAGTTTTCTCTCCCTTGTTCCTTTCGTCAACGATTTTCTTTGTGTCTGTGAGTGCCAGTTGTGTCAATTGAGTGTGTAGGGCGATAGCATGACCTACCTTCACTCGACTTTTAACCTAATACACCACAGTCCGAAACTCGCAGCAATATAATCAATTTTTTAGTTTTCAATTACAAAATAAATCGTATGAATCGCAAATTAACAAAAACTCTTTTTGATGTGAGATTGTTTTGGCGCTCATAGGACATAAAACAAAGAATAAACATACAACTAAAATAATTACTATTCTAGAAAATTGCATTAGGAAATTAAAAATTTGATAAACAATGGCGTATCTAACGATAAATAAAATATATTATATATTATGATATGATATTATATAATATATATACAACGTAACTCATTTGTAGTTTTGCAGAATGATTATGCTTAAACAATCACTTATAATAACTATTAATATTAGGCGTTTCTTTATTTTGTAGAGCAATACAATTCGGCTATTGCTAAGCAATCCAAAGTGACTTCAGCAGCTGCTGTCGTTGTAGTTGTTGTTATTTCTGCTGATGTCAAGCACATTCATATTTTACAACTTTCGGAGATGCTTTCACTTCCATACCAACAATTTGGCACCAGCTGCTGCTGCTGTTGCTGCTACTGCTGCTTATATAGCCCATCAGCATCTTCCGTATGCATCCAGCTTCAGCATCTACGGATAACGATAACTAATTGCATTTGCATGCTGCACTTGCAACTGCAACTGTTGCTACTGCATCGATTTTAAATGCGACAATTGATGGATAGTTATGTGCTACCATTATCGTTTAGTTTAACGCTTATAATTAGAACATCGATCAACCTAATGAACCACAAATAACATCGATTGAACTATTGCATCAACTTAACATTCAAATCAGGAAAAAATCAAATACAAAAAGAACCAATTGTTTTGTAAATTTTCCTACCAAGTACTATATCAATTAATATTGATAAAATTATAAAAAAAATGTACATGCATATCTATCTTTATATGTACATATGTTGCTGTGGTGCTGTATCTGTGTGGCAATAAAGAAAAAAAATACAAGAAAACAGAGGCAAAACCGAAGCAAAAGCAAAAGCAACAACGTGAATATTATCATTAGCATAAATAATGGTGAAAAATGAAACATACACAGCGACGCAGCACTTGAGCGCTTGTGTATGGTTTGTGCTTCTGTCCGTGTCTGCGTCTCTGTGAGTGTGTGTGTGTGTGTGTATGTGTGGGGCTTGTGTCTCTGTGTGTTTACAACACACATTTCAAAAGTCGGTGACTGTGGCACTGAGTTAGTAGTGCGTTAAGTCAACGAACGCTGCCGCGCAGACGCTAACCGCGGCCGCAATGGCAGCGGCAACAGCAATAGCAGCAGCGGCGGCAGCAGCAACATCAACGGCGGCAACAGCAACATGAACAGCAGCAGCGACGTCGACGCTAGCGCCAGCAGCATTGCCTGTCTCTCTCTCTGTATGTTGGCTTCTGCTGGTACTGCTGCTGTTGCTGTTGCTGCTGCTGCGGCCACGTTTGCATGGCATCGGCATCGGCATCGGCATCGATGGTCGCTGACGATGACGGCGGAGTCGATGTCGATGTCATCGTAATGCAAACGTAAACGCACTTACAATTTGGCGTTTTGGTTGCTTTCACAAACGTTGCACGTTGTGTGTTGTTTGTTGCTGTTGTTGCTGCTGCTGCTGCTGCTGCTGCTGCCGACGCGGCCGTTGCTGCCGGCATCGCCGCTAAAGTTGGCTTTTGGGTTTTTGGTTTTGTTTACTTTTTATATTTCTTTTTTTTTTTTTTTTGGCAAATGGACAAGTTTATTGAACTTTTCACAGTTCTCAGGTCTCAGCTCCAAGCTGGTAGATCGCTGGGTCCGTCATCATCGTTGGAGTTGCCGATGTCGTCCATAGAGCGCCTCAGTCGCTGCTGGAGAGGCACGCACCGGTCGCCAAGAGACTTTCTCCGCAATCGTCATCAATTTATCAATTCGTTTATCTTTAGCTACTTTGGTCCAACACTATCAACCAACCCATCATAGTCATATGGTAATATCGCAGAACAATTTGTATGTTTAAGGTTCGTTTAATTACACGTGGGCCGAATTGTAATTTTCTCATAAATTGTACTCTGAACTACTTTGCTTCTATTTAAAGTTGAGCTGTAGGCAGCTAAACCCCCCGTCCCCTTACTTTCTTGTCTCCCCTGTGTACGCCCTTGGTAAATTATCAAAGAGTACTTGTAAATATTAACAATCGGAGTAGTGTATACCCTTACATTTCTATGTTTGTTTTACCCACATAACAATAATAAGTTACTTTTTATTGAAGTTAATATTCATCACAATGGATTTCCAATTCCGGGGCTAGTTTGCTAGTTTGACTGAGCAGGCCAGTCCGATCAAGAATACATACAGACATATGTCACTAGCTTAACCCCTCTTCAAGGGTAAATGTATTTATTTAGTAAGAGTGAAAATCTATAGCTGCATCTCATTAAATAAAAATTCTCTAAATTCATGAACACACAGACACAGACACAACACACACGGATTTTTTAAATTGCTTTTTTGCTGGCTAAACAAGAGCACACAAAACTTATGAATAACAATTAAATTGATACATGTATGCATTATGGATAATACAGGGGAGTGTTCATCAGTATGTTAATTACTTTCACACTTCTTGCTGTGTGCACCATTTTTACTAACTTTAAGTGCATACTTAAAACAAGAAAAACAGCAACAACAACAATGTCCTTGGCTGTACGCACGAGACCGACAAGAAAAGACTTACAAGAATTGTAGAGTTAATGCGAACACGAAACGAAAGTCGCCCGACCGATTTGCAACACGATCGATAATTAACAAAATTAAAGCACGCGATAAATAAACAAATGTTATTAATTTCACTGGTAAACCCAAGCGACGACAAGGCAGCCGGGTATTTTTTTGTTTTTAATTTATATTTAATATTTTGTTGTTGCTGTAATTTTCTTTTTGTGTCTGGTTTTCCTGTCCGTTAATCGCTGTTGTCCATGTTTGCTGGCAGTGCTTATCAACAAACATGAATGCGATTTCAAGTACGAGGGCCCATAAAGTTGTACGAGTGTAATAACATATACGAGTATTAAAAAAAAGTTGGTCAAGTCAACTCTTGTTTGCGCAGCACCGACAAATATTGAATTTGCGCAGTGGCGTCTGGGTAATTGGAGAGCTCACTCCAGTGATAAGTTTCAGTGAGCAGGGCTCCGGGTAGGAAACGCTTTTGCAGCCCCAGTGGGTGTCCCACGTGACCGAGAGCGGGGCATTCAAGTTGGTGGGAAAGCAAAGACCTGTAGGATTTTACACAACACGAGAAGTGCAATTCGCATTCGTACCAAGACTCAACTCAATAAAAATCACAAACAGACACACCCATATTCGATTGTGTTCTCAGCTTACAGTAGGCACGTTGTTGGCCACGCTACAGTAGAACTTCCAGTTTGCTGCTGACAACGCGATAAGTGAATCTGATAAACAACTAACGAACCGAGGAGCACTTGTAGACATCGTGTCGGAGCGTTCACGTATTCATTCATTATACCTTCGGTATCATAGTATATTGGTTTTGTGCAATGTCCGTCATGCTGTCTGTCCGTCTGTCTGCCTGTCCGTCTGTATGAACGCAACTCTTTTCGACACCCTTCGAGATAGAGACTTGAACCTTGGAACACATATTGTAAACAATAACAATCTACAATTTATAAGCTAGAAACCAAATTAGAATCAAAAACGTTAGAAGCCCATATACCCCGTAATTTAAGAGCTATAGTTAGGAAACTTGGATCGAGCTACAACATTTTTCTTGGACACAACCACTCCCGCCCCGTAAATTCATAAAATCCTATATCTACCGCAATTTGAAAGGCAAACTTGGACTTGTTGTTTGCCACCTGTTATCAATTGGTGTTATTTATGATATCAAAGTATTTCACAGTTGCTTACTGCTCGAGTGCAAAGTTCTCGTTTGTTGTTTATTTGTTCATGTGTATAATTAAATGTAAATTGTGTGCAATTGATTTCAATGCGTTAAAGTATTAAAGCCTTACTACTCGTACTACATACTACTACGTATTGGATTATAAATATATATATACATATATATATGTGTATTTACTTAAATTCAAATATATATGCAAAAATAAAGAGCATTTTGTACATATTTTATTTTTCATTCCGAACTAGGAGCTAGCGTATTCTCCTTCCAAAAGTATGCTGTAAATTAATATTATTAATTGTGTAAATTATTATGATAATAATACGAAAAGAACTATCTCTTCGAACAAGTTGCTAAACATATGTTCAATATTTCAAACTCATTTGTCAGACTAATCGCACACATAAAATACACTAAAAATCTGTTATTAATATTTTATTATTATAATTCCGAACACTTTACTTAGTAGATGCAGCGAAATGAAATCGACACTGAACAAATATAAATCCGTGATATTGGAACAATTGTAATTAACCTGAAAGTTGTGTAACAATCGGATAATAAAAACTTGAGTTACTCAATAAACTATTTCGTACTCGTACTTGTATTTTCCATACCCACATTATCTGGCCAATATACATATATGCACATATGTATATTGTGCTTAACCGATTCGATTTAAAATGAAATAAGTGCATAATTGCGTAAGACTCGGAGTTATTCATGTGCCAGAGCGGCCTGAGACATACGATCCTATTTACATAAACGCCATTCTCAGTTCGGCTCCCGGAGTCTTTGGGGCTCGGGTTTTGGGTCTCGGGTCTCTTGTGATGTTCAAGGTTCAGTTCAGTTCAGTTAAGTGTTCCGTCGGTGCTGATCGCTGGTTACGCCAGGCCTCAACTGTGATGATGACGATGACAATCGATGGCAATCAGCTGTTGGCTTTTGGCCCCAGCTATTATGTGACTAAGTGACTGACTGACAAAGTATTGGTGTCGTTACAGGTAAATAAAAAGCGCACACACTCGGATAGACCGGCAGTCCGACGGACGAACGGACGGACGAACGGCCTGACGGCCAGGCGGCCAGAGAAACAATCAGTTGTGGAAAAAAAAAAATTTCACCGCTTTTTTTTTTTTTTTTTAAGTTAACGAGCGCTGCACGTTCAAGGGCCTTACGTAAAACCGTTTTGGTTTTTTTTTTGTGTTTTTTTTTTCTTTCCTACATGAAATGAAACCAAAACGAAGAGAGTTTAGCCCTTTTGTGTGGTACGAAACAAAGTCATTGAATGCTCATGAATTCCATTTGATTGTCGCATATTGTTCAATACGGACTCCAAAAGGCCGCCAAAATATCGAATATCGAATACCCAATATCTAATATCAAATCAAAAGCGCACGCGAACGCGAACGCCCCCAAAACTTGGGCACAGACCCCAGAAACAGTCGCAGTCGAAGATCAACGTCCGCACTGTATTTAAGCAAATCGAAATTAAGTTATAGTTGAGCGATCGACTTAAAATTCAGTATTTTCCATGTTTTGCATAATAAAAATGCCTATCAAAAGGCAAGAAAAAAAAATTAATGTAACTGGCGCTCGAATGCGGCTGCGCCATCTGTTCACTTTTTTATTATTTTTTTTTATTATTATTTTTTTTTACGATCATTTTGGGCAGATATTGTGACATGATTTTAGGGTCGCCTACAGCGGTGCCACTTTGAGCAATATTTCTGCTTTGCATAAGTAGAAATTTTTTGTTCGATTTTGATTTTATATTGATTTTTGTTTGCATTTCGTTGGCATTGCGGCCATTAAATTTATTTATTTTCATTTTTCAATTCGAAACTGGTTAAAATCCAATGCGTTCAAGTGTTTGCTGTTGTTTGCCGTCTTTGGCTTGGTTTGGCGCTGTTCGGTGTTCGATGTTCGCTGCTCGGTGTCAACATTCATAATTTATCATCCGAATGCGTTTGTAATGTGGATAGATTAAGCGTTTTTAATTTTTTTTGTGATTTTTTTTGCTGCATGTTTTTTTTTTTGTTTTATTTTGGGATTTGTTTTAATTTTGGTTGTGGGCCCACAAGCTTATTATTATTTATTTATTAATTTTTTTGTTGGTTCCAATGCGTTCGCGCGTGTGTTTGAGGCTTTGCACTTTCTCCAATTAAAATTAAATTAAATAATCGCTTTTGTCTCTGGTTTTCGAATATGTACGTATACTTAATAATTTGACGATATGCATATGCATGTGCAAAACACGAAAGACACAAGATACAAGAAACTTAGACAGTTTTAAAAGTAAGCCAAGTGAATATAATACACAGCGCCATTTGGAGTTGCACAAAGAATCTTCCTTGGTTACCCAAATATATTGGATTAGATCACGCGACATGCAAAAGAATTCTCTTTATATTCTGTGTACAAATTTAAGTTTTTGTATCGCTTAGTTAGTGTATTAAATAGTTATAGCTTAATACTAAGTAGGTGTTTTAGTATACATTTATATATCTTTAATTATTTGGAGAAATTTACAGCAAAAATTTACCAACATAATTACAAAAACAAATTTTGTATATAAATATCTACAAAGCCAAATAATCAAAATATCTATAAGATCCAACAATTTAAGCGTTTAAAAATTAGCAGGCAATTCTTAAAAATTAATTGAAAGTTTATTAAATGCGAAACATTTGGGTTTAATATACGAGTGAAATCGGAGTATGCATGTATATAAATCTTGACGGATATAATAACATTGTTTTACGATACCCCAAACTCAATAACTATCAATTTTATTGGTTTTGGTTAACAGGATGTGCAATAGGCAATCAGATAAGGGATTAACCTAAAAAGCGGTTGCCAAGAGAGAGAGAGAGGGGGAGAGCGAGAGAGAGACTATATGAAAAAGAAAGCAAAAACCTAAGTTGAGGATCGCACTCCATAAGTATGTATGATTGTAAGTAAGCATATAGGGTTTTGCAAATGGGTCAAGCAGCATTTTGATTTATGATTTCCTGAGTTACGGCAATAATCTTCACATTTGCCGTTGCTTTCGGTTGTGTGTCCATTATGTATATTACCAGCGACTCTGGAAGGTGACTTGTTTCTTTTTTTCTTTTTTTTTTTTTTAAATTTTAAGTCATCACCTGAAGCTTTGGCTATACCGAGATGCTAGGGACGCGTCTTTATTGTTCTCAATGTGATGGCAGGAAAGTTTCCCCCAGCCAGGGCTTTTCGCTGTCCGCATGCAACCCCCATAAATTTGAGCTGGAACCCTTTCTGTGCCCCGCTGAATGCACCGCCAGTTGAGTGCCCAGCATCTTGACAGCACCCAAGCGCAGCTGAGTTGAATAAACTTTGCAAAGAGTGTAGATACAATTTAAGCGCTTGAATTATCGTTTTGAAGGCCATTTGTATAAAATGAGCTGCGAACGAGGCTAGGCATTCGCAATAGCGGAGCTGCTGGCGAGAAGGAGGACAGGCGCTGCTGGGGGAGGCTGAATTGAACCAAGCAACGCCACCAACACCATCACCGCCACCACCGCCACTACCACTACCACTGCAACAACGTCAACGTTAACTTCAACGTTGACGCCAACGCATGAGCGTGTGAAGTCGCCGAGGTAAGCCAAGCTGGGCTCAGCTGAGGCTCAAAGTATGCAGCACAAAAGTTCAATAAACTAAAGTGTCTTTACAAAAAAAAAAAAAAAAACTGGTAAAAACAACTAAGAATGCTCTAGTCGACCCAGCTCGAATTCCGAATACCCTGCAAGTGCTACAAGCTTTAGTAGATTGCTGTTCACTGATCACTTTTGAAAACTATAGTTGATTTTTACAAACAAATTAAAAGAAGATTTGGATTGAATATTAGTGTGTTTCAATTGAGCTAAAATACTTAATTTATAATATTATATTTTTATAGATCCATTTACTTTTATATTTATTGTTCATTGTTTCATTATTTCTGTGCGTACGGCTTAAAGGTATCTCAAATCTATAACCAACTACAGATAACTGTTTTCGATTCAAACTCTAACTTTATATGTATATATATCTATATCTATAGTACATTCAATATACATACAAACCTATATTTATTTTCCTTAAATTTTGTTTCCCCATTTAGGCCATTTTCCATAGCTTCTTTGTACTACCTCATTGCGATCCTTTACATAAACTTCATACGGGTCCAGCACAGGAGAGCCAAACTACAAGTATAAAATGTTGTTTACGGCAAAGTGTACAAAATTGATTATACCTTTTTAAGTCCTTATTATTTGTATAGGGTAGGTAAAGGCGAGTGGCCCGATCGCTGGTGGTCGGCTCGGCTCGGCTTCGTTTTGCACTGTTCAACTTTATTGGAGCCGTTTTGTAGGGGATTTTTCACATGTTGCATGAATGTTTTAGTATGTACGTATGTATGCATGTGTATGTTGATATGTGACATGCATATGTACATAGTTTTATTATTGTAGCGCTTGAGGTGTAAAGAAAAAAGCAATTCTTGCCAAGCCAGTCGGCCAGTCAGCCAGCCAGTTAGCCAGTTGGCCAGTTAGCCAGTTAGCCAGCGAATCAGCCAAGCGAGCAGCCAGAATTCATATGTGTATCTTAATCTGAATCCGGTGCGTATAAGTGATTGGCCACAGCTCTATAGCTCTGAGTCAATGCACTAGCTGGTGTCAGTTGCTGGCACTTCCTGCACAGGACGCATGCTTTGGCAGCCCCCCTTATCTAATGCCTACTCCCCTCTCCACATACATATGCGATCCATTTGATAGAAATGCACAACGGCGACCATCAAATCGATCAAAAACTTTCTCGCCGGGTGAAATGGTTTATTTACCAAACAGCCAGACGACCGCATCACCTATCAGCTATCAACCATGGCCCATCGGCCATAAGCCATAAGCCATTGGCCGATCGTCAATATGTTAGAAAGAATCTTGGATTTGTTGCCGCTGCTGCTGACATTGCCGTCGACTCGCTGCGCTCCACTGAAGGTTTCCAAACTTTAGCTTTCGTTTTTTTTGTCCAGCTGATTTTGATTCTATAAATGTGAGTGTGTGTGTGTGACTTTCTAAGATTGATATACATCATTATAATATCAATTCCAGTTCTTGTATATACAATAGATCTGTTCTGAGCTTTTAGCTACGTATACTACAATCTTACATACAAAATATAAAATTGAAAATGGTTGAGGGACATACATCTGTATCTGGGCTGCGATTATTTGACAACGATTTCTCTTACTACAAATTCTTTGGTGATCGATGCCATAGTTAAATGTTATCAAGGAGTAACAAGTCGAAGAGGTACAAAAACATTGAGATGAGCAAGCTTATTTAAATAATAAGCTCAATTAAGATACACTTTTAGCATTTTTATAAGTTTATCATTGCTGCTTCTGCAAATTAAATAGAACAGAAATTATGCCAGTAGAGTCTAACTAACTGAAGATATAGGAGGTGTAAGTAAAGTTTAAATAAATATAAGGCAATTTCCCAATTTTTTTCGATATATGCTTACTATAGTAAAATATATAATTGCCAAAAAAACTACAGTGCATACATAATATTTAGAAAATTGTTCGCATGCTCTTCAGAATGCTAGTTTTTATCTCTTAGTAAAGTAAAAAGAAGTCAGCGGAGTTCAATGGCATTGCTTACATATTGAAATCACATAAGCGAAAGACCTACTAAAAAGTGAAGAAGCGAGAGTTTGCCTATGACGTTTCATTTGGGCCAATGTGAGAGGTGGCTATGGTTTTTTTTTTAAGTTTTTTTTTTTTTTTTTTTTTTATTAAGGTTGCCCCACCAGCTGTGCGCTTGACAGCAGCTGATGCTGCTTTTGAAGCAACAGCAGCGCAGACCCAGCGGCTTCCAAATGGTCAACGTTCTCCACGCTGTCTCTGCTATAGATTGGCAAATGTGTTGGTGCTGCTGCTGCTGCTGCTGCTGCTGCTGCGGCAACGACTGTGACGGTGACAGCGACAGCGACTGCGACGGCGACGGCGACTGTGACGGCGGCAGAGACATCGCCAGCGTCTTGGCTTAAAGCCAGCGACGAGTTCGTTGACCGTTGAGTTTTTGAAGTTTATTGCTGCGCTTGGTGGCTTCGCCAGTTGGCCGCTTGGCCGCTTTCAATATGCCAAATATGCAACCAGGAACAACAAGCATTTAGCAGCAACGCTAATGCCAACAATAGCAACGGCAACAGCAACGGCAACGGCAACAGCTACAACAGCAACGGCAGCTCTCTCAACGTATGTGGTAGAAAACGTGAGTTTTGAGTGCTGACCGATCAGCTGTTCTGAGCCCTGCTTCTGCTGCTTTTTCGTCTCTATCTTCATCTTTAGTATTGTATTAGACACAAACATTTGTCGTATCTGTGGTCAACTTGTCAATGCGCGATATTAGCGCACAGCACAGCACACAACACTTACATATTATCAATTGGCAAATCAAGTGTGTGTGAGCCCGTTTTTATTTTTAGAGATTTTGATATTTTTGGCACGCTTCCGGTGCGACGTCGATGACCTTTTCCGCCCACCTCCATCCGAGCTGGCCAGGGCCAATGAAATGCCAATTTTTTTTAGTTGTATTTGTGTGTATATTTTTTTTATTTTGGTTTTATTTTTTAATTTTTTTTTTTAATTTGTATGCATTGTTGTTATTGCTACTGCCTGGGGTTGACAACCTTTTATGTCTCTCAGATCAGCTGTTTAACCTGACTTTGCTGTTGCTGCTGCCGGTTATTGTTGCGGTCTCGGCTTATTATATAATGTAGATACAATTTATTTGTTTTTTTTTTTTTAAGCTTATTGACTGTACTATTGAAAATTTGATCAGATGCTGCTGTTGGTACTGACGCTGCTGCTGCTGCGTTGAAGAGGAAAGTTTTTGACCCTCGACGACCGGCCGGCCGTCGCGGCAGCGATCAGTCTGCTGACTGGCCCAACTGCTGGATCACCCGCCCGCTCGCCGAACGTGAAAGTTACTAAAAATAAATATATGAACAAAAGCAGCGACAACTACAACAACAAAAACAGCAACAATAACAACAACAACAACAAGAGATATGTATTAACAGCAGCAACATCTCCAGTCAAACAGCCAAATTCATTGAATACATATAAAGTTTATTGGCTTTTGATCCCAACGCATTATTGTTGGGGTGGGTAATGGTTTCGTGTTGTTGTTGCTGTTGTTGCTGTTGTTGTTGTTGTTGCTGTTGTTGCTGTTGTTGCTGTTGTTTGCGCAATACAATTCAGCGCTTGTGCTTTGACTGCTCATAATGCATACGTAACGGTATCGACAGGAAGTTGTTGTCTGTTGTCGTTGATGTTGCTGCTGCAGATGTTGTTGTTGCGCCAGGAGCTAAGAGGAGTTCATTCAATGATGGCCAGGTTCCAGTTTTGTTTTGTTTTTATAGTGTGGCAGTCGCAGGTATTTGATTTGTGTGGGATCATTGTGGTTGTTTATCGTTGGACAATTGATCTGGAGTCTCAATTCAATTTGTAGGCAAGCTTCATGTATACTTTACTCATTGAAACTATTTACAAATATTTACAAATTGATTCAGTAACAAATTGTTTCCATGCGAATAGAACTACAGATTTCCGAATAAGCCACTCGGAATTCAATGTTAAGTTTGGGAGGCAATAGACAGACTCCTGATGAAGCTGCACACGTGGAAGGAAAATCGTTTTGAGCACCTCCAAGTAAATTGCTTGTAGATGAGTGGTGATACTGGCCTACAAAAGTAAATGTTCTGGAAACACTGATAATTAACTCTTGCTTGTGTTTGTGTTTTTCATCATTTCGATTTTGAAAATAATTTAAAGTTTTAATTAAATCTTAGAGTCTTACTAGCATTAAGTGGAAAATGCAGAAAATCACATTAATGGTTTAATTTCTATAAGGAAGTCTCCTTTTGGAGACAGTTTAAAACAAAGAAAGAAGAAAGAAAATACATAATTGTCACAATGTTTAAAGCATTTTAAAATTTAAAATGAGTGCTGATATATTTTTTGTAAATAAATTTAATAAACTGTTAATAATAGAATACTCTTGGAGATAAAATACAAAACTGTTTTCCTAAATTTGAAACAAATTTATTAGCTGCATGATTTTTAGTTTAATTGATTAAAGAAACCCAATCAAGTTTTGAAGAGTATTTAATGAAAATGTCCATATATAAATAATCTAATTATAAATATTGCAAGCCAAATTTTAATTAGCCCCATTAGTTTAGTGCTGTTTTTAAGTTTGTATCATAAAAGTCTTTCGTTTCTAGCGCCAGGTAACTGGCGCCGGGAGCGGTAGTTGGGAATTCCGCGGGAATGTTGATGGTGCTGCTGCTGCGGAGGTTGCTGCTGTTGCTGCTGGCGTCGTTCGTTGCCAGTCACACTAAAAGCAACAGCAACAGCAACAGCAACATCAAAAGCAACACCAACACCAACACCAACATTAAGTCTTTATGTGTTGGCTTGTGCGTGTGTGTTGCTTTCTGGTTTGGCAGCTGCTTCTTGGCACACACGCATACACACGCACACAGCAATACACAGATACAGGCACACAAGCGACGCATCGCAGTCGCCGCGCTTTTACATTTGTATATGTAGGTCTACGTCCGATTTTACTTTCACTTTTAAAGGTTTACGAACTTTTCTGTTTACAAGTCAACGCTGCTGCCGGCAGCCGTCACGCAGCAGCAGCAGCAGCAGCAGCAGCTGCGGAGACAGCGGCAGCAGAGACAGAGACAGCGGCAGTGGCAGCGGCAGCGGAGACGCGCATTTCAAATGCTTCTCACACACTGTCAGGCAAGCAGACAGACAGACAGACAGACAGGCAGACAGACGAACGGACAGACAGACACGCAGACTAGAGCAGAGAGAGCTTTGAATACACAGTCGCACAGTGGGTACGATCTGAAGGTATTGGCGCTCAGCTGATTTTCGCTGCATTTGTTGCGCCTGCGGACCACTGTGAATGCTCCTCGACTTTGAGGTTGAGTCATGACTGCGACGCATGCGTGAAATTTTGCTGCTGTTGCGGTTGCTCGTGTGCAGCGCATAAGGAAGTCGCGTGTGCTCAACTTCCTTGACATTGAAGCGGCAACCACAACAACAACAACAACAGCAACAACCACAACAGCAGCAGCAACATCGAAAACAGCGTCGCTTAAAATGTAAATGAACGGCAAGGATTTTGCGGCTGCCAAAAGCGATTGCTGTTGCCTCGGAAGTGACAGCGGCAGCAACAGCGGCAGCAGCTTTGGCAGCGATGCCAGCAACAGCAACAGCAACATGTATGTGCGACACTGCGTGTCTGTCTGTCTGTCTGTCTGTCTGCCTGTGTGTGTCTGTCTGTGTGTGTGTGCTTTTTAGTCGGTCGGTCATTGACCGTTGCAGCTGAGACGCATTGACGCCGCTGCCATGGGCATCGCCGTTGAGGCGGTTGTTGCTGCTACTGCTGCTGCTGCTGCTGCTAGTGTTGTTGTTGTTGATAACGACGCTGTCGCGCTTATCCTGCGTAACTAAACTGTGCAAAAAAAGAAAGAAAGAAGCTAGACAGACTGATTGACAGACAAATAGAGAGAGGGACAGTGACGAAGTATGAAAGAGTAACAGAGACAGACGCACTCAGACGGAGTCGAAGAGCGAGCGGGAGAGCAACGTCATCGTTAGCTACTGCTGTTGCTGTTGCTGCTGTTGCTGCTGTTGCTGCTGTTGCTGCTGCTGCTGCTGCTGCTGCTGCCGCTGCGTCGTCTACCCAACTTGTTGGACAAGTTGACGGCCTACGTGAGTGGCGCGTTATGTGCATTGAATTGGAGTTGGAGGCTTGTGCGTTTGCGCAAAAGTCAATGAACTCCGTCGTGCGACGTTGACGTCTGATCCGCTTGCAGCGCTGCTGCCGCTGCTGCTGCTGCTGCTGCTGCTGCCGTGGGGGCGTCGCGTCTTGTGTGTGCAATTCACACCAACACAGCTGCATTTGGGAATGTAGGTAAGCCACTTGCCAGGCCGGGTTTGTTGTTGTTATTGTTGTGGATGGTTTTTTTTTGCTGTTGCGGATGTTGTTGTTGGTTATGTGTTGCTAATGTTACTGCTGCTGCTGCTGTTGTTGTTGTCATTGTTGTTGTTTCTAACCTTTTTGCAATGCGCCGCTGCATTAAGCAATAACCTCACTGTCAACACAGCCAGCCAGTGCATTGATCTCGCTAGTGATCTGTGCATGTGTGTGTGTGTGTGTGGGGGTTTGATTGTTTGTTTGTTTGTTTGTGTGTAAGTTGCTGTTGCATGGATCGCATGTGAGACAATGTCGTTGGCACAGTGACCGGAAAACGCATTGACTTAATGACTGACTTTTCAAAATCAATGCTGCCGCCATTAGAATGTAAAAAGCGAAAGAAAACGAGAGAGATAGATGGAGAGAGAGATAGAGAGAGAGAGAGAGAGATCGAGAGGGGGGGGGGGGGGGGTAGATAATTGATAGAAACAGTCTATCATCTGTTGTTGTAGCTGTGGCTTGTGTGGGCGTCGTGGGGCACTGAAGGTTTATGTATTGGCCCAAGTTGCGGTACGTTGAGCCATAGCCTACAGTTGTAGGCCAGCGGTCAACGACCGAGCATCGCCAACAGACGAAAAAGCAGCAACAGCAACAGCAGCAGCAACAGCAGCAACAACAGCAACAACAGCAACAGCAGCAACAACAGCAGCAGCAGCAGCAGCTTAACGTCAAGCAACCAGTTGAACGACCCACTGAACCAACTTGTCATTTGACCATGTCGCTAAGCTGCAGTTCTCAGAATTCTTCTCCCTACCTATGCTTTATTTTACATATGAAGCATATCCTGCGCTGGGGTCGAGTTTGCCACTCTTACTGGCCATACGGCATTAGCCTTTGCCATTTCATAAGCACTCAACCTACAAAACTGATTCGGCTAATTGTATGTTTCAAATTTGTCACAAGACTGGAAGAGAGAGAAAGAGAGAGAGAGATATAGATGGAAGAATCAGCTAGTGGGCGGCGGGGTATTCTGCTTGGGTTGTTTCACTTTTGGGCATTCTGAGTTTTTATATGCTCGACGTGGAAATGCATTCTGCGTCGTCTCTTTGGGCAAATTGATGTCAATTATTTTGCGAAAGTAGCTGAAATATAAGAAAAGACAAAATATCAAAAATGCAACAAAATAAAAAACATTTTAATAAAACAATAATGAGAAAAGCAACGCGACACAACAGACACAGAATTCGGCATTTAATAAAGCTGCCGCCCATTGCTGTTGCCGCCCATTGCTGCTTCTGTTGTTGCTGCCGCTGCCGCTTCTGATGATGGTAATGCTTATGCTGATGCTGATGCTGATGCTGATGTTGGCGACTTTCTGTGCGATCCATTCCAACATTTCCAACTGGCCGCTCCACTCACCGCTGTCCACTTGGCAGCTGCTCTCATGCACAGTTGCCAATTTTCTACATTTCATGCCGAACGTCGTGGCTGTCGTTGTTGCAATTAAATTTGGCCTCAAAAAACGTACAGTCTGTTTGCACGTGTGTGTGTTGGTGTCTTTTCGTGTGTGTGTGTGTGTGTGTCTGTGTGTGTGTGTTCAAGCGTCAATTTTGGCATAAGGTGAAAATCGCCAGCAGCTGGAAATACTGGGACCAGGGACCGACCAGGCAGAGACTTTGTGCCTGGCACCCCACTGCTCTTACCTGTTAAATGCTTAATGTACCTGCCTGCTACTCCGCACTCGGCCCGGGTCATCAGCAATAAATGCCCGCCGGAGGTCAGCGGTGGCAAGAATTTTTGATTTGTTGCAGAAGTTGTAGTTGCCACGAAAGCTGTCCACAAATTTGGCCCAAGCCGAAACGAGCAAACGACCAGCAGCAGCAGCAGCAGCTGCTGCTTACAATTCTCGTGTTCTTGTTAACAGGGAAATTGACTAGCTTAAATAAACTTCAATTTAATTACAGCAAAATATGTGCGGATAATAAGGCTTAATCTGTGTCTGCGTTGACAAACTTGTAAACAGACTTAATAGTTCATAATTAAAAATGCTCATTGATTGCCTAACTAGTCATCAAGTATTAATCTTACATCTATTTATATCCAAATCATATAGAAAAGCAAGCTTAGAACATTTCAATAACTTAGCTTAGATCATATATTGATCATTATGCAGGTGGGATGAGCCCCACATTTATTTACATACTTGCAACAATGCTGATGAAGGAATTAAATTAACTAAAATATTTACAATTGCAAAAGTTGAATTAATACCCATTAAATATGGATTAGCTAAGTAAATGTGTCATTAATATGCAATTTTATTTAGTTTATTAGTACTAAAGAGATAAATATATAGAAAGTGATTTGACTATGTATATAGATCTTAGAGTCTAAATAGCAGAGAGGAGATAAGAAATGCTGAAGGTTATTGGAACACCTCCATCTGTTGGTCTCTAAATTCGCATTTATTCAATGAGAACATAAGCAATTGTGATGAGATGGAGAGATTAAACTAAACTAAACAAAGCACGCATCACGTGTCCCATTGGTCACGTGGTCACGTGTACGTAATCACTTACATTTTCAATTGATAATACACTGATACAGTGACACACCCACACACAATTGCATTGCAATTGCATTTATATGGACTTCGCATTGGGGCATTAAATACGCAATTGCATTTTGATATTGATTAGCATGCGTCGCCATCGTTTGTCAATTTGATTGAAGTTGCTTTGTCAGTTTATATAATGCGAGGCTTTTGTTAACGCATCCCCCTCCTCACCAAGACCTAATCACAGTGATGCGTAGGCGTAATGTGTTTCCCCGTATCTCAGGGATATCAAGTGCAATCGCAAGTATTTGGCCATACACATAAAGTAAATAAAATGTACGACCTGTGGACTGGCCAAGAATTTTCATTCATGATACTTTGCAAATTTTGCAGAATATTGTTAACTAGCATTTAAATCTTTTGTATGCACTTTATTTCTATTAATTTAAAAATGAATTTGATAATATCGACATGGACAACATCAGAAGAATCTTTCTACATAAATAAATGTTAAGCATTAAATTACAAATTAAATTTTATTTGAAAATCTTTACAATATTTTTAAATATATATTATTATTGAGCCTGAAAATGCAGGCTTAATAAATATAAAATAAGTTTATATTGCACTAGAGCAAGAGTCGAATTATGTGTGAATATCTTTTGTTAGGGTATCTGCCATTCGTTCCGTTTAGCTGTGTGTTGTCTTGTGGAGCGCAACATGTTGTTGTGGCTTAGTGCATTTGTTATTCAAGTGTCACATTAGAATTGAATTGAAATTTATCGATGTAATTGAGTTGTCAATCGATGACATTGTAATTGCTCAAGCGCAATTCATGTAAATAGAAATGACTGAGATGAGATTAGTACTCGCATACACACATACACACACACACACACACACGCACACACATGTATTCAATGGAGTCCCCATGGAGCGTTACACAATCAAAATCAATGTTTCATTGAGATTGTCAACTAATGCGTTCGATCCTGCTTGACATTAGCCAATGCCTAGTCCAAGGCTTCCATAGCTTCAACTCATATCAATAAATTAAAATGATCTTTATTCCAATTATACAATCGATACGATAAATCCAATTAATTGTAGTTGTAGTTGTTGATTGTAAAAGTGACATAGTCCATTTGCTTGTAAATGCGTTGGCCAAGTTAAGCAAATTAATCGGGCCCTTTAAGCCGTATTGGGGGACATGGCCAACATTGTCAGCTTGTTTGTTGTTTGTCGCATATTTGTCAGGTTATTGCCATGGTCCATGGTGCTTTCCGACAAGCTGGCTGACCTTCAGACATATTTCTATTGCCCTAGTAGGAAGCTGGGTCATAAATTGTAAATAGTGTAAATATGGCCTTGACTGGGGTTTGCTTTTGTAATAGCCAGTTCATCCAAGTATTTGAATTCCACTCTAGCAGTAGCACTTACATCAAAGATCAATGAACGCTTTCAATAGGAAATCGATATTGAAAACAAAATCAAATCCAGCCATGTTGTCATTGTCAAGTTGCCTCAACCGTTTTTATTGATATATGGCGATGATTAGTTGGCATGTTATTAGCGATTAAGGCGCTCATATTTGAATCGAATTGATTAGATTTGATTTGATTTGATTTAATTCGATTCAATTGATTTCGTATCGGCATCGACATCGACAGCGGCATTAAATAGACACGATTCGTTGACCCAACCAATGCAGAACCTTGAAATTTGCATAAAACGTTGTTGCTCCACATAAGTCCGGCCCGGCTAGGTCTTTTTCTGTGGCTCTCAGCTTAAGACGACTGGCCGACTACAACAGTGTTGTAGTGTAGTGTATTTGTAATTTGTTCTCTTTTTTTTTTTTTTATTATTACTACTGTCGTACATATTTCTTTTGTTTGTTTGCTCTAGTAATACATGGAACCTTTACCAAGTTGGACGGCCAAATCTTTTGTTGGTAAGTCGAATCGTGTATGAAATGTGCTGAATCATTGCAAAACGGGCATTACATTATGAAACAAACCAACTAGCAAAGGTGACAAGCACTAAGCCACTTCGCCGATCTGCCCAAATACCACCGAGTGTTGGTGTTGTAACAGCACCAAAACTATTACAAACAGCTCAGAAAATACGATATTTCATCTCGATTTTCAACTGACTCTCCTTTTGCTTTTTCAGCGATACTTCTACTATTCAATTAAACAATCATCATGTTTAAGGAATTCATTGACGTCATTTTTGTTTTCATTACATTTCTGTATCGAGATCATCCACAGTGACTTACAAACTATCTCAGCTTGAAAATTTTAAGTCCAACCAAAATTGCAAAAATCTATTAATGCATCCGGTTCGAGCCCCTCCCAATACTGTCACTCCACCTAGTGTCAGGAAAATGAAGTATAATGCGAATAAGGTAGCACAACAGGCTAATTCTGGCCTAAGTCAGTTGGGTTTATTGGACCAATCATTAAGTTGAAGGGACTTTTTCTGCCATTCCTAACAGTAATATTCCATTTGGCTTCCCTGATTCCCTATGTGATCGATAGACAATATTTAAAAGATCAACCTATCTATGCTGTCAATACTTTTGGTATTTTCAATGTTAATGCTACTAAACACACTTAGAAAATTTAAAGATTGTATCAAAATGTTTAATTGGCTTCATTAGCATTCGTAAAAATATGCACACTGCAACTATTTACGTCACTTCTACTTTTGGTCTGATTGGGATTTTTCTTCTGGGTTTTCCCCAATCCACGTAAAAATGTTGAACTAACTTTGGTATTTAGGAAAAAAATAAAATAAGTGATATCCAGTTTATTTTTAGCTTGCAATTTGAATTTTACTGTGTTTTTTTGTTTTTTTTTTTTTAATTTTTTGTATGTTTTTGTTGCATCGAATTGACTTATTTCTTTTGATGACTTCATTACAGAGCGAAAACGTCTCTTCCACTGTGTTATTGTGTGCCTATTGAACAGGTGTTGAAACAATGTTTACAGCTCAATTTAAATTAGAATGTTGCACCATTCATTAGACGACCAACAGCAGCATGAGCAGCAACAGCAATAACAACAACAAACAAGAACAACAACAACTCATATAAAAATGTCAGAACAAGTTAAGTTGGCAATTTGTCAACCGGCAACTGTAACCGGCTAGACACGCAGCCCGGTCTCCATTTTACATTCGAAATGCATTTTTTGCATACTCGCATCTCAAAAATTCAGAAAATCCAAAAAAAAAATCCCCGAATAAAAAACCAATCAAAACAAAATTCCCGTGAGCTCTTAATTTTGGATTAAAGCCAACGAAGGTGGCAGCGGCCTGACAGGTTGGCCAACTGGCCGCAAGGGGTATTTTTTATTGGCGGGGCTGTGAGGGATGTTTACGGCAACGTCGACTGCCAGTGAGTGTGTGTCCATGTCCATGGATTCGTTCATGCGCAAGGTTTTTTGCCAGCGCAACTGCGAATTCGATTGCTGCGATTGAGGCCCGCTTCAGACCTGGCCTAGACTGCCACTGGGCCGAGTCAGGCCGGGCCCCCGCCTGCGCCCGGTGGTGCACGGCAGCAGCAAAGCTTAATTGTTAGACCCGGCCAGAGTCAGCGTTTGCTGCAGCGGGGTGCATTGATCTTAAAATGGCGCAAAAGCCGTTGAACTGCGCGCCATTGCAACGGCAAAAACAATTTGCTGTTTGTGTGTGCAGCTCAGCCAATGCTTGGCTTGGTTCGGCTCGGCTCGGATCGGTTCGATTCGGTTTTTTTTTTTGGCTCAGACCCAGACTTGGACTCAGACACAGACAGCATCAACGTCAGCGTCAGCTTGGGACAAACCCAGGTACCTCAACACCGGACAGAACTTTTCAGTTGCAATTTGTAAATTGCTTGATTCAAATTATATTACAACCATATTACATATTACACACATATATATATATATATATATGTATATGTATGTATATATATACCCACTATATGTGTGTGTGTTTATGCTAATTTGTGCAGCAAATGCTCAGCAACTAACTAGAGATAACTTCGGGCCGGACCCGGGTTGCGGCTGCCAAGTGCATTGGCCAGCCATCGAAATCGAAATGAAATAAAAATGTGACCAAATTAAAATAATTTGCTTTTTGTTTTTGTGCATTTTTTGTTTGATTTTTGTTTGGTTTTTGTTTGTTTTTTGTTTGTTTTTTTGTTTATGTAATTTATAGTCGACGTCGCTGCGACTGCGGCTGCTACTGTTGTTGCCACTGCTGTTCTTAATCATTACAAGCATCTAGTACACATACACGTTCTTGTTAGATGAGTTAAATTAATGCTCGTTTTGTCTATGAAAGATGTCAAGGTATTGTAAAATTTTGAAGTTATTTTTGTACGCTAACAGCACTCATTTTGCGCAAAAGTTGAAAGAAAAAACCCAATAAACATTATGCAGACAAGCAGCAACAACTACAAATGCGCAATTGCATCTCAGATATATTTTTTAATCGTTTTTCTTTATTTTTCTATGAACTTGACGCTAAATGGGGGAAATACCACAATGCCGCGTGCCGATTGAGCTTTCAAAACTAGCTCAAAACAGAGCATTGATTTTTTGTATGTCAAAATTCATTTTTGAATTTCATGTCATAAGTTTTCCTTATCAAATTGGATAGATATCAAATATTGCCGTTGGGCCTTTGATTTATTTTTTTACTCTCCGTTTTCTGCTCCCTTTATTTCTCTCTCTCTTTCTCTCTCTCTTTTCACTTTGCCCATATTTAAGCAAAGGAAAAAACTCGCTTTTAAAATATAAATAGCATTTATTAACATTTATGCATATTTTATGTAAAATGTCTAAGCTTTATTAATTAATATATTAGCCAATTAAGTTAACAAAAAAAAAAAAACAAATAAATGTTTGACATTTAAGAAACTATATCACACGAATTTGTTATTTAATTTGAATATTTTTATTAATTAGGTATTTGTCAAGCTAATTCTTTTATGTTAACAAATATTTAGAAATGGTGTAATTAAGATAAAAAATGGGTTTCTTGTCTGCTTGTTCCTAAATATGACTTAATTTTAAGACTCGTTTTTGACTAATAGTTCTTCATATTATAAAAAGAAGTATTTTTAATATGATTTTGTAAAAGTGTATTATAAGGAAAGCATATATGGTTTTTTGCCACAAATACGTAGAAAAGAAAAACATTTATTTTATAAAATCAAGCTTTTAATAACCATGTAACCATATAAACTTTATAGTAAATTATTTAATAACCATATCAACTTAATTATAAAGAAGTTAAAATCTATTATACAAATTCAGGAAAGTGTCTTTCTCTTAACTATCCACAAAATACATTTAACACTTAAAAAGAACTTATTTTATCTTGAGTATGTTGATTATAGTGACTTCTTAAATAAGACAAATAATAAATGCATACAAATTGTAATTTGCATGTCTTTATCTATTCTGAATTGGCAATTACAAGTAATACCGTGGAAATGGACGAACAGAGTGGCAAAGAGGTAAGACAGGAAGTAAGAAAATTGTACTAAAATTAAGGATAAATAATATCTGTTCAAGTTTTACAGATATTAAAAGCGCAAAATAATATTTAGGCAATATTTAAAATGAAAGCAAATATTAATAATTGTATATCTTCAGAACAGCAATAAACCAACAAAACATCAGCACCATATTTAATATGTCTGGCAAAACACGGCAAAACGATCAATGTCTTCAAAATGTCTTTCGAAATGAATATGCTGCCGGGTAACTTTGCCAAACTATCTGAAAAGGTCGAGCAGGTACTGAGCCGCCGTAGTAATTGATACTTACATCGCACAACCTTGGACTTTGGGCGAGTGCAATGCGAATGCGAGATGCGTTCCATTAATGGTCAAATATCTGACGCGGCATATTTGGGTAGTGACAAGCGTTTCAAAATGTGCCACAAAGCATATGTGTTAATATACGTTGGTGTGTGTGTGTGTGTGTGTACATAGAATATTGACAACGGCAGCGTATATAAATATATAAATATCAACAGCAAATGTGAAGCGCAGTGAGAAAATTGGGTTAAGAAATAAAACATGCAAACTACCTTGACATATTTTCCTGGCTTGTGCTTTCGAAATTATTTATATAAAAAGCAAACACACATCGATTGGCGATGTCAAAGAATGCCTGGTGGGTGGGGTTGCAGAGGCTGGTGGGAGGTGGTAGGGGAATTGGTCCGGCTATGCATGCCCTCCCCATATCACAAACAGTGTAGCTAGCGAGACAGAGTTGTCGCGGGTGCTGCTACTGTTCTTATTGTTGTTGTTTTGTTTGTTGGTTGTGTGTTGTTGTTGTTGCTGTTGCTGTTGCAATTGTAATAAAAGCTGCTATTACGAAATTTACACAAACTCACAAGGCTTACACATATGTGTGTGCAAGCACAAGCGAGTACTTACTAAAGAATGTTGAAATGATAAGAAGAACGCGCATACGCCACGTGAGCCGCACTAAGCAAAAGTCGAAGTTGCCCCATTTTCGAACCGAAATTTTTATGCGCAATGCGCTGATTAGACATTAGAGCATTAAATAAACAAATGGGGATATATGTGTGTGTGTGTGTGGCACGAGTTTACAGACTTTTTTTGCAGCAGTTTCAAATTCTCGAAGTTTCACAATTTTTGCCACTCGCCAGCCACTGGTTGCTTAGGGGCAGACAAAATGGTTTAAAAATAACTCAGCACAAGCCTAATTCTGGGACTTACTCGGGTTCATGTCCTTTCCATAGGATGTTGCCCGGCCAATGATCTTGCTGGGTTGAACCTGTGGCCGATTCAAGCATGCTGAATCAGTTACCCAATGCCAGATGGCGTAGATGTTGGGATACAATTTTATTTGCCCGCAGACATAGGAAGTTCATTGAGTCTCAGTCTCAGTCTGTCCCAGTCTCATTCACCGTAGAAACTTCAGTTTGATCTCGAAGCTTCAGCCTTTGCTAAGTCGCGTTGGCAACAATAAAAAGATTCGACGGTCGAGGGTCTAAATGGCAAAGAAATGAGGAAAGAAAAAAAGGCAAAAAACCGCTAAATAGAATATCTAAAGTATGTTTGCTCTAAGTAAAATTCTTGTCAGATTATTTAATTATAATATATTAGCTTTTTATCTGGTATATCATCATAGAAGGAACTTTGATACATAGATAACTGCTTGATGGTGCAAAGATAAATAGTTTCACATATTAAGAGGGAAGGTGGAGGAGGGAGACTGATAGATATCACTCCAAATTCCTGATATGCGAGAATGCTCTCAATTTCCATACCAGTTTAGCGGAATTTAGCGGCATAATGATCATCTCCACTGGGTGCAAGCAAGTTAGTTACTGGTAGATGAAAGTTGATGTTCATTGGCAGACACATTCATGGGCTAGCGTCAGCCGGCAGGTCATTAAAAAATACAATATTGGTAAAGTCTCTCGCAAACGTTAATGCCACACAGTTGTGGCAATAGCACTCGTACATCTGGTTACCTGTTGCCTTGCCAGTGACCAGTTGCCGTGCCTTTTTGCTGGTCCTTTGTGGCCGGGCCCGGATCCAAAGTGAGAAGTCAACGGCACGCCCCTGCCGATCGGCCCTGAACTTGTTCTGTGCTCCATTGTTGATATTCGCTGAGCCACTGAATATAAATCAGTCTGTCTCACTTTCAGTTCTTCCGCAGCTTTTCTGAAAGCTCTGCTTCAATGTGCGTACACTCAAAAAGTTTTTCCTGTGCTAAGAAATAATTTCTAAATATATGAGCAAAAAGAAAAAAAGATTTGAGACTTAAAATGAAAGAATGCATTTCTAACTTAAAGATGGGAATAATATAAAGAAATATATTTCTAAGAAGCGCATAAAGAGTGCAAATGCAAAAGACCATCTTTTTTATTTCATATATAATTTTTTTAAATTGAAAATAAATTTCTAAAAAGAGTATACAACATAGAGATACAGAACCCTTACTTAACAAATAAATTCCTTTCGAAAATGCACAAACAAATAATGAAATCTGTTGGCTTGACTGCTTTATAAGAGCTTAGCTGTTCAATCAAAAACAAATCAAAAATCACACAAAAAAGGCCAGCTTTAAAGAATGGAAAAAGAATAGGAATTAGAAATATGCAAGAGATTTGCGACAACCAGCGAGTTGTAGTACAAACTGCGCATGAAAATGTATGTAAATGGCATTTAACAGTTGCCGGCGATGGTTGAATTTCAAATTTGTACTTTCGTGAGCCAAGGAAGAAGTGAATCTTTTTGTTTATGCCCTAAGTGTGTGTACACATATATATACAGACATACACACACACACACATATATATATATATATATACATTTATATATACCAGCATGGTATGGCCTTCAGTTGTTCCTGCTGTCTGCTGTCTGTTTGTCAGTCTGCCTGTTTCGTTTTCGACGTTTAGCATTACATTTCGCTGCCGACACGTTTCGATTTCCATGGAAATGCCAGTAATTGAAGAACCTCGCTGCCGAACAGACGTTGCACAGTGCAGAACCTTTAGCCAATTTAACAGTGCCATGCAGGCGCACACTATGGATGAGAATCGTTTGGATGGATCTGAACGGATGGGCCTGATCGTGCTGGGCCTCCTGCTTGGCATTATCGTTGCAATCGTGTCGTTGATTTGCCAGCGCCGGAATGCTCGTCTCTTTGGACGCACACCACCCGGTCCGTGGGGCCTGCCCCTGTTGGGCTATTTACCGTTCCTGGACCGGCTGGCGCCGCATAAGTCACTACAGGCGCTGGCCAAACGCTATGGCGGCATCTATCAGCTAAAAATGGGCCGGGTGCAAACGGTGGTGCTCTCGGATGCGACACTGGTGCGTGAGTTCCTTCGTCACGAGGAGCTGACGGCACGAGCTCCACTCTACTTAACGCATGGCATTATGGGTGGCTATGGTAAGCTACACTCAGAAAAATCCAGCAAAAAAGAAATGTCCTGGAATTTCAAGTGCAGAAGTAAATTTGCTGTCATTTTTTCTGAATTTAACAAAAAAAAAAAAACAAAGGATTTGCTACTTTTTTTACAACTATATTTCTAAAAAATAGAAAATGCTTCTGAGTAGTGGAAAAAAATCAATTAAGGGATGTGCACTTTAAGGAAGTTCTGTTTTGTAAATTTAGAAATTATTTGCAGAAATCGGAAAAACTCTCCGGATTTTCTGAACTTTGGGTAGGCTTTCATTTTCTTTAAGGGAAGACAGAGAAAAAGAAGAGGACAACAAATGCCTTAATACAGCAACTACTAATTTTGTACATATTTAAATATGTATGTATGTCTGTATTTATGCATCTCGTTGCAGGTATCATTGGAGCTGCCGGCGACATCTGGAAATACCAGAGACGACAGCTTATCGAGTGGCTCAAGGCGCTGGGCATGACGCGCAAACAGTGCGAAACGCGTGCGCAGCTGGAGCAGCGCATCAGTCGCGGCGTCAACGAATGCGTCCAGGTGAGTAGACTCTCTCTCTCTCTCTCTCTGTCTCTGTCTCTGTCGCTCTCTATATCTCTCTATCTCGCGGTGTCTCTCACGGTTCGGTTCTGGAGTCTTGAGTCTGATTAATTGGTTAACTGGCCCGCGATCAGAAAATTCCAAGAATCATGAAAGTGAAGGTCCTACGCGTCATCGTCATCGTCATCGTCATCGTTGTCTTCGTCTTCGTCTTCGTCTCAGTTGACGATGCTGTCTTGCGTGGACGGACGGACATTCACTTTCCGTTGTGGTCATCACTCGACGTCCGCTGTGTGTTTGCTGCTGCTGCTGCTGCTGCTGCTGTTGCTGCTGCTGTCGACGACGACGACACATAAATTTTAAATTTGCTAATTTTGTATACCCTTGCAATGGGTACTTTGAATTTGTCGCGTCGAGTGCAGCGCGTTGAAGGCAACATCTGCTCTCCCATAAGGCATACATATTCTTGATCTGCAACACCTGCCCAATTTATATAAATGATGTACTTAAAATCTTGATGGAATTTGAAATATGCGCGTTTCCTCGCTGCAGTGTGTGCCTATTTCGGATCAATTGAGAAATGAATGCTTGTGTGGGGAAGACTTGAGCAGTTCAGTTTCGTTGTACTCCGCTCTGATAGGGTATGCAATTTTCGGCTTGAATAAACCAGCAGTTGATTCTTGTTTTTTTCTCCTCTTCTTTTTTCTGTTGTTGTTGCTGCTTTGCTTTGCAATGTTGTCTTTCGTTTTCAGTTTTCTGTTTTTTTGCTTCTTATTATTTCGGTTTTTCCCCTTTCGCTTTTGACACTTTTCACTCTGTGTTCGTTCTCACTCTCTCATCATTTCTCTCTCTCTCTCTCTCTCTCTCGCTGGGTGTGTCTCTTTCTCTCGCAGTCACTTGAGACGGAAGCAGAGCAAAACGATGTGCTGGATCCGTTGCCGGCCTTGCAGCACACGCTGGGCAACATAATCAACGATGTGGTCTTTGGCGAGACCTATGAGCGCAACGATCCCAACTGGCTGTATCTGCAGCAGCTGCAGGAGCAGGGCGTCAAGCTGATTGGCGTCTCGGGAGTGGTGAACTTTTTGCCTTGGCTGCGTCACCTGCCGGGCAACCAGCGCTGCATACGCTTTCTGCTCGATGGCAAGGTCAAGACGCATCAGCTCTACGATCGAATTGTCAATCGCTGCGACGAGCGAATGGAGAGACAGCTGGAGCAGCGACAGCAAGAGCAGCGACCACCATCGGAACCGCATAGCATTTTGGAGCATTTTCTGCGCGAGCGACAGCCATATTCGCAGCTCTATTGCGATGAGCAACTGCGTCATCTGCTGGCCGATCTCTTTGGCGCCGGCGTCGATACAGCGCTGGCCACACTGCGCTGGTTCCTGCTCTATATGGCACGGGAGCAGCACTGCCAGAAGCGACTGCATGCGGACCTCCTCAAATTGAGCCGGACACCAACGCTGGCCGAACTGGAGCCGCTGGCATATCTGCGCGCCTGCCTCTCGGAGGTGCAGCGCATCCGGTCTGTAGTGCCTCTGGGCATACCGCATGGCGTCGATCAGGACATCACCATTGGCGATTATCGTTTGGCGAGCGGTAGCATGATACTCGTACTGCAGTGGGCCATACACATGAATCCGGATGCATGGCCAGAGCCGGAACAGTTCCGGCCGGAGCGTTTCCTCAGCGACGCCGGTGAGTATGTGGCACCGGCGCAGTTTATACCTTTCCAGACGGGCAGGCGCATGTGTCCGGGCGATGAGTTGGCCCGCATGATGCTAACGCTTTTCGCGGGCCGCATTCTGCGCCGCTTCCACATCCAGCTGGATGGCGATGTGAGCATGGACGGCGAGTGTGGCATTACTTTGGCGCCGGCACATTTCAAACTGCGCTTCAGCCAGCTGGAGCTGCAGCGGAATCCTTCGAAGCAGCAGAAACACGGTTAGGTTTTAGTTGTGTGCATTTTCATTTATTTGCCTTCAATATTTTTTTTCTTGCATGCATTTTTTTTTTGTTTTTTTTTTTTTGCAGATTAACAATTTGGCTTCATTTTTTATATAGTATATAACAAGTTCGGTATTTTTAGCGAAACAAATAGTGTATACATAAATAATAGCCTTTGCCTACAGCAATGTTTAATTAACACATTTTCAAATTGCTTCCAATCTATCAATCAATCAATCAATCAATTAAGTGGCACATGAAGTATAAACTTTTTTTTTTTAAATTCAATCTAATATATATTTTTATTTTATGCAATTTAGTATATATA